>NC_081196.1:37713804-38402184 GCF_902713425.1 Acipenser ruthenus
GCGCTATTTTTAATGAACACACACAAAAACAAAATAAACAAAACAAACACCTAGCTCTTCTTTGAGCAATAACTAAAACAAAACAGGAACCTAAACTAAAAGACAGGACAGCTAAGCTGTTTACCTGTAACACAAAATAAAACAAACAGAACAGCACACACAGAAAAGGATTCACTGTACCCACACACCAGCACAGTCGGGCTTCTACCCTCTTCAGCAGCCACCCAGTGCAGACTGACTGCTCTCCTTATAAACCCTGCATCTGGCTCTAATTTTCAATAATAGCCAGGTGCAGGTAATAATTAACAATTAAACAATTAACAAAACAATCAAATAAAACCCCAAATGTGCCTACGCACATGTTTTTTCTGCAGGGAGGTTTATATATATATAAATAACACAGGTAAGTAATGTTATAAATGATTTATTTATTTTTATATGGGCTTTGCTTGTTTTTTTCTCACAATTTACAGTACAAGCACTGTTGTTTCTTATGTGATGAGATCAAATGCGGTAGATCCACGATTGTTTTTTTTTTTTTTTTTAATCAGACGTGTAAAATTAAATTGTCCTGAACTGTCGACGTATAGTCTATAAAACAATAAATAAAATAATAAATTCTAATTATATTTGTACTGATATAATTCTTATTTTAATCTTACAAATTAAAATAAAAGTAATTTTTTTTTACAATTAAACAAGAACCCCGGTCAAATGCATACGAGTGTCAATCATCTGTAAGAATCCCCATATTAACCAGTCCTGAGGAAAGAACTAGGCGGGTTCACCATTTTCTTCAGCTGGATTTGCTGAATGCAAGTGTGGGCATTTGTGTGATTTGTCATTTTATTGGATGCTGAGCTTCAGAACAAAGTCACGCCCCAGTGGGAGGGCGTGGTATAGTATGCAGGGCATTGTGGTGATTGTAGTCCTGCACTGATGATGACCTCATAATCAAAAGGAATAGAAAAAAAAACATGCATGGTAAAAATATATAAAAAATAGCCAAACCGCCAAAGACAATATTTACCCGCTAGAAGCTTTTAAAACAAGCCAAATTTGAAACAATTTTTTCAAGGCTACTCGTAGAGTACAGACACGCCGGATGAGGAGAAAATTACTTTGAATAATCTTGTAAATCGCTTTGGATAAAGCGTCAGCTAAATTAATTATTAATAATAATAATAATCATCATCATCATCATCATCATCATCATCATCATCATCATCATCATCATCATCATCATCATCATCATCATATGTTCAATCAGGGTGGCTATTCCCAGACTTGACACTTGACTGTTGGGACTTGAGACTTGACAAAAATGACTTGGTTTCAACTCTGCATAGAAGGCAGTGGGTTGATCGAAATTATATTTCTGTACTGTGTTAAACATAGCTTTACTGACAGCAATGGTATTCCCTTGTTTAACCTAGTTCCCCATGGCTAACATTAGCACCATCATCAGCAAGATGAAAGAAATCTGTGACACCAAACTGAAGGAGATTAAAAAGTGCTTTGTGATGAACGACCCAACAAGCACTGGAGTTATTGAATATGCTCCATTCAGGTATGAGATTGAGAGCTACTATATAAAAACAAACTTGCTATGAATATATAGGGCAAAATTCTCAAAAAACCGTGTTATTTTTTTAATTGAATTTGTTTTAATGAATTAATATTTATATAGCGATTATCAACACTTTTTAGGTAAACAAGAGTTAAGGCTTATGAGATTGGCTCAGATGATTAGTTGAGATAGGTGAGCTTAGTAATAACGAGCTAGTTGCACACTTAAATGGATGGAGTGTCTACTAATTATCCTTTCTTGAGGAATTATCATACTTAAATGCCAGAAGTGTCTGCATTTGTCACAGGTCAGGAGGGAGATCTAACACCAAGACTCATTCTATCTCTGTCACAATAATATATACATTTTGTTTGCTCTTTCTCATTATTAAATGCAAAAAAAAAAAGTTTTAGTAATGTAATTTGCATTAACATGCTGTGAACAACTGTAAAAAATGTCACCCTTGAGAATGCAAAATTTGTGCTGTTTTGTTGTGTTACATTACAGACACTATATATGTGCATCCCTATTTATAACTTAAATTAGAGTATCACCAGGGGCTTACCATTAAAGCTAATGCACTTTGTCATGAAAAGCGCCATAAAAATGAATATTGTGTGGTATTGTTGTTCCTCATCTTGTGTATAAACAGTGTTTCTGATCACCAGAAATCTCCTGACTGAGGTGGCAGAGGGTCAGCTGTCTGAACATGAGATCATGACTGTGGGGCGCCACTACAGCATCCGGGAGCAGCACGAGACAGACACCGACCTACTGGTGTCTGTGGCTCAGGAGCAGCTGAGGAAAAAAACATTTGAAAGCTTCTTAGAACTGGCTGATTTCTTTGTGCACAACGACCGGAAAAAGTATTGCCTTGTGCATAATTCTCTTTAACTTTCTTTTGCTGTTTCAAACTTAACTCAACCCTCTAGCCCAGGGGTCTGCAACATGAGGCCTGCATGCTGCCCTCAAGGGTCAACTTATGGTCCCTACATTATAAGCAGTATAATCAATTCAGAGCAACTGCATAGAGATAAGTAAGCATAAAACATTATGAAAAATTCAGCTTCTTATAACCAAGATGTGTCATAAGAATTCAGCTTCTTATAACCAAGCTGTGTCATTAGGGGATAATGAGGTCCTCAAAGGTCTCTCAGTCTCACATGTGGCCCTCAGGTTAGCTCAGGTTGATCACCATTAAAATTAAGATCTTGTCTTCCAAAGGGATTACAAACTAACTTTGTACTTTAAGTTAATTTTGATTTTCAGTTCAGAATCTGGTCTGGTAGCTTTCTTTCACTGGGATAAACATTCTGTTTAAATCTCAGTTATCATGAAATTAGACAGGATCAGAATAAACAAAATGCTGATGACTAGTTGCTGTGAAATGCCATTTCCTCTTCACCTTGTTCCCCAGTCCTATAAATCTACGCTACTTTCTTTTCTTCCTATAATTATAATGCCACCTGCTTTAATATTTACCAGATGTTGTTGTTTTTTTTTTCATTAAATCAAACTTTTTCTTCATATTGTTCTTTTCACGCGTTTGCGTAGGAGCGGATTTCTGCCCATCCAGGAGAGCAGGACGCTTTGCAAAGCTTTCAAGCTGCCTGTGCCTGATGATCTTCTGAGAGAAATCATGGCAAGGTAAGTCTGAAATAATAAACAGGGAACATTTGTTAACTTGTGTCTGGCTTCCTCTGCTGGCAGCTGAGATTTGGTGTGTCTGACTGATTTGTGAAATGCAATTTGATGAAAAACTTTTTTGACAATGATAAATGATAACATAAAACTTTCTTTATTGTCATGTATACACTACTTAAACTGCACAGAACAACTGCAGTGGCACATCTAGCAAATGTATTCTTAACTTGCAAGCATTTTTCTTCATAAAAAATGTAAACACTATTGTAAACACTATATTTATTTAGTTTTCTAAACAAAAACCCAAACCAGTAACACATAACTGAGGTGTAAACTTTCTTTAATATCTAGGTTTCAAAATGACCAAGAAGAACTGGATTACAATGCATTCCTGTCGGCAATAGACTGGAAAGAGCATCCTTTACCATATTCTCAACCAGGAGCACTTATCCAGGTAAATATAGGTCAACCGGGATTACAAAATAGAATAGGTCTAGAAAAAATTAAAATTTCAAATCATAACAATTCCGAGAATAAGGAAAACACTGCTGAAAAACTTTCGAATAGAATGCTTGAGCAATGCGAGTATAAGAGTTATGATGACTACAACATAGTTCAAATAGAGAAGGACGGGAACTGTTTCTTTAGATGTTTAGGTGTTGTTTTATACAGTTCACAAAATGACCATCGAACAATTAGACATGATATAACAGAACTAATGGAAAGCAATTTAAAACAGTATGAAATGTACATCGACTCAGTGACCCATATTGAAAAAATGAAATTAAGTGACGGGAGTATAGATTCTTGGGCTACAGAGGCAGAAGTTATGGCAGCTGTAGACCTCCTAAATAGGCCCATACACGTATACATAGACTTAAAGAATAAGGACTGTTTTAAATACGAAGGCACAATAGAATATATTAAAAATAACAACGATCCAATTAATCTTTTATACAACAATAACCATTTCTCAGTTATTGTATTTAAAGACAATGAAACCGGAAGAAAATCTGAATACTGTGGCATAATTAGGAAAGATAATCAAAATAAATCTAAAACAGTAAAAATAAACCAGGTTAAAGTAAATAATAAAATGCAAAATAGTGAATTAAACATGACTAAGACAGAGAATTCAAAACAGAAAGATAGGAGACCCAAAAATAGACATGGTACCAAATACACAAAAGAGAAGACAGAAGACATAGTATTCAATTTATCAAGTAAAACTTTAACCACATCCCAAAAAGCGGTACTGAGTAAAGGACTTAAGTTTATACCGACTAAAAGATACATCGATAAAGATAAACTGGCCACTGAATTAAAGGAGTGGGAGAGACGCATGAGATTAGCAGAATATTTTTTCATTGAAAATATCTCAGATTCAGAGGGTAATTATGAGCATGGGATTAAGGTTAATAGTACAAGCACATGGACTCCTCCGGATGGAAGAGATAAATGGTTAGATATGTATATTGAAGTAGTTAAACAAGAAATAATAGTAGGACTAAAGAAAAGATGTAAACTTAATTTAACCAATATTGAAGAACAAGCTATGACTGAGTTGTTAAATGATGATGATATAATGATAAGACCAGCAGATAAAGGCTCAGGAATAGTGATAATGAACACAGATGACTATATGAAATCTGTAGAATGTGAATTAAATAATACAGATACATATGAAGAAGTTAAAAGCAATAAGATCAATAAATCGGTAAAAGAGGTTAAGGAGATTGCGGAGAGACTATACAATAAAGGCATTATATCAAAAGAATTAAAAAAATACATGCAGCCACATAATGCAAGAACAGGCCTAGCAAGAGGAAATCCTAAAATGCACAAAGAAAATCACCCTATGCGAATGATAGTCAGTACAATTGATAATCCAACACACATAATAGCTGAAATAGCAGAAAAACAATTTAGGTCGCACATTGAGAAATTACCAAGCTATGTTAAGGATACAACACAATTTTTAAAAAGACTTGAATCAATAAAACACAACCTTCCAGAGAATACAATTTTATTTTGCATGGATGTAAAATCCTTGTATCCAAGTGTCCCTCGTAAAGAAACTTTAGAAGCTTGTCAAAAAGCTCTAGATAATAGACTAGATAAATCAATACCTACAGCAGAGGTACTGAACATGATCAACATAGTTTTAGAAAACAGTTATTTTACTATTGTTGATAAGAATTACAAACAAAACGATGGTACAGCAATAGGATCTAAATTAGGAATGCATTTTGCCAGTACATACATGGGGAAATGGGAAGAACAATTACTTAGAAAATCGGAAAGAGAACCTTTAGAATACATTCGGTTTGTAGATGATATTTTTGGGGTTTGGACACACGGAGAAGAGTCTCTTTTCCAGTTTCATAAAATGGCAAATGAAATACACAGTAATATTAAGGTGGACCTTCGATGGACAAGGAAAGAAATAGAATTTTTAGATACCATAGTAAAACTTGAAGAAGGTTCAATTGAGACTGACCTCTTCTGTAAACCTACTGACATGCACCAGTATTTACACACGTCCTCTGCACATCCGATACACACTAAAAGGGCAATCCCAAAGGGACTAGGTATAAGAATACAAAGAATATGCTCTAAAGAAAGTGACTATGTAAAACAAAGAAATGTATTAAAAACAAATCTTAAAAAAAGAGGATACAAAGAAAGAATTATAGAGATGGAGTTAAGAAAAGTGGATAAACTAAAAAGAGATGATCTACTAGATTATAAAAATAGAGATAAAAAGGTCAAAAGAGTCCTATTAGTAATGACTTACTCTAAACTTTTGCCCAATATTTCTAAGATAGTTTGGAAACACTTGCGGATTCTACATAATTCAGAAAAATTAAAAAAAGTATTTCTTAAGGCCCCAGTTGTAGCATTCAAAAGAGAAGCTGATTTAGGTGATATTTTAGTTCACAGTAAACATAAAAGAATAATTGACAGAATAGGTTCTACGAACATGTGCACCAGTAAATGTAAAGTGTGTAAATACATAGACAAAAGTAAAAATATAATTAAACATAAGAACACCACTTATCCACTAAAAACTAATACCTACTGTAAAAATAGCAATGTCGTTTATGGAATAGCCTGTGAAAAATGTGATGAAATCAAATATGTTGGAGAGACTGGAACTACTTTATATAAAATAATTCAGAACCACCTTTCATTAATTAGAAATAAAAAAATGAATGAACCAATAGTACAGCACTTCACCAGTCAGGGACATGACATAAATGATGTAAAGTTTGTAGTATTAGAACAGCTCAAATTAGACAATGCGACATATAGAAGAATAAAAGAAAGTAAATGGATAAATAGACTGAACACGATTATGCCAGTGGGACTCAACAGAAAAGAATGAACTAATTAACTTCAATAAATATATAACATTTAAATAAATAAACAAAAGTCATTCAAAAAAAAAGTTGTGCATGCTGATGCGCTGGGGAGGCCAAATCTAGACTGATCCTCAGAGCCAGCATTGCATGATATAATAAAAATATAAGTTTATATAAAGTAGTATTAATTAGAATTAATACAGATTCAAAGATAGAAGTAAAAATGATGTCACAATATATAGAACACCATTACATCATGTAAGAATAAATCATGGATTTGAATGTAAACAATAACAAGTAGTTGTCATGCTGTCAAAAACCTATAAATACCTCCAATGTTTTGATTCAAACACAGGCTCCCTTGAGAAAGATATGTACAACATATCGAAACGTTGGGCAGCTGGCTCTTTGAGCTAATATATATATATATATATATATATATATATATATATATATATATATATATATATATATATGATAAACCATAAACTGCATAATTACAGATAATAATAATCTGATACTGCACATTCTTTCGCTTGATGCTATATATTTCAAGATGCTTCTTTTCTATACATTACAGTAATGTAGGTGAATGGCTGCTAGGTAGCACAATTGGCCAGTGCACTAGCCTAAAAGAAACCTAAAGTATTTCTAAATTCAGCACTATGGAGTGTTTAAGAGTTATGGATACACTAGCCTTTCACTTTGGGCTAGTTTGCTGGTCTCACATCCCAAGACCACAAAGAGAAAACAAACAGTTTACTGTTCGCCTATTTCCCGGTGTGGATGAATACCCTCCTCCAATGCTTTGTTTTACTGATATTGTATTTTCTAATCTTTCTAATCTAACACTGACTGTTTTCCTGTTTCTGTTTTCTGTTCTGAGTCACTGATTTCCAGCCACACTCTGTGCTGCAAAGTAAACGCAAATCACACAGCCAGTTAAAAGTGATCTACGGAGCTCTTGTGGATGAACAACAGCATCATGACATCACCCGTACCATATCGAGATTTTACAGCGCTTTATTCTCAATATTGATGTGGTTGACTTCACCTGCTTTAAAAAAGCTTACCTGAGGCACCTCTCAGAATTTAGTTCAACTGCAAACTCAAAAAGGGTCGTCCACTTAACAGTATTCTCTTCATCAACCTTGTTCCTCTTTTCAATGAATATCACAATGGACTGAATAAATAAAAGTTGGTTACGAATAGCAAAAATAATATAGCTGGGTATTTACCTGTACAGTATATTAACAATAAAAAAGTATATAATAAGAGTTATGGGACTGTAAGCATCTGAATATGGTCTGGGTTATATCAACACTCATAGCATGTAAACACATCTTTCAGCCTCGGTCTGTTCACTTCTACCTGTATTGATTTTTCCCCCCCAGGGGTGATTTATTAACACCAATATTATCATAAGAACTGTTTACCACTGTTTAGAGCATTGAAATAAACCCAACATGTCTACCATTCAGACTCTGATGAGGAATAAATTAGGGCATTCTTTAATTTATAGGGGTTGGCAGAAAATATGCAAAAGGTAGTTAAAAAAAGAGGAAGTTGCTAAAATAGTATTATATTATTAGAATAAATGCTGACTTTTCTATTTTATTTAAGTATAATTACAATTATATTAATTATGGCAACATTTTACATATATATATATATATATATATATATATATATATATATATATATATATAAAGAGCAAAATATATATTATATATATTTAAGTGATTTTAAATATTAAGCATTTTAGCAAGAATCAAAAGTGTTTAAGAGAGGACAGTCAAATTTATTGCTGTGTAGCACCACAGCAACATGATAGGCCAACACCAGAGGTGGTTACCTGTCAGCAATCATAGACCATAAAAACAAATCAGAGGTTGTGTAAATTGCAGTCTATAGATGCTTAAAGGCTCAAGTCAAGATGTACCAGTGCTTTAGAAACTACCAGAAATATGTGGTCCTATATGTTTTTAATGATTATTGTGTGTGTTTGTAATGTAGTTATTTATGATTTACCGTGTTTTCCTGTGCTTTATTGTCATTGTGCTTTTCCTGTTCGTTACTACACTTAACTTCGGTTTTACCAGGGATTCCTCAGGTATAAGAAGATGCCTATTTGTCCTGTTTGTTTCATGGATGTTCTGATGCTTGTTATTTTCAGACTGACAGTGACTGGAACGGAGAAGCCACTGCTCCAGCAGTGAAAAATATCAACTACATGATCTTAGTAGAGGATGTCTTTGGCAAACAAGATTAAAGTGAGATGTTAAATATTCTCTTTCTGTCCCTTCTGTGAAACACACGCAAACAAAAATTCAACAACTGGATGTGTTATCAAGTTTGTTGTGTGTATGTTTTTTTTTTTAAATAGAATAAAAATCATTAATTTAATCAAATCTTTTTTGCTGTCCTTTTTTTCTTGGCCATCTGCACACATTTACAATTTTGTGTAGATATCACTGGTCAAATTACTGTGCTGATCTGTGTAAATAAAATGTCTCTCAACCATGTTGCTACTTACTCCTGATTACACGTAAGTAATTGGCGCTGAGCTGATTGGGAGGTCTGGATTGGCTGGGTGGGCAAGCCCGGGGAGGCTGTGCGGAGCTCAAAAAGCGTCAGCGTCACAACTCATGGCTATTGCACGGCCATAGCCATACAGGCGTGCACTGAACGAAAGTTTGCTGTATTGCAATCGAGGAGGAGAGTGTCCGCTCCATCGAGAGAACTATTACACAGAAACCTTCCACTCCAAGACTGTGCTCGTGAAGGCATTGCCCAGCCATGTGGATGCTGGGACTCTGTGAGAATGCCGGGACTCTGTGAGGATGCCGGGACTCCCCGAGGATGCCGGGACTCCCCGAGGATGCCGGGACTCCCTGAGGATGCCGGGACTGTGTGGATGCTGGGACTCCATGAGGATACCGGACTCTGTGAGGATGCCGGGACTGTGTGGATGCCGGGACTCCGTGAGGATGCCGGGGCTCTGTGAGGATGCCGGGACTCTGTGAGGAGGCTGGGACTCCGTGAGGATGCCGGGACGCCGTGTGAATGCCGGGACTCTGCGAGGATGCCAGGACTCCGCAAGGATGCCGGGACTCCGCGAGGATGCCGGGACTCCGCAAGGATGCCGGGACTCCGCGAGGATGCCTGGACTCCATGTGGATGCCGGGACTCCGTGGGGATGCTGGGATTCAGTGAGGATGCTGGGACTCCGCGAGGATGCCTGGACTCCATGTGGATGCCGGGACTCCGTGGGGTTGCTGGGACTCCGTGAGGATGCCGGGACTCCGCGAGGATGCCTAGACTCCATGTGGATGCCGGGACTCCGTGGGGATGCTGGGATTCAGTGAGGATGCTGGGACTCCGCGAGGATGCCGGGACTCCGCGAGGATGCCTGGACTCCGTGTGGATGCTGGGAGTCAGTGTGGATGCCCGGAAGTAGGTCAGTTTAGGGGATGCTTTTAGTGGCACTAGCGCTCGCCTTGTGTGGCAAACTTTTTAGCTTTGTTTTGTTTTGTATTTTGTATTAAATCTGACACTTGGGCTACCATTGCGAGTACCCTAGTGGCAGCACTTGTGTTGTATTAAATCTGTGCACCTATGCGATGTGTCAATACCCAATGCTCTGTGTCTGCCTCATTATTATTCAGTGATGGCTCACTCATGTAACAAATTCCCCTGTTACAGGCAGACACAGTGTTTAACTGACCGATACTTGTCTGTGATGGGGGTAACTTAATGCAAGGTTAGTTATCTACAGATAATAAGCGTTGCAGAGGATTGAATAAATAAAGTCTTGTAAAATAAAATACATTCATTAATTCATTCAGATTTTAGCTAAAAGCTTATGATATGGCAGCTTCTCTAAGAGAAGAAATGGTCTGAAAATAAAATGCAAATGAAGGAGAAAGGCTTTTGAGAAGCCGGAGCATGAACATCCTGCAATCAGTGGTCGGGTTTTCATGCAGCTTGGAAAGTCATCACTCTCTCTCCACAGTCATTATTTATTTAGTTATTTGTTTATTTATTGTTTAAATTTAGTGGTCGCCAATTATTTTTTTTATTGTTTTCTCCCCAATTTAGTAATGTCCAATTATTTTTAGGCTCAGCCCACCACTACCACCCCTGCGCTGACTCGGGAGGGGCGAAGATGAACACACGCTGTCTGAAGCCCTGGGCAGCCCTGGGCAGCTTACAGACAAGCCCGCAGGCGCCCGGCCAGACCACAGGGGTCGCTGGTGCGCTGTGAGCCAAAGACACCCTGGCCGACCTAGCCCTCCCTCCCCCTGGGCGGAGCTCGGCCAATTGAGCGCTGCCCCCTGGCCACAGTCATTATTTATGTGATGTAGCACGCACATACCACGCATGACTCTTAAGGAGTGGGTAAATCATCTTCTCACTCTAAAAAGCTGTACAATTGACCAAAAAATGCATAGAAACATGTCATACATTATGTTTACAAGACTTCAGCAGTGCAAATCACGTTTGTGACCTTGCTATCACTGAAGGCTCTATAACTATACTATAACTGTACTATAATTGAAGTACTAGAACTGAAGGCTGGCCGTGTCAAGCAGTACTTTATTGGCAAGCTTCTTTGACCAAATAGGAGAAAACACATACAGTATGAGGCATTTAAAGACTTCTTCATTCAGTGTCAATTGCAACAAACTGAAAGGAGCGTACTAACTGGGGATGATTCCGTGGTTAGTAAGTTAATACTAATTGCAAGAGTGGTACTAAGAACTTGTGGTTCAGGAGCCATATTAGCGATCAGCATTACTCAAAGAGCCACAGTACACACCCAGGTGAATCGGGACAAAATGTTGCAACAATCAAGAAATCGTGCATGATGGGATTGGTGGCTGGTGCACCAGGGCCTGGGTGTGGGGATAAGTAGTGGGCTGCTGCTGCTGACAAACAGGCTGCTGAATGGAACAGGCTGCTGCTGAGAGGAACAGGCTGCTGCTAAGAGGAACAGGCTGCTGCTGAGAGGAACAGGCTGCTGCTGAGAGGAACGGGCTGCTGCTGAGAGGAGCGGGCTGCTGCTGAGAGGAACGGGCTGCTGCTGAGAGGAACGGGCTGCTGATGAAAGGAATGGGCTGCTGAGCAGAACAGGCTGCTGCTGGAATAAAAAGAACAGAAAGAAAGATTGGAGAGAAAAAGCCAAGGAGAGCCAGAAAGAAGCAGGACTGAAAAAGAACCAAGGAAAACCAGACTGCACTTACTCGGCTGTAGTACACGGCCAAAACAGCGTGCTTTCTTTTTTTTTCTTTGATTATTTTGTCACAGTCTGAGTAGCACTACGCTGCCCAGCTGTAGTACCAGTGGCTGGTAAAGCAGCACGCTTTACCTGTCAAGTGTAGTCCCGGCTTAATAAACTGCTGCATTATAGAACCTGCAAAACCTGTATGAGCCTGCTTCAATTTCCATGCAATGCTACACTACATTCCTTAAGAAAGCACTGTGTACTATCCTTCTACAAGGATAATACACAGTGCTTTCTAACGGAATGTGTTTTTGTAAGTATTATTTGTGGAACGCTATGTCTGTGTTTTTTTTTGTTACATTTTGTTGGTGGCCAAATGAGACAGGCTGCACTATCAGGGGTAGATGTACTAAGATGGGCCAGTCGCAGCGCAAACATACCGCAGTAGCCCCTCACTAAACCGGTTTGTCCGACATAAGGAGATGTCGGGTTTTAAAAAAATACAATAAAATCGCACACAGATACATTATTGTGCTCAATGTATTTTAAATGTATAATTCACTGCGCTGAAATAACACTAATGTGTTTTGGGTAGGCTACACATTACATTATGAAAAAAATATAAATCTGTACAGTATATACAGCGAAATACCTTTTTACTTTAGCCTGTAGGCTACCAGTAACACAAAATAAATCATGCTGCTACATGCTGCTACATTGTAAATAAAAGATTATTTTAAATTGAAACTAAATGATTTTAGTATTTTTTAAATTATTAGCTTGGCATACTTAGTAGCCTAGACAATTAACACAAAATAGATCATGGTGCCGCATTGACAAGTTATAATACTTACAGGAGGACAGTCAATTCTTGTTAATATGAATTTCAAAGGACCAGCAACAATTTTTGCATTAAACAACTAATTTGTATTATCATGAGTATCCTATATGCAAAATGTATACTGTCTGTTTTTAAGTCAGGGTGCAGTGCTAAATTGTGCACAATTACAGGCAGCCACAGTCACAGTCGAAACAGCTCCAGTTTAGGCCAACATACCATAAACCAAAGGCCCTTCTATTGCAGCACATCATCCCTGTATATGGAATAACTGTCTCATGCTCTTCTTCGGCCATGCAGAAAAATCACAAGGGGATTCGCCAGACTTTACCCAAAATGAATACATACTTTAACAATCCTGAATGAGTGTGCTATTCAATTGTTTGTCGCTAGTGGGGTTTAAAAAGACAAGCAGTCGTCATCTGCAGGTTCAGAGTAGTGTAACCAGACCCCTGTTATCAACCCTGAATCTCTTACTGGGACTGAAGCGGCACATTACATCACTTGGGCATTATCAAGTTTTCATTCTTAGCTTTCACACTTACTAAAATGTTAGTCACCCGAGCACACAGCCCCTCGGTCACAACACAAGTTTGACGTCCATTAGATGTGAAGCATACGTGGCCTTTTATGACTTTTAAAAGGGAACGAGAAAGTCTTTCTTGAGAGTAAGCAGTAAGGTGTGTTTGCAGCACTGCACTTCTGTGCACTTTTTATTAAAAGGCAGATTTCAGCTTTGCAATGGTGGGTATAGTGGCACTGTGTCTTAAAATAGTAGTACCTTCACAGAGTATACTATATTTATATTTATAGCTTATGTAGCATTAACACGCTGTATGGAAAAAACCAGCATCAGATTCATTTTTGTCCAAAAACTTTTTTTGTCTCAAATTGATTTTTAACACCTGCAAGTTTAGGCATTTTTCCCAAAATGCCTAAAAAAATGCCTTCAGAAAATCTGCCTAATAAAATAGCAGCCACCTGAAACCTGACCTCAGCTGCTTTCATCTCACAGTAGGGTTTTAACCTCTGCACTGCCTGTACGAAGCTGAATTATAGAAAAAAATGAATCCACACAGGGAACTGCAGCCTGTAAAGGAAGGCAGTGATAACACAGGAACTCAGTTATTCACTTAGGGCTAGTTTTTCAAATGACTACCCCAAAGAAAGGAAACAATGCCCAACAAAACCAAATAAGTAGCTCAGACAATGTATTTAGTAGTATGTAAGTAGTTTTAAGTTACTTAAATAAAGTTACTTAAGAGTTTGTTTGTTTTTCTTCCAGAAAACATCCTGAGAAAATAGAGGTTCTGATTTTGGAGTTTGGTTTTTCTTTTGCTGTTTATGGAATAATTTAGAATTTTCAAATATTCTGTTCAATCAGGATGTAAATTCCATACACATGCACACTCGGAAGAAACTTTAAATTTGAACATCCTTCCATTTTATAGATTTATTAAAAACAGAAATACCTTTAATTGTTTTTATGAAAAAAATGACCCTTTATAATAGCTACACAACATGAAGGGATCTGTCAGGATGTGTCCCTAATTTTAAAAATTCCATTCTGGGGGTAGACATCAGGATGACATCAGGATTTATGAGGTGTAACCCTTAATCCAATGAAAGACGGCAAGCTCTTTACCACACAGGCCTTGCGCATGCACCTAGCAGGGTTCTATTGTTTGTAAACAGTGATCAAGTCCATTTTATCCTGATTCTTTAATTCTGCAAAAACAAGTGTAAGATACTGGTGTTAATAAAAAGTAAGTGTCTACATTATATAGCGATTGCGTATCGCTGAGGAAATTAAAAAAAATAATTACACCTTCTTTTGCAGTACTCATGTCTAGCACTAGGGACTTATCATGTACAGCACACAGCCTGAGTATGTGTGAATAGAAAATAAACTTGACTGTCTTTGTTGATAAATCTCATACTTTTGGTTCAAATGTGCACATGATGGAACATTCGTTTATGCACTTATGATATTGAGTCTCAATTTAATTAAAGGGAAAAATTAAATAAAAATAAAACGCAACATTAAGGGTTATGTCTTCGTTAATAAAGCTCTCCATTCGCTATTTATACAAAAAATCAGTAGTAACTATTTCCATTCCCGTCTTTTTGCTTTTACATTATACTTTGGGGACATATTCATTCCAATAAGGAAATCGTTGCATGGTAAAACAATGATTTCTAATTTTATTTTGAATTAATGCAGAGCGTGTGGAAGCGAGAGCGTGGGAGAAGTACAGTCGTGGACAAGTACAACGAAGTTAGAAGCAGTAAGGAGAAATGTCATTTTAAATTAAATCTGGAGTTGCTTTAATCAGAAAACATTGCAGCTTAAAGCCTTACAGCTGCGTGTATTTTTCTGATAACAAGCTGAAACTCGGAGCAGCTGATTCAAATTCTGCGGCGTTCTGAGACACG
Organism: Acipenser ruthenus; assembly: GCF_902713425.1. Lineage (NCBI taxonomy): Eukaryota > Metazoa > Chordata > Actinopteri > Acipenseriformes > Acipenseridae > Acipenser > Acipenser ruthenus. The sequence continues at coordinate 37,728,885 of NC_081196.1, forward strand.
GGAGGAGGGGCTGAGCCCGCAGCACAAACACAAACAAACAAAAGGCAGGCAAGTCCTCCCAGCGACAGCGTGTGAGAAGTACAGTCGTGGACAAGTACAACGCAGTTAGAAGCAGGTTGACAGCTGCAGAAGCTAAACTAAACTTCCAAAAAAAAAAAAGTGCTTCAAGCCAGTAATCTGTGACAACTGCATGATGTGGGAAATCCAAGAAAGCCCAACAGAGCTCAACCAAGTTTGTGTAAAGTGCCGCACGATCCAGGACTTGCTTCAACAATTAAGCCTGCTAGAAAAGGAGCTGGAGGAAATGAGACAGCAACAGGAGCTTGAGGAGCTGACACACCCACAATTCATGGAAGTCTGCACCCCTAGCAGACTGAAAGCTACCAGGGAGATGGAAGAGAGTCGAAACAGCTGGGTTCGTGAGATGGGAGATGGTGTCTAACTAACCTACTTGACTTTTTTGAGGATGCAACATTGAAAATGGATAATTGCAAAGCATACAACATGGTTTATTTAGATTTCCAGAAAGCTTTTGACAAAGTCCCGCATAAAAGATTAATTCTCAAACTGAACGCAGTAGGGATTCAAGGAAATGCATGCACATGGATTAGGGAGTGGTTAACATGTAGAAAACAGAAAGTACTGATTAGAGGAGAAACCTCAGAATGGAGCGAGGTAACCAGTGGTGTACTTCAGGGATCAGTATTAGGTCCTCTGCTATTCCTAATCTACATTAATGATTTAGATTCTGGTATAGTAAGCAAATTCGTTAAATTTGCAGATGACACAAAAATAGGAGGAGAAATGATCTAGACAGCATTCAGAACAGGGCAGACACATGGCAAATGAAATTTGATAGAGAAAAGTGTAAAGTATTGCATGCAGGCAATAAAAATGTGCATTATAAATATCATATGGGAGATACTGAAATTGAAGAAGGGAACTATGAAAAAGACCTAGGAGTTTATGTTGACTCAGAAATGTCTTTATCTAGACAATGTGGGGAAGCTAAAAAAAAGGCCAACAAGATGCTTGGATATATTGTGAGAAGTGTTGAATTTAAATCAAGGGAAGTAATGTTAAAACTTTACAATGCATTAGTAAGACCTCACCTAGAATATTGTGTTCAGTTCTGGTCACCTCGTTACAAAAAGGATATTGCTGCTCTAGAAAGAGTGCAAAGAAGAGCAACCAGAATTATCCCGGATTTAAAAGGCATGTTGTATGCAGACAGGCTAAAAGAATTGAATCTATTCAGTCTTGAACAAAGAAGACTACGCGGCGATCTGATTCAAACATTCAAAATCCTAAAAGGTATAGACAATGTCGACCCAGGGGACTTCTTTGACCTGAAAAAAGAAACAAGGACCAGGGGTCACAAATGGAGATTAGATAAAGGGGCATTCAGAACAGAAAATAGGAGGCACTTTTTTGCACAGAGAATTGTGAGGGTCTGGAACCAACTCCCCAGTAATGTTGTTGAAGCTGAAATCCTGGGATCCTTCAAGAAGCTGCTTGATGAGTTTCTGGGATCAATAAGCTACTAACAACCAAACGAGCAAGATGGGCTGAATGGCCTCCTCTCGTTTGTAAACTTTCTTATGTTCTTATGTTCTAACACTTAATGAGGCAGAGTTTTTTCATATCCTGGAAGGTAAAACCTAATTCCTGTTCCTTGTTTTATCTTTGGGTGGAAACAAAATCGCACTGTTCAAATGGGCTCAGCTAATTTTTATATAGTATTTAGTATAAGTGACCAGAGAGGCACCAGCCCTGGCAATCACAATGGGCAACGGGTCACTATAGAAGGCTTAGCCTTTACTCAAAATGCTAAATTAGTGTTTTAAAGTTATAGATGTGAAAACGTACTGTACTGAACACTCTAGATCATAGAAGAGAGGTTGAGTTTCAGCACAGGAAGTAATAAGGTGATAGAAGCAATAACTTGAACTTTTTAATTATATGGGGCCTTAATCACAAAACTGCCTTGTTAATCCTGGGACATTTGAAGACACTGCTCTGGTTTTGTGGTTAACCCACTGAAATAGACATGTACTGTTTTTCAAACACTTGAAAATGTGGACTCCAGATCCCTGTGGTTAAATACAAAAAAGGGCAAATGTTGTGCTTCAAAGACAACAATTATATTTAAAAGAAATGTAAGATTGTGCAATTGATTCGCCTGGATTCAGCATCGAACAAAATCAACTACATTGGTAATGTATGTCTGATTAGTCCAGCTTCCCAAGGCAACTCCTGATCTGCATGGGACATTATTGCAAAATAGCCTCTTAACACGACAAAGAAACACTGTAAAAAGGTATTTAGGCTACAGGATGTATAATAATTAATATCATTGTCTAGTCTAAACAGTATGAGAATCATTATTTTGTTAAGAGCAGTGACTGGTGTGCATTTCCAGCATCAAGCCAGATTTCAACAAGGAAAAGTTGCTTCTGTACATCATATGACGACAAAGGTTTTATCTGCCCAATGAAAACCAAATCTGCAGGACAGGATTTGAGTTTGAGTTCTACCGATAAACACAGGGCACTTTTCTCTAAATCTGCCTTTACCTGGCTTTGAGCTTGTTTCGATCTTCTCTGGAGTATCTTAAGTGCCATGACACAACAGCCTTCCTCAATCCATTCAAAGCATATGACAATGTGACTTTTCAACAGCTAGCCCCACATACTAAACAAAGATATAAACAGAACGTGTATGGGACTGGGATCAACTGCAATTTGACAATCATATTAATTTATTTTATCCAGCATTTACTGTCAACAGGGAAGTCTCAAAAGGTCTAAAACACACAAGAAAAGTAATCACTGTTATGCTATGTGCAGGAAAATGTAATTGCTTGTTCCATGATTCACTGATTAATGCGAATAGTGCTGACAAGCAGTTATTGCATTTTTAAAGGTATTCAGTGCGTCAGTCTGTGTGTCTTTTGGCTGTAAACCACATGGAACAACTGCATAATTTCTACTTCTCATTATACATTTTCCTCTAACCAACTATCCACTAACAAGAAGCACAGTATTCCATGATAAATATGGCACAGTGTTCTGGAACTAATTTGTTCCTATAGACATTTTCTATAGTATAGTACACCCAGAGTACATTAAAGGCAAATAGATTTGAAAATCCTTTGGGGCCATTGGACTACATTTCCATTAGGCACATGTCAACAATGTCTCCTTTTCTGTGGTCCTATTATCCTTCAATGTGTGGGCCCGTTACTGTAGATTTAACCTTCAGCCCTCTACTTTATCTGGTTATCTGTGCTGTGAATAGTGAGCTTGCTTTTATTGTGAGCTTCCACTGTGATGTATTACATGAAACACCCACATTCAATTGTGAAAATTATGTGCCAATACATTCTTTATGTGACTGAAAACAAAAAAAAATCTTGCAACAGATATAATTCAATTAAATTAGCAAAGCCTGTCTGTTTTCTATTGTGGTAGATTTATTCATCTTTTTTAACCGAAACAAAAACAAAAGGTTGTTAACGAAAAAGATCAGTTTCACAGTTGATCTGTTTGTCTTTGCCCGACAATGGTTTTAAAGGTAGTGGCTGTTGGAAATAACTGCTGCCTGAGTTACAGACACAAACCAGACCCCTTTCATGTTTTTTATTGTGTCTGCCAGCACATGCTGAAACATTCATTGACCCCTCTGTGTTCTCAGTCTTCACTGTGCCAGGGAGAAATATGTATTTATCTTCTCCTAATGCAACAGGCCTGGAAAGGGTGACATCAAAACCAGCTAATCCATTTATCCCTTTTTATTGCTTTATTGAGGTCATAGGCTAAAGACAGCATTGCCTCCCACCTAATTATCTATTTCAAATGCATATTTCTACCCACAGCTCAAAACCATCCTGTTAATACAGAGTAACCTATAGTGTGCGTCACACAATTGTCTGAAAACTACTGTAGTGATTTCTTTTAGTTGTGTTTGGATTGCATTATTGACATCAATAATTGTAGGTCTAAAGTGGTCTGCTATTAAGTTTTAGGCTGCAGTACTTTAAACCATATAAGCAAGAACTCTTGAAATCCAGTTTAAATATTAAAATTAATTTTTTAATAAATGCTTTTTTAATACATAGTTTTGACATGATTCTTTTAAGACCAGGCCCCAAGCCCTGTACATTTGAAGACATTCCTTAAATAATCTTTCTTTCCTCTAAATGATTTAAGCATTGGTATGTTCAGTTGTCCTAAGTTATGCAGGTTTTGACCTACTGAATGATTTGTCCCATCCATCTCTTGATATCTCAGTCCATTTTAGCTTGAGATGTCTGACTCCCACAAGAGCCTCCTCAATTTGTCACGGATGAACGTTTTCCTGGTGTGGTCTTACATCACCGTTTACATTTCTTGAGGTTTTTCTTAAAATACTAGAAGGTCCCTAGAGAGGAACCATGGGGATCCCATGTCTGCAAAGCTAATAATTTATTGAGCACAATCTCCATTAAATATAAACAAATGATGTTGTAAACCCCAGAAGAAAAACTACTTTACTAAAGAAGAATCTGCACCATAAATCATTTGTTACTCCTCATAGATAGTGGCTGTACATAGTGGGTGGACATGCAGGTATATTAAATGCTAGTTTGTTACTTGGAGCTCTTGTCCGCCTCATTGCCTCTGTTGGCAACACAATTCTCCTCTGCAGATGTTGTTTTCAGGACCAAATAGCGCATGGGTTTGTTTGCAGGACTTTTTTTAAGAAAAGAGTTGAAGAGAAGGCAAATGGTGAAAATCTATTAGAAATCCAGTTACAAAGCTTACAATGTAGTCTTTTTATCAATGCTACTGTCACAACTTTCCATGCTAATGTATAGTAAAGCATATTTATAAACATCTTGGACCCCACACCTTGCATTTACACATCTTCAATCATGCCTAGTTGGACGATTATATGTTAATGCTATCCAGTTGGGAATTTTTTTTGACAAGGAGGAACTACATGATTATTTTTTTATTATTATTTGTATATTTTGTATTTTATTGTATTTTTATGTATTTATGTAGAGTGCCTTGTGATACTTCGGTATGAAAGGCGCTATATATAAAAATAAATAAATAAATAAGATGATTTGTAAGACAGCTGTAGCGGTTAAGTTTTCTTTGCAATTTATTTTTGTAGTTATAATTTAAAATGTGGCGTTTTTCTATTGCACTTTTATTTTATATTGATATGTTTTTTAGAGCACGTGTGAGTGTGTGTAAGTAATTGATTAATTAGTCCAATTGTTTGTAGCTGAATACTTTGTAAAGCGCCATTCAGAAGAACAGGATAGAGCTGGGAGGACGTTCAGGGTAACAGGCTAGGAAGTAGGAGCGGCGGTAGGGTGTTTTTTTTTTTTGAGAAACTGCTACTTTGTGTGTGGAGTTTATGAGCTGTAGCGTATACTGGCGGGGGGGTGTATCCACATATAGCACTTGTAGCTCCTGTGTTGCTGCTGCTGCTACGTTCTTAGCCCGGCACTGGCTCTGACTGTAGTTGGGGGGGGGGGGGGATCTAGAATGGCTCCTATGTGATTATTTAGCCTGTAAAATGAAAATCCATTTCCTTTCTTTGATAGCTGTGAGAATGGAATTATTTAGCCAATGGAATACATGCCCGATGCTCGGTATCTGAACTCCATTGGAGGTGAGATTGAGGACTCGCTAGGTTTTGTTTAGTTGGAGCACCAAGTTGTTTTGATATGGATGCATTTTGTTGACTTCAACCACATCTCCAATTCACCAATGCAATTAACTCTGGATTATTTTATTCTGTTAGGTGCCCTTCAGTGCTTTATAACCCCTGATGCTGACATGTTAACTACTGTGTCTAATTTTGTGTAGCTGATAACTAGTATGCCACTGTTTTTTATGAAGCCCTGGGAAAAAAAAAAAGAATATATTTGTTTATTTTATTTTTGTAAATGAGAAAAGCATTTTTTATCTTATAAATAAAAACATTGAACTCCGCTTCCCTTGACCTCTACTTTCTTCATGGTTCATGCATTGTTCCTTCCCATTAAAATAACCTGTGCTATTAAACTATAGGGCAAAATTGGGAAACATAACATTTTAGTTGCTCTTTCTTTATAGAGCTGGCGTAGTCGGCTTAGCCTGAGCGTAGTTGCCCTTGCTGTAGCTGTGCACCCGTCTTCTAGACTGGTTTGGCTTCGTTACACCGCCCCGTTACACAGCTTTGTGATTCCCTAATTCCTGAAAATGATAAAAAGCCATATAAACTTTATTTGAGCCCCTTGGCGTTAAGACTACTGTATAAAACAAGTATGTCAGTAATTAGAGCTATCATCAATATGATGAAAAGGTTAATGACCATGTGTAATGAGGAGCCCCTCCCCTTGTGCCTATTTATTTATTTATTTATTTATTTATGTATGTATGTATATATTATTTGTTATTAGTAGTAGTATTATGATTATTATTGTATATGTGTGTGCGGACTGACAAAAGCCGTCCGACATTATTTATTGTTTGATACTGGCAAAAAGTGTAGCTGGCGGGGATTGGGTTAAATGCCCATCCCAATAAAGCCAGTGGGAGTGTGGCTGGAGCCTTAATAAGGTAATTGTTTAATGGGTAATTAAGGCTCCAGCCATGGTATAAAAGACCCACTCCTAGCTCAGACAAAGGAAGAGTATTAGAGAGAGTTAAAGAAGTAAGAGCGAATGCTACCAGCCAACAAACAAGGTACTCGTTTTTATAACAAGAATGATTTATTAGTGTTTATTTTCACTTTGGCTAATGTGCCCTTTATTTTTGTGTTTTGTATAACCTGTTTGTTTAATTTTGTTTATTAATAAAATACTGAGCACCGTATCACTTCAGTTTCACCCGTACTTCCTGTGTTTTTGGTTTTCATTTCCTGGTCTGATGTCACCACTGCAGCCTTCACTGTCACACCATGAAATATAACAACAGTATGTACAGAATAGTAAGAATTATCAAGTTTCATGACTATTGGAGAAGCAATTATCCAGATACATGCAAAAATGTAAATGTGATATACAGATGGATGGATGTCCGAATGGACAGATGCTCCCCTATATCCGCAGAATCTGATACTGTCAATAATTATGTTAAATCATGTTTAAACCAATGCCAAGTTTCAAATGTGACATATGTACGTTTGTACGAGATAATAAAGCAGGAAGAAAAGTGAAACAAAAAACTCTTTCATTAAATGCGGTTGTTAGGACTTGAGACAAACATCGCAAACATCACTGCTTTCATTTTTTTCCTTTTACTCTCTTGTTCCAGCCTGCATTTCCCTCTTCTTTGCTGTAAAGACAAGAGCAATGAAAGAATGTTTTATTTTAAAAGCAACAGATAGGTCTCATGATGACTGCTGAAGAATTTGATCATCAGATAAGGGGATATTTTTACATCTTCTTAGCTGTCTCTTGCGGGTGCATCTTGGATGTAAGCCATGCCTCAATTAGGTGATTATTTACTGCAGGATGGTTCAAATATGTAAGTAATTCAAGCTCAGATCTTTTTGTTTTTAATATGCTGTTAAGATGACTGATACTGCATGCAATTTTAACTGCTTAAAGAACACCTTGCTATAGGTCCGAAATGTACTCTTATACTCTTCTTGTTTAGAATCTCTTTACATAATTTTCAAATTCAGTCATCACATCATGATAACGTTTCTAAGAGTTTAAAGCACCTCTTTGGCATCAATAATGCCTCTCTTAGTTCAGCTGGTACACCAGAGTGTAACCATTAACCTGCCCCTGCAAAACTGTACCAGTTGATGTAGGAAATACATCAGCAATAACACATAGAACACAGGTGGTATTTCCTAGCCCCACTGGGGACACTGTTGGATGGGTAAAGGTCACTGGTGACACAGAATACATTTTTGAGAGCCCTTTTGAGGACACAGGGATGCTTTGAACTTCTGTGTTTCCAAAAGCATTAGGATGTGACAACTGAAACTGCAAATAAAATACAAAGTGAACCTAAACAAGAAGAAAAATACATGATTAAGATAATTGTGTTATTTTATCAGCAATTATTTCAAATACTGTGTCAGAAATTGTCTATCTTCCCAATACAGGACACCCTCCATTTTAACTTATGTTACCCATCATGGAAACGTGGTGTTATCAATGCAAGAAGCTTTGCAGATTAATTAAATGGTATTGCTGTTGCACATATATACAGTAAACCTAATTCAATTAACCAGAGTCATGGACTTCTTAAAGTAATTGTACAGCTATGGTCAAAAGTTTTGCATCACCTAAATTTTAGGCTTGAAACATAATTTAAAAAAAACTACCATATATTAACATCATTTTGATATTTTATTTAATATCATGTAATAAAAGAAATAAAAAATTATATTGCAAAAGTCTATCGGAAGCCATAATAGTAGTACAGTATTTCATGTTAGATTCTGAAATGTCACATTTTTCTATTTTTGTAAGTTATATGGAAAATGTAATTCAATATGTTACATAACATTATTCGGCAGGTTTCATTTGACTTTATGAAGCAACATTAATTAATTCTATATGGGGGATGCAAAACTTTTGGCCATAGCTGTAGTTGCTTAAAGTGATGAGTTAGCTCAGTTATAATTTTTTTTTACCTTTTTTGGCTGTACTAATTTTAAATAGATAGATTGTCCAAGCCATTTTCTAACACATGTTATAGCAGTGTGGCAAGATGGATTGAGTGGCGACGTCAGACCAGGAACTGAATGACACAGAATGGTTATTGAAGTGCTGATGCGCACATTTCAAAAGGTTTAAACAAGACAAAACACTTCACAAAACAAAAGGCACGATGGCCAAAATAAACAGACAAACAAAACACTAACACCAAACCCCAAAACAAGTATAGTGCTGGTACTTCCAGGAGTAGCAATTGTTTTATTATTTATTATTGTTTCAGTTCTCCCGACTCTCTCCCGTTCTCTCCCTGAACGGAAAATAGCAAAGCATATGACATGGTTTATTTAGATTTCCAGAAATCTTTTGACAAAGTCCTGCATAAAAGAGTAATTCTCAAACTGAGTGCAGTAGGGATTCAAGGAAATGCATGCACAAGGATTAGGGAGTGGTTAACATATAGAAAACAGAAAGTACTGATTAGAGGAGAAACCTCAAAATGGAGCGAGGTAACCAATGGAGTACCACAGGGATCAGTATTAGGTCCTCTGCTATTCCTAATCTACATTACTCACTTAGATTTTGGTATAGTAAGCAAATTTGCAGGCAACACAAAAATTGGCAAACACCATTGCAGCAGCAAAGGTCATTCAAAATGATCTAGACAGCACTCAGAACTGGGCAGACACATGGCAAATTACATTTAATATAGAAAAGTGTAAGGTACTGCATATAGGCAATAAAAATGTCTATTATAAATACTGTATGGGAGATACTGAAATTGAAGAAGGAATCTATGAAAAAGATCAAGGAGTTTATGTTGACTCAGAAATGTGGGGAAGCTATAAAATGACCAACAAGACACTCGGATATATTGTGAAAAGTGATGAATTTAAATCAAGGGAAGTAATGTTAAAACTTTACAATGCATTAGTAAGACCTCACCTAGAATATTGTGTTCAGTTCTGGTCACCCCATTACAAAAAGGATTTTCCTCCTCTAGAAAGAGTGCAAAGAATTATCCTGAGTTTAAAAGGCATGTCATATGCAGACAAGCTAAAAGAATTGAATCTATTCAGTCTTGAACAAAGAAGACTATGCAGCGATCTGATTCGGGCATTTAAAATTCTAAAAGGTATTGACAATGTCGACCCAGGGGACTTTTTTGAATTGAAAATAGAAACAGGAGGCTGTGAGGTCCAGTGGTTAAAGAAAAGGGCTTGTAACCAGGAGGTCCCCGGTTCTAATCCCACCTCAGCCACTGACTCACTGTGTGACCCTGAGCAAGTCACTTAACCTCCTTGTGCTCCGTCTTTCGGGTGAGACGTAATTGTAAGTGATTCTGCAGCTGATGCATAGTTCACACACCTTAGTCTCTGTAAGTCGCCTTGGACAAAGGCGTCTGCTAAATAAACAAATAATAAACAAGGACCAGGGGTCACAAATGGAGATTAGATAAAGGGGCGTTCAGAACAGAAAATAGGAGGCACATTTTTACACAGAGAATTGTGAGTCTGGAACCAACTCCCCAGTAATGTTGTTGAAGCTGACACCCTGAGATCGTTCAAGAAGCTGCTTGATGAGATTCTGGGATCAATAAGCTACTAACAACCAAACGAGCAAGATTGGCCGAATGGCCTCCTTTCGTTTGTAACCTTTCTTATGTTCTTATGTTCTTATGAACACACCAACCCTGTGTACGTGAAACACTGGCTCTTTTATGCAGCTGTGCCGAGATTCGATTGCTAATCAATCATTCAATTGAATCTCGGCACAGTCTGCATGTGAACTACTTTGTGACACACCTGTGTCCAAATACCAATACACATTTTACCTGGATCTGAACTGATTGTGCACTCCCCGTGCCTCAATACAAATATACATTTTAAATCACCCGTGCTACACAGCCCAGTTTATACACACCAGCAATTACACACTACATAAAACATAAAACACAAAATACGCACAGGGGTGGGGCACCCCATCACAAGCACACATGTATTTGAATTTGAAAACATGATATCAGGTACTACTTTAGTTTAAAGGAAGCTCTCAATTTCTATGCCTTATTCTTGGGTTGTCTGTTTGCACTTTGGGCCATTTCACCTCAGCAGTGTCTTCTGGGTCAAAGCATGTTATTGGCTGAAGGAATGTCTGTTATAGCAGAAGCAGCTGCTTGGTTGTTGACAGGAAAGAAGCTAATGAAGGGGTTGGGACAAATTTCGCTTTCCAATTGAAATGACCCAGGAAGTACAAGACAATCTAAAAGCATGTGTACAGTAGCAGTAGATATCATGTTTTGAAATGAAAATATGTGTTTGCTATATTTGTTTCTTTAAAAACTGCACATTTACGACCTAAATAATGAATAGATATGCATGGCAGATATATTTTATCGAACTATTTTGTTAGCTACAGTTACTTTAAGTTCAGGAATAGAGCAAATGCAGTCAATGTAAAATGCCAAACACTCAGCAATCAAAAGATTTTCCTGATGAAAGTATAACATTTCCATAGATAGTGTTTGTACCTAGTTTAAGGGTATTTTAGTTTTATAAACACATGGAGGAAATTCTTCTTCTTATCAGACACCCTTATCCAGGGCAACTTACAATTGTTACAAGATATCACATTATTTTTACATACAATTGCCCATTTATACAGTTGGGTTTTTACTGGAGCAATTTAGGTAAAGTACCTTTCTCAAGGGTACAGCAACAGTGTCCCCCACCTGGGTTTGAACCCACAACCCTCCGGTCAAGAGTCCAGAGCCGTAACCACTACTCCACACTGCTGCCCTAGCTCTCTCCACGCTGCTGCCCTATTGTATGTTGGTATTTGTATTTCATCAATGATGTGACAATCTTATAAATAATATTGCATCTCCACATATTTTTCTGCAATTCCTAACATAAGAACACAACAAATGTTGAAAATAAGAAGTAGTTCAGTCTATTGCATGTCTTGTCACCTAAATGTGATTCCAGAAGACTCTGGATTTGGATATGGCATCATGAACTGGGCCTATGGGATCCAAGTAATATCCAAGCTTGTACTGCCAAAACCCTGTTTGAGAGGACCCATAAGAGTTAATAAAGTAATTAGTTAAAACAATTTAGAAATACTAAAAGAATCTTTATAAGTTCACTGATAATTTTTTCAACAAGAAGTCCTTTTCAATGTCTTCAATTAAGTGTTTAATAGTTATGGATGATATTTAAAACAGTGTCTTGATTCAGTATGTTTTGGGCATTGTTTAAAGTCATTTTGTTCTTAATTATTACTTTTAATGTGTTGTAAAGCGAGATGCCTGTACATTGGTTATATCTCACTGTTGTTACCATGACCTTGTAGTTTTTGTTGATGGTGAAAATGTAAATAACTGGTAAAGCATTTTTACTTTGACAGTCATTGTTATGAATTGAGACATTTGGAACCAGAGTATTAAATTAATTCACGTTGTATTCCAGACATTTTTTTTGTTTTGTTTTGTTTTCCAGTTATTACTATTTTTTTTATAAATTCCAGTCTTATCTGGTGTTCACATCCCACTGTTCGCCCACACTGCACATTGCTGTGCTGTTGTGTGAAAGGCAGCAAGTGTCAGTTGTTTTTAATTAAACTGAATTTATTTATACTTTTATTACCTCCTAGTCCTCAAAGACTGGGCTCTGGCATTGGGTGATTTCTCAGATAACAGCACGTCTGCAGCCATTGGGGTTTCTGTTGTTAATCCCCATTTGTCCCCTGAGCGTGTCAATGTGTGTGGTGTTGGGGGGGGGGGGGGGGGGGGGGGCAGCGTTGCTATCCTGGGTGATATATGACAGCAATGGCACGTCTCCCAGTTGACACTTGCTCTCAAACAACAGCATCAACTTTTTTTGTTTCCAATATAAAAGAGAAAACCCCATGTGACTGTCAAAGAAGAAAGGGGAGGGAGAGAGGGAGGGAGGAAGGCTGAGGGAGAACGAGAGAGTGAGAGAAAGGAAGCATAAAGGCAATTCATGTTTCAGGATCTCCACTCCTGATAGCTGTCTGATACAGTAGCTGGATTGTTCACTCTGCCCTGAACAAGTGAGAGGTACGGTAAGTGAAATACAGAGTCAGCTGTACCCATTCAACATGCATGTCCTACTTGTTTCGTGACTGTCTTAATATATATATATATATATATATATATATATATATATATATATATATATATATATATATATACTTTATTGTTCTTATTTTATGAACTCTTTTTGCTGCTGATGAAGTTTGTCTTTACTGTCTCTTAATATTTCATCAGGCCCCCTGGGGGATTTTTGAACCCGACAAGGGTAGATTTTCATACCTGTGTTTTTTTAACTCCATATCCTACTTTATATTACATTCCTTGTGATTTAAATCAAATAATTTATATACTGTATGTACATTCCACATGGGTTATATATTATGCTGATTATGAACTGTCAAGTTGTGGGAGGAAAATACATTTCCTGGAAAACTAGACAAGGCAAATTACAACCGTAACTGTAATAATCAGATTTATTCAATTTATGATAGTTTGAAAGATTGTAACCATGCTGTGGTAAAAAATGAGTAATGTTACTCCCAAGTAACAAATTAGGTTAGTTTTAAATCAACACATTTGTAAATGAAAAAAGTAATTATATTATTTAAGTACTTTGATTCAGCACATTTAACAGAAGGTGGGGAGGTGCCTCTAAATAACAGGCATGCTTCTGATTCAATGCATTCACATCTTTAAATATAGTCAGACGTTTTATAGAAGCATGCAAACAATTGGAACCATTCTTAATTTAAGCGTCAGTTTTACCTATTTGTGTGGCCCCTTGGTTTTTCGAAGCTACAGCCTCCTATAATCATGTTCATTTTGACACTAACATATAAGACAGTGTTGATTTGCTACTTTCTTTTGAGTGTTCTGTGCATTCGCCTTAATCAGAAAGCCTACCTTGTTGGTAGTCTAGTTTGTTTACATTGGACTAGCTATGAGTACTTAAGCTTTCTCCCTTTAAAACATACCTCTTACAGCTTGCAGGAGTAGGATATTATACACTCATCAGTGTTTTCTTTCTATGTCCACTGAAAGGCAAAGTATTACAGATATTGAAATACAAAGTTTTAAACAAGATTTGGAACTACAAAGTACATTTTACAGGTAGTTTTAAAACACGCAGCACTGCAAACAAATAAGTTAGCGTGTAAGTGTATTCATAGACTGCCTACATTTGTAAGTAACTATGCATTTACAAACGAACAATACATTTTACATGCTAAACATAAACCTAATTCAAGTAAGGGAGATGGGTGGAAGGTGGCATGATGTATGCTTCAAAGAAGCTTAGATTGGAAAGCCGAAGTTAGCATAGGGTTGATCCGTGTGTATGGCTGCCATTGGCTGAAATCTGTGCTAAAATCCACAGTGTTTGTCTTGGTGTTATACCGAGGATATATTTAGTACTCAGCTTAACTCCTCACACAACAGTAAATGTAATGACGAGTGTACTCCAGTGATTGCTCCTAACTTGGGATGCACATGCCATTCACAGGTCCCTGAGGTGACGTAGGACACAGGAAGGAATCTGCCCCTGGTTATTAAAAGCCTGTGAAACAATAGGGAACAAATGAGCAGACACAGTGATATAATCTATAGGCTAGGGTTAGGACGTCTCTATTTAATGCTTGGGAGAATCTAATTCATAGCATTTCCAAGTTGACAAAACTACATACTAGATCATTATTCTGTTCAGCTTGGTGTACAAGCTTTAGTGACCTAGATATAATGTGGTCGAAATTGTATTTAAAGATCCCTGTTTATCTATTATTGGCTGCCGTACATCCTGTTAGGAATTTGGGTTTATTTATTTAAAAAGTGTTGTCCTTATAGTTTTTAAATCTATTTTATGTCCTTTATTAGCTGCAGAGCCATTTTCACCACCCCTCCCTCCATCATAGTATACCAGAACTTTGAAAACGTCTCTAAAGGTACAAAACATTAGAACAGCACTCTTCAGAGAGTTGGGGCATTCATTACCTGCGGCTAAACATGGAGGTTACTGCTCTATAGTGTTACACCTTCTGATATGTTTCAAAGTTAAGAAAATGATAATGATTTTAAAAAAAAACTGTTTTTTGAGTTTAAGGGTGTTACAAAAAGCAACTAAATGCATTAAAGTCAAAACATCAGATTGGGGTAATGTATTCTCAATTATTACACTTAAACCGTGTAAGCCACCACAGGAAGTTCTGCTCATCATTAGCATTCTGTATCCAAACCACCACCACCATCACCACACCAAAACAAAATGGGTATCTCAAAAACTAGAAGCTAATTGGATGGCCACTAAGACTTAACCAACAGACAATATAGTACAATAGAAAGGCCAATGATTGAATTGTCATGGAAACTGCCCCCTTAACCCCTAATAGGGTTGACCATCAAGAGGAGCGCACATTTCAACTGCTTGTGCTGTCCAGTTAGGTTTTTGCTACGGTAGATACTTCTGCTCAAAATATCATCTTCACTCTATTGTGGAAACCCTGCATCCCCGTCTCTTTCAATGTTTTGTGCTGTAATATAAAATATACAATTTCTCATATTAAAAATGTATAAGAACATTTTTTTTGTGTGGCTCCCAAATTTGTTTAGAATGCATATTTTAATTGGAATTCCCATCTAAATAGAAAATGTTAACGATTTTGACTTGGATTACTGTAAAGATGCTACAAGTCTATAATATACCATTCTATAATTGTTTACATTGTGTTTCTTTGTCATACACAACAGTGTGCAGTATAAATATATATATGACATCACAGTTTGGTTATGGCTTGAATTAGATCAGTTAAATCTCCCAGAATGCATGTGTTAAAGGTTAACTGTCTGAAGCATCTCCCTGCTGAGCACAGATGCAGGGAAGCCAGGAGACAGGATGAAGCCACTGTACTGCAATCCAGAATGGGAGTTTCCTACATGCCGGCTGCTGGTATGGAACAGTTATTAGCCTGAGTTTAGACACAGTTAATAAGGTTTAGAGTGTATTACTGTCATTCAGTAAAAAATAAGTACAGTGTACTCTTCATATTCAACACTACAGAGTAGTTAAAAAAAATGGTATTGTATTGTTTTATATCTGTCTTTCATTCATTGAAATCCAATACTAGGTGAATTGTTCCAAATGACTCCTTCCTGTAAAGCAGATGCAGAGCTTGATCTAAGGAAAGTAATTCTCTGAATTCAGCTGATTTAAAACTTGAAACAAAGTCCCTTTTCCATAAATTGTACTTGTTCTGTAAACAGAATACCCCATGAACACCTAAGGGGCTCCTTGCTTATTATAATTTATTTCTTATCAGACGCCCTTATCCAGGGCGACTTACAATTGTTACAAGATATCACATTATTTTTACATACAAGTACCCGTTTATACAGTCAGGTTTTTACTGGAGCAATCTAGGTAAAGTACCTTGCTCAAGGGTACAGCAGCAGTGTCCCCCACTGGGAATTGAACCCACGACCCTCCGGTCAAGAGTCCAGGGCCCTAACCGCTACTCCACACTGCTTATTCCTCCAGCCTCATTCTCTTGACCACAGTGCTCCATGAACGATCATGGAGTATCCTCTATATACAGCATATAGTTACCTATAGTTACCGTTCAAGGTTATATAACATTTTGTAGTGTTTTTTGCAGTGTCCTGTGTAATGCAGGCAATCATTGGTGTTTAGAAGTTATATTCAATTACCCTGAAAGAGTGCCAATCAATGCTTTCAAACCCATGCCTTACCTCTTATTAGATTTATGAACCTTATTACTGATGTTGTGCATATATTATCAATTCAAGTATAAAATACAGCAGCAAAGGGGAAGTAATGGAAATTCTACTATTGAATAGATAAATAAATGCTATGACTATTATCTTTTAAAATGGTATGGTGTACTTGGTGAGGTCACTTGAATGACATATGACAGCAGTTTTTTTTTTATAGCTGTAACAAAACATATAGAAGGTAGGGCTGAGTTGTTTAAACACATTTTGGGTACATCATACGCCTAAATAATTGATTGGTCAGCATTGCAGGGAGACAGAACCAAGACTGAATGTAAGATTTCGTATGCTGCAGTAGCACATTTATTGGTTTATGCAAGTTTTTTGTTTTTTTTTAAATAACATAATGTACATTAAAAATTAAAAAGTTCTCAAAGAGCATTGAATCATTGTGAAAACCGCTTGGCATTTCTAGTGACACAATTTGCCGTAAGAGTCTTATGAGGAACTCTGTTGGAACGCAGTTTAGTGCAATCGCTCAGCCAGCCTAGACTGCATTGAGGTAGGCTTAAATGTACTCAGCTGGAATGTTAGTCCTGCTTTAGATGATAGATGATGAAGGGGAGTCACTTGCCTGGTCCAATTTGCTGCTTTTGTTAATGTTTTTGTGGGAGTTCTCTGCCTGTCATGTTTATTAATATTAGTTGGCAGGTTGAGAGAGTTACAGACCAAACAACCTATTTGCTTTTTATCCAGCATTTCTGTGTTTTACAATAAATCTACCAAGGCTATCATATTATCAAACAATATTATACAAGCATATGTCCATATATCAGGAAGAGCACTTCTCCAGTTGTGATGAATCTTAGTATTAAAATGATTTAACACATGTTTTTGAGAGTACTAGATACTGGGTATATATGAGGGTGTCTGTCTGTCTGTACATTTGTCCATCTTTATGTCACTCTTACATTCTTGTATATATCTGGAAAACCATGTATCCAATTGTAAACTGTTTGTCTACTTGACTAATGGTTTAAGTTTAAGTGCATGTGTGAAGCAGTACAGCCAATTACAGTTAAATGTCAATTTTCAACAAATATTATTAAATGTCATTTATTTGCATCCTTAATAACTTTAGACATTTGTGATTCTACAGTGTAAGTAGCTGGGGAAGTACAGAGATCTGAACTACATGGAACTGAAATATCAAACCACACCTCGGCTCTGAGAGGCTGGCCTCCTGACCTGAACTCTGCATCCTGGACAATACTGAATAAGCAGGGTTCCTGTCACCTGGATTGCTTGAATCTTCACCTCTCACCTTGAGGTCTATAATGAAAAGCACAAGCCCCCTGGGGAACCCTGGGGTTGCCTTGTTATTTCTTGTATGCCCCCTGCTGGTGATGCTGAGATGCACAGCCAATAAAACAGACAATGGGAATGTTGCAGAAACTGACCCAGAGAGATGCATGAGGCACCACTTTGTGGACACAATCACCCATCCTTTATATAAATGCAACTCTAAGGTAAGAAAAGCGTTATACCACTTTAGTACACTTTTTAGAACCAGACTGCTGTTTTAACTACCTGGACCTTCATGTTCGTCTACCCTGTGAAGAGGAAGGCATTGTTTTAGCAGCTGCCTGCTTCTGTTTGGGGATGGTTTTTTGAAGGCCATTTATTCACAAAAGTGTCAATTATATTTTCTTAACTTTTTGTAACTTTCAAATTATAAAAATAACCTTAAATGAAATACCTGCAGTGTTCTAGTTTGATAACTTTAACAGATGCTTTTCTCATTTAAAAAAAAGAAGAAGAAGAAGAATGTACTCTTTGGAGTGGGCTTTGAAAACCAACCCTTTGGTTTTGCATTCTTTGTTTGGCACGTGATCGCTCATGAACAAATTGATTACACGTGGAGTGAGGTTAATATGGAGTTTGAGAAGTCCACTACCCCTTGTTCAACACCAATTACAGGTACTGTTCTGTAAGTGGAGAAGAGAGGGGTTTCCCCCTAGAATCAGAACACTGTATCTGTTCATTCAGGGGATTCCCTCATGTGTAATATGATCTACCTCTGTGTTGTGTGTATTGGATGCTCTCTTACAACTGCCAATTTTACCACCCAATAATATGTCACTTGTTACCATGCAACGCTAATGACAGCATAGCCACCTATGATTGGCAACAGTAAAGTGCGTACAACCAATCAGTGGAACATATGCCGGCATCAAAGTTTTATGTCTCACAGTGCAATAGAAAACAGTATTATTGACCTCTCAAGCTAACAGTAGTTGGGCGACTCAATATCAGTATATCTGTGGACCGTAATGTGTACCATAATGCCATCAGATTGCCATATAAATGCAGGTGCTGTATTTCTGTATAGAGAGCTTTCTTAATTGAAGAATGCAGCTACAGCAACCCCTTTGAATACCAGAGATGAAGTGATGTGCCTGATATTAATACACATTATTGTGCTGTAGCTACTGTATAAGCTTAGGAATCAGAAGTTATCAACACAATGCAGCATTATGGGCCAAATAGAATATATATTAAACAAAGCACAATTATTTGTTAACAGAAGATTTGAGCACTTTGAGGTTCCTCAAGCATGATCAAAATAATAGCTCAGCCAGATGTCTTTACAAGACTGTGCTATCTTAAAGTGCTGCTGTAATGAGGCTGAAGAGAGCCTGTCTGACTCAGACACACAAAACAGCTTTGGCTGGCAGCTGCTGGCCCCAATTGTATCTTACTGTATTTTACTTTTGTTTTGCAAATTGGCCGTTTTTGCAGATGTCAAATCATTATATGAGTGATTATTTTTTGTAACTTAAATCTGCTTCCTGATTTTCAAACTTGGTGGTTTTTGTACACGTGGAATATAAATACTGGCCTTTATTAACAAGAGTTGTAGAATACTTATTTACTTGATCTTACTATGGAATCTTTTTTGCATTCATTCAAATCCAACAACAGAATGACTGGGCGAATCACACACTTGCAAATTATAATTAATTGCTAAGCAGATGCCTTACTCTAAAGAAAATACAATTCTCTTAAAAAACAACAGCTTTTAATTGATTCATATTAGCTGAGACAAATGATGCAGTTTTACTGTCTCAATTGCTACCTGAGCACTGCAGATTTCTCTTTGAATTGTTCTATTGTGTCTTTTCCACTTTCTACAATTCAGACAACCTGTGAAACAACTCTGTAGCCTACAAATAAAGACCTATGGATACATGTGCTTGACAGCTGTTGTCGCTCCGGTACATGAAGTGATTTCCATGTGGTAAAAGTGCATTAGTGGAGCATTGCAAGTACAATAGCACTGAACATGAAAGGTAAAAACGACTTCCTGAAGCTGTGCTCATGTCCATGATTTGATGATGTCAGTGCTGGTTAATACATGTCACCTACACTACACCTTAAGGTGCCCTAGATATTCTAGGAAAGAATTTACACAGTAGAGTAGGTGAACGACAATACCGGTATTTAAAAGAGCAGTTGGCAGTCCATATATCATTGAAGTAGAGAAGCAGAGGGGTGCGACACGACAGCACATGCTTCATTTTTCAGGGCAGTCTGTTCACACTAAAGTTCACACAAGTTCCTCTGCTCTCTTGCACTTTCCCATTGTTTACAGTTGCAATTTTCTCCTAAATCTTCTTATCAGACACCACTTTCTACAGTAGCCACAGCAA
This sequence comes from Acipenser ruthenus, assembly GCF_902713425.1. Classification (NCBI taxonomy): domain Eukaryota; kingdom Metazoa; phylum Chordata; class Actinopteri; order Acipenseriformes; family Acipenseridae; genus Acipenser; species Acipenser ruthenus. Next base: position 37,749,034 of record NC_081196.1, read on the forward strand.
GTCAATATGAATAATAATATTATACTGTATATAATTCTACAGTACTGCTCTAAATACTACATTACTGTACCTCATTGTCATGCAGATGGTATAGTGTTTGTTTCATACCTTTATTCTGACCTTGGCCGGTTTTGTACATGTGAAATGTTTTGGTACAGATAAAAATTGTCCTAAATGTTCTCAATTATTTGATATCTCTCTTAGTTTCTTGAGTAGGAACAAACACAAATAAAAAGACTAGCATAACCCTAGCATAAGTGCAGTTATAGTGTCTGTGTGGAGTTATAAGGCTTTTCTCAAATACTTTTTGGACGACTGGCAGTTTCTATAAAGTATGTATACTTGGTTCCTGTGGCAGTATTTCAGGTTTCATTCTTCTAATAAGTTTAGGGCTATGCTAGAATACGTTAGTGATAAATAGAGGACACACTGAGTGTACAAGGTGATAACAATCTTCCAAATAATACAAGACAAAGCCTGCTGTCTACAAGTACACTATATGTGCCCTTTAGTGTTAGCATAAATATTCCAGCATGGTTCTGCTGTGGCTATGCTACAGTATCAGTGGACTTTTGATGACGTTTGTTTACCCAAACTGTACTGTAATGTTTGTTTGCAGGATAATTGGAATCCCTGTGAAAGTGAATGGCAGATAGATTGCACTTGTCATATAGCTTAAACTTTCTATATATTAATTTGCTCCTTTGGAGTGCAAATACACTATAAACAATGTACCGAACAGCATTTGTGTTGTTTACATTAATTGGTATACCTTTTCTTTGAATTCCTACACCACTAACACAATTAGCCAAAGCATTTACAGTTCAAAGTCAGCACCTTCAGCAGAAGATACCGCACTGGGGGCTGGTGACTTGTAAAGTAGGCCTGAAAACAAACAGGTCACAGATTCACAAACGACGTATTTAAGACAGATATAGAGGTCATCGTTAGAGATATGATAGTTATGGGTCTGCCGGATGCTTCCATCTTTGTGAATAATAATAATATTAATAATAATAATAATAATAATTATTATTATTATTATTATTAGAACCCCCATAATTCAGTACCTATCAATCCCTGCTTAACAAGCTTACTAAAGTGGTGTACATGGGCAGCCAGCTAGTTTGTCTGTTTTTCTGGGAGGCAACCATTCTCACTGTCATCCAAAGGAGGCCACTGCTGCTGCCAAGGGCAAGCTATAACCCAGTGTGCCAGACACCTGAACAGTAGCTCCCCAGTGTAAGGCTGCAGAACTCCCTGTATTCATGCCATCTTTGTTAGTGGCTGTGTTCTATAATATAATAACTGAAGGGAAACATGACAGCTTTTAAATGATCATAATTAGCTATTCCTATTCTAGCATGTATTTATTAAATATTGAAGTGCATTTAACATTTACAGAAAGTAGTGATTTTTTTTTTTTTTTTTTACTTCTGGTGTATTACTTCCAGCTATTGTTAATGAAGTGATGTTAGAGTTGGTTAAATTATGAGCAAACGGTCTGAATATATTTTATGCCAGATATGAATTGCTGTAAAAGTGTAAAGATCTTCAAATGTTTTCCTTGTTTTTTCCTCTTTTTATGGTGTTTGAAATCATTCCGAGCGGTACTTATTGCAATTACACAGATTGTGTTTTTATACTTTTTGATATAGTCTGTGTGTCTGTGTTAAAGATCCAGCACCATCTTGTCAACATCTACTGTAGATCAAATGTCCTCCTGTATTGCTGGCTGTACACAGTAGTTATGCACCAGAGGGCTGACTGCTACTATTATACAAACATTTTTTGCAGATATAGCCTGTGTTACATAGGTCAATGGAACTATATTTGAAGTGCAGCTCCTGAACTCAGGTCAAAACACCTTAACACAGAGCAAAAGTTAATAAAAAACATATATTTGAGCAACTGCAATAAGAACAGAACATGAGCTTGCTCTTTAAGCAATGGTGTTCTGGTCTCTAACAGAACATATGACAGTTGACAAGATCTCATTGAAATAAAGCATGTGACAAGGCCATGGAAATGACAACAGTTAATGCTTGCACCTTTTTCATTTCTGAAATTTCTTAACAACTTGCAACCATTACAGTAATACAGTGCCGAGCAAAAAAAAAAAAAAACACCATTACTGTGATGGTTTTCACCACTTTATTTCTTTGTGAAAATAAAAAACTGTTCAAACTAAACTCTGTAAATAAGCACCTTGTTTCAACGGGCACTTAATGGGTTCCTTCCTGGTTTGGTAACAAATAAAGGCTTTGAAAATGAGCTCCTGTTTGTTACCACCCTCGCTGACGTTTCTTCCCACTCTCATTTCCAGATGGTCCTTCTTGCACGCTGCGAGGGGCGCTGTAACCAGACCTCCAGGTCAGAGCCTGTCATCTCCTTCAGCTCTATCCTCAAGCAGCCCTTCAGGTCCACCTGCCACTGCTGCCGGCCCCACACCTCCAAGCTGAAGGCTGTGCGTCTGCGCTGCTCAGGAGGCACCCGCGTCACTGCCACCTACCGCTACATCCTGTCCTGCAACTGTGAGGAGTGCAGCTAATCCCTGGGGAGGAGACCACACCCCAGGGCCATCATTAGCACCTGGGTGTGTGGGTTTATATAGCCAACACAGAATGCTGTTTTTTTGGTACTAGCACAGAAGAAGCATGAGGGAACCTAATGATGCAATAACAACCCAGAGGGGGCGCTGTTGAATCCCTGTGTGTAAATCACATTATTTAACAGGGAAGAGCGTTCAGGCTGGTTCATTCTTCATATAGTGTACTTGGAGACAATAGTCTCCCTCACTAGTATAACATCCTCCACTGACGACAGTCAATGCACTGCCCTGTTGTCGCCAGATTAACCATGTGACGTGGGCTTTCACAGCGCCCCCTGTGGGCAATTTTTTTTATTGTGTCACTGTGTTCCAAATTGCTTGTTCGGTGCCAATACCCAAATGCAGCACTCTGTGTTGGCTAGATCAGCCACAGAAATGATGGCTAAACCCCACGAGACTTTCTTTTTGAAATTGCAACAAAACTGCTTACTAATGAAATGGATTTCTAAAAGCAGTGTCTCCCGCACAGTTTTATTTTATTGTAGGTTATCAGCCACCCTCTTTTAATTTATATCACTAATTAAAGTGGACCCTTACTGAATAGTTTGAAAAATACCAAATATTCGCAGAAACTCTAGCAGAACCATTAGCTAACCACTATATTACCAGCAATGACAAGTCAACATCAATGCATTTTGAATGTTTGGTTCATACCATTTCCCCTTGCTGTGGGACTAATGCATTGTCATTGTAGTGCCACTGCATTGCTGGAAGAGAGGTGTTTTAGAGACCCCACAAACCAGCATCTCAGTGGCACACCCCGACACACACCAGGTCCCAGCAAGAAATCAAGGACAAACCTGCAAGCTATGGATTGGTGAGCGCCCCCTAGCAGAACTCTTAAACATGAGCTAGAAAGAACCATTCCGACCACCAGACTACTGTTTTTTTTTTTTACTTTTTAAACCAGGAAGACTGAAGCCTGTTTTTTTTTTTCACAAGAGTCTCCTTGTTGTTTCTGAACTGCTACTGAAACGAAATTGGAAAGTGAACTTTTGACAACACTGAGCTGCTTTCCTTATTCTGGGAATCCAGCCTTCAGCAGTGCTTCCAGTACTCCATTCTGTTTTCTTCTTTTTTAAAGACACATTGTTAACACTCACACAAGCAAATGCAGTGCACAAAAGTAAGCGTCTAATTCTGTCAATGTTTGAACCTTGTATTCTGTATGAGACTAAACATCTAATGAAATATAACTTGTGAAGTGGTCTATATATTACAAACATGATGGCTTCTTTGCAGGTTATAGAGAAGAGATTCCAATTAGTCTTTTTTAATGCCTCATATAAATCTACACTACATCATAAAACCAGCCTGTAAAATCTCATCTCATTCCAGCACTGGGGCTGAAATGTGCACTTTGGCTTTAATGAATGTTTAATACGAATACACATTTACTCTTCATGTCTTGACGTTCCAGGAGGCTTCACAATTAAAAAATTAACTGGACTTGTAGTTATAATCCATTCCAAAAAAAAGCTTTATAATGCTAAATAATTTGTACGTGTTGACTTCCACGAAAAGGAGGCAAAAAGAGTCCACTTCGATTCAAAACTTAAATTCTACCTGCAAGACAACCGATTTTCATTCAAACAAAAATTACAAAGAACACAAGAATACTGCAAAAAAAGAATGTTTTACATGCCAAAACAAGATTCCTATTTGGTGTGTCCTTAATGGCTCGATATGTAAACACAAGATTAGATTTGAACAGTAATGATTCAAATTTCTGAAACATGGATTAGTTTATACCAGCTGTTTAGTTCCATTGTGGCCTGCAATAAATCAAATCTCTAGCACTGCTAAAGCCATATAGTTCTTCAGTACAGTTTTCTTTCAGATATACTGTAGCCCTGCTAATGTACCAAAGCTTGACCAAAGAATTAAAATGTTATAATGTTTTTAAACAAGGATATACTGTATATATATATATATATATATATATATATATATATATATATATATATATATATATATATATATATATACACAGTACTGTGCAAAAGTTTTAGGCAGGTGTGAAAAAATGCTGTAAAGTAAGAATGCTTTCAAAAATAGACATCTTAATAGTTTATATTTATCAATTAACAAAATGCAAAGTGAGTGAACAGAAGAAAAATCTACATCAAATCAATATTTGGTGTGACCACCCTTTGCCTTCAAAACAGCATCAATTCTTCTAGGTACACTTGTACACAGTTTTTGAAGGAACTCGGCAGGTAGGTTGGCCCAAACATCTTGGAGAACTAACCACAGTTCTTCTGTGGATTTAGGCAGCCTCAGTTGCTTCTCTCTCTTCATGTAATCCCAGACAGACTCGATGATGTTGAGATCAGGGCTCTGTGGGGGCCATACCATCACTTCCAGGACTCCTTGTTCTTCTTTACGCTGAAGATAGTTCTTAATGACTTTCGCTGTATGTTTGGGGTCGTTGTCATGCTGCAGAATAAATTTGGGGCCAATCAGATGCCTCCCTGATGGTATTGCATGATGGATAAATATCTGCCTGTACTTCTCAGCATTGAGGAGACCATTAATTCTGACCAAATCCCCAACTCCATTTGCAGAAATGCAGCCCCAAACTTGCAAGGAACCTCCACCATGCTTCACTGTTGCCTGCAGACACTCATTCGTGTACCGCTCTCCAGCCCTTCGGCGAACAAACTGCCTTCTGCTACAGCCAAATATTTCACATTTTGACTCATCAGTCCAGAGCACCTGCTGCCATTTTTCTGCACCCCAGTTCCTGTGTTTTCGTGCATAGTTGAGTCGCTTGGCCTTGTTTCCACGTCGGAGGTATGGCTTTTTGGCCGCAAGTCTTCCATGAAGGCCACTTCTGACCAGACTTCTCCGGACAGTAGATGGGTGTACCAGGGTCCCACTGTTTTCTGCCAATTCTGAGCTGATGGCACTGCTGGACATCTTCCGATTGCGAAGGGAAGTAAGCATGATGTGTCTTTCATCTGCTGCAGTAAGTTTCCTTGGCCGACCACTGTTGCCCGTTTCTTTGTGCTTCTTCAAAAGAGCTTGGACAGCACATCTGGAAACCCCTGTCTGCCTTGAAATTTCTGCCTGGGAGAGACCTTGCTGATGCAGTATAAATACCTTGTGTCTTGTTGCTGTGCTCAGTCTTGCCATGGTGTATGACTTTTGACAGTAAACTGTCTTCAGCAACCTCACCTTGTTAGCTGAGTTTGGCTGTTCCTCACCCAGTTTTATTCCTCCTACACAGCTGTTTCTGTTTCAGTTAATGATTGTGTTTCAACCTACATATTGAATTGATGATCATTAGCACCTGTTTGGTATAATTGTTTAATCATACACCTGACTATATGCCTACAAAATCCCTGACTTTGTGCAAGTGTACCTAGAAGAATTGATGCTGTTTTGAAGGCAAAGGGTGGTCACACCAAATATGGATTTGATTTAGATTTTTCTTCTGTTCACTCACTTTGCATTTAGTTAATTGATAAATATAATCTATTAACATGTCTATTTTTGAAAGCATTCTTACTTTACAGCATTTTTTCACACCTGCCTAAAACTTTTGCACAGTACTGTATATATATATATATATATATATATATATATATATATATATATATATATATATATATATAGTTTCACAGAATCCAGTTATCTTGGACTACATAATGTTACTTTAGGTAAGGTTGTCCAAGATTAGTGCTAAGTAGGTACTGTGAAACCAACTGTATGAGCTCTTCAACACAAGCAGACTGAAGCTGCAGTTATACTTTTACCCAACAGGTGGCACTTTTGGCTAACAATGTTGGTTTTATCCCTCATGTGAGCTCTCAAGCCAATAAGATTTTGATACACGAGAAAGTATGCTCAGATGACCTCTAATTACTCCTGGCACAATTGTCTGATCAATTAAAAAAACAACAACACAGTATCATCAATTTACAAAAATAAAATCTTTTATACAGATTATGTATTCGTCACCCAGTTGGAGATACTAGAGGTATCAAAAAGAAAAATTATTACAAAGGTATATAGATTGAAAAAAACAAGCATTTGATATTACTATAATTACTGCAGCAATGGTGTGAAAACATGTTTTGAGCATCTGTTATTCTGCTTGTTTTGGCATTGATTTAAAAGCTTTATTTTCCTTCCAGACAATATCAGTTCAATAAGACGGTCACATAACTGGCTGACTGGAAGTGAATGGCATACTCTGATTTACACTATCAAATATATTGGAGGCTGGGCTTGCTGTAATTCTAGGGTTGATTCAGCCAAGACCAAGCTTACCCTTCACTAAATGTTCTGAAAGTCTTTTTCCCTGCCGCTCACTTTGTTACTGCATATTCCTTTCTGGGGGGTGGTCCTCTATCACCTGGCCTTTTGTTGGTGTCTGACTGACGTTGGAGGTCACACTTCAATTGAAGGAGGCGCCTGCTGGTCCAGAAGGCTAGATCCTGGTCAAAGGTCCATACATGCCTTAATAATGAAGTTTATACATTCCTTAATACTGTATTATAAAGCAAGCTATAAACAGTGGTAACAATATTTACAATTATTCACGATTACTAATTATTTTTGTGGGATCACAACATTATCACGTTCATGCATCATAAGGGTAGACACAGGATTGGCATTTATTACAAATATTGTAATGTGATGTAAGGATTTTGCCTTGCACTTAAGCAATTGCTGACCCTCCAAAAACTTTACACCTCTTCTTACAAGGTGCAGACCATTGTAGAAGCGAGTAACTAAGAGCTGTATAAAAGCACACACCTGCAGAGACCTGCCATTGGCTTCAGGATGGTGCTGTGGTACACTTCCAGATGCTGCCACACCTGGCTCTTGTTGAGGAGAGGCAGGAACACATTCGGAGGAGAAGGGCAATCCCAGGGTCACTTTGATTAGGAAGTGTTATCGTCTCACTCCGCAGGTCATCCTAGACCTAATAGCTGAATTGATTGATGAGCTAGAGCCTGTGTCAATCCCTGCACATGTGCTGTGCTCTTTGCACTATTTAGCCTCTGGTTCCTTTCAGACCACACTCTTTTCCAGAGTGCTAGGCAAATTTCTGGATGTCATGCTGAAATGGGCAGGCCAATACATATAATTTTCTAAGGATACTCACATACCTGATGTTGGCTGAGGCTTTTCCAAACAACTATTTTTTTCCTGTGCGCCAAGAGGACTTTTATGCCCTTCCTCTGTTTGCTTTGTATTTTCGTACTCCACAAATGTCATACTGTGCCGACTGCTCTCTGTACTCCTAACTCTGCAAGTGCAGCCGCTAAATAGACCAATGCACTCATTGAGACTCTCATTATCATAATTGTGAGCGTTGAGTAATTTGCATTGCTTTTAAGCTTACCACAGTGCAAATCTGAATTTTGTATCTGCAATTATTTACATTGCGCCAATTGTATTGTCATCCTGCACAAAGAACATACTGTAATCAAACTACAATTTTTGTTTTTGGGATTTATAATAAATTAATAGGTTGGGTGGAAGGCATCGCTTATTATAACAGAAATCATTTTTGTGAGCTGCCAGAACCTGAAACAGCACAAACTGCACAAGTTGAAATCTCTTACATGAATAAGATACACCCTACACAACACACATTTACTGCATCATACAGAAATTCAAGATTCCAGTTGATGAAATTTTTTTTTTTAATGCAGGTGGACCGATCAGCTGGCAAATGGTAAGGACTCATTTTAAACACTGAAACGGGATCTTCTTAGTCTTCTGTAAGACACCCCTGCATTTACATTGTAAGATCATGGTTGTGTAGTTTTTTTTAGTTCTGCGTGTTATTGTGTTTCTTTAATCATTCATGCTGCTGCTGCTGCTGCTACTGAGATGATGCGTGGACTTGAAAGCTAGTGTTTGTATCTAATATCTATGCACTGTATCAAAACACTGAATGTAGTTAGAGAGCATGGTTACACATGAGGCATTTCCAAGTTAACACATTCTTAGGAGGTATACACTTTATTGGGAATGAACTCTTTCTAAACATAGTCCTAAGTATGCATTTGATGCCATTTCTCTATATTAACAATCAAACAGGCAGTAGATTATACTGCCAGTATCTGGCTACTGCATCAGTAGCTCAGCTGTGTTCTATGGCATTACCATCACACTTAGGGCCACAGCCAGGAATTTGGGGGACCGGGACAAGGCCTCTTAATCCAGCAAGTGCACATTGACAGCATTTGCCCTGCAAACACCCTTCTAGTTTTTTTTTTTCATGTTAAGAAAACCTCATTTGAAGAAGATATAGGTTCAGCTTGGTTAAAATACAGTAAACCTATTTGAAGCCTACATTTCCTAATGAATATGCTGTAAACATTCATCATATGTTCCATAATATACAGCTATGGACACAAGTTTAGCATCATTCGAATTTTAGGATTGAGACATATTGAGACATGTTAGATTTTGAAATGTCACATTTTTCAATTTGTGTTAAGTATATGGAAAACTACAAAGCGGTATGTAATGTAATATGTAATGTAACATTATTCAGCAGGTTTCATTCGACTTTATGAAGCAAGATATGTTAATTCTAGTGTGATGCAACGCTTTTCACTATAGCTGTAGACTCACAATTAAAATACATGACCCTCATAGTACACCATATGTAAAATGTCCCTCTAGCGATTAGCCTGTGTAAAATGGGCAACAAATGAAATGAATGGTTTTCGTCTGCAGATATAAATCGAGGTATAACACAGGCCCGGTTTTTGGGATGGAACCGCATAACAGTCTTGCGTTTTCATTGGTCCTTGTCTGTCACAGGAATATGAAGTTAACACGAGTGGGAAAGCTTGGAGGCATTGTGATCGGAGAGAGAGAGAGAGAGAGAGAGATCTGCTTTCCAGAATATTTCAATTAAAATATAATGTGGTATTTTGCTGTACTAATATAACAAACTATGGGTGACTATTACTTTATATAAATTGTCATGTTATGCAGGAATGTAAGAATTGGCTTTCTGTGGTGATCTACTTTTTTCTTTCAAATAGCAGATATCTATAATCGTTTGTGTGATTTATTTTGATTGCAAATATATATCCCGCCCACTATTATAGTTTTGTTACAGGACTTATTAGATTATCTGTAATGTAATCACAGTTTTACAGACTGCTCGTTCTCAGGGTTCTGGGCCATTTTGACGTTTTGCTTTTATAACGTCCCAAATTCTGGGCTCCTCTGGTTTTCAGATAACGTCCCAAATTCTGGGCTGCTTTGGTGTTTAGATAACATCCCAAATTCTGGGCTGCTTTGCTTGTCCGAATTCAGCCCAGTTTTTGGGACATTCTGCTCAGCTGACAGCTGAGTTTCTAAGTCATGCATGCTCAGTTTACCATAAAAAAGTACATGATAACTGGATCGTGAATTCATTTAAGAGTAACCCTTAGTACATGAATCAAAGTTAATGTATTCTTTTACTCTCCCAAGAAAACATTATTTTTTATGAAGAAACAGAAATAAAATGTAAATGTTAAAAAAGCGTATTTTTTGTAGTAATGGCTTTCTGCATGAGGTATTAATTATGTTATTAATTATACATTTTACATTATGTGTATGTCTTTTATAGTCGTTTTTAATCATTGTTTAAATTCTTTGTGAAGGTGCTTTTATAGTTGTTTTAATGCAAGATTGTCCAAGCTTAGAATTCTCACATTACACGTGGTTGACCCTGAGACGGGGGAAGGTGCATTAAAAGACAACATGGATGCACCCTGCTCAATGTAGCACATGGCGGACCAGAACGTCAGAGAGCACCACCCCCTTTCCCACAGAGGGTTGAAGGGGAGTCAACAATTGCTTACAAAGGTATAAATATCAAACATTGTAAAGTTTTATCATCTCTTTTGAATTGACTCCATGGAGATCCATGCTTTCTGCTACAAACATATACACTGAGCTGTACTAAGGCCTTGTCCAAAGTTAGTTTGAATCTCATGCTTATATGGTTGTATTGGAGGTATACCTTTCTTGTATATAAAGTGTTTTTGAATCAAAACACATTTGTCAGTTTCATTTTTTCATTACATCTTTATTACAATGAAGAAACTACATTGCACTGAAATAGATACATACAAAATCATTAAAGCAGTCGTTTTCCTTTATTAAAGGCTAATATTAAAACATATTTTTGAGAAGGTATTCCAAAATAAAAGACATCTCATTTTCTTATGTAACATCCATCAATATAGTGTAGTGCTTCGGGTTCTTTTTGGGACAGAAATGTGACTGCAACCGTGAGTAGATGAAGGCTCAAGCCGTTTATTTTTACAATAATTCAATAATCACAAAATAAAATCATGAAGTGCGGGAAAGGCAACTGGGATTTGAAAATGAACCCTTTTTACCCTACCCTTTCTCATCTCTCTATCTCCCCCGAACACAACCTCTCACACTCTTGTCTTACCCAATCCTCCTGGTCTTTTCTCTGCACCCCCTTATATGCCCTCGCTTCCCCCACCCCTGTCTTTCACACCAAACCTGCACCCCAATTCCCCTCTACACACATCCACACCCCTGTAAGCATACACAACCAATGCAACCCCACTGCACGCACACACCACCATGCAACCCCTGCACGCACACACCACCATGCAACCACTGAACGCACACACCACCATGCAACCCCTGCACGCACACACCACCATGCAACCCCTGCATGCACACACCACCATGCAACCCCTGCACACACACACCACCATGCAACCCCTGCATGCACACACCACCATGCAACCACTGAACGCACACACCACCATGCAACCCCTGCAAGCACACACCACCATGCAACCCCTGCACGCACACAGCACCATGCAACCCCTGCACGCACACATCACCATGCAACCCCTGCATGCACACACCACCATGCAACCCCTGCATGCACACATCACCATGCTGTCACGAGTGACCCTAAAACCTGTCTTCCCTTGTACAAGGTGTGTCAGAGATGGATGGCTCTTTAATAGAAACAGCTTAATTTATTTGAAGTCTTCCCACTGATGATGGGAATGGGAATGTAGAGATGGGAGCCCAGCTAATACTGTAATGACTGTAATGTATTTTAAAGAATATAAAGTCAGCATAAATATTAAACAAATTGCTAAATCACACTTTTCAGATTTTTTTTATAATGTATTCTGTATTAGTCTATGAGAATATTGTAGGATTCTATATTCCTGTTTATTCTAGTATAACAGTAGAACAATATTATTAGTGAATGTGTAAGGTCTGAAAAGAGAGCTCCTTGTATCAAAAGGTCAGGCCGACTGCTGAAAGTTCCGAACCTCCCTTATCAGGCAAAAGCATCTTTTTTAATTAGAACCTCAAACATTCCGATCCAGTGAGAACAGAATGGCAGACTCTATGGAGCACAGTTAATATGCCATAAACAATTTAATTAAAATAGGTTCGTGGTTTTACTATACTAAGAAAAAAAAGTATTGAAATAAATAAGAAAACTGTGAGATTTTAAAAATAAGATCTTACCTTCTGTGTATACCAATGGAGTACTGTAAAATTACATTTTATAAAAGAGACTGCTATATTGAAGTTAGAAAATAAATCTGAATTAGAAATACATGTTATAAAATCATTTAAAGTTAAACTGTTATACAAATAACATAATTATTGTTGAAAGAACATATTACAGTTAAAAATAAGTGAGTTCAGTAGTAACTGATACTGTCAGAATATTGTAATAACTGCACTGTGTTTTAAAGAATATAAAACCAGTAGAGATACTATTGTAGCAAATTATGAGCAGGATAACAGAGTTTGAATTAAGAAAATTGAACAAATGTTAATGTTAAAAATAGGGCTATCTTTAAATTAATGAAGACTATTGCGTGCAGAAGACTGTAACCTTGGCAGAAGCAGGCATCTCATTTAATTAACTTGAAGATGAAGTCATAGTTTTTAAAGAACTAAACACAGAGCCTAGGCATTGCCATATAGCAAAAGAAAAAAGTAACCTTTTTTAAATTAATGTTATCAAGTGCAAAAGTTAGTATGAAAACGTTTCTACAAAAGAAAAAAAACAACATTCCAGTACCTCAAAACTGAGCCCACGGTACAAAATGCATTCAAACTCCCGTAGCTGCCTTTTTTGTTCATTATACTTTGCAAAACGTATTCTATGGTAGCGGATTCGACATAATATCATTTTATTAATACTGAACACACTTCTTACATCTGCCAGCAGGGCGATCACATGACCTTAACACTGCCCTGTTGTCCGAGCTCTCGCTCTACACCCCGCCTACAGCTCTACACCCCACCTACAGGTAGGCAATCTGTTAGCTCTGAGTTGTGAATTTCTGCTTTGATTGACAGCCCGCAAATACTGCCTTGCTACACTTTATTTTTATACAGTTGCAACTGCCGAAGGTGCCTGCTTTTCGCTATTAATAGAAAAAAATACAAGAATGTCATTGCTCCAGCGGACCGCAGTTTGAAACCCGTGCTGTAACTGGCACAGTTCATTTACATGAACTATAGCTGTTTTTTTTTTTTTTTTTATTCTCTGCAACTAGAGAAAGTAAATTAGCTTTCTGATCTGAGTGGAACAGGTATCAGGTACCTCCGAAGTTTTCTGGTCTGGATCTTTTGAGCAGTCGATATAATAATCCAGTCCAGGTTGTAAGTAAGAAATAGAATCTGATTGTGCTGCAGCTGGACTGAGTCCCAAAGAGATCAGCTCCACAGGGAAATATGCATGCATAATAAAAGAATGACTTCAGCATGTATTAAAGATGTTTTTTGTGTCCTCATTTTCTTCACCTGACATCATAAAAAAACATCTTGTTTATCTATTGTACCATTTTTTATTGTTGTAAAATTGTGTCCTCATTATGTATGGTTAGCTTTCTACAACGAAATAACATGTGTGCAATAAGAGACTATTAAAACTAAATGATACGTATATAATATAATTATTACCCAAATGTCACTAAAATGTGGAAAATGAGGAATAAGTGGCCCAACACCAATCTTTCTGAATTCCTGGAAAATGAAGAACTTTTCAAGATATGCCACTTAGATCAAGGCACTTACTAAGCAAGAAGCAAACATTTATCCATTGAAATAGTGGAGAGAAGGACACTGTAACATACAGCACTTTGTTATTTTGTTTCCAAATCTGGCATCTCATATTGTCAGCTAAGTCAGCGCTTTCTTTGAGTTTGAAAGAGAGTCTTTAATAGTATTTGTTACATTTATTACTTTACTAGGAGGTACCTGATGAAAGATATATTGTACTGGGATGTGGAAATGAGAGGATTAACAATGGCAATTGAACCAAAAAATAGAATGTACAGTATGGTGGCTCCCAGGTGCCTATAAAAAGAGAAGGGAGGCTCAGTGAATAAACATGACATCTCCAAGGATCAGTAGCTTGGCAACATTCACAGCTTAGGTTCACTGGATAAAAACAGACAGCTAGCTTGTTGGCAGGTGTAAAAAAAAATGGGTTAAAATAAAAAATAATAATGAATTAATTTGAAAGATGTGTTACCAATAAACACTAAGACAAGACTTAATTAACTACATAAAAATAGGCTTTCTCGCAGTACTTGCAATTCTTTGTCTTCACAGAGATACAGCGCTCTCCTTCAACAGCCTGGTTTCCTTGCCTGGATCCTGCTGTCCTGAACTCACTTCAGATTTTACTCTGAATCCCCACTGGTCTGCAGTCCCAATAGACTTTACTTCATTGTCAGCTGAAAAGCACTGAATTCATTTTCAAATGTGATCCTGTGAATCCTGGATTAAAATTGGGCATATATCCATGTGATCCTTTCTGAAAAGAGGCAGTAAAAGGTAATTCCACTGACATCTGTGCCTGGTGCCTGGTAGACTGACTTGTAATTCAGAAAACCAAGGGATTAAAGCCATCATCCTGAGGAAGCCATTTATCTTTTTCCTTCTCAAGATGGTGCGGTAAGACCTCTGTGTTGAGCTGAGCGTGTTGATAGAAAAGAGTTTCTCGAGTAGAATCGAGTCAATTGTATTTCCTTTGCATTCGTGCTGAAAACTGGCTCGACGCTTTCCCGGAATCAACGACTTTGAAAAGACAGAGCCTTTTGCCTTTATGTCTTTCAGCGGCCTCCTCGCTTGCGTCTGACTATCGTGTGTGATCAACTGCCTGTGCAGTCACCTGCGAGTGGTTGTCTATTTCTTTCTTGAGAGTACACAGTTTCTCCACGGGGCTAGGCTTTGCCGCATCCCAGCTGTCGAGTAGACCTCACTTGCTGCGTTGGCCCGCCCACCTCGGTGAGTCGGGCCTTCTAAACAAACAGTGTGCTCTCCCCTATCTATCTATTCTACCGTGGTTTTTTGCTGTCTGCTTCAACTCGCCCACCATGGCTTCGGTCCTTGTGTCCCCCTGGTGCACGCTACGCACTGACCAGGTGTGTGTGACTGCGCGGTTAGGATAGGCACAATTGCGTAGCTGCCCCCCTGATGCTTCGGTACCGTGGCGCATGCATAGCCCTTGGTATCTCAGCACACGGTGCCCAGCGCTACAGCGTCAGTGCACAGACACAGCGCTGCATGATACACGGTGCACATAGTGTACTCGGTAGGCACGGTACACGCGGTGCACGGTGCCCACTGCTATAGTGCTAGTTCACGAACGCATGGTGCTGCACGGTACACGGTGCACACAGTGCATGGTACTCGGTGTGCACGGTGCTCGGTACGCACGGTGCACGGTGCACACAGTGCTTGGCCATTACTACGGAGCTAGCGCAAGAGCGCACGGTGCTGCACAATATTCGGTGCACGTAGTGCTACAGTGCTCAGTATGCACAGTGCACAGTGCACATGGTGCTTGATGCCACTGCTACACTAGTGCACGGGCATACAGTGCTGCATGCTACGCGGTGCCCATGGTACTCGGTGCGCACGGTGCTCGGTATGCACGGTGCACACGGTGTTTGGTACCCTCCACTACAGCGCTAGTGGGTGAGCGCACATGTCGACCTCCTGGGATCGTCTGGCCTCAGGTCCTAGCAAACAGGCCGCACCGTTTGCCTCTCTAGAAGGCACAGAAAAGCTTGGCCTAGTGGGGTTCCCCCCAGTAGACTCCACCATCGCGGCCCTGGTTAAGGCCCCGCCGGTGGGTGGGTTGGCTAGAGATCCGGTGTGACCGAACCCTCAATGCAAGGTGACGGAAACACATCTCAAGCGGGCGTATGCAGCAGAGGCACAGGCAATTCGCCTGTCAAACACGGCAAGTGTGCTCACAGCCTATATGGACGGTGTATTGCGCAAGGCCTTGCTCCCTGAGCCAGTGGCCACTGAGCTACATCTCCTGTCCAACACGCTGCTGCAGATCTCCGGTCTCCAAGGGCAAGCTCTTGGCCAGAGCCTGACTAGCTTGATTCTGGCTCGTAGACATCTGTGGCTGTCACAAGCCAGATTTCCTGATGCGGATAAGGCCGCGCTGCTAGACGCGCCTATATCCCTGGGACATACCTTTGGGCCAGCCGTAGAAGAGATCTTACAGAGATCCCACTGGGAACGTGATGCATCCTGGCAGGTGGCCGCGTTGCTCCCTCCCAGCCCTTCCGCGTGGGGCAGGTCGAAACGCTGGCGAGCTCCTTAAACGCGGACTGTCACCAGGACAGTTCCAGTCCCCATGGCTCTACTGGGTGACCTAAGGCATCGCCTACAGGGCACGCCAGTAGCAAACAACCAGGCCCCCACCTGGCAGGGTAGCCGTACACTCCACTAGAGGGTTGGCTTCATCTTGGGCCCTCTTCAGAGGGGCCTCGCTGTCCGATATTTGTACTGCGGCTAGCTGGGCTACGGCGCATACTTTCTCCAGGTTCTACGGCCTTAATGTGGTAGACCCTGCCCTGCCTTCATTAGGCACGAGGGTCCTTGAGGATGCATGCTCACACCGCTAACCCTGGGGTTATGTGGTTCTGATGCGTCCCTCATATGCTACCATTCCTCCTCCCTCGCGAAAGCTGGTATAAATGATCCCATACATAATGTTTGTTGGTGGTCGTCTTCGAATTGAAAGGGAATGTTAGGTTACTTACCGTAACCCTGGTTCCCTGAAAGAGAAGACGACCACCAAATGCAAGGTCGCATTGGTTGCCCTCACGGGTTCGATGGAAAAAGAGAAATGGCTTCCTCAGGATGATGGTTTAAATCCCTCGGTGGGCAGGACCGAGTGCATCATCCCAGGAAGGGGCCTATCAGCAGCTCTGGTATAGAGAGCTCAGCAATTACCTACCCAATGGACAGGCATATCCCATAATGTTCGCTGTTGGTGTTCTTCTCTTTCAGGGAACCAGGGTTACGTTAAGTAACCTAACGTTTATTTGAGTGGTGTGTGTTTTCATTTATTTTGTTGCACTTGTTTGATTTTTATACATTTGTTGGAAACACTATTTCTTTGTACTTGTTATTATTTTACTTGTGCTTTTGGTTATTATTGTGTATTTTATTTATTTTGGTGTATTTGTTAGGGCCAGCGTCCTCACATTTATTCAGACTTTATACCTTTATTCAGCATTACAGCTAAATTAACTTGTGTGCTTATATGCTCTTTTTAGCCTGTTGTATAATAAAACCCCTGTTTGACTTTGAACCTCTGTGTCTTTGCCTTATCTTGTGTGCCCTCATTTAAGGTCTCTATTTGTACCAGACCTCCCTGGTTAGTTAAAGGTGGTGGCAGCAACACACTACTGTAATTCTAATTCAGTTTTGCACCCACCTTAATTATTTAATTAATAAGAGGCGGGCAGTTACACTATGTATGCACTATTTACCACTGTTATGAATTTACTATTCATCAATATTACAAAATCAACTTGACTCATCAGGCACCTATATATATTTTTTTAGCCATGTTTATCACACAGAATTGTCTGATAAACAATGACATCATTAGTTGCACAGAAATCCATTAAGCACCAACTGCAACTTTGTTAGTGCGGTTGTAATACAAACACACAGTTAGGAGGAAACAAACACTCAGGAGGCTGTGTGGTCCAGTGGTTAAAGAAAAGGGCTTGTAACCAGGAGGTCCCCGGTTCAAATCCCACCTCAGCCACTGACTCGTTGTATGACCCTGAGCAAGTCGTACTCCGTTTTTCGGGTGAGACGTAATTGTAAGTGACTCTGCAGCTGATGCATAGTTCACACACCCTAGTCTCTGTAAGTCGCCTTGGATAAAGGTGTCCGCTAAATAAATAAACAAAACACAGTTAGTGCGCATTAACTAACCGAACCGAATTAATAACTGCACTCGATATTTGCTCTGAAAAGAATTAACTAGTGTGGTTGTCGCTGCCCTTTGTAACCAAACTGTGTGTGTATACAAACCGTATTAAGAGCAAAAGGTGAACTCACAACCACATGTAGCCTGTATCACTTAAAAGTTTTGCATCACTCTATAGAATTAGTGAATTTTGCCTCCTAAAGTCAAATAAAACCTGCTGAATAGTGTCATGTTAACATATTGAATTACATACATAACGCTTTGTAGTTGTCCATATACTTAACAAAAAAATATCAAAAATGTAGATTTTTTTTTAGATATCATGTTGTAGTCTCTTTGATAACATGATGTTAAATAAAATATCAAAATTATATTCACATATACCTTTTTTTTTTTTTTAATAATAATAATAATAATAATTATGTTTCAATCTTAAAATTCTAGACGATGCAAAACCTTAGGCCATAGCTGTATATGATGTTACTGAATGATGTAACAGTCTACCCCAAATACATTCAGCAAAAATAACTCACACACCCTAGTCTCTGTAAATCGCCTTGGATAAAGGCGTCTGCTAAATAAACAAATAATAATAATGAAAAATGCTGACTTTGTGTTTACCTTGCCAATTCACTACCTAGGCAGACTTAATTAATTAAAATCAATAAACAAACAAATAAATAAATAAATAAACAAATACATAAATATGGATCAGTAGAATAGATTCTGAAGATCCCTGTTTTTATTGTAGTAGCTAAACACATTAGACTCGCTTTTTATATTCGACCTATTATTCCGTCGTGGTACTAATGAAGTCTTCCACAAGTTTGCAGTAAAGTGTACGTACTATGTCAGCATCACACCCTTAATCTACAAAGTACGAAGGTTACTTGCAATTGTACTAGATACTAGAAGAGTTAACTCAACAGTCGACAACACTGGAAGAGGGGCACTGTAAGCACAGTTTAGAGGCGGAGCTCGGTGCTGGGGCAGTCTCTCCTATTAAATACAGAGCAGTACGGCGCTTCCTACTTCTGGAACCATTTGTCTAAGCGAGCTGACTCTACAACGAGAGATTGAAGGAAAAACAACATCATGACAAGCAACAAATACGACGTAATTGTTATTGGCGGAGGCATCTCAGGTTAGTATAACAGTCTGAACTGAACTTTAATATCGACAGCTAATAATAATTGCAATATCTCAATATTCGTCAAGTAACCAAGAGCGAGGATACGTTAAAAAAATTACCATATTAGGTATTTTTTAATTTATTTTAGGATTTAAATTTGTTTCCTCTTTATTCCAACGCCAAACGTTATTCATTGGTCATAATGATGGACTTGGTCGCAGTATTTCGACACGGGTACTTATTGGTATTTTATAAGATTTATGAAGTTTACTAATGTTTTGCAAACCTACCAACTGCTTTTCTGAAGTTGCATTGCATCAAAACGTTGCTGTGTTATTCACCGACCGATTTGACATAATAGGCTACTTTTTTTTTTTTTTTTAATGAGACAGGGTAATTAAAAAAATAAATAAATCAATAAAAAAAACACCACTTACATTGAAATAAGCCCTTGGTAATTGTGGTGTTTGCGGAGAGTGTATTTACTTTTTTATTTTGAGACGGAGAAGCTTTCGTCTAAACATAGTCTCTGTCTCTATTACGAGTGTTACAGTTTTGGTATCCGAAAGCTGTGCGTGCTATACAGTGCAGAATAGGCGGCTGACCTGTTGTGTAATTACTGTACTTTATTCTAATTCTAATTTTAACTGGTTTGATATTATGATGACTTCAATCCTGATGTTTGTAGTGACAAGGATGTATTGCTAGAATTAAAACTATTGCAAGCGGCTGACTTTGCCTGCTTTAAAGGCTTATAATTATGAACCATGTTAGCCTGCAAACCCCCAATTAATGTACAGTATAAGATGTAGTGATTGAAGTTTTCGGGTTTTATTTTTGGTCACATGGGGTCGACTGCAGTTTACCAAAATTAGTCCACTTGATGCGTCTAACTAGCGGATTAAGCAGGTTTAGTCCACTTGCTGAGACTAAGTAAAGTTAGTACACTTGTTAATCCTGGTTGCAGTGTATCATAAAATAATCACCACAGATGGATCATCCGCTAAATCAGACTAAACAAGATCCTGTGCAGTGTACCAAATCGGATGTGAGATGATCCTGTCAGGAGGACTAACTTAGTACTAGTAACTTAGTGCTATGAAGCATAAGACTAATTTAGTGCTATGAGGTGTAAGACTAACTTAGTACGTTTGCTCGTCCTACGTTTGTACAGCACATTTTAACACGAAGACAGCGCCATTATTCTCTGAAATGACCTCTAAAAACTAGTGAAGTGAAAAGTGAAGCTCGCCGAGTCATAGAAATATCCTTAATAAAATTGACAGTTGCACTATGTAATGATATAATGCACCATAATATATTGTTGATACACTATATTAAGCAATTATTCATTTTCTTAGGTAGACAGCGAATGTATCCGGTAGTTTAAATAAACTACTATAGTAATGTAGCACCCTTTTCCTATTTGTCTAATTTATTATCGTTGATGAACAAAGTGCTCTGAAGAGTTTGGTTTCGTTTTTTCATTAAAATATTGTACAGACTTTAATAAAGTGATGCACAATAAGATACGGCGTATTTAAATAATAAAAAACACACACGTTTGATGTATTCAATTTAAACTGAAATGTCAGTGTAATGTGCATTAAATATAAACATAACATTTATAGTTCAGTGAAGGAGGCTGTGTGGTCCAGTGGTTAAAGAAACGGGCTTGTAACCAGGAGGTCACCGGTTCAAATCCCACCTCAGCCACTGACTCATTGTGTGACCCTGAGCAAGTCACTTAACCTCCTTGTGCTCCGTCTTTCGGGTGAGACGTAATTGTAAGTGACTCTGCAGCGGATGCATAGTTCACACACCCTAGTCTCTGTAAGTCTGCTAAATAAACTAATAATACTGTCAAGCAGCAATAGGCTACCGGCAAGCTAAACTCTAACTCTGATCCGTGTGCGGAATGTGCACATAAAAAGACATGTAGTAGGCTACAATTATATTATATTATGAATACAGGTGTACTTTTACTTAAATGTTTTTTGCCAGAATCACGCCTAATGTTATAAAAACACATTTTTAAATCATTAATATTTTAATTATTTGCTTTTTTCATACGTTTTCATATTTCTGACTTTTTTCCCTGTTCAGTGTATTTTATTTATTTATTTATTTATTATTATTTTTTTAAATCAAATGCTAGTAATGACAATGTACACATAAATGTCTGAGTTTGCCTTTACAGTTTAAATTGTGATTTTGCATCCACATTTGTAATGGCTTATTATGGGTTAGTCCTCATTATCGGTCTAACTTGTTCCACTTGTTCGGTCAGCTAAACCAATTTTCAGGATTAGCTGTGTGGAACGCTGCAATCAGGACTAACGTAGTACAGAGCTGCAGGATTTGCTAGACCGCATTTTAGTCCACTTGATGCGGACTAAGGCCCTGTCCACACTACATAACCGATCTCGAGAATCCATACTCGAAGCCGTTCTAATTAATCCAGCGCAAAGCGTCCACACTGAAGTACCGTTTCATGTTTAGTCAGACTTAGTGCGTCCACACACTATTAGAATAGTTAGGTTACAGTTCCTAGCAGCGCAATAGACAGTGGAAATGAATACGATAGTATCCCACCATGCACTGTATTTTATTTTTAAATAATGTGTTATGCTTTATATTAACAGAGGTGCATATTGTAAAAATAAGTAAAACAAGTATTTTGGAAAACGTTTTCGGGTTTTATTTTTAATCAGGTGACATACCTTTCAAACAAATTGAGCTGATTCTTTTTTTCAAAATTAAACTCAGAAAAAGCTGTTAATTTCAAAACAATCTTTGTTTTTGCCTTCATATTTTGCTTGCGCCTAATTCTGGTCCCCTTAATTTTATTTCAAACAGAGCTGTCAAATTATGTGAATTGCTCATCCCTGATCCTACTTTTAACTCATTTCATTGTTGCAGTCGCCACAATTGTGCCACAGTTGTGCTTTTGTGATTTTCCCAACTAGTCTAACAGATGTCCTGACATTTTAAGCATAAAAATGAATACCCATTGCGGAGTGTACACTGATTGCAAGTCCTTCAGGCACCAGTATTTTGCCAAACATACAACAAAGCATTCTGGGATATTGGAGGATACACAGAAAATGTAGTATGGTATTGCAGCGTCCACTCTTCTGACAAACCACACTACCTAATGCGATCTAATTGAGACTACCCCCTGAGGTGGTCTCGAGTCTGGTTTCTCGAGTACGGTATTAAACGCTGCGTAGTGTGGACGATAACCGTATTTATCACTTTTAAGCCAGTTTAAAGGCAACTAATACGGTTTAAAGGCATAGTGTGGACAGGGCCTAAGTCACAAGTATCCTGCAATCGACCCATGACAACCAATTCTGTTTTCTAATTAAACTCTGAAAAAGCTGTTAATTACAAAACAATGTCACTTGTTTTTATCTTCCTATCTTGATATCTGTTTTGCTTTTTTTTTTTTCCAAACAGACCTGACAAATTACATTAATTTCTCATCGCTGGTCCTAATTGCATTTCATTCTTGCAGTCGCCTAGTTTATCGTTCTGCATTTGTTATTTTCACTCGTTTAACAGAGTTGTCCTGACAGATTTTCTTTTCTGCATAAAATACCCAGTGTGGAGTGTACACTGATAGCAAGTCCATCATTAAAAAAGAAAGCAAACAAACAAAGAAAAAAACTTGATTTGTAGCAAAAAAATAATAATAATCTTAAACTGTCTTTAATTAGTGGTTTTCTCTTTATTAGGATGCAGATACAGCTTAACAACGACGAATTAACATTTACAGGGAGATAGAGATTTGGAAATAAAAAACAAAAGTTTAAGCCCGAATCATACGTTAATAATTCATGTTGCATTAGGACCAGGTAGTGGTCACATTAATAGACTACCCTGTACAATAGGATCAAGCATTCGGCACCCAAAGTGACATAAAAGGTGGAGTGCACCCCATTCCACATTGCATTGCATTTACAGGGGCTGGCAAGCAATCATCGATCAGGGTTCTGTGTTAAATAAAGCATGACTTCAAGTTTCATTAAGTGTCCCTTATTTCACCCGTGTACCGCACCCTGTAATTTAACAGGGTTAGCCTACAAAGAGCAAGACAAGAGCTCCCTTTTCTTGCAGGCTGATTGGCTAGATGCAGCCCTGAAGCTCATGGATCAATACATTGTGCCTACAGTCTCTTTCAGTACAGCCACCTATCAAATGCAATTGTTAAAATGAACAAGGTTGCTGTGCCTAATAGGGCACTGCAGCAATGAGCACCAAGTTTCCAAGGAAACTAGACAATGCATTTTGAAGGTTTGCTATAAAAGCATTGCATACAGCGATCCGTTGATACCATCCCTGCTACCATACAGCTCTCCGTAACTTTGAATGAGAATCAGGATCCTCAATAGTAATAATAATAATAATAATAATAATAATAATAATAATAATAATAATAATAATAATAACTAATACTGCAATAATATAGCACTCTTCACTAGGATCATATTGTCTGTGCTGCCAATGATGGCTAAGGCACCTGACATTTAGAGCAAGCGAAAACAATGAATACACCATGTGTAATACTACAGGCATTGCTGGACAGCAGACATGACTGCAAATACAGGCTATACAAAAAACATTAGCATTGATACCAGACCTGTATCTCTTTGTCTGTGTCCAAAGTGCGCCCAGTTATTAGGGAAATCCAGACCTGTCAGCTGAAAATCGCTTGGGGCGGGAGCACTAGTATGGTTGGAACGATATACTGATGTGACAATAAAATGCATATCCCAATATGCAGGTCACGGTACAGTATGTATCACGATTTGCATGATGGCCCAGATAGCCTACATATATGATGCATAATAAGATCAAATGATCATTGAACGATGGACTATTAAAAAAAAAAAAATTAAATGAGATGGGGGATTGTATTTATACCAACTGTAAGTCACACATATTCTTCATTGAAGGACCATTCGGTGAACTACAATGAGCTGTGCTGTCCATTTGTTGTATCATGATACAAACGATACATACCTATATTACGATAAGATAGATGATGTAAAGAAAGTGTCACAATTCATAGATACGCAATGAATCGTTACAGCCCTAGTCACTTGAAGTTATTATACTTTCAGTTTCACAGCTACATGCCTGTAGTGTAATGCATGCCGGTTTCATTGCTATTGCTTGAAAAGCATACCTAACTGCTGTATAGCCTACTACATATTAGAAAGTCAGTGGCATTGGTTTTAAATAACAGCATGGAACTAGCTCAAATGGATTTGCCCATGTTTATCAGGAAAAAATTTTTTCATGCCTGATAACCTATTCTTTTAACCAACTTCTCAAAACCATACACTCTTATCCTCCCTTCAGATTTTATCGGATTGTATGTGGCTGTAATCCGATAAACTCTCGGGTTTAGGTACAGTTGCGATTATGGTGACCCTCTGTAGGTGGCTCTGATTCAAAAGGGTGTTTTATGTTTGACATGAAATGCTTAACGAGTTGTTCTACAATGACTTTTCAGTGACCAACAACCTAACAATAATCATAATGTGGTTCTACACCTTTAATATCTCGTACCCATAGACAGTGTTGTGGGCTGGTATTGAAAACATGCGCGGGTGAAAAAAATAACTTTCCAACTAAAAGCGACAAGTGTGCAGATAACGGTTCTTGGCCCTCTCATCCAATTGCCTTGCTTTTGTTTTGGCATATTCCTGGTGCAATTCCAAAGTGATTATAACATTTGTTTAATATAGTTCCCCTTTGTAAAGAAAATCATTAAAATCCTGCTGTGGTTGGTAGAGTTAAATGTCACCTTGGTTGGAAAAAATTTCTGGCAGTTTCCTAAAGTATCCCAGAATAAATGATCTGAAAAAACCCTGTAGGGTCCTTTCTTTCTAAATGCAGTAATTGGTAAACAAGGCTGACATTGTTTTTTGATTCAGTGCTGAGAGCAAATAATGACCGTGGCTGCTGAACAGTACAGTAATCCCTGTGCTGCTGTGTTGCCATGGGTTACTCCTTGGGGAAACCACTGTATTAACTACAGGTTCATCGGAGAAAGAGACAGAAATAAATGTATGAAATGCTTTCAGACATACTGGACTGTATGTATAAAGGTTTTTCGTACCATGGGGTTTGGGGACGAACTTATAACACTGTTATTTAGTTTTTAACTTGCCTGTGCTGTATAAACAGGTCTTGTTCCGGTAGTAGCCACAGTAAGAAGTTGCAAAAGAATACTACACAGCAATATGGAGGTTCATTATACAGCAGCTTGCTTTATTAGCATGCTTTACATGGGGTCAAATGGCTTCCAAGTTCCTATTGTATTTCCACAAGTTGTCAAATCCCAATGCATCCTGAAATGAAACATCCTTTGCAAATACAACAAAGAATATACATTTTGGAGCAGGTAACAAACATAAAACATAACTAGTACTGTAAGTACTGTTCACCTTTTGAATTTCTCTGAAAATGTGAGAAGTGCCCCAGCTGGGACATTGCTCAATCTAAATCATTCTATCCTGTGAACTCTAGCTGCACAATACCAAGCAAATATTAAAATCATCAGCACTGTGTGATTCTCTTTACAAACCTGTATAACTGTTACATGTCCTTGTTGGGCCCTTTAAAAAAAAACAAAGGACGCAATCTGCATATTTCCCAGCACAGCAACAAACCTAGAGGGATGTTTGCCTCTCATAATAGCCTGTGGGTGGGTGTTTTTTTTTTGGTGGGGGGCTTTGTTATAATAAGCTACAATTGTGTTCTTAATTACCCCACCATTATAAAGGCCTGATCCAACATGGTGTCCATAATTTATAGGAGTAATAATGTGATATCTTGTAACAATTGTAAGTTGCCCTGGATAAGGGCATCTGCTAATAAATAAATAAATAAATAAATAAATAAATAAATAAATAAATAAATAATCCAAACCCACATCCATAAATACATTAAAATATATAAAAACAGTATGTGACCTTCAAGCTTTCATTGTGATGACATTGTAGAATTCAGGGCCTGGAATTGTGCCTTTGGAGTTCAGAAAAGATAAGATTCTTTTTACTGCCTTCCTTCCTGGGTTTCAACAGGATAAACTTTAATAATGGGGAAACTTTAAGTTCTCTCACTGTTCATATGCATGGCATTTCTCAAACGGATGCAGAGAGATTCATTTTAAACATAATTTAAAACAAAATGCAGTACACAGTACGATACAAATTATGGAAACAACAAAATGATTTACAGAACAACAGGGGGTAAATCTCTTGGTATCCCTGAATAGATTATTGTCTCCTCTTTTAAAAATCTGGAAAATATTTTAAGGAGCAAGACATCTCAAGTAACCTCACACAGACTACTTGCTCACAAAATATCATGGTATCCCTAAATAGATCATTGTCTCATCTTTAAAAAATTTAGGCAATCTGCAATCTGTCTCACAAGTTCAGTTACCCTATAAATGATCCTTTTACTACCAATGCTGAATAACTGGGTGGAGCAATGGTGTTGTCCTTGAAGAGAAAATAAATGTCTTTCCCAATCAATCCTCATTGCTAGTAAGTGGATCATGTTTGGAGTACCACTGCTCATTCAAATCTTTTTCATATTTTTTAAAGAGGAGACGATTATGTGTCATATGGTGACCATCCTTAAACATATGACACATGATCGTCTATATTGTAAAACAGCTAGTCTACCAGGATTATTAAACATGGCAGGAACATTCATTAATTTGGTTAATTAATTTAGGAAACATTATCCTATAGTATAAAGGCAACCTGTGATTAGTATGTATGGTGGTGCTCCACCATTGTACTGCAGAATTGGACAACTAGGATTTTGTTCCAGTGCTGTAAATTCCTATCTGTGTATCAGCAACAGCTTGATTGTATTCAGAGTATCCATCTCCTCCTCCTCCTCCTCCTGTAACTTGGCTCAATATGTAGACGCCAGAGGGCTGTGGTGATGAGCTCTGGTGTAGTTAGACCTGACACATTAGCATTTAATAAGTTTGAAATTTCTGCTGAGCGATGAATAAAGATGCAAAGGTTGCTGGTGTCGGCCTCAATTTCTCAGCTGAGGGGTGATAATGTAATTTTTAATTTATTGGAGAAAGAAAAGGTAATAACAATTCCCTTATAAGGGTGATAGCCAAGACTTTTAATATTATAAATGCTTAACTCTCATAAGAGGTTCCCAGGAAAGGACCAGAGCCCATGTTTAATTTACATTATCAAGAATCGTCCTGAAGCACACTGCATGGGATTCCCATGATGTAGAAACGGAATATATTCCTGTGTGTGTGTGTCTGTGTATGTTTATAAAAACATCCCAAACCCTTCTTCTCTTTAACAACTTTGGCTGCCAGCCAGCAAATCTCAGACCTTCCAAGTCAACATTTTTGGTTGAAACACTTTTTCTTTTTCATTCCTTTCTTTTAAAAGCTGCTTTTAGCACGTATAATTCGTATAATGGTAATACAACGGTTTCACTCTCATCTCGCCACCAGCAACCAAAACTACGTGACAAACGAAGCTCCATAATTCATGCTGGTTAATGTAAATAACTCTAACCTTTGCAGTTTGGACTTCCAAGAATGTTCTGGCATCATGCTGTCTATTATAAATTTGTCAGCAGATCCTATCAGTAATGTGAGCTGATGCATGCCTCTGTGCACAAAACTCTGTGTGCCCTAGACAGAAAAACTAAAACTAAAAAAAAGTAAAAAAAAATTTGGAGAATTTATAATAATGGAACATTTACTTGATGAAAACCAGCAAAAATGAAAGCTGTGCCCAGAATAGACCAGTAAAGCTCATTCTTGGATTCAGCATCCTGGTTCTGTAACTAACCAGTCCCTCAACCCTAAAGCTACAATCCAAAGTGGCTTTGAAGGGTGTTAAATAACATGCATGCTGCTCGGAACTCCCTTTCAGCATGTAGATATGATAAATCAACCACATTCTGTTTTGAAATTTCAGTCTGTATAAAGTTCTAGTTGGAAGTTAAAGATTGAAAGCCCCATTTTGAAAGTATTGAGTGTTTCGGGATGAATAGTGTTCCTTGTCATGAGTAAGCAAAGCAAAAGCAATTTGCAAGCAATCTTCTTGCCCAGTTACGTCAAGTGGCTGCATTTTCACAATTGAGGTTGTCATGGAAACTGCCACAAGCCTAAGAGCCTACTTTTTCCAAGCTTGGTTTGATCTAATAACTTATTCATGTACAGATTTATAGAGGGGGAGAGTAAAACATATTTGATTATCTATCAGGATAAAACCTTTTTGATGGCATTCAATTATTTATTTGTGTTTATTTTTTCCATACTGATTGTAGTATTTATTAAAACCTTTTTATGAACACAGCTCTCGCCTTTATTATGTAGCCTTAATGGGGGCAAAACCTTGTAGACAAAATGAAATAAGTGAAAGATTTTACTTTTTGTGGTTCCCAAAATGTACTTATTCATGGTACTATTTTTTATAAATTGTCTGCATTACTAGAAAGAAACCCCCATGTGTTCTAGTTGAGAATTATTGCTGTTGACCAGCATTCTAGCAGTTGCCTGGATTTTTCAGCAGGGCTGTAGAATTCAGAGGAAAAAACTTGGGGTAAAAGCAAAACCCAGAGCTGTCTGGAGGCTTTTAATGTTAGAACATGAAAGAAAACTCTAGAATTAGGTCAACACAACCCTTCAGGTAATGACCATAGATGTCACAGAAGCAAAAAGGATTCCTGACATAATAGGCATAGTATAGGACGAAGGGTAATGCTTTTTATTTTTTTGAAGATTTGCCTGCTGAGTAGTTATTAGATCCTGCATTGTGGAGTTCAAAGACATCTTGTGCTGGGGCGAGCAGCAGAAGAGCAGGGGACGAGGGATGAGATCAAACACATCTACAATGTCACTACACTCATCAGTTTGTTCCAATTTACTGCAGTTATTTTTTTCTGTGTAGAAATACTAAAAGAAACTTTAGTCTTAGAGAATTCAGCCTTATTGAGTGTTTAAAAGTTGTGGATGATCTTTATTTTTAAATATGGGTATTATGGGGTTAGATCTTCAGATTCAATAAAAAAAAAAAAAAAAACACATACATTCGCCTTTAACCATATGGATAACGAGCGAAATTGTTTTTGAACTGATTTACACATCATCAATAATGAACACAAATAAAGTGATCTAAATGTGCATATTTATTGTGTACATTTGTATTGATTGTGAAATACATATATATATATATATATATATATATATATATATATTGTAAGATAGCGGGTTGTGAGAGTCGGCAGGGAGGGGGTTAAAACCTCCCTGCAAAGAAAAAACTTGTGAGAATGCACCGTTTTGATTTGTTTAATTGTTTGATTATTAATTGTCTTCCGCACCTGGGCGTTATTAGAAATTAAGCCCAGGTGCGGGAGTTTAAAAGGAGTGCAAGCAGTCTGCTCGGGGCTGCTGAGTGGAAGGAGGCAGTAGGTGCGCTGTCTCCGAGTAGCCGAATGAAGAAAAAGTAAGTTCTGTGTTAAACCAGTGTGTTTGTGAAGACGGGTAAACAGCTTAGCTGTCCCGCGTTAGTCAGGGTGTTTCCTGGAAGTCGAGTTAGTGCTCTAGAAGAGCTAGGTGTTATTTTGATTTTTTTTTTTTTAAGCGCGTTTGCGCAATTTTTTAATAAACAGTAACAAAACAAATACAAAAATCAAAATAACACCTAGCTCTTCTAGAGCACTAACTCGACTTCCAGGAAACACCCTGACTAACGCGGGACAGCTAAGCTGTTTACCCGTCTTCACAAACACACTGGTTTAACACAGAACTTACTTTTTCTTCATTCGGCTACTCGGAGACAGCGCACCTACTGCCTCCTTCCACTCAGCAGCCCCGAGCAGACTGCTTGCACTCCTTTTAAACTCCCGCACCTGGGCTTAATTTCTAATAATGCCCAGGTGCGGAAGACAATTAATAATCAAACAATTAAACAAATCAAAACGGTGCATTCTCACAAGTTTTTTTCTTTGCAGGGAGGTTTTAACCCCCTCCCTGCCGACTCTCACAACCCGCTATCTTACAATATATATATATATATATATATATATATATATATATATTACACTCACTCACACACACTACAGGCCATTCGGCAGCTACATGCACCGCATTCCGTTTTGTACAGGTTAGCAATCGTAACAGACAGTTCCTGATACAGAGGTTAATGCTTGCTTTCAGTGTTTGGGTATAAGAGTAAATGGTCTTGTTTTCTTCAGGTGAAGAGACTGGACAGTTTAATTGGCCTTGTTCCCAATTGGCTTTTGGACACTTCACTTCAGTGGATGTAGTATCAGAATAACTATCGGACACACATTTGTTGCCATGGGAACAAATGTGTGTCCGATAGTTGCTAATAATTGTTATACATGCGTGTGTATACAGTCTGTATAGTATACATATTTTACAAGTACAGTCAATCATATGTCAGATTTCTATGCACATCACATAATTCTGAGGTGTGATCATAAATGACTGTAGTAGACTGGTGTAATCCAATCAAAATGGTGGAGCATGGATGTAATTCTCTTGGAAACCGCCTCCTATGCCAAGTTCATTCTATTAACACATGGTTTCTTATGAAGGATGGGAACTGTTAAAAATGATGCAAGAACAAACATGTATAGGGAGAATGTAACTGTGTGTGTGTGTGTGCGTGTGTGTGTGTGTGTGTGTGTGTGTGGGTGGGTGGGTGCGTGCATGCGTGCGTGTGTGTGCAGTCGTACAAACACATTTGTTCAAATGAGATACTACTATATCACACTGTGACAGGGTAGCCGAAGGTGGTGACGTTGGCCAGGAAGTACACAAACAAATTGCTGGGGTAGGGAAGCACTGCAGCGCATTTATTAATGAATAAACAAAAGGTTTTAAACAAAAACACAAACAAAACAGACAAATAATTCTAACAAGTATCGTGCTGGTGCTTCCCAGCACGAGTAACAATTGTTTTCTTTTTCTTTTCTTTTTACTTTTGTTTTAGATCTTCTCCGCTCGCTGTCGTTCTCTCATCTGAACACCCACCCAGAACAACAAAAGCTGTTGGCTTATATACTTGTGACCATTTCTGAATTAACACTCAATTAATCAGTTTCGGAGATGGTCACATTCTACACAAGTTTTGTGGGTTGGGGATTCAACCCCATCGACGCTGACAATAAATAACAAATAAAACAACTTATTTTTAAATAACAAAACATACATTAAAATCATACAATAACATCCCCCGTTTAACTAAACTTAAACAATACATTTAACATCATACAATACATTGAATCACCCATTTAAATAATCCAAACAATACAGTATTTACAATACTGATAAATCAGCAAGGCTTTGCCCTGCCCCCTTTTATTATGTTGGCTTTACCTCTGCCCTGCCACACACACAAAAATCACCCTAATTTATATATTACTAATCAATTGATCTAAACAATGGCGGATATAAATACTAACATGCATTTAAAGACAGGAATACATGAAGGTATTTTATAACCTTGTTACAGAAAGGTTCCTGTTTTAAACAGTGGTGTTATATTTGATATATCCAATATTTATTTTTGAAATAAATACACTTTCCCAGTGTTGTTCAGGATCATTTTACACATGTTCCATACAATGACATCTATCTTTTGAGTGCCCCGTATATAGTGATAGCCTGTGTATCATTAAAGATGTTTAAAGCTTTAGAGGCTTAAATACATATCAGTAGACCAGGCCTTGAATCAGTCAAATCTTGAATATTGATCTATAACACACCGTACATGACACACAAAATGCAATGATTTTTAAGGCCAGCCAAGCTTTAACAAGTATGTCCATGAGAGAACCTCCTGCAGTAAAGAAACAAGGAAAGGAAAGGAAAAAGAGATGTCTTAGCATTTCTAGGAGTGTACCTGCACTTTTTTAAATAAAGGTAAATCAGGCTGGAGAAACAGAAGACTGGACAGTCCTGTTATTAATAGATTTGCTGTACATAAGTCTGTTTTGCTGTTGTGTTTTACTTCATTAAATTACTCTTTGCTGATCCTACTTCTGTGTAAATAAGGCAATCATCCAGGTTATTTTTATTATTATTATTTATTTCTTAGCAGACGCCCTTATCCAGGACGACTTACAATTGTTACAAGATATCACATTATTTTTACATACAATTACCCATTTATACAGTTGGGTTTTTACTGAAGCAATCTAGGGTACAACAGCAGTGTCCCCCACTGGGGATTGAACCCACGACCCTCCGGTCAAGAGTCCAGAGCCCTAACCACTACTCCACACTGTTATATAATCAACTAGTGCTGGGTCGAACATCGTTTTGTGTTCAAAATTCAGACTTGTTTGAAAATATAAGCAAACCATTATATGTAACTGTATTAAAGTAAATCAAATATCTCAGAGCAGTTGTATTAAACCTCTTGGGGGGGGGGGGGGGTTGGTTATTTTTCCCATGCATTCAGACATCTTTTTTTTTTCAGTTGCCATTTTAAAAACTGTCATGCAAGTTCTGTCAAGGTGGTAAATCAGTGCGTGTTTTTATTCATGTCATTTCTAGTGGACACGAACATGGATTTCTGCCTTATCAATTGTCAAGAATTGTTCGATCGAATATTCAGATATTTGTCCCAGAAGCACTATGATCAAAACCTCTGCGGCATGATTTCTTTAAGTGGGTACAGCACAAATACAATGGTATTTCCCTTTATGGAGTGGTAGAAGAGGAATCGGTAAGGCTTAAAGGTGGATTAAAAAATTAAAGGCCAGATTTATTTTAGAATGTATAGGCTACAATGAATGTATAGGTCTAATGCATGCATCTTCCTGTAAGACTTGTGCCAGGTAACAGTTGCACCAAAGATGAGGTAGCATTTTTGTTGCAGAAGGAACTGCAGAATGCTGGCAAATTTGAGCTGTCGGACTGTCAGCAAACTACCTATAAGTGCAGATTGATTGTGAGTCTCTGCAATCCCTATCCAGTGCTGTACTGTGAATCACATTGCCATGAGCGACATGACTCCTTACTGCTGTCATTGCCTGGGAGAGATAAACAGCGAGTCTCCTAATCACAAGCTCTGACCATGTGGACTGCTAACCCCTTATCTGGATTTGTAACTGAAACTGTTACCTGCTAACGGGGATCAGACAGGCAGCCCAAGTTTTGTACCACAGCCAGCACGGACTCAGAAAAGGACGAATCTTCACTTTAATCTGCTCGAAAACATGAAATGAACAGCTATAGTTTTACTAGCCGATCTTCTTGTAGCATGCTTAAATATCTGATAAATTGTCTGAATTTTTAACATGGGACTGTTATGTTGTCGGACCAACCTTAAAAGCTGGCACACAGGAAAAAGAAGTTGCTGGAAGAGTTATTTTAATCCTAATGCTGTAGAAGGCTTCACTTGATGCAATTGTGAAATGTATATATTTGTTTTCAAAATGGAAACTAAGAATGTTAGAAATGACCCATCGTACATCATTTTGCATTGGCTCTGTGAATATGTGTGTAAACATTAATTTATTAAATTCAACACTGTAGCATCTCTGGAGTCTCCCCAGGCAAACTGACCTTTTTATTTCACAGAGACTGGCTGAGAGCCCAGCTGGGGCTGCATTGAAAATCCTTGCTTGTGCGCTTTCAAACACATTCTGTACAGCTCCATCGCAGGGCTGATCACCATGGTCTCTTTCCTCCCCAGTTCCAAGATGGATAGGTATTGCAGGCAGCTAATCTGAAAATGATTTGATCTTAATCATGGTGATGGTCTTTGCTAATGTTAAGTGACAGATGGAATAGTGTGACCATGTATGTTTGAGACTTAATCCATGATTGGATTATAGCTGGGACAGTTCTTGCCTACAGCTACACTGTCCTCATTGCAACCTCTCTCAAGCTGAACTCTAGCCGATTTACAAATATGCAGTCTATTCCAAGGTGTTGTGTGCCACCATGGAAATGCTGCATGATATTTCAATGATGGAAGCCTTGTCCAAATAAAGTGGTGCTCATGCAGTATAGTTACAGTACTTTTCTTTGCACAAACCAGTCCTGCGCGGGTCCAATGTTTACGACCTGCTTCCAACCCAGATCCGCTACTACAGGACCCGACCCGAACCTGCAACCTGCTGCAACACCGTCCTCTTACCCGCAAGCCGACCCGCTTTAATAAGACCTGCAACCCGACCCAAACCCGCAAGTGTTTGTCCTTTACCTACTGCCTGCGTCGACTGACTCTCACGCTGTCATTCACACACAGCTATCTCTACCAAAGAAACAAGGACCAGGGGTCACAAATGGAGATTAGATAAAAGGGCACTTCAGAACAGAAAATAGGTGCCACTTTTTTACACAGAGAATTGTGAGGGTCTGGAACCAACTCCCTAGTAATGTTGTTGAAGCCGACACCCTGGGATCCTTCAAGAAGCTGCTTGATGAGATTCTGGGATCAATAAGCTACAAACAACCAAATGAGCAAGATGGGCCGAATGGCCTCCTCTCGTTTGTAAACTTTCTTATGTTTTTATATTCTTATGTTCATTGTGCACAGATTGAGTTTACACTATAGGCTATACAGTGTGGTAGCTTTCTTTAATGTAACATATTAACTACCTCTACTATACAATACCTGTGTATTCTTATCGTGCCACCAGTTGAAAGGGAGCTACACCTGTGCTTTCACTTAGATGTACCAGTTTTGTGGCTGTCATTTACAAAAACATAACGTCAGGTTTTATAAGCAACGAATCCAGTTACATGTTCATTATTTTCATCGCTATAATCCCACACTTCTGATTTACTTCTCTAACTATTATCCACTACATGATATAAACCCTGCACTATCTTTTGTTTCACCTCGTCCACAGGCATTTAATATCATTAAGCAGACGTGATAAAAGGATCTTGCAACGTATCAAACAAGTGAGAACACTGCTTAGTCAGCTGACTCCTCCCTAATCGCCTCCTGCTTTAGTGCAGGAAATACATTGACCTTCTAAATACGTTATCTGGGAAAGGGTTACAGACGGGTACGCTGAAAGGACAGAAAACGTTTATGGTGATTCAAATTCAGACCCAAGTCTGAACCGAAAACTACATTTTTATTTGACCTGCACCCAAACCGTGAAAAAGTTCACATTCCGACCCGATTTCAATACTTATCGTTGTTTATCCTGTACCTAAATTTTGTTTTATGTGACATTTCCGGGCCAGACCACAAAAAACTAAACTCTTGTTGACCTCTTTAGTTTAACATTTCGCTGGGCTAATGACTTTCAGATCCTGGTTTTACTCTGCAGCAATAAACACGTTATTTTGTGGTCGAAGTTTGTAACCAGACTTAATACTTGAAAACATCCACAGTCTGCAGAGCTGAAGGGAACATGTTGGGGTAGTTTTATGTAACAGCTAAATGCAATTAGTTTGGTTTGCTTTTTTAAATCCAGGATAGTGCAATTATTGTTTTGTAAGTGGAGTGATTTGGTTCTACTGCATTTAGACAAGAGAACTTGTCTGGCTTTCTACAGCCCTGCTACATATGTCTGTCGGATAAAGCTCTGAAATTGGAGCTGTGGCGATGTTTTATTCATTTAAATGTTTAAACTAAGTTAAGGGATCTTGTGTACATTCTTAGCCTCCTATCCTTGATGGAGTCTGAGAGTTCAAGCAGCTGTTTCTGTCTTCCTGGCAGGTCTGACAGGGGCCAAGCTGCTGGTTGAATCTGGCCTGAACGTACTGGTGCTGGAGGCGCGAGACCGGGTAGGAGGAAGGACCTTCACTGTCAGAGTAAGTCCATCACTAATGCCTGATTTGTGCTCGGGGAATATATATATATATATATATATATATATATATATATATATATATATATATATATATATATATATATATAAAACATTGTTGCACAAAAAACAAACCCGGACGAAATATACATCACTGCTTTATCAAGTGCATTAATTGGTGCTACTGAATATAACTTGAACACCAGAGGTCTCAAACATAACACGGTATTTTGAAAATCAACACGTTTAACACATTTTAGTTTATAAGAGGAATAATCAATGTATGATTATAGGTAATCAGGTTTCTTGAGCGGAACATGTTTTTATAAGCTTCTCCCAGAAAAAGTTGAAACATCCATACATGGAAATGATAAAACCTGCACACTGTATTTAACAAAAAACAGTTTCTTCATAATGTGGAGGTATAGGGCTTGACCAAAGTTGAATTTTAAATATGCACTGAGCACTGGATAGTAACACCCTAATTTTAAAACTTTCTCTCACATAATGTTGAATATAAGGGAAAATGTCATCAATGAAAAGACATTTCCAATGTGGAAGAAAACCTAAGCGATCCATGTTTTGAAACTAATTTCTGTTCAGTGAAAAGCTCAGCAGCCTCTGAAGGGTTTTGAAGAGGGTGGCCTCAGCTGCTGCTTTTTGTTTTTCACCTGTAAGTTTATTTGCTTCAGTTAGCTGCATAGAATCAGCTGTTAAGATTCTGGGAAGTGATCATCCTGTGCAGTGCTGTATATGGAACAGGATAGAAGGAAGTGGTTTTTTGTTCTCGGTTTGTCAAGTGTCACGTTGTGCAAATTCCTTTTTTTTCTCTCTCTTTTGGTCTTCAGCTTTGATGCTTATGATTGGCTTGTGTTTTTCTCTCTTCCTGTCTTTTGAATACCATAAATGAGATACACTGAATGCATTTAGAAATGAAGGCGGCCATCAGGGAGGAAATGCTTTCCATTCAACCACGAAGTAGTTAACACTTCAGGGTACCGTTCCGCCCTGCGGGTCAGAAAAGTAAAAATGCTTGTGTCATTACAGATCAGGATATTCTGCATTATTTTTAAATGATAAGTGAAGAGATATGGGACAAAGTGGTTGGGTATGGAATTGGTTACCGAGCTACGTTGTTGATGCTGAATCATTGAGATAGCTTAAGACCCTGCTTGAAGTTTTGGGATCAATCAGCTAAAACAACACATCAGAAGAAAATGAGTGGTTGTGATTGTGGGTGATCTGTTGGTATCTTGCGAGGTGGATGGCTTCCCTAACCAGCTCTCTCTTACTTTTCTGACACCAGAATAAACACTGCAAGTATGTTGACCTCGGAGGAGCATACGTGGGCCCCACTCAGAACCGCATCCTGCGTATTGCCAAGGAAATGGGCATTGAGACGTACAAGATCAACGAGGTGGAGAACCTGGTCCACTACGTGAAGGTGAGAAACAGAAGATATAACTCCTTGGAATAAAAGACAGAGCAGGCCATGAAACTGAAAGCAACACAAGTCAGTGATCTCAGCCTTTTGGTTAAAAGAGCCTAGCCAAACCAGTGGGCATTTAAAAAACAGATTACAAAAAGCATACGCTCTTGTAAACAATCCGACAAGGCGATCCTACGAAGGGGTTTCCAAACACCAGAAGCAACTAGACATTTTTAAATTATTATTATTATTGTGCTTTACTTTAATTTGATTAATGATTTCGCATAGATTTTTTTTTATATCAATTTAGAATCTGAAACAGGGGTGGGGGCACTGAATCTAAACTGGACGGGCCATGTCCCCTAAGGACTGCCCATAACGCCAGGCCTGGATAAAGTCTGGGAAAATAATGCAAATGATGCAGTCAAACATAATTCCCTACACTTTATATAAGGAAACTATTATTAGCTTGTTATTGTTTTGGTAGAAATATTAACAGAAACTAGGTTGTTAGCAAACTTTGGCAGTATCTGGTTATATATGGTAAAAAAAAAAAAAAAATGTTTTATTAGTGGCCCTCAGAAGTGATGTCGGATTTCTTTTTTGAACCTCACAATTGTATATGTCTACATTTTTTTAAATGGTGCGTAAAATGGAAATGTTTATCTACTGAAAAATGTGGGCCACACATAATAGTGATTTGTCCACACCTGATACATACATATTTTATATATATGTCACACATATACATATACACACATACACATGCATACACTTACAAACTACTAGCAACAGAATTATGAATTCTTATTCTCAGCCTAACACATTCTTCAAAAATACCCAAGTGAATCTACATTCAACCTATTGTTGGAACCCAATGCGCAGTACACACTAACCTACAAAAATAAAAAAAAAACTATAAATGAGC
Source organism: Acipenser ruthenus (assembly GCF_902713425.1). NCBI lineage: Eukaryota > Metazoa > Chordata > Actinopteri > Acipenseriformes > Acipenseridae > Acipenser > Acipenser ruthenus. The sequence goes on from NC_081196.1 coordinate 37,787,223, forward strand.
AGCGCGGTGTGGATGCATAAGTAAATCACAGTAAATGCCTATATGCAAAGAAAGTATCGTCATTGCAGCCACAGTACACGAATAAAAAAAATAAAATACCACAAAAAACACGTGATCGCTTGACTCCCTTTACCTTCACCTTGGATAAAGGCATCACTAAGTAATAATAATATTGAAAGAAAAAAATGTATTTCTGTTGCAACGCTAAACTAAACGCTAAAACAATCCAAGCTACATAACAGGATACTGTGGTGACAAAGTAAACATCAATATAAAGATAAGTTATTATTAATGCCTAATTCAATCTCTACTAAAATAAAATTGAATTCAAATATAGATAGGGTACACTGAACAAAAAGTCACAACATTGAAGTAACACTTATTTCTGGGTCCACCAGCTAGCTGTTTGCATATCCCGTGGAAGGCGCAATCTGGTCATTGTAAAATCGCTTGGTTTCAGGTGAATTAAACGTGTGCTGTGAGCCATTGTGAGTGAATCTGAGACGGATAGGGTGAAGGAGGCCCAATTTAATTCCAGCATTCAGAAGCATATTTTTGACTGGAGTAAATGCCAGATCCGCGCTCAGGTCTGGGAATATATGGACACAGTTTCCTCTGAAAGATAGGAGACCCAGTTCTCTGCAAAGCCAGAGAGTCTTTCCTTATCGCTGTAGTAATGGAGTCTCAGAATCACAGGACGCGGATGCTCTCCCTGGTGTGCTTTAGGTGCCAGGGATCTGTGTGCTCGATCTACGAGTGGAGGTGAGTTAAACTTTTCAGATCCAAGCACTTCGTAAAATGATGACATGAACTCGGTCGGTCTAGGGCCTTCCAGGCCCTCCGGGATGCCAAAGTTTTGGTGTCTGCTCCTATTTTCCAGGTCCGGCTAGGCCGGTTGATATTTCTTGTCGAAATGCCGACATTTCGGTCTTGATATCCTGGCTGATACGAGAGGCTGCCAGTTCTTCTCGCAGCGTCTGTAGAGTGAGGGATGCGGTAATATCTGAGGCCGCAGTTGTCTCCATGGCGGAGGCAGGCTGATTGGCCCTTCCATATGTTGAGGCTTTTTGTTCTTACGTTTAGACATTCTGACCTGTGTCATGTATGTTTTATAAACAAAATCTAAATGTGTAGCTAGTAAAAAAAAAAAAATACTGGTTTTGCTGTAAAAAATGGGAGCTGCTACACCACGCGTCTAGCACATCTCTAACGGAACCGGAAGTCCCCTTTGACCTTAATTTTGATGATGTCAGTGCATTTATCTCTATATTTGATGTTTTTAAAAATAATAATAATCTGTACACATAATTTATAAAATAGTTCAGTGCACATTCCGCGAAATATGATAACTTACTTCACCCATCACACTGCCGTGAATTTTAAAGAACATTTCTGCGATTTTCACAAGGCCTTACTTATACATACACCAACAATAGCACACTACATACAACAGATAATACACAAAATACGCACAGGAGCGGGGCGCCCCGCCACAAGTGTTGTTGTATATTAATATAAAATAAACTTGATTATACTGTGTTTGTATTGTAGCAGTATCTCCGAGCGTACGTAAAAAAAAAAAAAATGTAATCCCATTATATCGCAATATGGAAATTATTATTGATATCGATGTCATATCAAAATATCGATATTGGTGCCCATCCCCAATAATAATAATAATAATAATAATAAAATTTATTATTATTATTATTATTATTATTATTATTATTATTATTATTATTATTATTATTATTTTAGCGTTAACGTATTCCTTTTGTACCTTATCCCAAAGACAACCATTAATCCTTGTGTTTTTTTCAACCACATTAGCAGTACCTCTTATGTCAAAAATCAAACAAGGGTTCAAGAGCCATCCGTTGGACAGCCTCAATCTAGTGATATCTGTTGCTATGGTTACTAATGTTTTTTGTTCCCCTTTCATATATAGGCAAGTAGGGATGCACATACTTTGATTATTTGTTATTGTTATATTCCATAGCAAAAATTGGGATAGATACCTATTTTATTTATTTCATTATTAATAGAATTGTAAACCAGGATTTCTGAACACATTACACAAACATTTCACTTTGTATGTATTTTGCTAGGTAATACTTTCTGCGAAAGGTGAATTTAGTAACAAGGCCCCTGTAATGTTGTTGAAGCTGACACCCTGGGATCCTTCAAGAAGCTGCTTGATGAGATTCTGGGATCAATAAGCTACTAACAACCAAACGAGCAAGATGGGCCGAATGGCCTCCTCTTGTTTGTAGACTTTCTTATGTTCTTATATTCATACGACTGGTAATTCAAAAATAATGTGACATGTTTACTGAAGTGTATATAAATGCACTGATGGGTTGATTTACTAAATTGGTGGCATTCAGGATCAAAGATATGGTAATTAATAATGTGTAGCAGACCTACTCATTTCAAACATATAGCACAACACAAAACACAAACACAATATGTTAACTATTTCTGAATAATTTCCTCCCAAGATTATGGTATTTTATTAATAATTGCCACCAATTCCAATCTGATAATCCGTGCATCCATAAAGGCAAGCAATTGGATCAATATAACATATGAAATTGGAGTTCAGCATATGCACTTAAGTTTCCTGATTTGATGTATTGAATCCTCTATTCTAACTTTTTCAGTTGAATGCATGCAGTCAACCGTGACATTCTTTTCTGCCAAGGGTACTTCAAAATATAACTTTCTTGTTTTTATAGTCTTTCTGTCAGAGATGCTCCAGTTTAATTTTTTGATGTTTTTGTTGATAACAGTATTAGCCTGGACTCGCTGAGCGTGGATATCTTCTCAGACACTGTATGACTAGTAGATCATGATTCATGCTATTACAAATTCTATAAAGCCTCTTATATGAAACGCCACTGGCTGGCATGTAGCAAACGGCACTGGGAAGCAGATTGGCAGAGACAATTAGCAAGGCTTAAAGTCCTGTTTTGTCGAAAAGCAAGACAAGTGCTGGACCACATACAACAAAAATCCTCAGTCTAGAAAGAAATAGACCACCCACACAGTAAGGACACAAAAATAATTTCAACAATGTGTTTTTATTGATCTATGCCCTGACTCTGCTCTGAGAGTAATAGGATATCTTGTGTCCTTAATGTGCTCACTAATGGTCAAGAAAGGCTGCGTTTCAAGACAGTTGAATATTCTGTGCCTGTGAGATTCTGATCTCTTCCTGAAGGAATACAGTAATGTCGTTTTCTCTTCAATTAATGCTGAGCTGTGGAACAATAGGAGCAACTAAGTGACACCAACCATCTCCGTTTCAGAACTGTTTATTGCATTTTGTTTGTAGTTTCTGTGTAGTCATTGTTTACTGTTTTACAGGTATAGGTCACTAAATAACTGCAGTAGAACCTGTCATATCTGATTTAATTGGTTCCAGAGGTCTATCTGATATATGTGAAAATAGTGTATCTTAGGGGGTGTGGTTAAACTACATTGTAGAGGCACAATAAATTATTAAATTCAGATACAGCAGTGTGTCTAAAACACCAAAATAGGGTATTGCACTTACACTATACAAAGAAAAGCAGTGTAAATTACTGCAGAAACATGCCGTGTTAAAAACAAAGCACTGTAATACGGTATTTGACAAAACAGTATTTCAAAAATATTGTTGCACCGAAAGTTTAAAAAAAAAAAAAGCCAGAAAAAATAGAAGCACGCACACAAAAACAAACTGCAATGTTACGAAAAAATATAGTTTCAGCTTTTTAATGGTACAGTAATTATATGAATCCCTTTCTGGTTCTGTTTTACGTGAACTTCGTAAAAGTTGAAACTGCATTCCCAAACGAAACGTCTTTGACTGCCTCTGGGTGTGCAGCAGTGCCCCTCTTGTCTCGTCTCGTGCCTGGTTTTTATATTCAATGGAATCTATTCTGTCCATTGATAGATTTTGCATGTCATACAAAATGTATCAGTTTCCACCTGTCCTGTTCAGTTGTTTACACGTGCCAGAGGTCCATTGGTTAACCTTAGAGACGTAAGCCATGTTTTGAAAACACTTTTTTAACTTTATTTTTTTGAGGGAAATGGTGATGCTATTGCATAATCAGAACGGATAAATCAACATCAGTCATTGTATTTGATCTTGCTCTTAATCGTATTAATACTTGTACTGTGATTCTTGAAATGTATTTTTGTTTATGACTGTAAGTCGCCCTGGGTAAGGGCGTCTGCTAAGAAATAAATAATAATTTCTCATTTCAACATACAAACCAGTTTGAACTAGACTGAATTTTCTTGGGAACCTGAATGGTTGCCTCAGCTGTTTTCATTTTAGGTTTAAACATACTTTAATTACCACACATTGTACTTTATCTAAATAGAAGTCTACATGGAAACAGCTGAGGCAACATTTAAGGTTCCCAGGAAAACTCAGAATGGCTCAAACTTCTATGCAATTGGACGCTTCAGTTATGCCAAATCATGTGACAGGATAGCGTCACGACCCAAGATGTTACCTGCAGGAATTGAAGACTCGGAGACAGAAGCTGCCGTGAAGCGCTGTTGCGCACATTTATTAACCAAACAGACAAATAAACAGGAACAAACAAACTGCGGCATGATTCCAAAGTAAAAGCTTAAACAAAACAATCAAACATCGGTTGGGCAATCGCCCTCATGACTGTCACCAATAAAACACAGTTACACTCACCTCTCCCTTTCCCACACAAAGGATTTCTCCTTCCTTATATACAGGTGGCCACTCCCCAGTTATCACTCAATTACCTAATTGTGGAATGGCCACACCTGTGATTGTTGGCAGAGACAAATTAACCCCATCCCTGCTTATTAGCCACAGATGGCTAAAGCCCCTTTCACACTGGCACGCCTACCCGGGTCCTGGCTACCCGGGTCACAATCTCACGTAATGTGAAACCACATACCTGGGTCTTACCTGGGTTACCTCAGGACATGGGTTGACACTCTTTGACCCGGGTTGAGCAAAACAAAGTGTTTGATGGCCGTTCGTGAGCCGACACAATAACAAACAGCCACGCCTGCGTGAATGTTTTACTTCTGCAAGGAACGTTTCTGTTTATTCTGTTTAGCCATATTTTGTGTTGCTTGAGCCAGATTGCAGCAGGGATGAAGAAACATTTGCTCTAATCAACATTTGGGCCGACTGTTCAGTCCAGAAAGTCCAGAGCTTGGATGGAAGCGTCAGTAAAAAGCTGCTTCCGGGGCATTGATACATGGATTGTTTACTTGCATCTGTCATGCCCAGGTCAACCCTGCTTTATTAAAAGCAGTGTGAAATTGTGTACCTGATCCGCATGACACCGGGTCCTGCCTGGGTAGGTTCTGACCCTGGTAGATCAGGCCAGTGTGAAAGGGGCTTAAGTAGTTCAGTATGTGTAGCATTTAGGCCAAAAAGTCCCATGTTTCAGTCTTGCTGAGGGATAACCATGCTGTGGCTGGCTAGTGGATCTGTAACTCAGCCTGTATCTGTTACTGCTGCTGCAAAACATTGCGAGAATCTGTGTCTTAAGCCTTTTGTTCGGTTTTGTTTTAATGTGGAGACTTGTTTAGGTCTTGTTATTACGAAGGGTTATAAGGATTCCCTTCTAATAGCCAGTTACCATAGCGTAATAGAATGTACAGCCCCGTCCCTTCTTATCCATCAAATATGTTATTATAAAGGGCAGTAAATATGTCTTCTATAATTCCTGGAAACCTGCTAGATGAATGTGCAAATTCTTTTACAGGCTTCACCAACCCCGTTAATTACATAGTCATTTGAAAATGACAAGAGCATGTCCAGCGACTTACTGTCTGTCCAGAATGATTCATTTACAGATTATTCAGGATATCAGTTTCTTATGATGTTGAAACTGAGCATTCATTCATGAGAAAGGAAAATGAGGAAAACTATGTTGAAAGTGTTGTAATTTACATTTGCAGCGAAGTCTTTACCAGTGTGTTGCTGTTGTGCTGCAGTTTCTTTGTTGCTCTGTTTCCAGACTAATGCATTGACTTTGTAATGCCACTGCAACACTGAAGACTACAGGTTAGTCACTTAGCAAATATATAACTGTAACCCTCAGGTGGGTTAATGCCAAGAGGAAACCGATCCCTCTCAACTCCCGCTGTGTGTGTTTTTTTTATTTTTAGACAGTGCTACTCAGCACACTATATAGTGACACTGAAAGCAAGTTTACCGCATAGAGGGAAAGAGAAAGGCAATTAAAAATACCAAACAAGCTGTGTTCAAACTCCATAAATTTTAGATCACCCTGTGTTTTCAGCAGCAAGGGACAAGAATTACAAAAACACAAATGAAACAGTTCCTGGTTAGCTCCTGGTTAGCAAAAGAGTATTTACACACCAGCAGCCAAGCTATGATGCCAGGTCACCTGGGGCTTCAGGTATAAATACATGGCTATAATTAAGTGACAACTACTAGAAGCGTTGCTCATTCGAGGACATAACAGTTTTCTGAATCTCTGAAAAGTATCTTATACTAATGAGGGAGATGGTTGTCTCAAAATACACCTTAAGGTGCCCAAGGTCTAGCTATTTTATGTTTTTGTCTTTCTTTTTTAAGGTTCAGGAGTTGAAAAAAAAGTACTGGGTCAGTAAAGTGTATTTAAAGCTAAATGAACAGTTTTAATTGCTGGCTCTGCTGTTTTAATTTGGGTTTTAACATGCTTTAATTACCACACATTGTACTTTAACAGGCAGGCTTGTGTGGTACATGAGGCTGGCTCTTTTGCATTGTGGTTTAGACGCTCGCTTTCAGTTTGCCGGTTCGTGCCTAGCCTCGTCCCGTTACATTTATCTAAATAGAATACTACTTGAAAATACATGCAAATGAGAAAGTGAATTTAACTCATAAGGCTGACCTGAATTCAGAGAATTACTTTACTAAAGTCAAGCTCTGCATTAGTTTAGCAACAGAGAGTATTTTAGAACAGTGTCATTTGCCCGGTCTTAACATCCATTTTTAATCAAATCTGAAAACAAAAATGAATTTGTTTGATTTAAAATATATATATATAAATATATATATATATATATATATATATATATATATATATATATATATATATATATATATATATATATATACCAATTCTCAGACTGTAATACATATTTAACTGTTCTGTTTTGCATAGTTCTAGTTCTTTTTGAAATATAAAGTCGAACAAATATTCTGAAACATGCTTGGAGCATTAACTGTAACATAAGACAAGTAAAAGCTTTCTTATTTGAGTTATTTTTTCACTGTCCTTTTATTGTTCTTCCAAGAAGGGCAATTATTATCAATTCTGGCAAATTACCTGGAAGCTAAAACAGATGAAGCCTTTTTAAAAAACACTTATTTTCTGTTTCTCATTCCCCTCCTCCTGCTCTCCAGTTCCTAACCGGCTTTGCCTGCTGTTGCTGTGGCAACAGACCTAATCAAAAGGCTTTTAATACCAATTGAGATAAGGCTGGTAAATTCCTTTTGGAGCCCTGGAAAAGGATGTGCCTTCCTCTGATGGACCACTTGTTCATCAGAAAGATTTGTATTTGTTTTCTGCATTGGCAAGTCAAAAGATGCACATAATACAGGTTCGGGCAGCCAAGACAGCTTTATTTCTATGCAACACTAATTATTTCTATATTTTATTATTTTCTTTGGCATCCTTGTATTAAGTCGATTTCATGTTTTATTTTGTTTTATTATTTTTTGTTGTTTCAAATTTGATCTGTTATTAAACTAGGCTTAGGCTTATGCTTGTGTGATTTCCATTACATAAAGAATCTCATTCCTACATTGTTTATTTTGGTTGGGTAATTAGGTTGTTTTTTTAAGAGAACGTTGACAGAAAACTCATTTGGACAGAATGACTGCAAACAAAGTGATTTCAAAAGAAAAAGTTAAGGGCTGGTTAAGGGCGTCTGCTAAGAAATAAATAAATAATAATAATAATAATAATAAGAATAATAATAATGACTTTGAAAAAGTACCAAATAACAAAACAAACAAAATATATATATATATAGCTTTTATGGAGTGTTTGCATACAGTTTTTGTTACTAGGTACTTTTAAATAGGATAGAAGCAACATAATTAAAAACATAAGCTGCTACAAAGTACTAACTTCAAAATTACTTGGAGGTTATTTAATGAACCTACACAATGTTGGGTTAAGCATTTTACAGCAGTGGGGAATATCTCTAGTTTCCCTCAAGCCTATCCTGGGATCACCCCTAAAAATACATTGTTGATGCATTTCTAGGTGGATTCGTTTGTATTATAAAATGTGCAAAAAAAACAATGCAGACATGACTTCTCCCATGGGGTATAGGTTAATCAGATCTACACTCAGTGTAGAGACCTTTTAACCAACAAATGGCATCTGCAATTATATTATTATTTATTTCTTAACCAACGCCCTTATCCAGGGTGACTTACAATTATTACAAGATATTTCATTATTTTTACATACAATTACCCATTTATACAGTTGGGTTTTTAGTAGAGCAATCTAGGTAAAGTACGTTGCTCAAGGGTACGGCAACAGTGTACCCCACCTGGGATTGAACCCACGACCCTCTGGTCAAGAGTCCAGAGCCCTAACCACTACTCCACACTGCTGCCCCTTTTTCTTTTTTTTGCAAGCTCTGTGAAAGTACCCAGATTATGATTAAATGTTCTTTATCAAAAAGTGACCGCCTTTTCATTGCAGCATTGACACTGTAAATACCATGAAAGAACAAGAGGGTGTCAAAAATGATCAGGAAATACATTTTCACGAATAGCACCAAAGGAAAGGGTTAGCAGGTCAAACTGTTCCATATTTGCAGTGCTGTGTTTGGAGTACAGTAATTAGAGTTAACATTCAGGCAAGCTTCACATAATCAGCTTTCTTTTAGCCCTAATCCTCAGAGAGAGACCCAGTTTCTATATCAGCAAACTATTTCTGGCATCCTCAGCATGTTCTCATTGTTAAATAATAACCACAACTGGTAAAAGGTCAACATTTTCTATAAATTGTCACATCTCCAACAGAAATGGTGGTTTATGAATGTACCATAATCTGCTGACTGGATAATGTCTTGTCTTTTTTTTTTTTATCTTAGTGTTTCTTACACTAAAAAAGCCCCTATCCATTCAGTTGATCCAGATAGTCATAGAAGCCTGTGCAGAGTTGTGACTTGCCCTTGTAAATCCAGCCATGAATCAGGCCAGAATTCTGCAGTAGTTGTGCAATGATTGTTTATGACTGTTTTAAAGTTTAATTGCTCTAATTTTATGTTTGCAAGATTGCAGCAAGAAGTCTTATCAGTATGCCTAATATATATTTTATATACAATGTAAATATGAATTTATGCTCAAATGTTCCTAGTGTTTCTTTGTGGTTGTAGTTGAGCAGTGGTTGTTTTATGACAGTTTAAAGTTTATGTTTGCTCTTTGTGTTTCTAATTTGTGTGCCAGCTGCCCCTCACTCCCCAGTACAATTCAATAGTTGCACAGGAACAACCTTACTTCATTGCTTTGTCACTACGTGCACTCTGAGGTTGATAAATCTGTTTCCTACCAATAAACAGAGATGAAAAATCTAAGCTAATTGGTGGAGTTCAGGTTTTATTCAGCCCCCCGGGGCTACTGATGTGATCAATGCAGATCCGGGAAAAAAAAAATATTTGCAATGTTTTTTTTCATCTTTCTTTTTTTAAGCTATTAACACATTTATGACTGTTGGTGTAAAGGGTTTTTGCAGTGTAACACCACTAAATTATTATACAAATCGATCTTGGCAAAGTAACAGAAAAAAAAAAATGAAAAAAGAAGGCAGTTGTTTTCACATTGTGTACCTCATTGCATCGCTGCTTGCAGACGGCTGTCTTGGCAAGTTGCTGTTTCATTGGTCCACAAACAAGTACAGTACTGTGAATTAAACAGTTATGGTGCAGTTCTACAGTTCACATTGCAGAAAATGGTGTAAATAATGAAAAGGAAGGAAGGTGCTGGCGAAAAATGAAGATACATATATACAGTGCCTTGCGAAAGTATTCGGCCCCCTTGAACTTTGCGACCTTTTGCCACATTTCAGGCTTCAAACATAAAGATATGAAACTGTAATTTTTTGTGAAGAATCAACAACAAGTGGGACACAATCATGAAGTGGAACGAAATTTATTGGATATTTCAAACTTTTTTAACAAATAAAAAACTGAAAAATTGGGCGTGCAAAATTATTCAGCCCCCTTAAGTTAATACTTTGTAGCGCCACCTTTTGCTGCGATTACAGCTGTAAGTCGCTTGGGGTATGTCTCTATCAGTTTTGCACATCGAGAGACTGAAATTTTTGCCCATTCCTCCTTGCAAAACAGCTCGAGCTCAGTGAGGTTGGATGGAGAGCATTTGTGAACAGCAGTTTTCAGTTCTTTCCACAGATTCTCGATTGGATTCAGGTCTGGACTTTGACTTGGCCATTCTAACACCTGGATATGTTTATTTGTGAACCATTCCATTGTAGATTTTGCTTTATGTTTTGGATCATTGTCTGTTGGAAGACAAATCTCCGTCCCAGTCTCAGGTCTTTTGCAGACTCCATCAGGTTTTCTTCCAGAATGGTCCTGTATTTGGCTCCATCCATCTTCCCATCAATTTTAACCATCTTCCCTGTCCCTGCTGAAGAAAAGCAGGCCCAAACCATGATGCTGCCACCACCATGTTTGACAGTGGGGATGGTGTGTTCAGGGTGATGAGCTGTGTTGCTTTTACGCCAAACATAACGTTTTGCATTGTTGCCAAAAAGTTCGATTTTGGTTTCATCTGACCAGAGCACCTTCTTCCACATGTTTGGTGTGTCTCCCAGGTGGCTTGTGGCAAACTGTAAACGACACTTTTTATGGATATCTTTAAGAAATGGCTTTCTTCTTGCCACTCTTCCATAAAGGCCAGATTTGTGCAGTATACGACTGATTGTTGTCCTATGGACAGAGTCTCCCACCTCAGCTGTAGATCTCTGCAGTTCATCCAGACTGATCATGGGCCTCTTGGCTGCATCTCTGATCAGTCTTCTCCTTGTATGAGCTGAAAGTTTAGAGAGACGGCCAGGTCTTGGTAGATTTGCAGTGGTCTGATACTCCTTCCATTTCAATATTATCGCTTGCACAGTGCTCCTTGGGATGTTTAAAGCTTGGGAAATCTTTTTGTATCCAAATCCGGCTTTAAACTTCTCCACAACAGTATCTCGGACCTGCCTGGTGTGTTCCTTGTTCTTCATGATGCTCTCTGCGCTTTAAACGGACCTCTGAGACTATCACAGTGCAGGTGCATTTATACGGAGACTTGATTACACACAGGTGGATTCTATTTATCATCATTAGTCATTTAGGTCAACATTGGATCATTCAGAGATCCTCACTGAACTTCTGGAGAGAGTTTGCTGCACTGAAAGTAAAGGGGCTGAATAATTTTGCACGCCCAATTTTTCAGTTTTTTATTTGTTAAAAAAGTTTGAAATATCCAATAAATTTCGTTCCACTTCATGATTGTGTCCCACTTGTTGTTGATTCTTCACAAAAAATTACAGTTTCATATCTCTATGTTTGAAGCCTGAAATGTGGCAAAAGGTCGCAAAGTTCAAGGGGGCCGAATACTTTCGCAAGGCACTGTATATATTTATTTTTTGTTTCACTTGTGGAAGTGAGCGGGGTGGGCGGGGTTGATCACGGTCATTGTTGACAAACCCTGTAAACCTCCGCTCTCCTGGAATAATCCATAAATTAGGCATGTATAGCTCACCTTCAAGGATAATTCGTGCCAAAATTAAAAATAAATAAATAAATACATAATGAAATAAATAAATAACAATTAAATACATTACATTTATTTATTTATTTCGTTTTTTCATTTTGGCACAATCTTTTCACGCTAGTATTTCTCATTGAGCGTCAATCATACTGGAAGGACGGGACACTGCCGCTGGTGAGTTCGATTATCTACTGGTCTGCTGGTTAGAACGGTAACTAACCTAACGTTCTCTTTCAATCTCGAAATGTCAACCATTACGAGTTGGGAAATGTATACCCAAGCTGTCGCAGTGAGCCAAAGCAGCCACAAGCCTTGCCCTGGTACGAGCCTAACTGGAAAGCTGCTGCGCAAGAGGTCAAGCTGCATCAAGGACTCTGGACCCCACAGAAGGCGCTGCTGAAGTAGCCACGTTCAGTCAGTAAAACCTTATAAACGTGTGCGGTGTGGTCCATGCCGCAGCATTACATATGTCAGGTAGGGATGCCCCATGAAACACTGCCCAAGACGTCATAGTCCCTCTAGTGGAGTGAGCTGTAACATTACTTGGAGAGGGTAGTACCGATGGATATATGAAGTACTATGCATGGGAGTGCTATGCACCGGGTAATGCACGGGGCACGGAGTATGGATGGATGAACGGGGTACTGTGCACGGGAGTGCTATGTACCACCGAAAAAGGCCCCAAATGCTATGCACGAAGTGCTATGCACTGGGTTAATGTGCTATAAGCTGCCCAGCTGGAGCTACAAGGCGTGGCACACTAAAACAACTGTAGCCGGTTTGAAGACAGAAACATTATTTATTTATTTATTTATTTATTTATTTATTGGAAAAACCCCAAGACGTTGGAAAGCCATGTTCTCTGCAGAAAACATGTAGACATAATAAATACTCGTCACAGTAAGTATAGCTTTTTCTTTGTGAGCTGATGTTGATGGAGACAAACATGGTGATCCAGCGAATTATAAAATATACCCCATGTTTAAACAAGCATCTTTTGAAAAACAAGAAGTTGCCAGACATTTGATTTCCATAGAAGACTTAGTGAAAAATCAAGAGGTCATTTTAAACTTTATTATTATTATTATTATTATTATTATTATTATTATTATTATTATTATTATTATTATTATTATTTATTTCTTAGCAGACGCCCTTATCCAGGGCGACTTACAGTCGTAAACAAAAATACATTTCAAGAATCACAGTACAAGTATTAATACAGTTAAGAGCAAGATAACAGAACAGAACGTTAAGATTTGTTTTAAGCTGTATACAGACTTTTTATATTAAACTTACATGACAGAAGCAATTAGTGTTTGTTTTTATTAGCACTATATTTCCTTACATTTTTATCCATGGTAACATAAAATGAAGGAGAAAATGTCAACTTTGTGCTTAAAATAAACATTTGCAATATTAAATGCTTAGTATTGCAAATAGGCCCTAACGAGTGGGTGATTAGCTCAGGTTCAAGAGCTCTTGCCTTGTGTGTGCCGCACTGAAAGTATTTTGTGTGGCTTCTTTTGTAGGTTCAATGTTTAAGATTATTATTATTATTATTATTATTATTATTATTATTATTATTATTATTAAACGGGGAAAGGAAGGTGCCGCAAAAATAGAAATTAATAAGAACAATTGAAAGTGTACATAGTTGTTTTTTTTACCTTTAACAATTAAAAGGGATGGACTTTCAGTTACATTTGAGATCCAAAGGAACCAGAACATTAAAAGAAAAGACATGCTGTACAACATTTATTTAAGAAAACTATATATATACTAGAAATAGAGTCTGTGAAACGTGATGCAAGTATTCCGTCAAAGTTGAGGTAAAATATATATATTTACCTCAACTTTATTTGACTGAATATTTGCATCAAGTTTCACAGACTCTATTTTACCATCCTGACAAAAAAAAACAGGTGCTGTTTTGTTCACTCTCAAGTATTGGCTCTGGGTTTGTGAAACCAGCAGTTAAAGTTCACTTATTATTTGGGATGCATTCTAATTTCAGTTGTAATCTGAATCTTAACTTCATTCAATTTGGGTTCCTGAGCAAAATTTGCCAGTTTTCAGCTTTTTTTTTTACTTCTCCTCACTTTCATCTCTTTATAAAGTAATCTTTGTAAATGTGATGGTCTGACGAGGAGAAAGGTGAGCAGATTACAGATTGATCGTTAGCACTGGCATGGGTTTAGTAGTCTGACGCAGCACATTTTCTATTATCTTTTCACATTTCTATTTGCTGGGCGGCAGAATGTAGAAGACTGCACGTCTTGTGGTGTTGTTAAAGCTCATTACTTGGATGTGATGGTTTTACTGCACTTTTTGTATTGGCTTGAAGCATCATAAATATAGATTAGCCTGTCATGTGATCTGGTTAATGCATTACAGGTTCACAGCAATTTTACCAGTGCCACCACCTGTCACCAGTGCCATATCCAATTGCCCGGAGGTTGTTTCATTTGAGGTTGCATTTGTTTATTTTAGTATGCAAGGTTTTTTTTATTGAAATGTCTGTTTATGGAAAGCATCTGTTTTTACAGTCCCGGAGGGGACATTGAGCTCATACAATTAAGCAATTTCTTATGGCTATATAGCATCACAGTACATGTTAAGTTTCTGAGTGGGTCAATTTTACTGTAAAAAGAAACCACTGTTAGAGCCTGCTAACTGTAGTTAATATATCTGAGTTCACTGTGGAAGAAACTGGCTTATCAAGGGGAGGGATGTCTTCGCTAATCCTGGTACTTTCACCATTATATATAGGCTGTAATTAAAAGTTAGCTATTAAACTGGTACATGAATTACACCGTGTAACAATTTTTTTTTTTTTTTTTTTGTTCCTGGGTAGTAAGTGTTATTTCCTAATTGCTTATGCCTCAAAAGTATAGAAAATGGCTATTATTCCCCACAAACTTTGCTTTTGTGACCAGGACAGTGATATTTTGAAATTTACCTATTTTCCAGAACATTCCAGATAGATTCAGTGCTGAGTAAACTTGGAGTAACTTCTAGAACTTTCCAGTAATATAAATAGTAGTATAAATACAGGGGCCTTAAGCCCACCAGTTCAGTTTAGTTCCAGCTGCCTAAGTGGATACATATCGGCATTTTTCTGAGATGGCATCAAGAGGCTGCAAGCATTCGGCAGACGCATTTTGAGACTTCAAAATGGTGGCATTCCTGATGGGTCTCCAAGGCGGTTTTACCAAGTTTCCCTGCTATCTTTGCCTTTGGGACAGCAGGGACACCAAGGCGCACTACCACAGGCGGGACTGGCCACAGAGTTCTCTGTGGGGAGGAACAATGTCAAGTGGGAGCCACTGGTGGACCCCCGGAAGGTGCTGATGCCACCACTGCACATCAAATTGGGCCTTATGAAACAATTTGTCAGTGCTCTAGATAAGGAGTCGGCAGCCTTCAAGTACCTTCAAGACTTCTTCCCTAAGCTGTCTGAGGCAAAGGTCAAAGCCGGTGTCTTCGTCGGACCACAGATAAAGACGATCCTGGAGTGCAATGAATTCCCCAAGAAGCTCACTATTAAGAGAAAGCGGCTTGGAACAGCTTTGTTGCAGTGGTTCGGGGCTTCCTGGGCAATCACAAGGCCGAAAACTATGTGGAGCTGGTTGAGACTCTGGTGAAGAACTACGGCACAATGTGCTGTAGGATGTCCCTCAAAGTCCATATCCTTGATGCTCATCTTGATAAATTCAAGGAGAATATGGGAGCGTACTCGGAGGAGCAAGGCGAGCGCTTCCACCAGGATATACTGGACTTTGAACGCCGCTACCAAGGACAGTATAACGAGAACATGATGGGAGACTACATTTGGGGGCTGATTCGTGAAAGTGATTTTCAGTATAATCATAAATCTCGAAAAACTACTCACTTCTAAATCTTTTGTAGTCATTTTTGTATTACTTTAGTATAAATACATGTTAATTTGGATTCATATGTTGTTTTTTTCTGACTTTATGTGGAAATAGGTAAATTTCAAAATATCACTGTCCTGGTCACAAAAGCAAAGTTTGTGGGGAATAATAGCCATTTTCTATACTTTTGAGAGATAAGCAATTAGGAAATAACACTTACTACCCAGGAACAAAAATTGTGTTACATAGTGTTATTTACGTGCATAACAGAATTTAAAAGAAATGTGGTCATTTAATGGCTTGGCTAACTCAAGCATACTAGTATGACAACTCTATCTTGTAAATTGCTTTTTTAGATATCTTTTATAGAGAATGTAATAATATTATGGCAAAAATAACGCATTACATAATTTTCAACCAATCAGGTGTGCACTTTATGTGCTGTTATGTTAACTGGTCAGCTAAATAAAAGCAATTTTACCAGTGCCACCACCTGTCACCAGTGCCATATCCAATTGCCCGGAGGTTGTTTCATTTGAGGTTGCATTTGTTTATTTTAGTATGCAAGGTTTTTTTTATTGAAATGTCTGTTTATGGAAAGCATCTGTTTTTACAGTCCCGGAGGGGACATTGAGCTCATACAATTAAGCAATTTCTTATGGCTATAGAGCATCACAGTACATGTTAAGTTTCTGAGTGGGTCAATTTTACTGTAAAAAGAAACCACTGTTAGAGCCTGCTAACTGTAGTTAATATATCTGAGTTCACTGTGGAAGAAACTGGCTTGTCAAGCGGAGGGATGTCTTCGCTAATCCTGGTACTTTCACCATTATATATAGGCTGTAATTTTAAAGTTAGCTATTAAACTGGTACATGAATTATTTACGTGCATAACAGAATTTAAAAGAAATGTGGTCATTTAATGGCTTGGCTAACTCAAGCATACTAGTATGACAACTCTATCTTGTAAATTGCTTTTTTAGATATCTTTTATATATGGGTGGTCGATTTTTCTATTAAATGAATGCAGACAGACATGTCCTGCTGCACCTACTGTAGCTCTGAGAATTCTAATGGGTCTTAATTCTATTAATCATTTTCTTAATAGCAACATGAAACGGGTAACACTTACAGTAGTGTGGATAACGTATTTGACTATGCCAGTGATCCACTATTAACACCTCAATAACAGTATCAATGTAGAAATGTACGGTATTTTTGGGATTGTAATAACTATAAGAATCCCATTTACATTGCAATATCTATAAAAATGTGGAGACATTACTAGTTTATATCAATTGGGAGGCTAGTGTAACTGTAGAATTGCTCAAACTTCACTTTCGTTTGTTCAGAACATCTTTCACATATCTGTAAGGTCCTCTAAATAAGTCAAAGATTATGCGTACAACATCACATGCCTTATTGTTTAACTCCCCACTTTATTTCTAGATCTGTCTTTTTGTTTCTTTATCAAACTGACATTGAGTATTGCCTCCTGGAGCACATTACGTAAGCTAAAACTTAGAATAATCTTTCACTCCGTTATCTGGTACATTGCATTTTTGTACAGAAGGGCAATGACTTTTTCCTTTGGGCGCCTATTTTATATTCAGGTGGCAGAAAAGTAAACATATACAGTATATATACAGTATGTTTACTTTTCTGCCACCTGAATATAAAATAGGCGCCCAAAGGAAAAAGTCATTGCCCTTCTGTACAAAAATGCAATGTACCAGATAACGGAGTGAAAGATTATTCAGATTCCCTTGTAGTGATGCTACCCTTTTTTGTTAAATCAACAAAACTCTATTATCGATTTACACTTTTAAATAATGGCCACACGTGTCTATATAGTTCAGTGCATTAGCTGTCATTCATGGGGAATCTGTGTGGCCGTTTGTTCAAGTTATTCTGAAAGTTGAGTTATACCATGATATTTAAAATATAACATAAAATATCCCACTCCCAAACACCAGGACACTGCTGAACATTATATTTATATTACCAGGTGTGGCAGGGCAAAAGCCCTGCCATGTTGAAAGTTTGTTTGCGTGGGGAATATTGGGTTGGCAGGGAGGGGGTTACATTTCTCCCTGACAAAACATGTGGGAATGTGGCTGGAGCTGAAAATGGAATAAATGATTAATTAGGCTGCAGCCAGAGGTGCATGAAGAGGGTGATCACAGGTGTTAGTTTAGAATTAATGTTGGTGATAGAGGTGGAGGTCCGTGTTGTGTGTTACCGTGCTGTGTTGTTACGTTCTGCGTTCGTGAGTTTTTGTAGACCCTTTTGTTTTGGCCCTTGTGCCGTTTGTTTTGTTAATGTGTTTTGTACCGTGTTATTACTGCTAACTTGCAGCTTTGTGTGTCTACGTCCCACTCCCTGACAATGTCAGTCCCGGCCGTGATGCTACCCTGTCACACCAGCAAACAACTTTTTTTTTTCTTCTGACAAGTAGTAGCTAATTGTAGGAAAACTGGTTGAAATTGTAATTTGCAATAAGTTGCTTTGAAGTTGCCTGAAAGTTTCCCAGTGTTCCATAGTTCTAAATGTTGTGCAGTCATGTCATGTTACAGCAGGCAAGCAGAGCTGTGTACAGTTCAGACACTTCAAATATAAAGTGCTTCATGAAATATGAGATACAGCAGACCTTGACATTTCGACAGAAATAGAACTTCATGTTTTATTATAATGTTTTTAAAGGCCTTTTACCAGCTTTCAGGAACTGCTGAAACCTTTTCAATGGAAAGATTTAAAAAGTGAGAATGTAATAATATTATGGCAAAAATAACGCATTACATAATTTTCAACCAATCAGGTGTGCAGTTTATGTGCTGTTATGTTAACTGGTCAGCTAAATAAAAGCAATTTTACCAGTGCCACCACCTGTCACCAGTGCCATATCCAATTGCCCGGAGGTTGTTTCATTTGAGGTTGCATTTGTTTATTTTAGTATGCAAGGTTTTTTTTATTGAAATGTCTGTTTATGGAAAGCATCTGTTTTTACAGTCCCGGAGGGGACATTGAGCTCATACAATTAAGCAAATTCTTATGGCTATAGAGCATCACAGTACATGTTAAGTTTCTGAGTGGGTCAATTTTACTGTAAAAAGAAACCACTGTTAGAGCCTGCTAACTGTAGTTAATATATCTGAGTTCACTGTGGAAGAAACTGGCTTGTCAAGCGGAGGGATGCTTGGCTAACTCAAGCATACTAGTATGACAACTCTATCTTGTAAATTGCTTTTTTAGATATCTTTTATATATGGGTGGTCGATTTTTCTATTACATGAATGCAGACAGACATGTCCTGCTGCACCTACTGTAGCTCTGAGAATTCTAATTCTCTCCAGCACTTTCACTGCATGTCGGCTCTGAATTGAATATTAACTGCCCTCTGCATCCTGGTTGCAGCTAGCCGCAGACAAACCACGGCAGACAGTCTCCCCCATCAATGCAAACCAACCGTTTCTGCAGCCTGTTTGCAGAAACGTAAAGCTTTATTATAATACTGTATTATAACAATACAGTAACATATGTTTGCAAAGTGGTATTTGCAAGCCATTATCAACAACTTATATTTATTTATTGATCTATTTTGTATTTCAGGGAAAATCTTATCCCTTCAAGGGACCTTTTCCTCCCATGTGGAATCCATTTGTTGTAATGGATTTCAACAACCTCTGGAGAAAGATGGATGAAATGGGAAAGGAGGTACAGTATGTTGTCTTAACGCTATCAGGCTAAAGCAGTTTATATAATTCTATTTAAAATCGTGGTGCTTGTGATGAAACAACAGGGAAAGATAGAGGGGCTGGCTTTCCCACAAACCTCTACCAGTACTCCTCAATCCTGCCATTCAGTCCCAGGGTTCTCTCCCCTCTCCTCATCTCCCACTATTTAGCATTTCCTACATTTTTAATCAGGATTTCACGGTCCATGAAGCACAACCGAGAGAAATACCTCGAAACTGTGTTTAAGAGTGGTAAATCCGTTCAATCCCTGAGCATTTTTTTGGATTCGAAATTTAGTGCATCAATACATGACAAGCTGAAGAATACAAAGGCATTGCATGCTCTGTGTGCTTGCTTTTCATGCTCATTAAGATGGGACCTGGAGGTACATCTGTAAAAATGTCAAATGGAATCATTTAAACAACTTCCTACTGACATAATCTGCAGCGCTTTGTAAGATTACAACTATGTAGAGTTGTGAAATGAATTGCAAGCAGTTAACTCGAATGTTTAAGGCTGGTTTAGTTTGGTGGCCTGTCTATCGATTTCCCCTTATTTTCAAAAAAAAAAAAAAAAAAAAAAAGCCCCCAGTCATTTCTGCCCAATTTGAAATTCCCAATTCAAAACTCTCCTTGCCTTAGCAGGTCACCTACTGTCGGAAGCCTGTGATCATGGTTTGCATGACAAGTATGGGTCGCTGAAGCACAAAGTTGTCGACTATTACCCTCAGAAAGGCCAGTCCCGGATTGTATGACTCATCCTGCAATGATATGGTAGTGTCTTCACTGGATGACCCACAAGAAATCCTCAATATTAAATGGGCCTTTTAATATGAAGCCGACTACGCCAAACATAGGGAGGCATTTCCGTAATGTGAAATGATCAGTGACGTCATCCGAAAATATTCTAACAAAGACCTTGCTCCTTTGTAGATCCCAAGAGAAGCGCCGTGGAAAGCACCACATGCAGAAGAGTGGGATAAAATGACCATGAAGGAACTCTTCAACAAACTCTGCTGGACAAGGTACAGTATGAGCCCTTGAGTTTGATACTGCAGCAAAATTAGCCTGGCCTTTCTCTCCATCTTAAGCCCAGGGTTGCTGCTGAGTGGATAACAGCACATGTACGCTGTCAGGAACTCTTAAAGGACCAGAAGGTTCAGAAGCTGTAGCTGCTGGTTCATTTCCACATTGGCAGATTCATTACGGTAGGCTCGCCATCTTGTAGGTCAAAAAGGAGGCGGAGAAACTGCTACCTGTTAAGACTAAGGATAACGACTGTATTCAGAACTACTGTATGAAATAGACAGCTTACCCATCTATGTATATTCGTAGTAGTATATATGAAGTAGTAGATCATTACCTTATTATAACTACTAAACACACATATATATATTTAATCTTTTTTGAAAGAGACACGGTAAATAAATGTTTTTTTTAATGGTTTAATTCACAATTTACACAACGTTTAAAGAAACTTAAATCGGATAGCAAACAGTACCTACTCAAAGTTCCATATTAGTGTTCCATTAGTTTTTTTCTGAAAGGAGAAAAACACCTGTTAATGTTGCACAACTAGAAATAAACTACTTAGGATTTCTGATAACCTGAAAAGCTGAAATGTAAGATAGTTAAAGGTAAAACCCAGTACATGGCAAAACCCTTTCCCCTAAAAGAAAGTCTGATATCCTGCTTGATAAGATAACAGGTCAATCCTGCTGGCATCCACTCAAGTGGACTGCTGGCATGTGACACCTACATTGTATCTTTAACCTGCTGTTTGCTTATGGGACACGTCACACAGTGGTCTTTTATCGATTTGAGCATGAAAAACACAGCAGTAAAACCCATAGAAAAAGAGAAATCACTTGATGTTTTAACTGCTGAGGTCCAGGTAATGCAGATAGTTTCACTTGGAAAACAACTATACACTTCAGGGTTTTTATATGCAATTCTGTTGAATATTTGCTTAACCCATTCTGTCCTTATACGCAAAACAATGAGTCTTGTCCACAGAGTGAAAGTTTGACAAAGCACTATAGATTCAGCTCACTTCACCCACCTCATGGGGGCATTCAATTGAATGTATTTTTATTTAACCTGGATATGTACGCATGGGTTTAGTCGTGCATCCTCCTTTACATGGGGTCTGTAGGTCGGTAGGAGTAACTCAGCTTAAAATGAGATGCTTCTTTCATACTTGTGGGAGTGGTCTCAAGTTCAAAGGTGCTTTCAAGTGAATGGTAGTCTTTGCAATAAGCAAACAGCTTTTATATGCACTGCAGCATCCCAGCTATTAACAGAAGACTCTTTGTAAGACAATTGTAATCTTCTAGCCTTGAAACTCCTCCATGGGCAAACCAGTTACTTAGAATGTTGTGACAAATATTGGATAGAAGTTTATTGTTCATTCTTGTCCATAAATCATGATATTTAAGCATCCCCATAAAAGGAAAATATATCCATGATACAGACGACACAATTTGAGATGCTGTGTTATTTTCTCAGTCTTCTCTTTAGTAGGGCGGTTATTTGGATAAGAACGTCTGTTTGAGATAGGCGCTGATCCCCACAGCAGCCTACACAACCTGGATAAAGTATTTGTCAAATGATTCACTCAAATCTTAGTGGCTGAATTCTGATCTCCACATTGTAATGTTTTAAGAAAGCTCTTTGTCCAGCGGCTCAGACAAGCCTCACTCGCAGCTTTGCGCATTGGATCTCAATACCATCAAATAATGTGAATGTTTCATTTTGAACAGGCTACAACAGGCTGTAAATATAGATTTATAATATAGATTTGAAATATGGTAACTGAATTAACAAAACAGGGGTAGACTGACAGAATGAATTTAGGGAGTTACCTATCTGCTGTTCAGTCTATTTTTTTCCTCAAATAATGCACTTGTCAGTGAAAAAGATCTATAATGTTAGGGCCAATGCGCACTGGAGAAAAATAAATACATAAATAAGCGTATTGATTTGAATGAACTAACGCATACCACAGGCAAAGCCTGTCTGTGAGCTGCAAACAAAGTAGAAATAAGAGAATAAGAGAGAATTGAATAGAAAACAATTTTTGTAACGCTGTGTCATGAAATAACTAACCTTTTGTTTACATTTGTACATATGCTATCATCACAAAACATATGAAGCGGGGGTTACTTCATTCCCCAAATACTTAAACCCTCTAGTACCGATTGGCCATGGCAAAATACTTTTTTTTATTACAAATAAACACTAAACAAAATTATACATCAATAATACTTAGTTTAATTGTGTATAAGAAAAACATTTCTGACTTGTAGGTAATATCATATTTTAAGGTATTGAAAACATCGGAGAGCTTGGGCACTTATTAACCTCTTGCCAGTAAAACTGGGAGCTGATATGAATAAGTTTGGACACTTGAGACCGGGCAGTATATCGAGCATATACAATATTGTCTTTACAGATGGTACACAGCTGTATTCTGTGATTCTCTCACTAAAGTTTCATTAAAGGGGTGGTAAAGTGGTAGAATAGTTTTATTGGTTTAACCTCAGGCTAAGGTACAGAGCATCTGCTTTTTGACATACTTAATCAGTTTTACCTCATGTTTACAACGATCAAGAAAGCCATTTCCCTTACATTATCCAAGGTGCTTTTGTTTTTGTTCACAAAACCCTTGATATTTTTTGTCTAATGTTAACTCATTTTAGTACTATATTTCTATTTAGTGTTCATAAAAAAAAACGTATTAATGGTATTGTAAGTTATTGAGCTATTGTTTTTAATAAGAGTTCAATTATCTTAAATGGAATTTTCTTTAATGATATATTGACACAACAACATATTTACATTGAATGGCATGAGACAAAGAAAAAAACTGAACAAATTTACAATGGTTGGTTGCCAGTGGTCAAAAAAAATTAAAAAAAATAATTTCAGGGGAAAAGCAGTTATTCTTAACTATAAAGAGAAATATTTTTAAATTAAAGCTGAGGTTTTACTTGCTTTTGCGTTCCTTAAGTTAGTAATTGCATAGATACAGTGTGTCAATTCTATCAAAAAAAATATTAAATGTAGGCTTACATTTAGACCGTTTACATTTATGTATGTGGAACTTCCTGAACAGAATAATGCAAATGATAATGTAATTAACTTCTATTCTGGATTCTTGGCTAAAGTAACTATATATCTTTTGATAAAAAATAACTTGGCAGTAATTTTAAGTATTTTTATTTTTAAAATAGAGATACACCAGTCCAAAACATTTTAACTATCTTGCATGAGACACATGCATGTATTGTTGACACCAGCTGAGGAGCAAAAATAACAATTATCCAGACTACCTGTAAATGTAACGTTGTACTTGAGGGGTAACATCTGTGTAACATTTTAAAATGTAGCTCTTTTATCTTCCATGTTAAAGGAAAGCGGTATGGGGTACACCAGATGAGTCCCCAGTTGATATTACTAATATGATTAGAC
This sequence comes from Acipenser ruthenus, assembly GCF_902713425.1. Classification (NCBI taxonomy): domain Eukaryota; kingdom Metazoa; phylum Chordata; class Actinopteri; order Acipenseriformes; family Acipenseridae; genus Acipenser; species Acipenser ruthenus. The sequence goes on from NC_081196.1 coordinate 37,811,113, forward strand.
CAGTAGCTAATGCAAGGGGGTCTAGAGGACTAAAGAGAAATAAACATCTTCCTTATATGTTTATTATCACATCTCCAATCCAAAACATGTATACCGTTGTGACAGAAAGAAACAATGATTCTTGGTGGTAAATCTCCCTCCCGACCTGTGAGGGCGCTAAGTAACGGGAACAGAGTACCCTGGACTGTTTGGCCTGACACTTCATTCCAAGGGTTAAAAGGAAGCCGGTCATTTAGAAAGGGGGCGGAGCTTCGAGTGCACTAACTCATCGACCCGGAAGGGAAATGATGTGGCAGCCACGGATTGGAGGAGCGGCTGCAATCGTTTACCAAAGGGTTATATGTGACGGTATAAATAGGGGACGAAGCAACGTAATCTGTTCCTTCGTTTTGGTTAGAGAACAACCTGGAAGGACCTGTAGTTTGTGTAAGAGAAAATCGTGAGTGTTTTGTTTGTTTATTGTCGTGTCTGAATTATACTTGTGTGATTATTTAGACTGCTAAACACGATCCAGGAACTATCGCAAAGGGCCAGCACGAACCTGGACAACACTTCACTTTGTTTACAATAAAGTACTGTATTTTCACCACAAGCACTAGAGCACGCACTGTGGACTGGTGTTTGTGTTTGTGTTTGTGTTACGTGTGGATGAACTGAAACGGGACTGTTATTATTTCGGGGCCAACCCGCAGATTACAGATAAGCAGTACACGCCGCTGTATTGCTTCTCATTGACATTGTTATTATTTACTGTTGTTCGCCATCAGGCATTTGGATTACGAAATACAACCATTAAACAACATTGCACCTGGATTATAATTGTTTGTCTGTTTATTGATCACCTACATCTGCACACTGTTAACCACTTTGCCACAACCGTTTATAACTAGAGGGCATTGCTTTACCTGACCTATAAATGAAATAAGAACTTTTGAGTAGATGTAACTAGGAATATGGCACTGAGTTACAAACCAGAGTGTAATTCTTTGTAGTAATTAGAAAGTTACATTTCCGTATAAGATCTTGACAAGAAAGAAGGTTTCCTGTCTCATCCAACAAATCTAGCACAAAAATGACACCATTATCGAGCCATAATTTAAAAAATAACAATTTATGTTCATACCGATTTTGTTCCAAATAATCGTTTTATGTGGAGAGAAGTTGTGATGAAAGCAGTTTGCAGGCAAGTAAAGCTTGTTTGTGGAAGTCGGATAACTTCACAGGTAGTCTGGGTAGGGTTAATATTACAAGATAACAGAAATTTAAGCCTTCCACATTGATTGAACAAAAAATAGGGTATAGCAAACCAGACAAGAGTTTTCAAGTGTCATACACTTTCAGCCAGTTCATTTTAAAGGTATCACACAAAATTCATAATCAATTGCATTCTGACCTCCATTTTTTTAAATAATTGATTATTACTTGCTTCGTAACATAATTTTTCCAAATAAAACTGATGATAATTCTATTAACACCACTGTAATAACAAGGAGATACTGCTAAAGCCAAAGGGGTGAATCATTCTAGAAAGGTCTTCTGCTTTAGACAGTAGAACACACCCATAAATTTAAAGATCCCTTTGTAACCACATGTTAAAGGTCTTTTTTATTTGGTCTATTTTAGCAGTAAAATTGAGTTGCATTCTCTGTTTCTGATTTTCTTTGTATAGTAATTCCTAAATATTATGGAATATTATGAATGGAATATCATGAATTTGGTACTTGTCTTTTAAAAACAAATTAGTATCGCCTGCTAAATGGATGACGATTAATTTATGTACCAGATCAATACCTTTTTAAATTAGGATTATTTTTAATAAATATAGCCAACAGTTCAGTTCCTATAATAAATAGAAAGGGGGATATAGAGCTGCCTTGACGGATGCCTTTATGTAAGAAAAATCTAGGTATGGTGCCAAAAGCCAATGAGACAGAACTATTGATTCCATTATAGAGAGTTTTAAAGACACCAATTTCCCCAAATCCAAACAAGTCAAGTGCCTTACATATAAAATGATGCTCAACACAGCTTTATAGAAGTCTAGAAAAAATAAGAAACCATAATCCTTTATTAAATAATTATAATCAATATTACTGAATAGTATTAATAATACGTCTGTTTTTAAGAAAACCTGAGTTTCACTAATTATATTATTTAAACATTTTTTTAATTCTAATTGCATATAATAGGGCTAATAATTTATAATCTATGTTTAATGAAGTGATAGGTCTCCTATTGTCTGAGTTGTAAATCTGTTTGGTTCATTGTAGAGGACATCTCTTCCCTATCAATACATTACAAATAACATTTCAGAAATATCTTCCCAGAAGTGTTTATACAATTCACAAGTAATACCATCAGGTCCAGGTGATTTGCCATTGCATAGCTGTTTTAATGTCATGTTAATCTCATCTGTTTCTAAATCTCTGTCGCATACAAGATTATCATTGTGGTTGATAGTGGTAATAAAATGACTGATATGATTAATACACATTTTTATGCAATTACTACTAGCAGACAGATTAACAGTTATGCAAGATGGAATCTCTCTCTCTCTCTCTCTCTCTCTCTCTCTCTCTCTCTCTCTCTCTCTCTCTTTCTCTCTCTCTCTCATACCAATCACTAAAAAAGGATTATGTTTATTTAGTATTGAATGTCTTATTCCTGTTACTATTGGACAACAAACATTTCAAAAAGGCTTTGCCCACAATTGTACACTAATGCTTTCAGACAGGCAAAGCCTATCTAGGTCTTTTTTTCTAATGTGGATGATGGTGTCTCCATGAGCTGCATGCAAATGTTTGGATGTTTTGATCTTTGTTTCTAAGAAAGTTTGGGAGTCTTAACTTCTGAATGCCTGGTCAGATTGATCTGGAAATATGTACAAGACTCAGAATGGTGCAACAATGAAACGTTTTTTATTCCAAACTGTTCCCCCAAAACACATCAAAATCCAATTCGATTATGAGCCTAATCATTTGTGAATGTTGATGTGATTTTGCTATGTTGCACAAACACCCTTCTAGTTTTTATTTTTATTTTTTACTACATTTATTTAATTACAGCCAAGTGTTATATCGATTTAGTGACAGTTTGCAGTTCAGTGGATTTAATCAGAAACAAGACCATTCCTATCAGTAATGCAGTAATGCAGTAAATAACTGAAGGGATAATGGAAATAAATAGTTCTGAGAGTGGATCAGACAAAATTGTATTAAGGTTCTGTGTTTTAGGGCACCCAACTAAGAATGAGACCCCTGTTATTCCTCTTGTTTTTATTTGCTGCTAGGATCACCCCTCCACAACCCAGGTGTATATCTCTTATTTAAAAGTCCACATTGTTGTATGTTTTATTCGTCTTCTCTGATCTCGCTGCAGAACGGCCCGGCAGTTTGCCAACCTGTTTGTGAATGTGAACGTCACCTCTGAGCCTCATGAAGTCTCAGCTCTCTGGTTCCTGTGGTACGTCAAACAGTGCGGAGGAACCACAAGGATATTCTCCACTACCGACGGGGGGCAGGTAAGCAGAGAGAGCGAGAGAGAGTCTGTGCTGTCTGAGCCGAGAGGTGACTGTGGTAGAATCACAAAAAAAATGAACAATCTGAAAAAAAAAACAAAAAAAACATGAGCAACATCTGTTCTCACAGCTCCATTGTTGTCGTTATTGAGTTAGTGTGTTAGTGTGTATAGCGTCATTTAAGGTAACAGTGTTTTTGAAACAAGAATAAACTAAAATCTTCTTACCAAATCTTTCTTTTTTCATTAAAACATGATTTAATTAAGTAGTAAGTAGACACAGAATCCTGTGTTTTATTGAAGGCTGAAGTTATTTGCCTGTCAATGAAAATTAGAAAACTGGCCCTGCACTGCCCCCTACCAGCATTTACCAAATCATCTATGTAATCAGTTCCATAGGTACTGTACATACATTGTAGGCTGAGTTATCCAACTATTGAGCAGTGTTACTGCCTGGTTATTAGTGTGGATTACTATTTCTTCAACACGGAAACTACAAATGAAACAATTGAAAAATAAGTAGCGGCTTGTCTTCTGTTTATGTCGCTGTTTTACAGTGTTCCAATATACTTATGATGTAGTTTATTGCTCTCGATTTCCGACATGATAAACTAACTCAGTTTGCAGTCCATCAGCCAAAATTGTTAAAATGCAGCATAAATGACAGGAATAAAACCTGTGGAGTTTTGAAAGTCTTTCAATAGGGTTTGGGAAGTTATGAGATCATTATTGTGCTGCAGTGTGACTTGAGAATGAACTGGACTGGCATTCTTTTGCTTATCTCAGCTGCAGAGCTGTTAACACAGTGCCTGAGAAAAATCCAGATGAAATTCTCCGGAAAGAATTGGTAGGTGTCAAGAGAAATGTCAGAACACAATCATTGAAGTCTCACCAAAACAATATCCACAGACCTGGCCAGGGAAATGTAAGGCCAGTGTCACCTCTGTACATATACTATATTATTTGTTTATTTAGCAGACGCCTTTATCCAAGGCGACTTACAGAGACTAGGGTGTGTGAACTATGCATCAGTTGCAGAGTCACTTACAGTTACATCTCACCCGAAAGACGGAGCACAAGGAGGTTAAGTGACTTGCTCAGGGTCACACAATGAGTCAGTGGCTGAGGTGGGATTTGAACCGGGGACCTTCTGGTTACAAGCCGGTTTCTTTAACCACTATAAAACATTAAAATCACTAACTTGGGCTACATTTGGACCACTGTAAACACTTGATTGAGTCATACATCTTCTCTTTGACCCCACCATCTAGCTTGCAGTATTCAAAGCAAAATATTTATGAAGTCAGTGGCCACATTCACTAAACAGCAAATTGTCAATAGGAGGCATCAAACTGTGGGCAAGCCTCTATCTCCACCAGCCCGGTTCAAAAAGGGGGATGTAGCCCAATCCCTAACATGTGTTGTATTAACTGCTTAACATGGCAACCATTAAAGCAGCAGAAAGAATAATATTCAGGGTTAAACACTCTGCCTCTTAATGGATGGAGGTGCAAGCTGTCAGTGTAGTTATGTATTATGAAATAAAGTTGTGCAATTTCAAACACAGTTCATGGAAACAGTTAAGTGGCCATCTGCTCTCCAAATCTGCATGACAATGAAGCGGAGTGTGACAGAGCGTGTTAATTCGGAGAAGATTGTTAGCTGCTATTACACCAATCCTGCAGTTGTGCCTCCAGATGGACCAGGCTCAACACTTTGTTGATGTCTAATAATTCAATTGTGGAAGTTGTTTTAGAACTGACTGTATTATTGATGGAAAATGAGCAGGTCCTTTGTTTATCGGAGTGTATTTTTGCCCAGGTCACCACTGTTTCAAATGTTTTTAAAGACATGAATTGATAGATTTATTGAAGTTAAAACAAATAAGGAGATTATTTTAAACATCAGAACATATGTCATTCAACTTGCCCTGTGTACCCAGAGCTCTATTTTAAACACAGTAACCTGACCTGTTTTAATGAATGTATTGGATTTGAAGTGCCATTACTATACCCTTTATATCCAAACATTTTTGACATGGTTGTCTGTCCAGGACCCAAAAAAATATAATCCTTTACCGCCTGGCATCTGGCACCAGATTGTGCACAGAACATTATTTTATATATTAAAGTTGTCTTGGAGTCAGGGGAGTGTAACTGCTCGATTTCACGGAAGGCAAGGAAGAACCAATGTTCTGAAGAATGGCTAAAATCAGCTTTGAAGAGAGCCCTAGCTCTTTGTCCTACGAGAGACTGAAACAGTAAACGGGACACTGCCTTGATCTGAAAGCGTGTCTTGGTTTCCATGTCGCTCCACGAAACGGACGGAAGCATAGCCGGCAGCTGGGCCTATGGTCATGTACTAGCCGCACAGAAGAATTTCAACCAGCTACATAACTTTTCAATTGCAACGCATTATCTGAGTTATGTCTGATCAACGGAACTATTTCCAGTTGGAAAACTGCTGACAAGTCAAAGATAATGCTGCCAGACTATTGGAAATCAGCAAGCTGATCTCCATTAGAAAATAACTATTTACAAATATTATTGCGAGCCGATTCAACACAATGCGTACTTCAAGCAAAGTACCGTCTTCTTTCATTGGAACTTCAGATCCAGAGAGGGAAGCTGCAGTATTCATCAACAAAGAAGATTGACTTCTTTGTTGAAAATCGATAAGTATAAATACTTTAACTGTAGCAAATGCTATCCAGTTAGAGGATAGAATATAACTTCCTGTTTTAGAGTGTGTAAGAAATGTATTTTGTTTGTTGAAATGTGCAACTCAAAGGGGTTGCCTCGTAAATGCAGAGAATTTGATCATTGCCCCATTTCTGAGTTAATTTGACTATATAATCAGCTGAGGTTGATAACATATTATTAGTTTGGTAGATAATGTCTAAACTAAATAAATTAACACTGTAAAACTAATTTGCTAAATTAGGTACTGGAATGTTGGATTCCATTCTGAATTCTTGAATTAATTCTCCTGCATTTTGATATGAAACATGAAATGAGTATTGAAAATACTAATGCAAAGTAGACAAAGTGATCAGCCATAATTAATATTAGTATATTAACCATGTATGCTAATAATGTTATGGTCGTTGTAATCGTCTGACTATGAAATCAATGAACTGTATACTATTCACGCATATCTCTAACCAATAGTCTTTCCTTTCTGTAATATTAGATTAGTTGTGCAGCACTTTTTATTCTTTTCTGACACGTTGCGTGAATGTCAGTTATTGTCAAGGGAATCCGAGTTCTACATGATCCAGAACTTAAATATGGTATGTCTCATTTCTTACATTTTGATGTCCCTGAGTGAGCGACTAGTGACTAATTTATATTTAAATAAATCGTATACCGAATTCACTACACAGCATTATCAAAATCATATTGTAGACTTTGTATTGATTGGCATGGAGCGTGCTCTCAAAGAAGCCTGTGTGCTTGTTCCCACCAGGAGAGGAAGTTTGTGGGCGGCTCAAGTCAAGTGAGTGAGCGGTTGATGGACCGCCTCGGGGACCGAGTGAAGCTGGAGAGGCCGGTGTGCAGCATCGACCAGAGTGGGGACAACGTGGTGGTGGAGACCCTGAACCACGAGAAATATGAGGTGAGAGGGCAACAGCTGTGTCAAACATCACTGCCAAATGCAGTCCTCCAACTACACTGCACTCTTCCCCACCTGTGCCCCTCTTGTTTTGGGTGTAATGCTAACCATTCTTATTTTAGGCAAAATACGTCATCATTGCCACAGCTCCAGCACTGAACCTGAAGATGCACTTTAACCCCCCAATGCCGCCCCTGAGAAACCAGTTGATCCATCGCGTCCCCACCGGCTCTGTCATCAAGTGCATGGTCTACTACAGAGAGGCTTTCTGGAAGAAAAAGGGTGAGTGTTTCGGAGTCTATCACTGGGATCGTAAGAGAGGTGGTTATAACTGCTGCCTTTTAAAATCTTTAAAGCCTCCCAGGCATTATATATAACTCTTAGGCTTGGAACATTGGTACTAAAGGGATCCACCACCTTACCGTCCAGTACATTTGTGTGCAGCATTCAGTCTTTACAAAGCCTAGTTTTTCTGTACATGTTGCAGATTTCAGTTTTCAGTTTCCATCACTAGCCCCTCTCTGATAACAAGGATGGTCCTGGAGTTGCAGCCACGCTATCCTGAACACCAGTGTCTAGATTGGATTACTGCATTCACACAGAAGGAATTCCCATTTTGAAGCCTGCTCGTAACCAAAGTAATGTTTATGGGTCCTCTGTACTGGATGCAGAGTTACAATAGTCAAATATTTAAACTTTATGCTCACATGCACAACACTGGGGTTTTTTAAAATGTGTTCTGGTTTTCCAGGTTACTGTGGCAGCATGGTGATTGAGGAGAAAGAAGCCCCAATTAGCCTGACACTGGACGACACCAAGCCTGACGGCTCTGCCCCCGCAATCATGGGGTAACACACATAAATACAATCATGATCCACAGCTGATAGCTCATATGAGCCGTGACCATTGGCTAGGCAACAAAGGAAAAGTGGACAGGATAAGAGTAGATAAGAGTGTTTCATTATTCTAATAGCACACGAGGGGAGTGAGTTACTATCAGTGGTATGGTAAAGTGAAAACTGATGGCAAATCAGATACTTTGCAGTGGTTGATTAACATGTAATACACTAATGTGTTGGCTGAGAAGCCAAACAACAGCTATACATACATTTTGCATATTAAGTACTAAGTATGTTCAATTGAAATCCTGTATGGTAAATTCTTTGTATTTTCTGTATTTGTATTATTGCAAGACAACGATAATACAGTCAAATACAACATGAAGCACATACAGCAAGGTCTATACATTAGACGCTAGCCATTAAAAACGAATTGATGTTTATTCCAAATGTGAGAATCCTATGTGTGTGCTGGATGAGCTTTTTTTTTTCAGTTTCATTCTCGCTAGCAAGGCCAGAAGGTTGGCGAGTTTGACCAAAGAAGAAAGGTAAATAATAATCATCACATTTTTCTATTCCTAAATTCCTCCCGTCTGATTTAATTTTACATTTTGTTTTGGTTTAATAAGTGCTTGAATATTATTTTAAAAATAATATTTTAAAAATAATACTTTTGATAAACAGCAAGTGTACTGCTTACACTTACTGGCCCCAATATTGTAGAATGAAAAAATAGAAATTTCCTCTTGTGTGAAATGTACTGTATGTGGTCAAGTGACATGTCTAGCAATCCATTATACCTGTATACAGTGCATGCGAGAATCATAACTCCGGTCACAAACAGCTCATGACAGATCAAGTGTAATGTGATAAGCAATAGACATACTACACTGGCCCAAACTATATAAACCTTAAAGGCCATTCTCCAGTAACACCCGGGAACCCTAAGTATACAAGTTAATAAACATTAACCCTTTCTTATTATTTAGGCTGAGCAGGATTTGTGAAATTTACTCCAGAGTCCTTGGGTCTGAAGAAGCATTGCATGTAAGTTCTGAGTTTTCTGATGCAATTCCAGGATTAGTGACCAAAATCAGATGTCTTGTGACACGTTTACCTGACCGTTAAATATTTATTTGGGCTGAAAACATAATTGATTTTTGATCATGCACATACTTGCTGAAACATTGTGTTGAAGTCTTTATGTAGTATTTTTTTTTTTTTTAAACAAGCTGTCAGATGTCCCAGATGTCAGTTTAAGGAAAATTTGTAGTATAAATGATGAGTTTCAGAACTTTTGGTAAAATTGTGTGTGTGTGTGTACGTACATATCCATCATTAAAACCCAGCTCCATGTGTTCTCTCCAGCCTGTGCACTACGAGGAGAAGAACTGGTGCGAGGAGGAATACTCTGGGGGCTGCTACACTGCATACTTCCCTCCGGGCATCATGACACAGTATGGAAAGTAAGTGAAGCCCGGATTCATTAATACTCTTCTTTAATGAAATTAGAATTGAGCCCACAGCTTTCTTTGTTTTTATCACCAATTTTGTGTTCTATTGTAAAGTCTTAATTTTCTTCTCTCTTGTTCTTAGAGTCCTTCGGCAGCCGGTGGGCAAGCTGTACTTCGCTGGGACTGAGACATCCACAGAATGGAGCGGCTACATGGAGGGGGCAGTGCAGGCTGGGGAGAGAGCAGCCAGGGAGGTGAGGACACCGCACTCCATTATTACAACACCTGGGGGGGAACCACTGAAGCAATGCAAGGGTGTATAGCATGGCAGCTCCCTGTGACATACATATAACTATCTGATCCCCCCCCACCCCCCAACATACCAGGAAGTCTGCTTTCCAGGAAACGCTTTTTGTCAGCTCTGGAAATCATCTTGTATCTTACACAGCACCCTGTACTATATATCTGTTTTATAATATATAGCTAAATAAGACTATTTAAACAGTTTAGCCAGTTCAAATGTCACATCATTTCCATCTGATACAAGCCGGCTGATACAAACTCTGATGGCTGGACTATAATATCAAGGTCTAATGTATGTTTTTTTTTTGTTTGTTTGTTTTTGTTGAAAGTTTTTTATATAAAGAATTGAAATACAGACTGCATTGGGGGTTGTTTGTAAAATGGTCTAAAGACAACAAAAAAACTACAGTACAAGTGAATGCTTCTTGAAGTCAACAATCAAAGTGGTCTCATTGGTTTTCACCCCCCCCCCCTCCAGATTCTCTGTACTATGGGGCTGATCTCTGAAAGTGACATCTGGAAGCCTGAGCCAGAGTCAGTGGTAAGTGTATTTTCTTTAAGTGTAGAGCTGCATTGTAATTGCTAATTAATACTTCCAACCTCTTTTATATTTTCTTTTCCCAAAGTAATGCTCAGTAAGCTGTACATCTAATGGCTTTAGTTTAACAGATCAACTTCAACAACAAAAGTAAGACTGTAAAGAAATTGTTCTTGCTGTCACTAAAATGATGTGGCCCTCTGTACCCAAGTAAGAGTAACAGGGTGCAGGCTGTACATGAACCAGAGACTGGGCACACCACAAGCGAGTGTGTAGCTACAGAGCTCATCTCACAGGCAGGGGTCAGAAACAAAAACAGCAATGCATCACACAACAATGCCAGTCACAAAGCCTCAAAAGAAATATTATGCATGTTGTTTCCTTTCAGGATGTCCCAGCACGACCCGTCACCTCAACGTTTTGGCAGAGGAACTTGCCGTCCATCCCAGGCTTGTTGAAAGTGATTGGGTGGTCTACGTTCCTGACCTCTGCCACAGCTGTGGGCCTTATGGCTTACAAAAAGGGTCTCCTCACCCGAAGCTAAGTCAAAAAGACTTGGTTTGGAGGCTTCCACAAAATGTCTTTACCGTTTGCCTTTTCTGTTTCTGTCACTCTCACTGTGTCCCCATTTTCTCCATAATGTTTTGGGAAATTTAAACTACTTTTATTTTGTTTAAATCAAAGCCTCACATTTTACCACCTCATTGTTTTAAAGAAAACTAGTTGAATTTTAAAGTTTGTTTAGTCACGTCAGTTAGATTGAACTTAACCTCCTTGAAATCAAACTAACGCAGTCAGAAAACCATTCTTCCTCTTTTATTCAGTAGAAAGCAGGATCTAACTCGGACAACAGAATAAGGATAGATTCAAATTGCTGCTATCCATCTTGGAAAATGGTTAGATGCTAGATCTGCAGTATTTACTGTTAATTTAATGGTTTCCACAATCCCTGCCTTGGCTTTGAGCTGTTATTTAACATGGGATCAGATGCAGAAATGTCATTGTTAAGTTTCATTATTTTGTCAAGTAATACTACTTTGACTAAGGATTTTTAGAAGAATGCATTGATTCATACATTATGGTGTGGGGGTTTGTACATTGATTTTTGTTTCATGAAGGTGTGAGAGTAAGCACTGCAGCTGCTTCCATATCTATACAAATATAGAATGTTATCACTTTTTAATTAATTTATAATGTATTGGGCTTCATTTACACATCACAAAAGTGTTGTTCCAAGCTAACTTTCTGTCTAGTACTGTGTACCCAACAGCTTGAATTAGACCAGTGGTTCTTAGCTGTGGCTCTTTCAGACCCTTCCAAGCCACGACCTTGTTCCGGAAGTACTTAATTGGACGCGTAGGTTAATTTTAAACAATTAAATGCCTTAATTGAACTAGGCTCTGGATTGTTTAATTCAGTAATTAAGGAGATGATTGGAACATTGGACTGGATTGAAAGAGTCACAAGGGAGTGCCACCAAATTAGACCATTATGAATGTATTCCTTGAACACTCAAGTTGCTTTCTGAAGTTTACCCTCTATTAATCTGCAGCTGCAACATCATTGTCTGTTTGTTGTTATGTAATTAAGATGAGTAATTAGGCTTCATTACATTTCTCATTAAAATACTTAATGTCAGTAGAATGTCTCCTAAAAGTCTTTTCAGCATTAAGTAACTTTACAGAAAGATACCCCTAGAATAAGTGGTTTTAATTGTTTCAGTGTCTTCAACTGAAAAAACAAATACAAATGAGTTTCCTGGGCTGCTGTTTTGAGTGGAGTCGTCATCTTTCCTAGACCTGCATAGTAAAGGGTTAAAGTCTCACAAGCTCATCACTAGTCCGAAGGCAATTCATTATAAGTTTGGGCTTATAAAGGGAATGGATATTCTCTCCTACAAAGCAGAGAAACAAAATAGTATTTCGTATAATTTAATTTTTTTATTATTTGTTTTCATGAACTTGATCAGTAACAATAATACTAAAAGCATAGTTTCTTACTCAGTATTTACTTTCTAAAATCATGGGAATATAGTTTAAGCTATATAGCTATAAATACAATTAAAGATGTATTGACAAAGTGGAAAAATCGGTTCATCACCTAGGAATTATGTAAAATACAGTTTTTTCAATTGAAATATTCATTGCATAGGAATTGGAATATTTTTCCCTCAATACTAATCACTAGCTTTTAATTATTTTTTTTTAAATCATCAGAAAAAATCCCACAAATACAATTTGCAGCACCACCTTCTTTTATGGGGTATAACCAAACCGCCTATTGAATGACTCCAACGTCATTCTTGCATTAAGAAAAAAGTAGGACCATGTGCAATGGCAGCTTTTTACACACTTGGCAGCTACCCATCTACCATTTTACATGGAATTGTTTTTTATATGTTAATATAAATACAACATCTAATCAAGTGTCTAGACAGGGTCTTCTGGTTTTCATTTCATTTAATTGTTACCATTCACTTAATGGAACCAATTATTGGCTTAATTGGTCAAGATGAACATGTGTTCCAGATCTTTAGCCATTGGTGACATAGACACCCAGAAAACCTCCAGGGTTGTGGCTCTCCAGGATCAGGGTTAGAGATCCCTGCTCTATGGTAACAACAATGTAGTGCTTTTATTAGACGCAATCACTTTAGGGTTTGGCTATTGGATTTGTGGAATGTCACAAATTGAAAGGGGGTGGGTGAAGACTATCCTTTTCTTTTTTAATGTTCCCATTTTACAGTAAAGTACTCTCACAGGGTTATATCTAGAAAATGTCTCTGTTGTAAGTCATCATGTAACCATAAGTAAGTCATACTCCACTGTTAACTCACAGGTACAATATCGTATCTGACATGTCCGGGAAAGTAAGTCATACACTTAGTCGTTGCAGTTGTTTGTAGCACAGAAACCTTGTTTTCAGCAACACATGACTAATAGGTGCACTGACTGCTCTTCACTTTGTGGCAGGGGAGATTCACTGCTGTACAAATCTGAAGGGCATCAGCATTTTAGTTAGATAAATGTCCTTTTAATATAATTAGGGCTTCTGATTTTCAGTTTTAACAGATAAAACACCCCCGATACCAAATAAATGAACTCGGTGGATAGCCAATAAACACCGGAAAACACCTGAAAAACTGTGGAAATGGTTAATCAATTCACGTTGACTTTACCCTTTTTCTATTAAAAAATAAAACCTACTACAAAAATATTAATACATATATTTCCCAATGCTGCTGGACAATGTCCCGCCTTCGTGACTTGCATCTATCATTGATTCGTTCTGAATAATTTAAACCCGCCCCAACTACTGAATGACAGCACATTCCTACATTTCTATTGGAGACTCCGCTTGTGAGATTTAAAACGAGATTACAACCATGATGGAGGCTTGTTAGCAGGATTTAAAGCTGTATTACAGTTAAAATACGGAGGATTTAAAACAGAATTGTGGCGAAATGTACAAAAATGCCTACACACAAAACCCCCAGAAGAATGTGCCTGTGACCATGAGGATTTAATTGTGGAAGACAGCAAAGGAAAGAAGGTACTATTTAAGTGTGCAAGTACTGTCGATTTACTACACATATTTTGACAGAAAAGAAAAAACACTCAAGCATTTTGGAAAGTAACCAGAAACACTCATTTTATACAGTATATAAAAAAAACAAAAGCCCCGAAAAAAAGATTTATATAAAACTCGAAAATAGTTAAAAATAAGCACCGAAAAATACAATTAATAAAACCCAAAAAACAGAAGCCCTAAATATAATCAACATAGAAAGGATGGATGTCAAGCCCTGAAATATTGATTAAAGATCAATATATGAATACTCCTGTAACACGTGAACCTCAAAACTTGTGTACGACATGAAGTTTGGGTAACAGACAATTATTATTATTATTATTATTATTAGTATTATTATTAATTTGTCTGATACCTTTATCCAAGGTAACTTACAAGTGTTACAGAGCAGTAAAGGGTTATGCAAGGTTAATATTTAAATACAGTGTAGTTTACAGTAAGTGCAAATAATACAACTGAAATACAATATGAACTAGGATGCAACAAGTTAGGATTACAAGAAGTTATATCTACAATGACATAGTAGTTCAAGGATAGCGCATTAGCTGAGGATCCAGTAATGTGGTGCTTAGGTCTGGCAAGTCCAGTGCATAGTAGGAGGGGTAGATCAAGAGATCTACAAGTGCAGTCTAAACAGGTGGGTCTTGAGGAGACGGCGGAAGGCGGTGAGAGACGGAGCAGTCCTGAAGTTCTCCAGTAGCTGGTTCCCCCACAGAGGGGCTATGGAAGAGAAGGAGCGGTCATGGCAGGATGTAGAATGGAGGGAAGGCATTACCGGCCTGTAGAGGAGGAGCAGAGAGGGCAAAAGGAGGTGTAGGGAGACATGAGGGAAGTAAGAGGGGTGAAGAGAGCAGCAGGTAAGAACAAGGGTCTCGAGCTGAATGCGAGTAGAAATAGGTAGCCAGTGGAGGGTACAAAGCAGAGGAGTAGCATAAGAGTAGCGAGGTTGGGACAATACAAATGCATTTAAGATGTCCTCTCATTTGGCTTGGGGGTGGAACTTTATTTGAAATATTCTAACTAAACCTCCTAAGTCTGCTTAAAATGTTTCTTCAAAAAATTGTTTTTCAGGAATATAACATTTGCCCTTTCAGACACAGACACAAACTGTAGGGTAAAAGGTAGTACCCCAAACTTCACTTTGTACACTTGTGCTTTATTGTATGCCGTGGATAACTTTCAGACTTTATGTTCAGTAGTAAAGTCTTGATTACTGCTGTGTACGGCAACCGACACGTAACACAAAGGTTGATGTGTAGAAAATAGAATATATATTTGGATGCTAAATAGATTCTGTGTCACTGTTCCAAAAATATATTGTGAGTTTTGTCTGTATTTGACCTTGTGCCTTACTCGAATTGTGGTGTTATTATTTCTCAAGTGCCTCTGTGATTGTGACTGTATTGGTTTATTCTCCGTCACCTTTCTTTTCTCTTGTTAAGATGTGTCACTAGCACGGGTTAAGAAATACCTCCAGTGGGTGGTCTGCCAGCACCTCAGGCTAGTCTTCAGTACAGTTTTTTAAATTGATTCTTCCTGGTCCCGCGCTTCTGCACAGTGGAGGAACTATTGGCGAGTTGACAGCTTTGATTGGACAATCCAAGGATTTGTGGAATTTTTTTATTCATGTGCAGTTGGTCATCCAAGCAGCACCAAGCACATACAGAGGCAAAGTTGCAGCTTTTAAGCTGTCATCACCACTACATTTGGAGAAAATAAAACACAGAACACGTGCAAGGCAATGACAAACTATGAGAAATTAGATGGTCGGATTAAACAACTGAATCTGTGAATGCGCCAGCCTCTACCACTCCTATGTGCTTAAGTTAAGTTTGTTTGCCTTGTGCACACCCTACTTTTTAACAGCATCTTGTAAAAAGCTAAAAATGGATCTTAGAGAAGCAGTTAGTAAACACCACTGACAAGCTGCAACTCATTGAAGGATTTTTTTAACCCCTGTAGTGTTTTTGGAAGTTTTAAAATAGTCAACTGTGAATTTTTTGAAATACCAATAAAGAAAAATTAATGCACTAATGTATCAATGTTCTGTTCCGTTCCTATGCTGTATTGTGCCAGTGAAATATCAGTCTCTGTACCATGTGCTATAAATCCATGGCATTAATTTGTATCGTCATGCTTTATTACAGCTTTCTTATTTTTTTTTTTATATTAGTTGTTCCACTACTTTAAAATGCTGAACAAGCACCTGACATCAGAGCTGCTGTGTGTATGTGCTGTTAAATTGTCTTTGGCTGGATGCTAGTGCTGCAGAATATATTACTAGTGCTTTTGGAGATCCTGTATAATTTGTTTTAATAGCTGGTAATAAAATAAATAAAGTGGGGAAAAAAAAAACTTGGCCCATTTTAAATATTTTGATACACATTCAACTGTTATTTCAAGGTTTTCTCTGAAAGGCTGCTTTCCCCACCCAGGTAATTACACATGTAGTCTGGTTGGTTCTAAACTAAAGTACAGGCATGTGATAATAATATTACACTATTCTGAACGCTAGTGCCAACAACTAGATAAATGCTTGAATAAATCTTAGCAATGACATGCTTGTTGAGTACAAATCTTTAACACAAGCTTTCCCCTCTCTCAGATTTCACTTCTCTAAGAATTCCAATTCCAAGTTCAATTCTGAGGTAACATGTACCCTGCATAATGTTACTAGGATCTATATTAGGTACAAAATTGTTTCTTCCACACTTCACAGACAATAGAATAACCACCACTTCTGGAAATACCACATTCGTGTCAGTGTTGGTCCATATCTGGTTATTACCACTGCTGACTGGTAAAATTGCTAAAATAATGTTTACAACAGGTCCTGGCGAGCCACTAAACCAGACAATATGGTAGTGTGGTGTGTGCACAACTTAACTGTTGTACAATTAGATTTTTGTTTTTATTAATGCATAATTCTTAAGGGATATACAGAGATGGAGAGATATAATATGGAAACAGAGTGCACACACACGCAATGCCCCAGCTGCAAATTATTCAGCACCTGTAATTAACTCGCTCATTAGAGCAGAGGTGTGCTATATTGAGGGAGGGGGGAGGGGGGAGGGGTTAATTGGCAGAAATGTTGTCTGAAGACAAGAGGAAAATACTGCAAGTAAAAAAAAAAAAAAAAAGAGAGAAAATAAAGCCCTGTATTAAATGAAGCTGCCAGGGATGCTACACATTGTATATACAGTAGCGCAGTGCACAGCCACTTACCTGGATTTTTACAAAAAATCTGTGCAGTGGAAATAATGTTTAATGGAAATAAGTAAATGTCACCTATTCACCACTTTACTCACTGAAGCACCCTTGTTTCAAACAATAAAGTATACAAATGCAAGAGATCAGACAGTACAACGGATGGAGGCTAATCATTTCAGTCCAAACCACTTGCCAGTAACAACTGACGGTTTTTCAAGGGTGTTGATGCCAAACATTTTTTTCTAAAGTTTATTCAATATAAAACTGTATGCAAAACAGTATTTACAATAAAGCATTGGTAAAAAAAAAAAAAAAGAAATCACAATTTACACAAACATACACTAGATTGTTAGCTTTCTACATTTGTAAAGTAGTATGTAGATCCGTACATGCTTCTGCCCACTGTGTCATTGCCCTGGTAAATTGTCATAATAGTTTAATCTATTAAACAAAACAAAAAAACTTTGGTTATAACTTAAACCAACCAGTTATCCAACTGCAAAAGATACATCAAACAATAAAAAGGGCTTAATAATACTTGCTGCAGACAGCAAAACAGGAATTCTGTGAATGTATGAAGTACATGACAAGACTTAGCCAACTTAAATTAAGGGGGGGGAGGAATGTGTGATGTGCAAATATTTATTATAAGGAGGTCTGGACACAAACCTTCTGTACTGTATATATTTTGGCTTGGCAATTTCAGTGAAGCAGCAGTCTGGGGCCTTGTTTTACAACAAATATGATCAACAATGTAGTTGGACAATTTCCCCCACACTTGTTCTATAAATATTCTTAATTATATCAGCTCGTTTTTTTTATTTTTATTTTTTTAAGTGAAGGGGCAAAGGATATGATTACAGGAAACAAGACAAACATTTTTTAAAATAAATCTCTTTAAAAGTACAACATCTATAAAATTAAATGACTACAGGACAAGTGGAAATTCCTAGCTTCTCTTTAGTATATATTTAAGTGGAATACTGTATGCCACACAGACAAAAACATATGTCGCAACATCATTTCTGTAGGAAGATACTTTTGTCTTTTGAAGTCAAGCTTGTGTGTGCTGACAAAGTTGACACAGCAGTTTCCATTTGTAAGCAAAACAAACCAGGACAAACAACACAAAATACATCTTACATAAAATATAAATAAACAATATATTTCAGTAACACGCAATAACATTTAATAAAATACGTTAGAGACATGGGACATGGCAAGCAGTAACCATAGCCACTGTACTAGAGACAGTTTCAGAGGCAACTGAAAAATAGGGGATAAGACTACAATGTCTAACAGGTGCTGCTCAATATAGCCAGAACTCACTCTTGGGAAAACATTAAAATGATGCTTAACTGACAGGTTTCTGAGATTTTTCCACAGCAGCAGACAAGAAGTTACAAATTGACTTAAACAGCCACCCTGTATAAGTTTGTATTTTCGTATAAAAATCTATACACTCTGAAGTACAATATTGTTTCTCTGGATTATCACAAGTATTTTTCTTACTGTCGTACTTAAAATCTTCAGTCCTTTTTCTATTGTAATGCCGCAGGTTCATGGATTGCTTGAAGATGAAGCAGGTTAATCTGCCCTTGAAGCTGACCTATGACCTCCATCTCTTCTGTTATCTGAGTGGCCAGCTGTTGATTCTCTTCCTGTTGCAAAAGGAGAAATGCAAATAAAACAAGAATAAATATGTTTCATCTTTAAATTGAGTTTACATGAAGTCTATTACAGGAAAAAAAAAAAAAAACTGCTCAGAACCACTGATATTTAAATGTCTTTCACCAGGAACTTCTATATACAGCATGCTGTCAGGCTAATTCTATGGGTACAGTGAGCATATCAAATATACTGCACTGGTGGCTGCACTGTACATTATGTGTGTTAAAGCTACCTCGGAACCAAGTCCTCAAAAGGTGAAAGGATGTCCCCAGTGGCTCAACCAGCACAGGCACTACTGTGTAAGTGCAGGGAGAGTCACACGATCAGCAGTCTGGGCTGGGATTGCTTCACAAAGGGAGCACCCAGGGGTGGGCTTGGTTCACCTCATGGTAGTGCTGCAGCTCATAGTGGTCAGGTGCTCCATGAGCCCAGGCAGGGACTCCACTTGAGCCCTTACTTCCAGGGTTCAAATCTTGTTAAAACCTGTTGATCAGGTTCAGTGGGTGAAAATTATTTCCTCTGTAAATGGGTTGCAGAGGTTAGACGACACCCAAATTTGAAAAACAAATCTAATTTATTAGGACAGAATCTTTGTTGTTCTAAACTTTTACTCTGCTTCCATTTATGACCTTTTGTTCTGACAAGATCTCACATTTACAGTTACAGTAACAGACCTGAATCCTATGTATGCTGGCATCCAGTATTACAGTGCCACCTACTAACTGATATGTACGGTGTCACTCTATATCAATAGTTCATTGTGTAAATGTATGTTCCACTGGAGTTATCACCCCCAGAAATGACAGGTGTATAAAGCAAATTAACATCATGAAATGATTACTACTTTTCAAATGCTATATAAAATGCACTTTGTGCCTAAAGTATAAAGATGGAGACAGGTCATTAAACCCAAGCTTTCACACCTCAACAGCACTGCACCTTTATCTCTCAGAATGAACTACTGTAGAATGAACTGAGCTGGCCCATAAGTGCCAAGCAAGTAAAGGGAATATGACAACTGTCAGAAAATAATGAATCATAAACTATGTTTTAAAAATAAGAATAAGGCACAAATATCATCTTTTAACCTCATCATCTTTTTTAGTAATCTTTCAAAACAAATAAAAATAAAAAAATAACAGAGACAGAGACGGGTAAGATCAGTGTATAAGGGTCCCATCTCAGTATCCATAGTGCCAAAAATACTGATAAATGGCCTTATGTGCTCTCTGTATATTAAGTTCAATATAGAAAATCCCAGATCAACTATTTATTTGTTTAAATTAAGCAGATATTAATTTCAATTCAATGTAAAATGGTGCATGTCAAAAGGCATATTTTTTTTATTTCAATTTTTAAAAATGATTTTAAATTAGGCCAAAAGCAGGACTCAAATATTGAGATATGAATAATTAAAATATGAATTCTGTGAAAAAAAGGCATTAATAGAACACCTTTAACACAAAGTATAAAAGCCAAATTGAATTAAAACTAATTGACTCCGTCTCCTTGGGGTCCAATAGAGGGTATACTGAAGATTATCTGAATGCTTCAATTACATGTTCTTTTATCTCTGATTCCAGTCTTCCTAGAAATATGTATAATTAAATCAGAGAACACAAAGATTTTCTCGGAGCTGTCAAGATTTCAAAGGATTTTTAAGGGTCTAAAAGCGATGTGAAGCACCACAAGGAGGGCAATGTTTTTGAAAACTGTGGTGCCAAGTAGGTGCATTTTAGCATGCATTTCACTATGATAACATGCAATGAATGCTTCAAGTAATTTTTTAATGTTAAAAAGGACAAAGTAGTGTGTGCTTCCTTGCCACCCACTCGATACACATGTGCAAGTATAAGTTTGACATCTCCTTAACAATATATGATAGGTTTACAGAAAACACATGCCTGCCCACCACATACGACTTGTCATTAAACAAACCTCCACTGTCATTTCAGTATCATTTTATTTTTTGTGTTATTTGTTTTTTACTAAATAAAAACGTCTCCTATCAAAGACAAAGTAACATTTTCTTTAAGGGATAGAAGTATTTAAAACAGTATAACACTTACAAAAAACAACTGGTTGCCTGTACTGTAGAAACAGTTCCGTCATCGTTTTATATCTTACATTGCTGACAATTTTGCTCTTTATTTCTAGGGCTGACTGTTATACTAGATACATTCCCCCTGTATGCCATGCAGGTGGCAGTAGCGAGCAGCAAATAATGCCCAGCCCCAACATTCCACTGAAATTTTTTCCCAAATCAGTTTAAATCATATTTAATAAAGCTTCCTTTTTTATTTCTTAATCCTGCAGCAGCAATATACCTGTACTAGGTGGCACTGTAGGCTCAGGTCATCAGTGTTTTTTTTCTTTATCTTTTTTAAAAGCACATGGTTAAGTCACTGTCTTCTCAATGTATAAATGAACTGAAAAAAAAGTGGTATGTGGTACACACAGGGTGTTTTAACATCAGACATAAAGTGGAATGTCACGCCAGTTTTTTTTTTTTTTTTTAAATGCATTAGCGCTAAATTTCCCATCTTCACTTTTTAATTTCCTTCTTTATGGGGCATTTATCAAGGTCATGGCACAGATGACAAGACGCAGTACACTGTATTGTAAGTTACTGGTTCATACTGAAATGTATAAAACACCTTGTTCATCCACAAACAAAGGGAGACCTATTTTAATGGTCTAAACAGCTGCAGAGGTCAATAACGGCACCCTTCAAAAAATAAACCTGCTTCATCGCAGTTAATTAAAACGTAACCATTACTGCCAAACAGCTACAATTCGTAATGCTGTACAACAAAATACGACCGTTACAAACAACACTAATTAAAATCTGTGTTTCCTTGCTTTTCTTAATTCGTGCAAGATAAATCTCCTCCATTACACATGGACAGACATGAACAACAATATAATTTTGAAGACGAACACGGTATTTTTCTACAAACAAGTAATTGACCATTTGTCCCAGGTCTATTCTTTATCAAAACACCCCTCTGCTCTATACTATTGTTTCCCATGAAAAAGATTACTCAGGTATACAGTGTAGAGTTAAGATGCACTTTAAATCTGTACAATGATTTAATAGCTACTATAGACTAAAGGGCAGCAATGGGAGGAGTGGGAGTAAGCTCCATATTAAGAAAGCAAACAAATAATTATGCAACAAGGTCTCTGTGAAGCTGCAAAATACTTCTTTAATCTGCTCTGAATTGATCACATTTATCACGGCATGAAAAAGCATGTCAGGGCCATTCATCCACCCCGCCACAGCTGAATATTCAAAATCAGAGGCATCAGGAACATGATAAAGACCACCGTGATCTCCACCCACTGTATGCACAACAGAAAAACAGCATACCAGATGGTCTTGTTTAAACATTTCAAAAAACATGCATTACTAGGGCCATTTGAAAGCCACTTTCACCCCACATTCATACATCCAGACAAACAAGGAATTGATCTCTATCTATTCTGTGAAAAGAATGTTCAAATCTTAAATTAGCCTCCCATTGCAGAGTAAATTGGATATTTAACAAGGTGCAAGGCCTGAATGAACCTGAACACTTAACCGCCCTGGATTTCTGTCAAACAGGGACTGTGTTCCAGATAGTCCATTGGAGTACAAGTGCACATTAAGACGAGCCACTAGACAGGTGGTTAGTGTCTTTGTGTGCCTTCTGTAAACATTGTTCATCTGGTCTGGGTATTGAATAAACCCCGCCTGAAGGTAGGTGGTTTGTTGGGGAATAACATCAGAGGCTCAAGTGCAGCAGCTTCCCTTCTTTTAGGTTCCAGTTCCTGTTATACATATTATATCAGTGCTTGTCTTCTTCATGCGTTGCGGAAGTTTCCCAGTTCCAGAGCTCATCTCCTTCGTTACGCCCCTCAGGGCTGAAGCACTCTCTCATTCTGCACTTACTCACCGGCTGACTGCGCAGAGTCATTCAATAGCATGGAGCTCAAATCAGCAGCACTCTTAAAGGGGACACATCCACGCAGTGCAGACCATACATTCTAGGTTGACTATAAAATGCCCCAGTGTAATATCCTTGAAGGGCACATTTCTTGAACCTTGGGATCTGCTGGCTGCTGTGTTTTTTTTTCATATAGAAACAGAATGTGAAATAAACACAACTGGACCAAAATGTCACTTCGAGTCACCTGTTACTATCAATAATTGGCTTAATATTTTTAAATACAGTAGAGTGTCAATTATCCAAACTAATTGGGACCGATACTGGTTCGCATTATCGATTAGTATGGATAATTGAACAAGTATAAATAACATTTACTGTACCTTTAATAATGTATAGAATAATGTTAACATACACAAATACTTAGTAACACAAGTACCTACTGATGATATATGGCTAGTAACCTATTCTATCGCATTAAGCGTACAAAATTACAAAGCTTTACAAATTATGAAATGAATGCAATTCAGTAAACACCTACAGTTAAGGTAATGAAATACTGTAATTCCGTGGTCGGCAATTAAATTTGATGGCTGGCCAAATGACCTGTGGGCAGCCGTAGAGCGGGCCATTTGCAAGACATATGAATTCATTTACAAAGCAAATCTGGAATCATTCTGGTCCGCCTATATATGTCCAGACAACTACCACTGGCTCCGTTTGTGCTCTCCATGTTCGGATCTACTTACACATGCGAAGCAGCTTATTCCACAATGAATGCAATATTAAAAACAAATGCATGAAACAGGCTGACACAAGACTCTTTGGAGGACTGCCTACGTATCGCCATTACGTCTATCACACCTGGGGCCGGTTGTACTAACGACATCAAAAAACAGGATTGGATCCAGGCTCACTGGAGCAGGATCTTGAGAAGGCGTTGTACTAAATGGATCATGAGCAGGCTCCACTGATCCGATTTTTTGATAGGTTTAGTACAACCGGCCCCTGGTGTTCTAAAGCTGATCACAGAACAAAATTGGTCATGAAGCACTTAAATAAAAAAGTATGCTACTTTTGAATTGTGTTTTGTGTTATTCTGCGTTCCTGTCTATCATATGAGAATTCCAGTACCATAGCGAGGCATAAATGTATCATCACAATCTGCAAGTACTGTACTTCATAATCGATGTTGCAAAACACTTAATATTCTGCTTAGTCGCAAGAAATATATGAAGGTCATACGGGGAATCCCCCATGCGGTAATATTCAAATGAAGTTCCGCTCTCGCTCAGCCCTTGATACAGCCCTGCCAGGAGGCATCCGCCACCATTTGCCAACCACTGCTGTAATTAAACATACCATATACCAAACTTTGAAAATCCACAGTACAACTTTTACAATTTACAGAACTACAGGAATCATTAAGCTTTAACATTTCAGTAAAAAGTTTCTATACTGTGATACTTGCTGTTTAGGCATTGTAATAAAGTGCAATCTGTTATTGAGCAGCTAAGAACTTGCAAGTTCTTAGCTGCTCAATAACAGATAGGATCTCCAGCCCTTACTGACGAAACTGACGAAAAATCAAGAACGAGGCGACTGTTTTAATTTGCTTAACTGCAACCATTTAAGCATACAGTGCTCAATCTAAGGGTTTGGTGGTCTGAATAATTGTGTAACTTTCATTTGCCTCAGTCTGCTGGTCCTTTTTTTGGCAGCTAAATCTCGTAGCCGTTTTAGCAGCAGCAGCTTTGTGCTTAACACACCACACGTAATTCATCACGTGATTACAGCTGCGTTCGGTTGTTTGACAGTACGGTTGATCAAAGATCAGATAATTGACTCTCTACTGTATATGGTGGTGACTCCAATACGTTTACTGAATTTTACGAGAAGCCATTCTGTGTAGAATGAAGATAAATACAGGAAAACAGCAAGGACCTGCTGTCATTTTGCATTCCAAAAAAGGTACTTCAATACATCACAGGCATATAGCACTCTAAAAGTATTCAAAAGTGGTGAAGGTAATAAAATACAACAGACTTACTATCATCTTGCTGCACTGCATAGTACTGTACTGTTAAGCGCTTTGAGAAGTAAGTGAGGTATTCTGTAACCCATCGCAGTTTAAAAGGTGTAGCATGCTTGTACTCAAACTTAAAAGGCCTCCAAAACCCAAATGGATTAGATACCAATTGTATACATTCACACTTGGGCCTGATCTCTACGTGATTTATAAACCCTAAGGCTGTACTAGTAACAAGACTAGCAACAAGTTCAGTCAGTGTTACATTATTTGAGGATCCTCTGAGTGCAAGGACTCCTCATTTCCAAGTTATAGTAACGCTTTGTTGAAACCTGACAATTAAATACAGCCATTTATCTGTTTTCATCCTCTACAGGGAATGTATATTCCTAGCTACAGGCATACTGTATGGGATCACGTGTTTTGCATAAATCTAGGGAATCAATTGTGATGAACTTTGTTAAGGCCCTTCTGTAGCACATGTTATTAAGTGCATGTCTGTCTACCCAACCACCTTTTGATCTGTTTTTTTTTTTACATAACCATAGCAAAACTGAAAACCATTAACATACTTCTCCATTATTAAAGTAAAAAAAAAAACTGACTCTTTGTAATTGTCTGGGCTGCTGTATTTGGCACCAGTTACTTAGTGAAGTGTAGTGAGACTATATGTGTGCAATGGAGTATGAAAATGTAGGGATGTGTCAATGTGTGGGAATGTGATCAAATGAGAGTGAATGGGCAAGTGTAGGCATACGAAAGGGCCGTCATACAGAAATATTAGACAGGTTGCAAAATGTTATTCCATGTTGATTATGAATGCTTAAACTGAAGCACACAGCAACTTGCAAGAGAATACTTTGCACCTATATTGATAAACACATTCACTCCCCCCCCCCCCCCCCCCCCCAGCAGTTGAGAGGTGATTTCTCTCTCACTACCAGGATTGAACCTTCCAGCCCTACTGGTGAAGAAAATAAAAACCTAGTCAACTGAAAGAAACAGGAAAGAAATATTAGTAATGCGACAGGGTTAGAGGACGAGGATGATCTAGTGTCAACAGCCTTCTGTGACAGCATTTCACGTGTTTAAATCACAAATTCTTCATTCTCAAACCAGAAAACCAAAATGTTAAGGGTCAACGTTTATAGAATTCCTGCTTTCATATAGCAGAATTTACATCTTTCTTATTTCTTCACTGTTCCGCACACCGCAAACACGAGAATGTCAAGAGTTTGTAGCGCAAATAAAGTCACTATTTGGCAGCGACTGAAGTGCAATTGCAGGTTTAGGCCATGAAAATATGAAACACTATATTCTACATAATTGACATCTATCAATCCTTACTTGACGGCATTCTAATTGCAGACAGACTATGCACAAAACAAAACAAAAGCGGTATTAAAAAAAGATCAACAGAACTCTGACCTGGCACAGCAATTGAAACTCTATTAATAACATCATGTGTAATGAAGTCTCTCTGTTAGCTAACTGAGTTGTTATATTGAAGAGCCAGTATCACGTGCGTATAAGTTATATTACACACCAGACACTGCTCTCCTATTGCTTCCTATGAAGACCAGCAGTGCAGTTATTACTGAATAACAGCGCTCCAAATAAAGCACAGATAAGATGACACTAATTAAATGACACCTGCTCTAAAACCACTGCTTACAAATGAAATGCTTCACAGGGAAGCTCCAACCCTGCTCTTAAGAAGTTTACTCTTTCACTGGACTACAATGATTATTTCAGACAAACAGTTGAAAATAAATACATAACTTGATAATAAATAGTGATAATGGCGTCTATGTGGTGTATTCCTTTGCTCTCAGAGTTTGTAATAAAGGTTAAATTGCTATACTGGCTCTATAAATAAAGGGCATGTCAGGCTACATGCAGGGGGTCCTGCTCTTTTGGCACAGCAAACAGTGGACCCAATTTATGTTTGGTTTGCACCAGTGGAAAGCTTGCCTACAAACTAACAATTATTGGGTTTAGGTAGAAGCAGTTACTGCTTTGATAAACAGACTGCATTAGGGAGTATTGGTAAATAATGAGTTTATTATTATTATACCGATAGTGATCTTTAAACAGATTTGTTTGCTAAAAAAACTTGGTGACACATTTTCAAAAGCTGTGTTTTATCCTGAATCTTTCATTTTTTTTATTCTGTAGGACTCCCTCTCAGTTCTCATTTCATACCTCCTGCCTGGATTTGAACTAACGGCACTTTAGAGACGAGGAATAAAGCACTGTACCGCATGGATCCACCACAGCGACTCCACAGCAACATTATTTTTATAATCGGTGTCTTGAGCTGGTGCCAGAAGATAGTAGCCTGTGAATTATTAAGAGGTAACCCAACACTCGGCTCCTCTACAGGAAGTGTGACCCTGTTCTCTTTCATATCTGTGTATGGGTGAAGTATATATTAAATGGATGCTCAAGGCAGAGAAAATATATGGAACTATTTTGTTTGCTTCAATTACTTTAAGAAAGACCTTGAACTGAACTGCAAGGATGTTGAGGACAATGTATATTGACACCCCCCTCTTCCAAATACAAAGCAGAGGTTGACATCACGGCCCTGTAGCGCTGTGTTGTTCTCGATAAGCTCAATCTAAATTTCTTTCATTCCCTCCATCTCCTCCTCCTCCTCCTCCCTCTCTCCAGTGTCTGCTGACGCGTTGTGCTCCAGGGCTGCCTGCTGCGAGCTGAACAAGGCTGTCAGCAGGAATCAGCAGCTTTACAGTACAAACCAGCACAGAGCTCTGGCACAGGCCTTCAAACAAGTACTCACTGGTTATTTAATTAGGACATACTAAACAAAAAAAATATAAGCCCACTGTTGTGATGTCTTTATAACACTAGGGCTCAAAGCAGCAGCAGCCGCCGCATTTCCCCCGGATAGGCAAAAGAAGAGGGATGTGTGCATTTCACAGTAAATAGGCCGTTTCTAACCCTTTAACAAGGTCAAGCCCGTTGAACAACACTAATGAGCTGTCTGCTACCATATGGTCACAATACCAACAAAGATTAATAATACCTTCACTCATCAGATGTATCTGCATCATTTAAACAGGTAGTTCCAGTGCGATTTACTGTGGTACTGGAAAAGTTAAACAGGACCCTAAGTATCTCTGTCTATTGCACTAAAGAACAACTCGATATGAGTATGAAACACTAAAGTTAAATTAGACTCAAATTTACTAATGTATTCTTTTTGATCTGATGATTTTAAAACTCTAATACTTGAAGCACCCCATGTGGTCTCAATAGTGTGCTTGGGATCATGACTAACCTCCAAGTACATCTGGAACACCTGAGTGTAACCATTAACATGTTCCCTGCAACACCCTGCCACCAAAGACTGAAAAATCATCTGTAAAATTGTGATATTTCTTACATCCACTGGGCACCGAGTATTAATGGCTGCTATGTAGATGTAATGGTTAGACATGACTGTGAGAGATATACCAAGGCCACAGAAGTCACCAGAAAATCACACACAGTGAATATAAACAACAAAAACAATACACTCATTTAATTCTCAATAATTTGCCCATTAGTGCAATTATCAGAATGAATGCAGAACTGGAGATATTCACACACAAGTCATAATTTACTTCCAGCCACAGCATGAATTAGGGCCTGCATATAGGTGTATTTTGGTTTTAAAAAGGTTGGTCTCTACTGCACAAGGAAGTTTCTTTTTGAAAACCCACCTGGATGTAGCTTTTCTTGCAATGGTCCCATGGTTCCATAAAGCATTTCCAATGTCTTTCTATTTTGCCCTCCTCCTGTCAGTGGTACCCTAACAGCGTTATTTTACTTGTGTGATAAAAATGTGTAAGGTTCTAACGAATAACTAGGTACAAGTAATCTTGTTTTCCCTCTTGTTTGATGTTTTTCTGCATGCAATGACTATACTCGTTCTATAGTATGAGGATAACATGCCAAACAAACAGCTTTCAAGATCTGTACAGTGTGTTCTGGAGTTGCTTACCAAGCTATTAAATGAATGCCCGTCTGCAATGTCTCCTCTGTCTCCTCCTTTGAAATCTCTCGGGCTGGATGATTCTCCTCCCTCAGTAGATCCTTTTGCTGGACCAGCAACTGACTTTCCTGTAACCATGGAAACAATGGACATCAGCAGCAGGACTCCAGCTATTGTAGGCCCCAACAGTCTTCATATGAATAAAGTTATTTCACATCTACCCTAATTGAATTTCTCACACACACACACACACACACACACACATATCTTACCATCACCCAGAGTCCCAAACTAACAGCTGCAGAACTTAAAACCAAAAAAGGTTGATGCTGTACTAAGATATAGCTGTAACTAATCATAATCATTATACAAACTCTGAGCAAACTGCAGGTCAAATATTCATATTTCCTTACTCCCCTGGCATTTTTCGGCATCTGTATTAGTGTCTTTAAAAGGAGACAGAGGCCTTAATAATATAAAACATTTATAAAAATTGATCACAGTTGGAAGAAAATGGAGCAATAATTATCAATAAATACCAGTAAAATGTGCAATTGAGGAAACAATCGTTAATGTCTAAAATAAAAAATGGGGGTTAAAAATTAGAATTGAACTACATTATTTTCAAAAAACAAAACAAAAACAGCGGTTGGTACAAACTGATGGAAGCAGACTAAATGAACGTTGTGACGTTGTTTATCAGCTTACTGCACGGTGTGCACATTAGTAAGCGTTGGACACAATCGGTAAACTATTATTTGCAGTGTTAAGTTTGCTTGCAATATGGTGGATTGGTGGCTGGTTTGTGCAAAAGAAAAAAAGAAAAAACACATCAGCCAGTGGCATGTTGGATTATTATTTTTTTTTTTTTTACTGGTATATGTACATGATTATGTGTGTGTGTGTGCCACAAGGGCACCTCCATGACAGATCAGTCATAAGTGGACCCTGCTTTAGTTCTGGAAGAGCAAAAAACGACATTGGTCGATAGGGTGTAAAACACAACAAAAAAAACATAGTTAAGAGGCCATGCTATTTGTGTTCCGCCTTATAACGAGAATACTAGTGTTAGTATAATGGCATGGGGCAAATGGGAGCCATGACCGCACTGCCTTATAACCTATTCCGCAGTATAAAGGGGCGCCTTATAAAGGGGGAGCATTGTATATATTACAGGCCAGGTACAATTTTTTTATTCAGTAACTATTCCGTTTTTTGTGGGTAAGAGAAAAATTTAATTTGTAAACCCTAGAAATGTTAATTTATCTTGTATATAATAATGCAAAAAAAAAAAATCTATTTTGATTGCAAAAATCGGTGATAAAAATGAATTGCAAATCTGACTACCAGTAGAGCAGTCACATGCTTACTGTAATATCTGGGGAAAATCCAGAAGTAATGCATTCACACCAACAAGCTAAATGTTCCCTGCTGAAAGTAGCTGGCTATAGAAACCGTTTAGCACTTGGTTATGTTTTTTTTTTTGTTTTTGTTTTTTTTAAATTTAATTTAAAAATCAGAAAAAGAAAGTAATTAACTACTGTATATGGATTTTCAAATCCCTCTTTTGTTAGGTCGTCACCGATTCTTTTTCTAGTACTTTTCCTCAATAGATTTCATTTCAAACTCCAAAATGGGAATGTAAAAAGCTGAAACACAATATACATATACACACACACCTAATGGACAACAAATAAAGGTGAGGTTTTCAGGAAAAGTTCCTGCCCATGTACTAACACACACACACACACACACACACACACTCCACTGAAAACCAGTCAACATGAGACTAGAAAACAAGCACAACTGTACAGTACGTTAGCCAGTGTCCAGGTAGATTAAGTTAGTTTAATTGACCTCAATGATGGCAAATTGCCATTTATTATTTAATATGCACCACAAAAGAGGGATCTCAAGAAGCAAAATCAATGTTAACTTAAGCCATACAAGAAAACAGTCTTTGAAACTAGACATTGATTTTGTCACCAAGGTCAGAACTTCTATTGATTTCTTGTAAACACATAGCATCTACTAAATATTTTCAATGAAAGAAAACAAATGATTGCTAACAATGGAACAATGCTAGTGATTTCTTTCAAGAATCTGGCAGGAGTATAAACTTCTTGGGTTTATTGTTCACAAACTTGACCACAATACTATGTGACACAACACTAGACATCACACCAAGTAAACAAGTGCACCACATTTATCAACTTGTCAATTAAAGACAGGTTAGGCCTTAAATCAGGGCTGTTGAGCTTCACAAAACGTTGCTTCTGAAGTATCACACTTAATGTTTATAATGGGTTTGAAAACACTGCAAGGGCAGTCTTAGAAAGAAGCAAACACAGTCTAAATGCAGCAAATTGTTTAAACATGTCACATGACATGCACAGAAACCAGGGCCTGAAGACACAGTTGGAAATTAAGTGGAGGTAGAAGTAGGGGCTTCAGAATACCTTGGTAATCAGTATGGCTCTCTAGCTGCAGTAAAAAGACTGGACACCTCTGGCCTAAATCTTTGTCTATTTGCTGCTAAATAAATCAATTACTTGTTCTACCTCTACCCTTGATTATGATACAACTTTGAGCTATCCGTGTACTTAAGTTTAAATTAAAAAATAAATAAATAAATAAAATCTCTCTCCTTGTCTGTAGTCTTTGTGGAGTACTTGTGAAACTAGTTTGATGTTAGGCTTACCATAAACATATTTAAATAAAATGTTGTTTTCAAAAGCAGCTGCAGGGCCACGCCTGATTGATTTCATAATCAGCCTTGCTTCTTTCACACCAAATCCCCTGTTGACAGATATTTTATATATATTTTTTATGCATTAGTATGCCATACAATCTGGTTAAAGTTATAGTCCCTCATATGCTTAAATGCAGCCTAAGGCAAATCAGTTGAAGCCTTTCACAAATATAAGCGGTACACCACTACAGTGCTAGTCTCACTGAGAGCAAAGGTATTTTAGGCTGTTTGCTAAAGTCTGTGACATCATTGGACAGCAGAACAAAACCACAACAATGGGGGTACTCATGCTAACTTCTGAGATTTAGGATGATGCATGAAAAATACATGCTGGAACACAGTATGGACTAATGTAAAAGAATAAATTATTAGACAACACATTTTACAATCCTCCAGATTTGAGCTACAGCAGATGTAAGAATCTGGAAAATGTTGAAAAGGAACTATGTGCATGCCATTTCTGAAGAATGATTACACATTTACTAGCCATGTTCTGAACTCCTGTGGTGTTACTTGTGCCAAACAGAGTGGTTGCCATGTACTGAGAGCTCCAAGAAAACAATAAAAGAAGGGCATTTATGTTTACAAATACCAATTACAACCAAACACTTACAAAAGAACAGCCTCTGTGTGAGCAAGGGGACGGATTCTCAGCCTAGCAAATTAATACCATAAATCTTACCAGCCATAGACTATGTACTGTAGGTCTCACACATGCTGTTTTGAAAGAAACAAATGTTAAAAACATGAAATCTGTTACTACACTATATAGTTCCCAGTTTTCTTTTCTCACTCTCAGTTCCTACAGTAGATCATTTCACCAGTGCAGTGTCTTAGGTGTCAAAAGCATTTTACCAGCTTCAAAGCTTCTCAGTCAATGGGGCAAGAATCTAGTTTCACTTTCTAGATGAAATGACGAAGTACCAAGAAATCAAGGCTTCCAAACCTAGTGTAGTACCAGGTATCATGTGGGGGCCTATATAGCAAGTGAAAGGAGGTGCACAAGATTAATGAAAGTATTTAGTTTAGAAAGAACCACTTTGAGAAGTAATTCTTAATACAGAAATGTGTCAAAAAGAAGTCTCACTGTGAAGGACTGAAGCAGTGAATTACAGTGTTATACAGCTGGAATAATAAATCAGCTCAAGTATGTGGTTAATTGATTTGATTAGCAGGGTGCTCACGGTTCTCCAGCTAGCAAATCATTTACATCTCAGCTAATTGTGAAATTACTTGATTTACTGGAAATGTACAGGACCTATGGGAAATACAGCATTTAACCCTTTGAAAAGCCTAGTCTGTGCTCGTTGCACCTGTTTTTATAGTGCTTGTGATGTCAGCAAGGGCTGTGATAGCTTTAGCTTTATTCTATACTTGTGCATTGCAAATATTTTACTGGAAACTAAATTCTACATGTGGTGGGGGGATAAGCCAACACTTGCACATGCTTTTTGCTCAGAGTACAATGATTCAGAATATAATGGCTGAAGGAATTAGCCAAAACATGTGGTCTACTTCAAACTGTACATCAGTCAAATTAATCCTACTGCGAATGACTGCATTTGTTAATTGGGTGGCACCTCACATGCAAGCCACAGCCACCAGTGGATGATACAGGACAGTCACATTCAGCATACCTAAGGCTAACATGCAGCTTAATAAAAATTAAAAAAAAAAAAATCAGTCTAGCTGTTTCCAGGATATTGCCTTTATTAATTCCTACATTAATCATGTGTAATAAGCGAGAGTGTTAAATTGACCTACAACCTCAATTAACAATGAATGACATGCAAAGTTTCAATCCAGCCTGGGCAAATGATTCGATGAAGCTGCTGGATTCAATACCCTTAGCAGCAAAGGAATACTCATAACTACCTATCCCAATTTGGTGTGGGAGTTAGTAGTGTGTAAGGGTCTTCTGGAGCTAACCCTCACTTGTCCAGCTAGCTCAATAAACCCCCATAAACATAACGTGTTCTCAAATAAAACGATGTATTGCAAGACCTAATGGCACAACACATCCCAGCATGTTCACTGTCAGCTCTGCTCCCCCTCTACATGCCCCTTATCTGCTAACTATAAAGAGCGCCCATATGGGGGCACAGGTCACTCAAATGGGCAACAGTAATATACTACAGGTACCGGTACTAGTAGAAAAAAAGGGAAAAAAAGTTCACACAATGCGCATTTCAGCAAAAAAGTTTGCAAGGTCAACCCACAACACACCTAGCTATCCTCAAATCTTTTATAAAGGTACAGCCGAGCGTTCTTAGCTGAACAGTCTCCATTTTCCTGAAATGTTTTGATCAATTTAGAGTTAGAATACAGACATAAGCAGGATTTGATGGCAGCAGTACAGCACAAATCTAGTTTAAGATAAGGTTTTCAATTGGATAGCAAAAAAAAAAGATTCTGCTGAAAAAAAGTTAAGACTTCTTATCAACAGAGGCTAGCTTCAGCAATCATGGCAGGAACCACACTTACATCAAATGCTAAACTAATTAGGCAGAAAGAATAAAATAAGGCTCTGAAACCCTGTGTTAATTCTTCTCTCTGTCGTGACATACGTCATTAAACAACTCTAAAGAAAGGGCTTTTAATGACCAAGGGCTTTTAATGAAAAAGTCAAGAGGCTTTTGAAGAGCACAAATAATGAACCCTCAGAGCTGTATTTTGTTCATATTCATTTAAACATTCTGAGACTCAATGAGGCCCAATTTTATTCCCCCCCCCCCCCAGAAGTGTCACTACGTATATATATATATATATATATATATATATATATATATATGAAAATAAATATATCCCTAGCAATAAAACCACGTTAAAACTACCAGCATGCATACATATCCCTACAGTATATTCCAAATTAAAAGTGTTTCTTATTCAATAGGTATAGTAAAACACACTCTTGTCCACATTTTCTGAATGTATTATTTATTTGTTTTTACCAGGCAAGCCCAAATTTACCATGAATGAGAAGTAGATTGCCAAGCCCTTTTTGCCAGTCTGAACATGCTGAATCCCACAACAGACTACAGTATATTCTGATCCATATTTACTATCTATGTTTCTCTCTATGCATTCTCTCTCTATGGTGCTGTTTTTACTTTCTAGAATTGACTTGACGCACATTTTGAGGAAGCAATCACATTTATACAGACTTCTAATTCTACATGAGATTGGAGGGTAGGTTACCCAGCAGTGATGGCAAAAACAAAAACAGAGGAAAAAAATAATAACCTCACCAGTTTAGATAATTTAGAAAGAAATATATTAAAAAGATACCCTAATTACACCACAGTCATCAAGGGTTTTATAGTAGAATTTTAACACTGTATGAATCTCCTTTTTCATTTTATATTAGCTATACATTATTTTATATGAAAAAAAATCTCTTATTAGTTGACAATTAGGCACAGAGATAATTCAATGCACGGAAAGCATTTTGGAGTTTACTCCACTTCGTTGAAGCTTATTTTGCATAATATTTTCTCATTTTTTCCAGCACATCAAAAACCATTGAAATATGGAGCCTCATTAGATGGCAAATTGACTATACTAATGTGGGTGTAAATATATGCTTGAAGGCATATGTGTGACTAGAAACAGGAAGTTGACTTTTTCAAACAATATGCCAGTTGTATCAAGGGTACACAGATATCAATAAGGTTGACATAAGATAGAAAAAGGATGCAACAAAAAAGCACAATCCTTCTTTATGGGCAATAAGTACATCAAGTAGAGTAGAAACTGAGGCCATTCATGCGTGATGCACATACTCTTCTACTGCAATGCAGTTAAAAACAACATCATACTGTATTTAAAAATATTGACAGGGTACAGATGGGAAAATGTTTGATATCCCAATATTCACCGCTGCTGCACTTTCAATTTAAACACACGTGATTTATACTTTCATATTTCTAAAGTGTATGTTTGTCGTTTCTGCATATTACGGTGGAATCCTTATATAAAACACCACCAAAAGGGACTATGACAGTAATTTCAATCATCGTATCCTGGTGACTTTTTAAAAAAACACTTATGGCCACAACAGAGCTCTCAGGATCATGTGTGTGACCTTAATAAAAATCACAAGTATAACCATAAACCTGATCCCTTGCAACACTTATTTTTTATTTGTTTTAATTAGTGTGGGGGTGTGTGGTATTTGAAAAAAGGGGATGGCTATGTTGCTACTGTATACCCTGCCACAAGGCTATTTCTGATGCAGAAATTCAATTGGGAACAGAGCGGACAAGCACGAATGTTCCCACACTACTGTTCTGTATTCACAGTGGAGATGTCCTTGGACGGTCTTAATGTTGTTACAGTTCTATCACACACACGTACACATTGTAATGAGTTGTGAAGTACAGCAGAACGCCTGGTTTACGTGCACAGCAGGGAGTACAAGCTTGTGTTGTATTAAGAATTAATCACTAGCAATTGTTGAGGAGACAGGAGAAAACAAACCATCTCAAGTGACCCACAATTGTCTTAGATGCAACTTCAAAATTCCACCAGCACACATTCAATCAGTGGCCATCTGTACTTCAGCAGACAAGAAACACTATTGCGACGACTTCTCCCACATTGGAAAACTTAATACTCGCTCAGATGCAGACCTCAGATAATTACTTAAAGTGTAGCGGTATGCTCATTGTAATGCACGAATCAACACTAATATGTAATAAGTAGGGCCATGGAAAATTCACGATTTCATGGAAATCATGTATTTGACTGCCTACCGTGAAACTTTTTTTTTTTTTTTTTTACATTACTCTTCACCAGCTTTTAACATGTAGAAACCATCGACAACTATATAGAAATGTCTGCAACAATAATAAAACTACGACTAATAACAGATATTATATTTATCATGGTGTCAGTCTTGGATGTCACATCTTTGCCGCTAGATGCAATCCCTGATTTCACAAGCTGTAGAGATGAAATTGAGTCTCACAAGCACCATGCTGCTGAAAGTGACAAAAAAAGTCAATATTGTTGATTTGTGGGTGGTGTCTGAAATCAGATTCCCAAACATGGCAAAAATTGCACGCTGCTTTTTGGCAATTCCACCAAACACTGTGGATGCAGAACGAGCAGTTTCCGTATATGGACAAATTTTTACACCACAAAGACAAACCATGAGTGTTGAAACTGCAACAAGATGCACGATGCTGGCCTTCAAGAAATAACTTTTCTGCTCACGGGCCAGATAATTATTGTGTGTGTGTGTGTGTGTGCACAACATGCTAGATGGATAAAAAGTCGCATACGATTTTGTCTTCTTGTTTTTCCAGTTCATGTTCTTCAGATTATTTTGTACAGGCTGATTCGCTCAAGCAGCACAATGTTATGTGGTTTTAAAATAAACATCATATATAATTTAGTGTGTGTGAAGAAAAACACAAAGTTTCGGTTTTGTCACTTGCACTTAACCCTGTTTTTAACATTTTGTTTTTCAATGTCAGCATAACGCTATACAACACAGTCCGTTTAATTACTGTATGAACATAGCCTAAGTTTTAAACTTTTACAAAACTCGACAAATGTTGGTGAATTTGTCATTCAAACTTGTTTTGTTTTAATCAATTTTGTCAGCTTGTTACTTTTTTCAGCCAACACATTTAAATGACCCTTGATTGTTACATCTTTTTAAAAGATTGTTTTAAATGTTGACTCAGTAGCTACCATTAAACGTCAAAATGTTTCAACCTCTGTGATGTTCTTTGATGCGGTATTAATTTTAGGAAACTTACAATAGAAACTTTTTTTTTTTTTTTTTTTTTTAATAAAATGGCACTTCCATGACAATCCGTGAAATGTATTGTTTTTTTTTTATTGTCATTCTTGAATTTCTTGAAAAAGTACCGTGAATTTTCCGTGGCCCTATGTGGCGGAGTGTCCCGCCCCTATGTATTATTTGTATTTTTTAATGTTGCTCGCTCTCTCCGCTCCCCGTACTCTCCTCTGTACACCCAACCTCGAGTGCAGAGAGCTGCAGGTTTATATACTCTGGCCGAGGGATTAACTAGTTGTTAATTATCTTATTGTCCCTCGGCCAGAGTCTGCACGCATTTGGTAAGGATGCATGACTGTCAGCTAGTTAAATAATCAGTAGCTGATCAGCCATGCATCCTCACGGGGTTTTTAAATATAACAATAAAAGACGCAGCGCTTTTACCCGCGCCGCAAACAAAAATACAAATATTACATAGGGGCGGGACACTCCGCCACACCCTAGTAATAAGATATAAAAATGACTATTTAATAAGATATAAGATATGATGGAACACCTGCAGTATCCAGACCAACAATAAATCTCATACATCCATCCATCAACAAAAGTCATTTGGTGCAAGTGGCTGGGTGAAGTACATTTCACACACTGTATAGCCCAACAGTGTGCAAGAAAATCTGAGCTATACTAATGATCCATATGCAGATATGAGAGATGATGCACTTAGTCCCAGATGAGTGCTTCCTAGTGCTGCTCCCAAGCCATTATGAATCAATAACCAATGGTGTTAGGTTAAGGTTTCTTTCAGCTTCTTTAAATCAAAGATAAACAGTGTAGTAATATTTCCCATAACTTTTAAGCACTTGATGTGAAACGCAATATATTTGTCCAGTTATTACAAAAACTGTCTGGATGTCTTATATAAATTCTTGAGAAGAGCTTAAAAATCAGCTTGCTTAAAGTTTTACACTGACTGGCACTGAGTGAATGAGTAGGACGCAGCACATTGTTTGTGTGAAAACAAGTGTTTCTGCGATTAGGCCACTGCAGCATGTCCATTGTCTGTCACACTGCATGTGTCACGACACACTTGACGAGACTGGAGTCGTGCTTTCCGACGGTGGTTTTCTGCAAGCACTGCCGTTCCAGGACGATTGTCTTGATGGACACATTGGTCAATGCAGGCACTGTGTTTGGAGATGTGCAGGATCATGCCCCTTGTCACAGAGATCGTTCTGCTTTCTCACATCTGTACACCCATTATACAGGTCAGTACAAATCGTGGCAAGTCACAAAACTACATGCATTTCTATATGTTTTAGACTACAGGAAGCTATCATTTGATCCTTTAATCCTCTAGGTTGTTGGCCATTAAGTGAACGTGGCAATGACTCCAAGATAACAATATTGATTTTTAATAATTATGCATGAAGATCCCTGGAAAGTGTAATAAGTTCCTGACTCCATCCTATCGCGTTCAGTATAGTTTTTAACATTTGGTTTATAGGAAAATACAGGGGATGTGGCCTGCCTGCATAGAGTTAATGTTCGGTTTATTCAAATATGGTGCAAGAAAATCAAGATTCGCATAAGCAGATCTTCTTGTCACCAATATAAACTGATGCAAAACCACAGAAGTGTAAGCTGTGAGTAAAAATCTCCAATTTGCTAAATGTTAAATCGTGAATAGCCAAAGTTAAGGATTTATTTATGTCTCTGCATGCATTCCAGGGTTGTGCATAGACTTTAATGAATTAACATGCCATTTCTTAACAAGTTGTCTGAAGAAGAATGTTTGCAGAATATCATCTTCTTTTCACCACCCTTAGTCAGTATCACATGGGTAACTCGATACCACATACTCTGGAAATCCTGTTGCACTGGAGTTCAAAATGGAAAGTACTTTAATTTTTAAAATATAGAAAAATAGAACCAAAATAAAGATGGCTCAATCCAGGACAGATGGGAAAGTTCTAGAACTTTGCTTGGTTTTTCTTTGGGAAAAAATAACCATCTACCCCAACATGCTGTTAAATGTCCTTTTTCTAGTCCCTCCTGCATCCCTCTTCTAATTAAAACACCTGAAATATTTACAGTTCAGCAGATGGTCCCATTACTGCTTAAGGTTCAGCTTAGCCTTGAGTTCCAGTACATTTTCCAAGGACACACATTAATCATACATGGTTATATAAAAAATAAAATAAAAAAAAAAACACTATTCTTCAGACAATCGAAAATTCACTGTATTTAAAAGAAAATTCACGAACAATTAAAAAAAAAATTTCACGACGCGTCACGAAACTGACATTGTATTAAAAAAATGAATGTAAAAATAAAAAACATTTTCTATTTACATTATATTCTAGTGATGTAAGTTGCCTAAAATGTGTTATCATTGATAGTTCATCAAGAACATCATCCAAAACCCAAGGCTGAAACATTTTAACATTTAGCCTAGCTACATTTAAAAATGTACTTGTAACTCGACTCGCTATTGAAACAATCTTTAAAAATGGAACGAACTTCTGCTGGAAACAAGATGTTTAAAATGTTCTGTGTTGTCTGCAAAAAAAAGTAACAAGCAGACAAAAAAGATTTCTTAAAAACAACCTTTGAGTTTTGTAAACCTTTAAAACTTATGTTGACACATCAATTCAAATGACCGTGTTTTCCCATAGCCTATTTTGCTGCCTCTAATCCCAAAATACAGGTATTAAAAACATGGGAGAAACGTTAACTGCAAAACCTTAAATGACAAAACCAAAGCTTTCGTGTTTTTCTTTATACACACTGTACATTAGTAGTACGTAGACATCTCATTGTACAGTATGAGGAATTCACCAATCATGAAGCTGGTATTTGTTTGACCCCATTGCTGTAGTAACCCAATGCATGGCATTGAGCCGGACCGTGTACAGCTACTGTAGTCCTGCTTCTACTTGATAAAAGTATGAAATCAAGAGTGGAGGTGAAGAGTACAGTAATGTAAAATACTGTAAGGAAAATAAAATGCATATTTTTCATGGTAGGCAGTTAAATACACGATTTCCGTGAAATTTGTGATATCGTGAAATTTCAGGGGCATTTCTTACGACAGAGTACAGGCTCCTAACCTGAACAACCCAGGAACAGAGGGAGAGTATTTAGGGTCTACATTACCCTTTCTCAATACCAGCAAGAGACAGACAGTCCTCCAGATCCCAATAGCCTGCTGAGACACCCAGCTAAGGAAGTTGCACAAGACAGTACAGTCGGCGCAGCCTAATCTGGATACTGATAAATTGGGATTTCTGCAAAAATGGGACACAACTCTGGGAGACGGTTCTTCTCAATGGTATTTATGTCATTTAATTGTGACTTCACTTCATTTAATTGGGATGCAGTATTTTCAAATGATGAATGGAGATTGTTTTTCAGAGCAAGACAGGTTCGCGTAGCACAGTGCAGTGAGTATGTGACTACCCTGTGACTTGCGTAAATTGCGTAAACCATGCTGAACTTTTGAAGGGGCTGGAGTCTCCTGTGGTTTCTCAGGCTGCTGTTGCAAAGAAACTGGGCATGTCAACATCAAAGATGCCTCACCTTGTGATAAGATGTGATTTCATTCTTTTTCATTTCATGTAGAAATAAAAAAAACAGCGATGAATTTTGTTTAGGAATAAAAAAAAAAGCAATTGACTCATTTTAAAATTATGTATTTAACATTTAATCATAATGTGATTTGATTTTATTTTTTTTTTTTTCAATTAGAAACAACAAAGTGAGACTACGGTTGTCTCCAATGCCTCCCGTTTAATTGGGACAGCCACTATTCTGAATATTTTTACTTCCCCCAAGGCGTACGCCAAGGTTTTTTAATTTTTTTACCCTACACGATTGACGATGGGTTAAGATCAATGCTCATACAGTACATTGGGGCGTGAGGACTTATGCACAGCTTCAATTTACCAAGGATGAAATGTATTCCAGGGGGCTACTTGGCTTTATTAAAATAAATGTAGCAAATAAATCATTACAACTTTCATTTTCAGGCTCTTTATTATGCTATGCTGGAGGATTTTTTAGTGCATTAGAAAAGCTTTGAATGTGATCCTGAGGGACATGGCAAATTGCAAGTTTCACATAAATTACTCCATTTCTAATAGCCATGCCAAGCACCAAAATACAGTTAATTTGTGACAGCAGCAACATAGCCAGACTCAGTAGACCCAGCAGCAAATCCGCCTGATGTTTTAAGATTAGAGGAGCACGGTATATGATGTGTGAATTCCTAGGAGGGATTGAATTTAGCAGCGACATAGCTTGCAGTCATCTAGATTTTTTTTCCTTTTTTGGGAGGCAAAAAGAGACAGATCACTGGCAAGATGAGATGACTGACCGAAACAAAGCACTGGCTAGGTACGCATGCACAGCGGTCAGCAATATAGCTAGAACGGTGCAAGAGGAGGTGTGTGGTTCAGTGGTTAAAGAAAGGGGCTTGTTACCAGGAGGTTCCTGGTTCAAATCCCACCTCAACCACTGACTCACTGTGTGTGACCCTGAGCAAGTTACTTAACTTCCTTGTGCTCC
Organism: Acipenser ruthenus; assembly: GCF_902713425.1. Taxonomy (NCBI): domain Eukaryota; kingdom Metazoa; phylum Chordata; class Actinopteri; order Acipenseriformes; family Acipenseridae; genus Acipenser; species Acipenser ruthenus. The sequence goes on from NC_081196.1 coordinate 37,852,881, forward strand.
ATCCTTCAGATGAAACATAAAAGCAAGGTCCTAGTGTAAGTGACTCTGCAGCAGCAGGGATGCACAGTTCACCCCCTAATTTCTGTAAGTCGCTTTGGACAAAAGTGTCTGTTAAATGAATAATTGATAATAATAAGAATAATAAAAAGGAGGGGCCAACTACCTTGTCTTTATCACAACTGGCACATAGTATCCCCCTATCCTATAATGAAACATGCAGAGGCTATTGTGGCAATGTGCCCCGCCCCTATGTGCATTTCTGTGTTGTATGTTGCGTGTGGTGTGTTAATGTTGGTGTATAGATATGGCTGCACGGGATATAAATGGGTGTGTGCAGCACGAGTTATTTAAAATGTTAATTGTGTTTAGGCACGGGGATTGCACTTCACTTAACGTGCATTTAAAGTACTTTAATATGTGAACACAGGGTTTTCACAGATTAGTTCACATGCTGGGATTCAAGTGAATAATTAATTGGTAATTGAATCCCAGCACAATTGTATATATAGATGCACATTTAATTCACTCGGGGTTTGGGTGTTCGGTGAGTAGTGAACGGGAGAGAGAGAGAGAGAAGTAAGAAATAACAATTGCTATTGCGTGCTGGTAGGACCAGCACGATACTTGTTTGTTTATTTACTCACCGTGTTTGTTTGTATGTCTGTCCGTCCACCGTTTGTTAAGTGTTAGTCCGTTTTGTTTGTCTATTTATTTTGGCGTAAAGTGCCGTTTTTATTTTCTGTGAGTTAATAAATCACTGAGCGCTGCAGCGTCTCAGATTCACTGCAACTACTGTCTGTCTGTGTACTCCTTTCTGGTCTGACATAACCACTAAAGCCAGCTTGTCACAACTATATATTAACCGAATACCTTGCAGTTTCCTCCCATGCGTGTGTCTTCATCACTGTAGAGCACAGAAGGCTTAATCCCTCAAGCTCGTAACCCACACATGCAGGGTACAACAGCAACTGTAACAGTTGTGTAGCCCACAACACTTAATAGATTCACCACCATGGCTATTGCATCTAAAAGCTTCTTTACTGAAAGGCACATTTATATAAATCATGTGTTTGCAATCCATGTAAATGCATATATTATATCAATTAGCCTCTGCAAGCCATGACCATTAAAAAAATAAAAGACACAAAGATTCACAGATATGATCAGAACCTTCAATAACCACTGATTGACAATAGAGGAATACGTTGACAATGACGCAGCAGTGACTGTTTTGTTGGATTACCTGTAACACCAATACTAGATTATGTACGTACCAGTTTTTGGTCACATTTCGGTGGGTTCTAACTTTTGTCTCATGGTCTGATCAGATGTCATCTTGATACGACCAAAAAACAAACAAACAGTCTGATGGTTATCTATTGTAGTTGTAAATCATGTCTCAAGCAAATCAGAGAACTGTATTGCATTGATCAGAGGGCTTATTTTAATGTTTATTGGTGTTTTACAAAATCACATCAGTCCTCTAAACTTATTCTGGATTTTTCTACAGAATGTAAAACATAGTTGAAGGTAAAGGGATTTACAACAAGCATAATTATATACCGAGCATCAAAAGAAACGTATCACTTACAAGTGATAAGTTTCTTTTGATGCTCAAATGTATTTGGATAAAATTCACTCGATGTGATTGAAACATGACAAACTCTGTTTTAGAGCAGGTGCAGTGACTTTTTATTGTGCTGATTAACAATTGACATCACAAAGATGTTGCAAAATGATCTGTCGATCTTGGGCAGGTGTTGTGACTCTAGGTCGTGGCCTGTCACTGACAGAGTGTGTCTGGTTATACCGTCTCGCCAGGTTTGAAATTGCTGGCTGTGAGCACCCAAGACGGCGAGCCACAGTACGCTATCCTAGTCCAGCCTCCAACATGCTGAATGCACGAAGGCGCTGCTCTCTTGACAGACGTGGCATACTGGTTTTTTTTCTGCGATTTTCTTTATTGCTTTTATTTAAGCTTGCAATTCAACAGCTGAAATCACTCCCTATGCAGTGTCCAATCAACTATCTCACTAATTAGGTGATTAGGTGCATATGCTTCAGTCATAGTCACTCAAGCGATTAAAAATAAACCAAAAACAATGTCAATGTCCATCATTTATATATTTATATCATATATACATGTGTTATAATAGTGATTTTTCTTTTGATGCTCGGTGTACATCCAAAATATACAAACATAAACGTGATTATAACTGAAGAAACAGCAGACAAACGATTCAGCTATCTGCCTTCACTAATACTAAAAATCAGACAACTTTTTACAAAGAGCAACCTACCAGCAGTCTGGTAGCAAAGATGCAGCCAACGTAAGCACACATGAAAATGCCCACGGTAATCTCCTCGGCCACAGAGCAAATCATTTACTTATCTAACTATGAAAATAAGATGGCTGCTCCTGCACTCTGAATATTCATTAGCACCGACCCGAAATTAGAGAAGCAAATTGCAAAAGTAATATCTGGTTCTCTACACATGCAAAAATAATTAAATCCCAATTTAAGCACCCCACGGATCATTGTCTCAAATTGTATTTTTCAAATAAACAAACTTGATAGTAGACTGTGGTCTACGATTGGAAAGCTTCAGAAAATTAATGCGACCTGGAAATTGCTGCTGATAATTGTTGGTGTTTCGGTACATTAGGGAAAAGGCTCCCACAGTGCTCCTCTCATTTCAGACACAGCAATCGCTTATGCTATTAATAAGGCTAATAATCCATTCACCTCCACAGCTTCCTGACAGTGTTTTTACTTGATTGGGGATTGCTTATTTTTTTCTCCCGTATAAATCTCAAATTCAAGATATACATGTTGGTAAGACTGAAATTCCATCTTCATCTCTCTCCATATCCTTCTCCAATACGACATCTGACACTGCCAACTTGTTTCCCAATTCGTCAGAAGTCTATTTGATTTATAATGTGCTAAGCCAGCCCTAATAGCTAGCTACTCTTGCTGCTACTGTACTGCAGTCTCCAAGATACCTTCCCTGTGGTGCCTTACATTTCAATCTGCCAATCTTTTACTCATTTTATGCTATAAGTTTCCACTTTCTAAGCAGAAAATGCAATTGGAAGGTTTATTTACCGCATGTTTGTCCATGAGTATAAGGTATAGGGAAAAGAAGAAAAGGTCTTTACTTTTATAAAGGGGAGGTAAGTATTATGAATTAACGTTATTCAAATAACCTGAATCACTGATGTGTCGCATGATTGACTATGCAGTACAGTGTGCAAAACCTAAAGCTCTAAAAATCTGTAAAAGCAAAGATTGGTTAGTTGGGTAGCTGAACTTCAAACAAGGAAATCATGGACTATCCAGTCATACATTTGTAAGCAATGGTTAATGACAAAAGGTTATAAGCAGTGCTATAGGGTTTACTCATTAGTGACAGACATTAAGAATTATCACATAAAACGGGCATTGGGAACAAAGAGTGAGAAGACAGACTTAACAGCATGATTTCCATTACATGAGAGTAGGTGTTTAAACTATCTCCAGGTATCCATGCTGACATTGGACTTAGCTTTCGCCAAGATAAGCACCAACTAAGACATAGCTTCTTTTACTGTAAACTAATGTGATTCATCTGGGTTTCCCTCCATCTGATGATGTAGATATCCTTCTGCCTGGTGTTGGTTACTGAAGTATAATGCTGGCTCCAGGGATCAGCCTATTTTGCCTCCCTGGCACATCAGCACACACAACGGCTACAATGCTGGCTCCAGGGATCAACCAATGTGCAGCCTCCCTAGCGCATCAGCATGACAACCGTCTGGACTGAGCTGAGTATGGCATTTCTCTGGGGTCTTCAAGTGGGCACCTTCCATCCTTGGTGTTTTGTCGACTAGCCCACGACACCTTAAGAGGGCTCGACAGTGATTCTGGCGTCCCAGCATCACCCCCCTCCGTCTCCCACAGCTAAGCCCATCTTACTTACCTTCCTTTACACTGACGTTGCTTTCTTTCTACGATGCTTGAGGTCCCCAACCAGAATCTTTTCGTCTCAACCAGAGCCAGTTGCTGCTCCTCTCTGCTGCTTCAGATAAGTTCTTCACTATGCATCACAACTCTTGATCACTGAATCCGATGTCTCTGAGAAACTGGGTACACCTGGACTCTCCACCCTCGCTGTTCCGCTTCAGCAGCCAGTTGAGCATACCGAAGTTTCTTCCTTTCATACTCCTCATCCACAGCATCCTCCCATGGCACTGTTAACTCTACCAAGTGAATAAGGTGTGCAGATCTAAGCCGTTGTCCAACATCTACCAGCATTTTCCAGTCTCTAGCATCTTCCAGTTGTCCTAGACGAGTTTTGGTTTTAGTACCTTTTCTTGATGGTTGCTCCCCTGGACAGAGGAATGTTGTTCTTCATGTGTCATATATTGCTGAAATTGGTGGCAAGCCGTTGGTCATGCTGCGCTTGTCTTCCAATGCTAAGGTCAAACATCACAGCACCTGGTCATGACGTGAAATAAACCATCCTTGGCTAAAGACCCACCTTGTCAAAATGTGTCAATGTAGCTGGCGATGAACACAAAGGACACCACGGATCCTCTCCTACCCAAAGATTAAGGTTCTGTGGTGATGGGAGAACATTATATGTTGACCTGATGAGGAAACTGATCCTGCTCTGTTCCATTGTCCATAGATCTCGCCAGCTAATCTTGCGTTGTTCCACACTCTCCCATCTTGTCCATCCTCCTTGCTTGGCCTGGGAAACTGCCTTTATGCACCTCATCCTCTCCTCCTGCTTTTGCACCTCATTGACTACCAGCTTCCTCCATTAAGCTGGGGCTGCTTTGTGCCATGTAGGAGGAGCTGAACTGAGACCAAGGCCTCCTCTTCCATGCTATACTTGCCCCATGATATCACTGATACAAAGGGTAGCCTTTGCATCTTCCACAGCTTCCTTTACCACCCACTTTCTTCCAGTTTTCAACATAGGTGCTGCCTCCCTCACACATCATTGTGTGACTCTACCAATGTCATTTCCAATCGAACCTTGGCGCACTTAAACTCCTCGGTTACAGCGGAGACTGGCAGCTGCAGTATTCCTTAACCGTACAGTCACACTCTGCTGAGGCCTTTTCCTGACGTATGAACTGATTAACGCTTCCAGCTTCTCTACTGTTGTCAGGGAAAATTCATACACAGTGAGTGGCCACAGAAGTCTTGGTAGCAGACCAAACTGAAAGCACCAGAATTTAAGTTTGCCTGGTAAAGCGCTGCTGTCTATGCTCTTCAACCCTTACTTCTGAGTAGGGTACTTCTCTGGGGTCTTCAAGCAAAGCAAAGTAACCAACACAAAAGTCAACAGATATGTGACATTCAACTTGCAAGAAAGTACAGTACAGGCAATTACTAATATGTTCGTCAAAAGTAAGATTGGGTCCAAGGTATTTAACTACTCTTGGTAAAGCATGCCCTTCCAGAGTTCTTCAAAAAGAGTAAGTAGCAGGGTTCCGGAAAAAAATACAGCGTTATACGTCCCCATGTGTTGCTACAACGGTTTAAATAACGTACCTGTCATTTTTCTTTTCATTAACATCCTGACAACTTTTTGCACATAATTTTAAAGTCTGTTCAAAGCTCTTGTCAAAATGTCCGCTCCAGTGCACTGATAGTGTAAGGATTATTTCCCACACTGTCAAACAAGCAACACAGCAATAACAATCCATGATGTGGTAGGGAACAGAAAAGCCAGAGCACGTCTTGCTATGTTTTTCCCCACAGTGATTTAGAGGGCAGTTCTCAATACCCCAGTGCACTAGAACGGAACACATCATGGATCGTTATTGCTGTTACTTACTCGAAGTTCGTTTTTGTAACATTGAAGACCAGTTTATTGTCCAGAAGCTACTGTTGTACTAATGAAAAATGTATTTGCAGGTTTGTGTTGAGTTGATTTAAACTACTGCCGGCACAATACAATACTGTGTCATCAACTTATAGTTGAATACTGGACTCTTTACAGATCTGGGGCAAGTCATTGACAAAAATCTAAAAAAGTACAGGTCCCAAGACAGAACCCTGGGGTAGTCCCATCATAAGTGATTTCCAGACAGATTATATTGATCTTCAAGCTGCTCACATGACAACTGACCAACTATTTATTTATTTGAAACCCTGGATAAGTCAGTACTCATCATAATAATACAAGCACATTATTATTTCACCAAGTCCAGAAAATAAAATGTTGTATTCATTTTTATTTACTGCTTAAGGCGGATATAAATGTGGATACCTGGAGATACTGCTGAAGAATACAGAGCATCTGGCATTGTGCAAGTCTGAGGAGACCATTCAACTAGCAGTACTTTTTTTTAAAAGTATGACTGCAATAAGAATGAACAGTTTCTTACTCTGAATAGTATCATAACAACTTGAGGGGCTTTTATACTTAAAATACTTACAGTTGCATGTACTTGTACAAGATCTTGTTTCATACTGAAGAAGAAAGAAAGAAAAATAACCTATGTGGCAGATATGCAAATCCAAGTAAATTCAATATCCCGGTTTAAAATCCTGTAGTAAACTTGCCAAGAGGCACCTCCTGACTTACCAAATCAGCTTTGAAAATCCTTATTATTCAGTGCTGCAATAAAGTTTAATGGAAGGTTTTTATTCAGCCATATATTTAATACTAGAGACATTTTCTTCTCATTAACAGCAGTAAATTGGAATTGTTGCTATTAGTTTTCAAATGGCATGGAAATTAAATTGTATATAAAAAACAGAGATCAGGTTTCACTAACAAAATTTTATACAATTAGTAAAAAATAACTTGACTTGCCAATCTGTACTGACTGCAACATGTTCCCCTGTGTGTGTCATTTAAATGCACAGGAATTATTTTTTATTTTATTTTTAAGAAAAAAAAAAAAAAAGTATTTTATACGTCTCACACATTTTTGGATGCAATAAAGGGTACCATATGGTGCTTGTACAAGAGAGGTTTTGTACTGCCTGTGCAGTTAAATGTTTTATAATGCAGTCAGTTCAAACCCAGAACAGTGCATTTATGTGATCAAAAACAAAGCGTTTCCCAGGGCCTAATCTAAGTGGAATAGCATCTCCAAATGGTAAATGGATATGGGTAAAAAGGTGGTGCTAAGGTTTACAAAAACTTTTATTTCCAATATTAAACTGGGGCTGCTGTCTGTTCTGTGCCACATATTTGTATAACAACATAGCTCCTTATTTCCCTGATAACATAATAAATTCACAGCCCTCTGATCCACCTACGTGGTGTTTTTCCTGCAGTCCTTCTTATTGGACTCTCTTCCATCGCTGCAAGATGGACAGACCCAGTTCTGCCACCCCACAATCCTAACTGGGGCTGACACAGTCCAAATTGGAATCAGTTTGATCTCGATCTGCTGCTAATGGAAACAAACAGGACTGACATCAGACCGATTTCAAGGCGGTGCCAGGGCAGTGAAAACGTGGCGTTAGAACTCCTGAATCTCAGAGGTGGCGGACTAGCAGAAGCGCAAATGAGTACCACTGTTTTAGCAAAACCACGCTATGCTGCTGTTAATCTTGTCTTTATCGGGTTCGCCATCAAAATACACATCCAAGCAAAGTATACAGTAAAATGGTCAATACTAGTCAAGGTAATAACCCTAAAAAGCATAGTCAAGCCCTCCACCGTCTTTAGAAATGTTGAAAAATATAAATGCAGTATATCACCCATCACAAATAAGACATCAACTCTTTGACCTGTACGATACAGTGATCCTTCTCTCACTGTGAGAGAGTCCAGACTTCCAGGATGCCCTGTGGGTCCGTTCTGTGAGTGACCACATCAGCTATCCCTGTTGAACTGAAACTGCCTTTTACATGGAAATCAATTTAGGGCCTTGGTAAAAGCACAGTGCTACCCTATAATAAATGTGGTTGTTGGGGTCCATAATTAGGATACCGGGTTATTTGTGCTTTGCCTCATAACAAATATTGCCTTTTTTGTTGCTGAAATGATTTACAATGCCCACAAGCCAAATTAATATTGTAGTGTACGGTGGAAAATGAAGGAAGGAGACACACACATTTATTCGAATCCATCATTTACTGGGACAATTATTCCCGGCCCGTTAGCCTGGGCCACACCAAAAGCAACAAACAGTCGAGCACTCTCACAGTAGCACATTCACACAGCAGCTTATCTCACTCTTTTTAGCGCAACACATTTTTTTCCTAGAGCAGCCCTTTGGAGTCAATCTTATCAAGAAAACCTCTTAATTATTCTTCGTCTTTTAGCCATCCACACAATGTTGATTTTGCAACATTTATATATTTTGAAACCTTTTCTTACTCTGTCCACTGCATCGAGTTTCATTTTAACAGAGAAAGATTCTCATTTTTTGCTGTCTGCCATGCTTCGTACTGTGTATCTGGAAAATTCACCCAACGTTTGCCAGTCAAATTCCATTATTGGGGAAATGGAAGCCTCAACCTTACCGTGTTATAACCAGTTCAGCACTATAAGGGGTCGTGGCCTTTAACTTCTTAGACATGTAATCCAGTGCTTAATTTGTAAATCGGGAGGTCCCGGAACACATAGTGAGCATGAGGGGGGGGGGTGTTCCGGGGGGCTCTGAGGTACCGGAACGCATGAGAAAAAAAGTGACAAACACAATGTAGCAGCGCAGCAGACAGAGTAAACAGCTAAGCAGCCTACTATCTATGGTGCTGAAATGGACAGCGCTCTCCAAGGTGCTGATTAATTCAAAGCATTTAGACGTCACTGCAGAACACCCGCCACACGCATAGCCTATAGTATGCCCACATAGGCCTACTCGAGTAGCTGTGGGGCTTACACAAGTCCGAATTTCTCATAGCCTAATTTTCAAGACATCAATGTACAGCAACATTTTTAGACGTCACTGCAGAACACCCGCCATACGCATATGCCCACATAGCTGTGGGGCTTACAAGACCCGAATTTCATATAATTTTCAAGACGTCAATGTAGCAGTAGAACACATCACAATATCGGACTATAACTTCAAATAAAAGAAATCAATGTAGGCTACAGCAGAACACACATATCAGAATAAGCCTGCCTATGTGATAATATGAAGCGCATATTCAGATTAACTTCACAGTACAGAAGTTTGTAAAGGAAAAAGATGTTCCTACCTTGGTTTTCCAAAACCTCCCACAACACAGCCATTTCCTCGTGTGTCTTCTCCTCCCTATTTCTTGTTTTGCTCCTGGTGTCTGTGCCACATCTGTGTCCTTTAGCAATCCATGACCTCACATAGGGGACTGGGTTGAATTTGGTCAGGGGTGGGCCAACAAGGTTCAGAAAGAGTAGTCCTAATATGGTGGCGGTATGCAGGGAAGCGCGGGTTGAGGTGCAAATCAGATTCATTTGAGAAAATCCCCGCTTGCATTCTGCACTGGGATGGGGATGGTGCTGACCGCCACCAACAGCTCCTTAAGTCCACCTGGAATGTCTCCTTTACCATTGGTGTCCCTGTACTGCCTGTAGGCCCATATGACCGTACGTGGACTGTCAATGCCAAACCGCTGGCAGAGAGCGTCTAAAATTAACAGCGCGTGTGAAAATAAATTGGACCTGACGCGCCTGACGCGCACTTAATAAATGGACTGCAAAGGGTTAAGGTGTCATCTTTAGCCTTGGCTACAATGCTTGCTGCCGCTAAATGGGCCTTGGTTCGGGCATGTTCAAAAACCTTTTTTCTGAGGGCTCTTTGTTGTTTTTTTACGTCAGAGGCAGAGGACGTTACTGTACATTCCACCCACTCTTTTGCTAGTTTCATCCCTCCAGTCTTTTCCGGACCCAAGCTCCCTACCTTTTTGCATGTTGTACAGCCCAGCTTTGAATTTTGTATGACAAGCCAGGGGTTATACGATTGCTTTTTATTAAACTGAGCCTCCATCCAAACTGCACCTGCTCCGGGCACTTCGTCGGTGGCTGCACTGTCCTCCCTGATCCCGTCCCCCTCTCACTAGTAGGCCTACTAGCTAGTGGAGGACGTGTCGGTGGTGCTGAAATAGCGGGATTAGCAGCGAAGACATCAGGAGCAGTTTTCCCCTCACTCCTCTCCTCCGGCACTGACAGTTCTCTGGCTCGTTTCGGGTTCGATTCACCATCTTTCTCTGGATGTTTGGACTTGAAAAACGTCAAACTCGATTGTCTTTTAGGCTTATCCATTTTTTATTTGGCTTTCCTTTCCCACGACACATTCCAAATTCAGTAGCAACGACTAGCCTAGGCCACATGACGTGATTACGTAGGGATCTCTCACTAGCTGTTTCAAGATCAGTTACTTACACGCCGGCCCGCCCCATAATCTCTATGTACAAATAAGAGAGCAGGTCTGGAATCGGTGTGGCAGGATAGGATGCGCTTTTATGGGAGGTGGGAGAAATAACGACGAGGTTGAGGCAACTTTAACTCTGATCGCTTTTATTAGAATGTTTACAGTGCAAACAGTGGAAATAATAATAAATCATACTGCGAGAGGTACCGGATCCGGGCAAATTAGGTGCCGGAACGAAAAAAGTCAAATCTGAGAGGTGCCGGATCCTGCAGGATCTGGCTCAAATTAAGCACTGATGTAATCTCCTTGACATTACATCTGTAAGATTTCCGCTTCTGTCTAAATGACTGACTGCTGAAACACATTTGTTCATTTTTTTATATCCTGTCAAAATATTAAAACCACATACATGTGCTATTTGCAAACTGGGAAAAATCCTCAATGCAGTGTTGCTGGTTAAGCTCAGAAACGCGTGCCCATATATGGCTGGTTTCACAGGCTCTACTCACACTGCCATACCTAAGGTAACGTCAGGTAGTCCAGGATTAGTGGGTCTGAGAAACCACATTAGATAGACCAAAGTTAACCTAATTTAGTGCCTAAACAATGGGGTGTAGAGGGGCACTTTCATGAGGACAATGTGTTTCTCACCCCTCCATTGGCTCTCCTGGAGCAATAATTTTCTGACAGGATTATGTCTATTAATTTACATTTTTTTCACACTGCAAATACTCTGGTGCAGAGTTTGGGAAATATAATTCAAGTTGTTGATAATTTATGGTATATTTATAATTATGAGCATTGTGCCTCATTAGGTAAATGTTTCAAGACTGACAATGACATAGGAGTTGAAACAGGCTGCGTGATAAAGAAGCATTACATCGGATTGTAAACGCCATTAGTTAATAGCATTACTCTCAATGATGGATCCATCCAAGCATGTGCACTTTCATTTGTTTGCTTGCATATTAACTTACACTTTAATGTCCTGTCATTAAAAAGTTGGTAAGGGAAACAGGAGTATATATAGAAAGTGATCTTCATTTCCAGTACAAGAAGCAACTGCCAAATCCAACTTTGGAGGCAGGCATGAGACAATGTCTTAGCCTATCTGTACCCCTACCCCTTGTAAATAGCAGAAAGATTGCCCTTGCACCCAATTAAAATAGATCATATGGCTTTAATTACAATAAGCTGTAGAAAGGCAAAACAGTAGAAATGGTACGAATGGTGTTATAGTTGTACTAAACAGCGACAATGGGATCAATAACGCACATCGGAGCACTGACTGGAGGGTCCTCTCTGTTGTATACACACTGTACTAAAGAAAGCTTAGCAGCCACCTGGTGGTAATTACACTCTACTGCAAACTGATCCTATTAGAACTGAATCTATTACGAAGAGAAACAATCATCCAAACCTCCTCAGGTGGCTAGCTGTGGAATTGAATTGTACCAAGCCATGATTAATAATGCTGTCTCAAACAGCTTCACGCTCGGCAGAGCTTAAATGCTAGTGAAGAAAAAAAAAAAAAACTAGCTGTGGGACGGTCCAGGAAATCCAATTGACCTGACAGCTCAGCTGGTTGAAAGTCAGGGAGAACGGGTTCGATCCCTTGCATTTTCAACCACACATTAATCAAACATGCATCTTTGTGAAAATGCCTAAAGGACCCTCGGGCTAGGCTGTACCGGTTAACTGGGTAAAGGCGTTATCGAAGTGTCAGCTGCTTGACCTACACCTTAATTGAAACTGTATTTCACCACGATAGCCCAATGAGGTACAGCACCTTAGGCAGTTGTACATTAACATATGTCAATTTAAAATCACCAAGATAAAAAAAGGCAACTGTTTTGTTAAAAGGAACCATTTTAAATAATTAATACGTCTTTAAATACAACTATGGCCAAATGTTTTGCATCACCTAGAATTTTAGGATTGAGAGAATTAAAAAATAAATAAATAAATAAAATATGAACATAATCTTTTATTTAACATTGTGTAAATTGTAGAAACTGCAAAACAGTATCGCAAAAGTCTACTGGAAGCCATAATAGTAGTACAGTATTTTAATGTTGGATTTCTAAATGTCACATTTTTCAATTTGTCAGTTTTTCATTAAGTATATGTAAAACTACAAAGCGGTATGTAATTCAGTAACTCATTTTACTTTGACTTTATGAAGTAAAATTAGTTAATTCTATAAAGTGATGTATGTTCACATTATGATAAAGGCCTATTATCATTATTATTATCATTAACAGTAGTGCAGACAGACTTCATGAATAAAACAGAACTCGGTGTTCGTATAATTCACCAGTTGCAGCAGTGTGAATAGAACCCAATGTAAACTGTGATCATAAAGACCTCCCTCAAACAGAAGGCTTACCTCTGAACTCCTCATCCTTCCCCTCCTCCTCAGCATGGTGAGAATCCGCTGCACTTCCCAAAGCTTCTCCTCCTTGGCGGGATCCTTCACACCGGAATTGAGGTCTGAGTGGAGCCGATTCAACAGGAACTCCTGGGAAAGACAGAGACGCTGCATCAGTGAGCAGCAGCAAAGGAAACTGATCCTCACCACTCAGCTTCTTAAGAGATGGGAACATGTGCACACAAGCCCATAAACTTAAAGTTTTCAATTCAGAGAGAAAGTGATTTTCTGAAAAAAAATTGCAACAGTTGTCTTGGTCTATTGAATGGAGGGCTCATCAACTGCACATATTCGACCTAATTCACCAAGCATAATAAACTGGTGATGTTACATACAGTTGTAGTCAAAAGTTTACATACCCCAATGGAAATGTATAATTTCTAGAAATTTCTCAAAAACAATACATTATAGGAAAAATCTTTTGTAGCAAAAATTTTGCTTCTGTGGACGAGGAAAATAAGTTACAATAAAGAGATGTCTTCAGTTATTTATTTCAGCAATTCTTTTGCAAGAGAACCACTTGCCAAAATGTGACAAACTTGCTCAGGACCTTCAGAATCTTTCTTTTGGTACTGGCTGCAGTTCAGCTCTGTGACGCAAGGAACCAGGCAAGTTTCCTCTCAAGCAACACAAATAAGCTACGTTGTGTGGAGATATGAGTGAACGCCGACTGGTTTGTGAACACCACATTTAGGAGAAAAGCCATTTTTTCCTAAATGGAATACAACCTTTTTAATGAAAGAAAAAATTGCAAGAACTAACATAGTTGCAGCTACAGTAGCAGCTGGGAAATTAATATTCAGAGAAATGTCTTGCTAGTTTTACAAAACTGTTTTATTCCTTTCTGAAAATTTACATATGCCCTTGTATCAAATGCTGCCCTAAATGTCAGCACATACATCAATGATTCCAAGAGATAGTCATTTAAAATGTAGACAGGCAAATTTAAATTAACATCTGTTGGACCATCTAATAGTTCATTCCTCGGTCCACTACTTTATACATCATGATTTTGCCCATTAGGCATGGTAATTGAACTTGTAGCATTCTGATACACTTTTATGCTTACAATTTGCAGATTTATTTACCTTATTCTTGTTTAATGACAAACTCATTTGCACAAATTATAACTTGGTGTCTCACTAATTACAGTAATTGCTTTCTAATTCTACTCTAGCAAGGGCCCTGTCTTCTTTGGCTCCTGCTTTCTGGAATGAGTTACCTAGTGCTATTTGTTCTGCTGTTTCACAATTAGGTTTTTTGAAAAAAGCACCAGTACTGCATCATTTCCCCAGTGTCTTAATTATTCTAAGTCATTCTAATCTTGTTCTATTATCAGCCATGCCAACTGGATTATTGGAAGGTTAATCATGTTAGGATGAGATTTCTGCATCCTCCTGCCACTATTGGGAGGTGCTGAAGAGTCATTTTGATGGATGTTGTATCTTTTCCTGTTGATTTGCATGTTTCATATTTCTTAGCGTGTCAGTAGAATGCAAAGCAAATGAACATTCAAGACTCCTGGGTTTCTCTTCCTAAACTTAACATGGAGACAAATGTTTTCATAGCATGTCCAAGAAGACTACCTCACAGATTTGCATAAGAGTATGTTTCCATGCTTGTAGGATTATATGACAAGCGGAATATCTATCCCATTCACTTTCATTGGGATTCCAAATCCTGTTATCCTGGGATAAAACAATACGTTCTTTTGAAAGCATAGCAACAGCAGCCTGTCACTTAATAACTGATTACTTTGTGGTATTAAGTGTAATAATTCCATAACTTACTTATGAGATATACAGTGGCGTAAAATAAACGTCAGGTCAAAGAATTAGTCACAAAGGGCAATGATCACCTAATGACATTATATAATGCAGTTTAAGCACCGCAACCAAACATCCCTGAACATAATAATATTCAAAAGCTTGTAGAATTTGTTAAAGGGGGTGTGTTGTACTGCAGTATTATCCTGGAAGAATACAGGGCCTGGCTCTCACCTGTCTCCTGATTTCCTCCTCGGGGTTCTCCAGAGTGTGCAGCAGCTCAGGGTTGGATGACAGCTCTGACCACTGAAGAGGCCTCACCACTGGCTGCATGGACACATCTCCAAACAGCTCTTCTACGTGGCTCAGCAGCACCTGAAGTAGGGCTTGGCTTACCTTTTTAAACACAAAAGAATTGAAACATCACCTTGGCAAGATTGTCAGACTTTGCTGTGCTCAGCAGAGAAAACCACCTACAATATATAAAGCTAGCTAGTAGTATGCAAGGTCTATATTCTGTTTGTGGAAGTGATGTGATAGGCTCCTACCAGCACAGCAACTTCCCAGTATAAAATCAAAGGCTCCACATACACATACACACGACTTCTGAACTAGTCCAGTATATGTTACACTTTCATATAACACACAAAACTAAACCTAACAAGGCTATTAGAGTAATCTGCAACCCAGTTAATAGTGTGGTTTATAGCCTACCCAACCTCTCACTCCAACTGAACCGCACAGTAACAATCTAAAGGGGTAGGGGCTTACTAAGTTACATTTATTAAAAGGCAGGCAATAGTGCCAGCTTTCCTCATGATACCAAACTCGCCTTTAAGGTGAACTTAATTATTATCAGAGCACATACAGTATACAGCGTAGTCAGAGTGACTCTTGTGGCCTCAAACCCTCTTTTTATAATACTGTACTGTCTTACACAACCCTCTCACCAAAGCTAGTTTTCTTACTCCAGTTGCCTGTATGCACAAAATCCATCACAGAGTGTGGATGCTAATCAACTTCCATCTGCTGCAAGAGAGTGCTGTCAAACCCTAAATAGATCACCACCACATGAAGAGTTCTGATCTCTGTGGGACTGAGATGAAAACTATCACCTGTACAGGTGCAGACAAAAAAAACAGCAACAAGCTGCTATGTACAAAAAGAATGCATGCTCCTGCTGCTACTTGCTACTTCCTGCTGCTACTTACAACATAAGAAGGTTCATTAATATTGCAGTACCATGATTTGTAGTTCAAGCATGGATTATTAAAATTACAAAAGTTAACAGTGGACAAATGTTAGCAAATGTGTGAATAGTATCTCTTTTTTTTATTAGGCTTTAATGTTGAGACAGTATGGTAAATAAATATACAGTTAATAAAGAAATATACCTTTAAAAGCTCCAGTTAATACAAACAGAAATGTAACAGTAACTGTGATTGTGTTAGCCTGTGAGAGTTTGAAAATGTGTATCTAAGCATTAACTCCCTGTTTATTGAACAGCAATAAACAGGGACTTCATTTAATTTTTAATATATTTTCTTCATTAGCAACCTGAAGTGGTCGGTGTGTGCATATTGTAATGTAACTGTTGGTTGACTGTAGATATTTCAAGGTTGCTACCTGTAAGCACAGATAAAGAGTTTTAACCTTAACACATGCCTTCAGACATCGGATGTCTGGCACCAAGTTCAGAGTCCCTGAGGCAACACTGGTTATGAAAGCGCTGTGAAAGTGACAGAATCTGCAGAATCAAGGTGGGTGAGCATTTATAGCTATTCATCTCCTTCAAGATCTTCCTACTCTGATGATAAACAAGTAATGGAAAAATACAAAACAGTTTAAAAACAGGAGTCAAATAAAATAAAAAATAAAAATAGAAAAGGTAACCAAAATCCCTTTTCAGAACCAGTGTACTGCTACTGCTTCAGTTCCTAAACAGAGATAGTAACTTGCAGAAGTTCACACTTGTAATGATGTTATAATGTAAGCATCACAGTTACATTGCCAGACCATTATATTCAAAGGACATGCTGTACAAAAATATGACACAAAAAAAAATAATCGTGTTCAACATCTTAACTCACTTCTCATTAAGTTTACCGATGAAGTTTATATAAATTTATACCACAGTAAACACTTGGCAATGATTTCAAATAAATGTACTCATTTACACCACGAAGCTCAGAGTTCAACTATTTCAAAGTAATATTTGATTTGAAAGGTTTGTAGCCAAACTAGTCTTTTAAAATAAGACAATATAATGCAATAACTTTTATTACAAACCAGCATAATGTTTCAGACACACTAGCTTCCAAGACTATTGAGACATACATAAAAACAGTGTGCACAGTGACCGACAAGGTAGAAAAAATGTATTTGTAATAGTACAGGTAGAATTTCAATAACATTAAAGATTTTAAACACCTAACATATGGATGCCGTTACGAGTAAACTGACCTTGGACCTTAGTCATACAGCAGATCAAAGAAGGGCACCCTCTCCTGTGTTGCAATCTACATGTTTTTAAACGTTCTGGAAATGAGTCGACAATAGAAAAACGCGGTGCTAGTTTACACAACTTAAAATTAAAGACATGAACTTGAACCCCTATACATTGCCTTGAATAGCTCAGCCAGTCCAGTTTTAAGTGATAACAAAATTGGGCAAGCAGTTCTGTACTGCAGACATAACCTTCATGAGCCAAAGCAATCAGAGGTCAGGACACAACCTAGATACCAATAACCTCAATAACTCCCCAATAGCAAGTTTCATCACAACTGGATGACTAGAGAACAACACTGGACACAAGGCTGACTTGTAGTGCAGTACATAAAGAGTTGCCACTGAGGGAATGACGTCAGGACCTCCTCAGAAAATTGTATTTACAAGGGTGCTCTGCTTGTTAAATAAATAGACTTTTTACAAACAGATTTGTTCCATCAACCCTGCAGAGACCACGGTCTGATGGATTTTGGCACAGGGTAAGGTATATCATAATTTGCATGTACATAAAAAGATAACCGTAACCAAAATGCTAACGACCTTTTTGGGTAAAACAGTGCTAACGACCAGTTTGGGTAAAACAGTACCTTTAGTGTGGGGCTGAAGATGATGCAGATATTGTGGATGTTCATCTTGTTCTTGTCCTCATTCAGGATGACGTGGTGGAGATGCACAGCCAGCCAGGACAGGAGGCAGTGGTGTATCTCGGGCAGCTCTGCCAGCAGAGACTGGAGTGCAAGAACCGCCTTGCCCTCCCCAGCGCGGTCTTGGCACCAGCAGTCAGAGGCAGCTTTCTCAAAGTGGGGCAGCAGCTCAGCAGTGAACAGAGTCTCAGGCAGCTCGCGCAGGTAGCGCTTCAGCAGGCAGGCCACCGAGTTGTAGTCCATCTCATAAAGGGGCGGCCTCCCCCCCCGGTCATACTGTAGCATCAAGTTTTCCACCCTGCTCTTTAGACCTGGAAAAAGATGACATAAATAAGTTAAAGAAAGATAATAAATGTCAACAACATGCCAAGATATATCAAATTAGAAAGAAAGAAAGAAAGAAAGAAAGAAAGAAAGAAAGAAAGAAAGAAACAAACAAACAAACAAACAAACAAACAAACAAACAAACAAACAAACAAACCAGAAAAATGTTGGAGTACCCTTCAATACCTTTATTTGGGAGTTGGTTTGGGCAGACTTAGATCCTACCTCTGCTATAAGTTTTCCAATATCATTTTTGTTACTGTGTTTTGTATTACACACACATACACCAAACACACACACACACACACACAGTTATCAAAGCAGTTTTCCTCACCAGATACTCTGTAGATCCCTTCCCGCTGCAGGCCGTTGGCCTCAATGTGGTCCACACAGTCCCGGAACACAGCAGGTAGGCGAACCCCATCACACAGCATAGTCCGATGGGCACACTCCTCCAGCGGGGCTCCAAAGACGGGCATCCACTCTGAACCTTCACTCTCCGTGCCAATATTCTGCTCCCCCACCACTACTGCCGTCGTCACAACCTTCTTCTGCTTCCTCCCCTCGCCCCAGAGCTTCAAGATATCCGGCAAGGCAGCATCCAGGGCTTTCCGGTCATCCTTGGTCTTCTCTCTGCCTTTGACCTCTTTGTCCATCAGCCTGGAAAGCAGGGCTGTTTTCAGGAGGCTGTTGAACAGGCGCTCCTTCAAGTCTGTCTCTTTGTCATCCCCCAGCCTTTCAGGAGTGCTGGTGTCACTGGTGTCACTGGTGTCACTGGTGTCTGGAGCTGAGAAAAGAAAGAGAAAGTAGAATGATTTTTCTCTGTTTCTGAACATAGGAACAGAAGGGATGAATAGTTGAAGTAGAATTAAAATGTTAGTTCAGCTCATTAGCTGTAATTTAGTCAAAATTGTTATTTTGTTTAAAGTAATTGGATATTTAATTGGACTTTAGAAATATCCAATTTCCGTTTGTATAACTTCTATATATAAAAAAGGTAAAACAGCTATCATGTGCATTAAACACAAATTTATCAAAATATTTCTAAATTTAGGACAAGTTAGAATATCTTGTCTTTAATGACAATATCCAAACCAATTAACAAGGTAATTACTTACAAATTGACTATCTACGCAATAAAAAGAAGCCATGATACAGGCACTGCGTACCAGTATTAATGTGTAAATTAGGGTTTGCACTCTGTTTTAACCGATTGTAACCCCCATAAAAACTATTTTGCTCCAGAAACGTTTGCGACCTGTTGCAATATACAAAGTATGTATTGTTAGTGGAATTTGATTTCGTGCCAACATTTTTTATTTATTTTTTTTTTTTTAATACGTGAAGAACACATAATAAAAGGCTTGCAATGGCAAGTGTAAATGGCGTATTTTTTCCTTAAACCACAAAAAAAGTCCAGACTTAGCTAAATACAGATGCGTATCACAAATTCAACACTTAAAATCAGTCTAGCGAGTGAACATTTAGCTGACATGTTAAACCTGGGTTTCTAAAAAATAAATCAGTGAATTTAAATATTTTGTTTACACTTGGCAAGTCAACATTTAGCTAACATTTCTAAAAAAATAAATCCGTGAAAAACTACATGTAACTTAATTTAACATTAGCTTCTGAAATCTGAAAAACATTATCGTTCAGCAATTAAATCTTGGGTTTTCACAAAATAAAGTATGCACACCAAGAGCGAAGCGAACAGCACGAATATAACACGAGTACAAAAAAATGATGTAGCTAGTCATGAAAAGAAAAGACGGTCTCCTTTTGCTCCTTTTGTGTAGACAAAATAAAATAAATAAAACACAAAAGAGCATGGGTACAGCACACACACTAAAAAAAGGAAACAGTTTGGGGAATACCACCGGCTTGTTAAAGTGCTAATGTGATTATTATTATTGGTCAACATTATTAAAACAAAGGAGCGTCATTTTACAGAAATACAAAACCAGTGTGTGGTGCTCCCCGTCGACTTTGACTAAAATTAAGGTGAAATAAAGAGTGATAGACATACCATCAATTTCCAATTGTTCTGCTATTTCTTGACATGTGGCATGCTTCGTTTTATTGTCTTTATAACCACGGACACTGGCATCATAAAGAACATTATATTTTTCAAATTTAATAATTCAGTTCTCATTGATGTCGATTTTGTTTATTTCTGTGGTAATCTCTGCGTGATCAGGACACTGACAGTCTGACAGCCACTACCTTTGACCTTATTCTGATTGGTCCATTGTGACGCGAATAACACGTAGCAAAATACAAATAAAACAAATGGATTTATTTCTATATTTGCTTGCTTCATACGCGCCGCTCTCTTCGCGTGCATTGTGCATTACTCCATTTAAAGCAATAGTTTTCATTATATTTGATTTGCAAGCTCGCGTCTGGTGTGCATAGTTCTTAACATGCAAGCCCATTGACGCGTTTGATTTGGCATTGTATGTTGCAGAGTTTACCCCCTTTTGTTGTTTGCCTGGAAATGGAATCGCCGATCGCAGATCTCCTTCCATCCGATTTGGAAGACAGCCCCCTGATTCCGGCGGCCCAACCCCGCCATGGGAAGAGAGCTGCTTCCTGCCGGCTGACAGCAGAGCGCTTGTACTGCAAGGACTGGCCGCCAAACAAACTCCTGAAAGCGCTATTCGACAGGGATATGGCAATTCCAGCTGTATCAGACAGGAGCGTTATGTTCCTCATGCTCTGTGAAGTCATGTCTGCCGAACCGGTCTTCCCCCCTCCTCCAGCTGCCCGGTCCCCCTCATCTAGGCATCCATATGCAGCAGCAGCTTCGGCAAGTCAGGATCCAGACGTCTGTTACAGAGACCCGAGGCGACATCCCATCGGTAAAAGTGGCTGCATCCACCAGGGCCGCCAGTATCCATGAAGAGATTTGCTGCATCAAGGGCCTCCTACAGCCTCTGGTGGATTCAACGTCTAACATCGATGCCAGGCGTGACGCTCTAGAGAAGCGGCCCGCTGCAGCGGCAGTCCCTCCTGTCCCCAGCACTTCAAGCATTCTCCAGCCAGTGGAAGCAGAAGCTCCTCCATATAATCTGTCCTCAGGTTCAGCTGCAGTTCGGCCCACAACAGCCATCAGATGCCACTCCGTATCACCCCAAATAAGACGTCAAATCATTGAGGGTAAGGACGTGACTCTGGTTTCTATTTTAATAGCATCTTCGGAGTTCCTTGACCACCGAGTGGTAGATTGTAGAGACCTGGCAGTAACACTGAAGTCCTGCGATCCACGCCAGTAGGAGAATTTGTAATTGGGACATTCTATGCAACGTATACCCTCATAGACGTCAGGAACTCGACCAGGATGTTATATCTGACGGAGCGGACAGTCAGATATGGAGGAGCTATATTTTATGAATACCATAAAAGCTTCTCAGCAAAAGCAGCAGCAATTCTGGAGACTGAACTGTGACAGAAATACAATGATTCTTGGTTGTAAATCTCCCTCCGGACCTCTAAGGGCGCTAAGCAGCGAGAATAGTGTTTTTTTGACAGGCTGGTATGACAGTTCTATCCCAGGGTCGGGAAGTCGGCCAGTTAGGATGAAGGCGAGATTCTGTTGCAAGAACGCATTGACCCGGAAGGGAAACGACGTGGCAGCCGCAGATTGGAGACGCAGTTGCACTCGTTTACCAAGGGGTCATGTGTGACGGCATAAAAGGGGGCGGAGAATCGCAATCTGTTCCTTCGCTTGGTTTAAACTTTTGAACTGTAAGGACTGTGAGAGACCCTGTGAGACATAAAAACGTTCATGAGTGTTTTGTTTTGTTTGTCTGTAATTGTCTTGTTTTGTATATTACTGGACAGCTAAACACAATTCCAGAGCTGTCGCTAAGGGCCAGCACCAACCTGGAACAGCACTGTACGATTGTCACTAATAAACTGTATCACCCACCATGAGCACTACTGCATGCACCCAGGACTGGTGACCGTGTTAGTATTATTGTGGGGTATATTTGTGTTTATTATTTGGGATTGCAACCTGTTGTTATTTACGCCACGTAATACACATTGTTGTGTATTGCAGGGGTCTTATCATTTGGTCACCAGACCTGGATAAAAAAATAAAAATACCTTTCCAACTGGATTATAACTCTCCTTGTTTGTTTCATCACGCACTGCATCACTCCTGCACTTGTAACCATGAATCCGATTTATGCGCCAGCCCCTCCAGCCACCTCTGCTAGTCGTGACAAGTACGGAAGGGCAATAAAGTTTTCAGGATGCTTACAGCTATGCAATAAACTTTAATCAAACGTCCTGCCTGTCTAAATATTGTCGAAACCTGCACATATGCAGTGGCGACGCCCATTCATTAACAATCTGCTCGGTTGCTCGCAAGCAAACTGTTTAAATTAAAATTAATTAATTAATGCAATTTCAGGCCTCTGCTATCGATCTACCTGAATCAGTATGCACATCATCAGGATCAGATCCTTCACTGCAACCGCTGATCTCCGTCTCAACACCAATCAAAATCTCTGCCCTGACGAAGGCCCTGTCCTATCACAACGACCGCAGCTTCATCAGCTACCTTATCAACAGTCTCCAGTTCGGCTTCTCTACAGGACTCGCTCAAACTCCATCAGTCTCATTCTCATGCAAAAACCTGCATTCAGCCATAACTGAGCCGTAAATTGTCACCTCCCTGATCCAGGTGGACAAAAGATTCATGGTCGGCCCTTTCTCTACACCACCATTTGCTCAGTAACGGATCAACCTGATAGGGGTGGCAACTCGTAGCTACTCTGGTAAGAAAAGACTGATAATAGATCTGACAGCTCCCAGGGGAAGCCCTATAAGCAGCATTAACTCTATGATACTGCTCCATTACATCACCCTATCTGACGCTATCAAGTCCATCAAAGCAGCGGGTCGGGGAGCATGGCTAGCAAAAGCAAACATCTCAGATGCCTTCAAAATCATGCCAATCCACCCGTCACTTCGTCACTTGAATGGCGTGCAACTCAATTGACGTTCAGCTGCAGTAGCAGTCCTAAAATATTTGACAGTCTGTCGGAAGCATTATACTGGGTCCTGCTAAATAACAACAGTGTTCCATTCGTGCTCTATCTACTTGATGACTTTCTCCTCATCTCTCCCCCTTCTCACCCTCCGGATCAAGCAATATCAGCTCTCCATTCACTCTTCAAAGCAGTGGGCGTTCCCCTGTCGGAAGAAAAAACTATAGGGTCAGTTACTACTATAGAATTCCTTGCGATTACACTGGACTTAGTCAAGTTCAAGGCAAGACAAACTGGAACGCATACGCCTCCTGATCAGCAGCTTCCAGCTATCTCACAGCATTTCAAAAAATAAACTCTTGGGGCATTTCAATTATGCTCGAAGAATCATTCCACAGGGAAGGACTTTCATTTCACGTCTGTTAGCCCTCACTTCAACAGTCAGCAACCTTCACGCGCACATCGTCGTCTCTGCAGAGGTCGCAAGGACATAACAATGTAGTCTACGCTGCTTCAACATTGGAACGGTTTATCAATGTTCCATGAAGAATGCATAGCAGCCTCAGACCTGGCTATGTTTACCAATGCCTCTCAACTAGGATACAGTCCCATTCTGGCTGATCAATGGTTCTATGGTCAATGGTCCCCTGAAATCATCAACCTGTCTCTTGAACTGAAATCCACAGCCCTACTAGAACTGTATCCAATAGTAGTGACAGCCTTCCTCTGGGGCAAGGACTGGTCAGTACCTTTTATAATGAAATTGCTGCGTCGACTTGTATGGTTATCAGTTGCTAATAACTTTCTAATTCAAGCCCATCGTGTGCCTGGTTCCTCTAACATTGCTGCTGATGCTCTTTCTCGCCTGCAGCCCCTCCCCCGCTGCAACTTCCTCTGTTCTACCATTCACTGCACCTCCAAGACAATAACAATCTTTCTCCTTACTCTATTCGTTCCTATCTGTCTGGAATAGAGCACCACTACCGCCTTCAGTGCATCCCGGCGCCCACCCTCCTCTCCTTGCCTACTGTCCGTCTGACCCTCCGAGGAATGAAGAAATCCCTCCCTCCTGTATCTCCCAACAGGTTGCCAATCACGACGGACATACTCTACAAAGTGGTCTCCATCCTTTGACGAGGATGCTTCAATCCCTCGGATGACATAGTGATGAAAGCAATCTGCATAACAGCATTCTTTGGATTCTTAAGATGCGATTAATTCACAGTATCGTCCCCCTCCAACTTCCCATCATTAGTTTGAGCTAGAGTGACCACACTTCCTCTAGCCTCCTGTGGCATCTGCCATTATCAGCTCCAGGCACTCTAGCCAGCGGGACCCCCGGCCATAAATAATTATGTTCTGTAGCAGCTTATGCTGTATAATGCTTTTATTCAATTTATTGTTACCTGTCTTTTCAGTCTTATTTTTATAACTGTATACTAACTATGTATTTCCTATTCAGGGT
The DNA here is from genome assembly GCF_902713425.1 of Acipenser ruthenus. NCBI lineage: Eukaryota > Metazoa > Chordata > Actinopteri > Acipenseriformes > Acipenseridae > Acipenser > Acipenser ruthenus. Next base: position 37,877,340 of record NC_081196.1, read on the forward strand.
ACCCCTAAAGCCTATGCTAACTTAAAACGTCGGTGTCTCTCTATATCTATTTTCCTTTTCATGGGTACAATCACGAGTCTATTCTGCCTGGCAAGACGGATCATCTATCCTCTCCCCAATATGGGTTTGCATCCGCATCCAAGTCGCCGCCACAGCTCTCCTGTGAGTAGGGGACTAACATTATATGTTTTCCAGGTCTCAGGGGTCATCAAGATCAGCCTTCAGTCACCAAGGTTCCCGATCGCGAGACTGAGACTTGCTTTCCTATCATTCTTTCCCCCTTCAAAGTAAAAATGGCGCTCTTCAAGCTGCTATAAATCATTTCTCCTCACGAATAACCAATGCACCGTGAACTGCACTCAAAACAGCAGACCGGTACACTAATCTCACATCTTTTATTTATTTTTTCATGTAACTAGTACTGTAGATATGCAAGAGTTAAGAACATTCATAGTATGGGAATGGGATCTTAAATAGAAATATGTGAACTTAACTACCGGTATGTAACAGTCAGCCTATCCAAGTTTTTGTTCCAACCTTGTCCTTACATACTACATTGAACCAATAAAAACTCTGATCTGCTCCTTGTATTTAGTGGTTAAATTACACTTGCTGAAATGGAATGGTCCTCCATGGTGAGGGCAATTAGGAAATCTGATTGGCTGATGCAGTGTTCAATGTTCCATTAGAATTATGGCAAATTGGAGCCTCTGTAATCAAGACTCAAGACAAATAGGATTATAATGGGTATAATTCCTATTCCATTTAATACCAAAGTCCAGCTGGTTCTTAGATTCCCAAGAGGCCTCTGCTTGCCTACATTGTGTTAGATGTAGAGCAACAGTGTGAAGCAGCCCTGGTGATTAATCTGATTTAATGTCATCAAGCAGTTTGATTGTTGGCAGACATGTCTGTAGGCAGTTTTAAGAAGTTCAGCTGTGTGGGAGGATCCCTGGGGTCAGAGAATATGCAGGAGTTCTCCAGAGACAGCTTGTCGTGCCTACACTCAAGCGACGAGAAAATCATGACGTTTTTGTAAAGAAAAAAAAATAATAATCTTGGCTACAAGATTGTTCACAAAGTGTGCACAAATCTATAATTATGAGCCCTGCCCTTGACACCACATTTGAAAGAAAATAAATGATACATATTAATCATCCCGTTGCCATGGGACCTACTACAGCGATGTTGTGTACTGTAAAATGCAAAGTAACTTATCTTTTGTTTCTTTCTTGGCATCGTATAAATGGTATTTACAGGGACTGGACAGCAAAAAAGAAACACGTGACAATCATATCAACAGGGTACAGGGACCCCATGGTCATTCAGGACTGCAATGCTTCCACACGAGAAAGTCCAGAATCTCAATATTTTGTGCTGTTCTAGATACACTTTGCATATGAGAGCCTGGCAGAGCGCCGCCCGGGTAGGGAGGGCTTAGGTCGGCAGGGCAATCCACGGTTCACCACGCACCAGCGACCCCTGTGGCTGATAGGGCGCCTGCGGATCTGCAGTGGAGCCATTCACATCTGGTGGCTTCGCTGTGGATCCGCAGTACGAAAAATGATGGATTGGCAGGAACACGTTTGAGGACGCGTGTTTCAGCCTCCGTTCCCTGAGTCGCCATCCCGGTTGCAGCTGTGAACAGGGATAAAAATAGTAATTGGGCATTCCAAATTGGGGAGAAAAACAGGGTATAAACCATTGTCGACGACTAAATGTAATAAATAAATAAATAAAAATAAGAATTAAGCCTACAGTTTGGTATTCTGTTCTAAATCAGCAGTTTGTCAGTCCAAAACTGTTGTGACAAATTATATGTTAAATAAATAGGAAAAAAAGAAATGTCTTAATCAGCTTATTCTGCCATTTATTGCAACTGCGGTACCAGCGGTATTCAGTGAGCAAAAATTGTAAAGGGGTACTTTAGCTGAAACCTGAAGACAGAAGGGGTACAGTTTCAAAAAAGGTTGAAAAACTTGTATTACACAAACAAACGCACAGTGGAAAATTACTATTGAAACAAATAAACAATTTTGGATAAATAAATCATTTTAGAAGTGATAACCTGTTTCTACATTTCCCTCAGCTGTCCCACAACTTACAATAACTGATTGGGACAGTAAGCAGGAGCTGTGATTGTGGTATGTGAAAAATGTCTATCTTTGTAACCCTCGGAAAGCAGGAAGGGGTGCAAATGCACCCCATACATTTAGCATGTGCATTTTGAAGGATTAGTCCTGTTTCCTCGAATCAGACGAGGACTTTCTTGGTATCAAATTAAAGATAAGCGATTACAGTTTACTCACATGTAAGAAGATATCCTGCAATATTTAAAGAGTTTTTTAAACACACTGGAATGCATTTGCGCCTCTTGCCACTAACAAAGGATTAAAAGACTAGCCAATTCAGAACTGAATAAAAACAGAAAGTAAAATCTTTAAAGTTCTTGCAAATTCCAAAAAATGGAAACAAGGGTGAGACAGTCAAATGACATGTTCCAGAGCAAGCCTATAAAGAGAATTAGACATCACAGAACTAGGGTCTTTAAATTTAGATGGAGTTCATACTCATAGTGATATCCCAGCAATAAAGAAATGGAACTAATCCCATTTCGAGGTAGCAGAACACCATTATCCTGTAAATCCCTTTGCTAATGGCAATTACAGCTTTACACACAAAACTCCCTCATGGGGAGACAATAATTAGCATCTTGCTTAACTACTGTAGATACAGTGGGTAAGTGTGGCAAAGTGGTTTGCAGTGCGCAGGTGTAGTGATGATGTGATTGTGAAAACAGAAGACAGACAACAAAGTTCACGATCCAAACAGGTTTTATTGTTTATAATCCTGGTCTGGTGACCACAAAGAATAATCCCAGGCAATACACAGCAATGTGTACTACACTGCTCCAAAACAATGGGTTGCAGTCCTAAAATAATAACAGTTTGTAAATAATAAACACAGTAGAACACACACATAGACACACACGTTCACAAGTCCAGAGTGATTGTTATTGTGCTCGTGGTGCAATACAATTTATTAGTGGTACAGTGGTGCAGTGTTGTCCGGGTTTAGTGCTGGCCTGTAGCGACAGCTCCGGATCGCATTAGCCATCTAATAATAAACAAACAAGTACATTTTTAGACACGACAAAACATGATAATTCCACAGTACTTCTTCTGGTTCAGCTTAACCATAATAAAAGGAACATATCACCTCACTACGTCCCCTTTTGTACCATCAGTCACGCCCCCTTGGTTAGCGAGTGCAACCGTTTCTCCTCCAATCCGTGGTTGCCACATCGCTTCCCTTCTGGGTCGATGACTTGGTGTACCGTAGCTCCGCCCCCTTTCTAGATGGCCGACTTTCACCTAACCCTGGTAATGAATTGTCAGGCCAACCAGTCCAGGGCTCTCTGTTGCCTTTATACAGTGCCCTCACAGGTCGGCAGAGTTGAGGTAATTTGCGAATTGAATTGAAATTCAGAGGTCAATTCCAATTCAAGTGTGATCAAGAGTGGAATTGGTAATGAACTGGAATTGAGAAATCTCAAAGCTATTGAATTTGGAATTGGCATTTTTTAGTGAATGGAATTATCAATTCCATTTCAATTCCACTGAACACCCATTTCTGCACAAAACTATTGCACTGAATTGCTTTAAAAAAACCTGAGGAATAGTATTCCCAGTGTAGCCTGGCTCAATAGTCAACACACCTGTATGTAATTCACACAATCACAACAACAGGTGCCATGACTGATGAGCTGATTACAGCTTAAGTTTCCACAAAGAGGTGGTGCCTGAGATAGGCAGATCACTAGTAGCCACTTATATTGATGAATTGCTCATTGTCATATTTACAAGAGAGTCTATTAGTATGACAATTGTGAAGTGAATGTTAACTCATGTTCTCAATTAATTGGAATGAGCTAACCTGCCCTACAGCTCTATTTAAGACCCAGCCTTACACTCAGTCTTTGTTAAGTACATTTTTGGAAAGACAAGGAGGGTGACTGGGAGTGTTAGGATTTGGAGAGTAGTTGGCTGTGTTGGAGAGTTTTTGAAGGATTGCTTGGATTTTGGACCTGGACTGGAACGGAGACTCCTGATCGTGTGATTGACCCTGGACAGGATGAGGAAATGAAGAAGACCATTGTGCTTGCTTTTTGACCACAAACTTTGCCAGACGATTTAAACATTATTGTCTTTACTTTAAGTGCCACAATGACAAGGAAGACCTCAGGTCTTTCATCACTTTGATGAACCAAGTGAAGGTGGCAAAGTGGGAAACCATTGTGCTATATGTAAACATTGTGGAACATCCGTCTCTGGTTCAACAAAAGCTACTTCCAACTTCATAAGGCACCTCAAAGTAAGTATATTATGTGACAATCTTGCATATCTAAATTTCTTAGATACATTTATCATTTTAATGTTTAGAAAAGGCACCATAAGGTAGAAAATATTTAGTGCAAAGTTGTGTAAAAGATTTGTGGTTAAATAATTGATGAACTAATAGAGGTTCACTAAAACTACTCAATCTCCATAATGCATTAATAGTTTTTGTATCCACTCCTCAAGGGAAAGCTGTATTTCAATGAGTAGCTCTTACCTGATTACATTTTTTGCATAGGATGCAATCATCATACCTTATGGTGCCTGTGTACTAAGCAGGTCTCTCTGAATGATTTTGCATTATCATTTGTATCCTACTCTATCTTGCCAGATTAAATACAGAGAATTAGACATTCCATCTTGAATCTAGGGTTCATTATTTTAAGGTGACCTGGTAATTGAATGCTGCTTATTTTGCTAGATTTGTTGTTCAATGTGTTATGTATATAAAACGTGTGATATTTTTTTTCTCTGAGCATTTTCAGAGAAAGCACCCTGACTTCAGACCCCAAGAAGTGGGAGGCCACAGATCCTCGCCAAGTGAAGCTTACCAACAACATTGTTAGCTTCATTGCTAATGATCTCATGCCCTTGTCTGTTACAGACAGCACATCCTTTCACACTTCACCATTCCCAGCAGGAAACGCCTTAACCAGAAGCTACTTCCTCAACGCACCTCTGGTGTACAAGATCAACTGAGGAGTCAAATGCAGCAAGCCCAGGACATCTACTTCACCACAGATCTGTGGTCAAGCTGAGTTATGAGGCCCTTTATTGGCATCACGAGTCACTTCATCGTGGACTACACACTGAAAATTGTCAGAACGTATGAGGAGGCTATTGAAGTCTACAACATGGCTGACAAAGTTTCAGGCATAGTGACTGACAATGCTGCCAACATGGTGAAGGCATTCACCATATTCCCACCATTGGATGTCCAAGATGGTGACGAAGACCAAGATGAGGCTGTTGATATTGAAGTGGTGATTGTGAACGACAAACTAGATTATTTTCCACCCGAGCGCAGCTCCTGTTTCGCTCGCACTCTACAGCTGGCCCTTTAAGACAGGTGATGGCAAAGGTGTCCAGAATAGTATCTTATTGTCATAAATCCACCAAAGCAACAGACTTACTGGAGGGACACTACAAACTGCAAATTTCAAATGCCACAAGGTGGAATAGCCAGCTGTAGATGCTGAGGTCAATTTTGAAAGTTCCTGCAGAGGTTCTATCCGAGCCCCATGCAAGCTCACACCATACGAATTGAAAATCATTGGGGAACTCTGTGAAGATGTCACTGAGAAGATCCAGGGAGACCAGATAATCACTGCCAGCTATGTCATCGCATGTGTCCGAGGATTACGTCATGCAATAGCACACATCAGTGAAACCTATAGCAACAAGATGGTTCTAACCATGCAGTTATCCTTGGAGACATGCCTTGCAAAGTTTGAGGAGATGAAGTGTTTCGAGATGGCTGCAAGTCTGGATGCTAGTTTCAAATTGGACTGGTGCAAGGACGAAGAAGTGCACAGAATGAGTGAACTGCTGACTAACAAGGTCACCTCCCTGCTACCAAGAGCTACTGACATGGCTACATCTCCTCCACCAAAGACACACATCAAACTCTTTTCATATATGACCAAACGCTCCACCACTACCTGAGCCAACCCTGTCTGCCAAAAGATTCTGATCCTCTAGCTTATTAGAAAGGAAAACCGATGGAGTACCCCCATTTAGCCCAACTAGCCTGCAAGCATCTAGCTGCACCTGTAGAAAGACTCTTTAGTGTGGCAGGCAACATTTTCAGGCCTGAGCAGTGCAACCTAAGTGATGCAAAATTTGATGAGCTTATGATGATCAGGTGTAACAGAATTGGTAAGTGATGACAATCTTTTTGGCTGTATGCATAACTTGATACTTTCTTTTTGAGGCAATGCATACTACAGTCCAACATTGTTTGTCTATGGTTTATTTTCTTTTGTATTTCTTGGACGTGCACATGCACATTGTACTGTAATAAATGTAAATTATCGTCATTGCTGTTAAAAGTGGCAATAAAAATGAAAAGAAAAAGTATATGTTGTGTGAGTGTCCCTTATCTTTTAATACAAAATTATACAATTTCAAGGACTAGAGGTAGAATTGGATTTGGATTTGGAATGACAAAACTGTAAGGGAACAATGTATACACGGGTGGAATTGGAATTGACTAGATTAATTTTATAAAAATTGGAATTGGAACTAAAGGAATTGGAATTTAATCTGAATTGAAGGAATTGATGTGGAGAGGGAACTGAATGGAAGGAATTGATGTGGAGAGGCAACTGAATTGAAGGAACTGATGTGGAGAGGGAACTGAATTAAGGAATTGATGTGGACAGGGAACTGAATTGAAGGAATTGATGTGGAGAGGGAACTGAATTGAAGGAACTGATGTGGAGAGGGAACTGAATTGAAGGAACTGATGTGGAGAGGGAACTGAATTGAAGGAACTGATGTGGAGAGGGAACTGAATTGAAGGAATTGATCTGGAGAGGGAACTGAATTGGAGTTAAATTAGTGGAACTGACTCCAACTCTGCAGGTCAGGAGGGAGATTTATAATCAAGATTCATTCTTTCTCTGTCACAGCAAGTCACTGGGTTAGCTTTCTCCTTAAGAAGTTTTGAAGATACTTACAGTCACTTACAGCCATAAAGCAGCAAGCAAGGCTTATCTGCACAGAAGTAAACAAGAATCACATTTTGAGAACCAAGCGTGTGTTGGTAACATACAGCACATATACCCGTCAGGGACATAAACACAACATGTCAGGCAGATTCATAGAGCAGGTAAAATAGCTCCTTTGTATAGGTACAGCTAGCTACAAGTTTATTTTTATTTTATTTTCTTTCTTTATTTATTTATTTATTTATTTATTTATTTATTTGTTTGTTTATTTATTTTACATGCACTTAGCTCAGAATTCGAAATCAAAGAACTGTGTATCAAGTAAACGTATGTAATATTAGAAAATGAAACTAATGATGATAATGTACCTACATTTATACTGTGAAGTGTATTCCCCCCTTTGTCTATTACATTCATGTATTCCTCTCTGTCTATAGTGCAGAAAAAAAGGCTCCAGTCTCTAAGCCTGATAACAACATACAAGAGGAATCCCTTCTAGCTCAGAAAAGTGCAAGCCAGCCCCTAAGAACATTCCAACTTGTAAAAAATGTGACGGCCGTGTGGCCGCAAAAGCAAATCAGCCAACATTAGTCCTTTTCAAACACTGCAATACAAACTCAAAGGGAACAGGAGAACTAATTAAAGAGGAGAAAGAAACAAGAAAGAAACAAAACAGAAAGTAAAAATAATCTTGGAACAGTGAAGGTGATTTGCCCAGTCTGACCTGGATCATTTGTTTGGTGTTTTGTGTTCGTGGTTTTTGTTAAAACCTTTATTTTTGCTCTGTGAGCAGTGTTTGTTTAAATATCTATTTTATTTCTGTTATTTAAATAAACGGTGCACGCCGCATCTTTTGCCCTGCAGTACTGCCTGTGTGTTTTCTTCCTGCATCTGGCCTGACGTCACCACACGGCCAACCCTGTCACATGTAGCCATCAATAAAACCACATCAAGACCAGCAATGATGATTTATGTTGTTGAACTCTACCTGTAAACGGTAAGTCTCTGTAATCCTGTTTTCCACTAACTCGGTGACAGTTTTTTTAAGAAAGAAACAAGCACTCTGAAAAGCCTTAAAAGCTGCCTAAAAATGTTCTACAGTAGACAGACACTTCTTTATCCTATTTAGGATCTGGCCCCTGTTTCAATGGAATAATGGTCTAGTGGTTATAGCAATGGACTTGAAGCCAAGACAGCCTGGGTTTGGATCCCAGCTCAGAAACACTGAGTCACTGTGTGCCCTTGAGTCAAGTTGCTTGGCCTCCCAATGTTTCAATTCCACCAGCTGTACTACAGGTTAGATAGAAACATAATTCCTCCCTCTGGAAACAAAATGATGAACTGGAAACATACAGTAACATATTGTAAGGAAAAAAGGTCAAGCTTTCATTGGCATAACTAATCACAGGCTGGAAACCACGCATACTTAAGTCACCAGAGCTAGATTTTTGCAAATACCAGAGAAACTGTATACAGTACCAAATTTCATCTCAAATTTACCAAGGGGGTTTCCAGATATTTCTGTAGTGGTCTGTAACAGAGTTGTCCATCAATATGATTACATGCTGTACATGTGCGACCGAGCTGTTGTTGAGTGGCGTGTGGGTGGTGACGTCACAGACCAGAAACAGAAACCAAAACAGGTAAGGAATGGTGGTGGTGAAACTGAGCGCTACGGTGCTCAGCTATTTTATTAAATAATAAAACAAAATATTTAAACAAAACACCAAACACTAAACAAAAGGGCACAAAACAACAAACAAACAAACAATAACGGAAACAAGTATACTTATATATAGCAACTGTTTCGCTCGCTCTCTACAAAACCCGTCTCGCCTCTGACACTCTCCCCTTTAGCGCGGACAGCTGGAGGCTTTTATATTCTGCACAAGTTTAGTAAGGATGCGTGACTGTCAGCTAGTTAAATAATCAGTAGCTGATCAGTCACGCATCCTCACAAGGTTTTAAAATACAAAAACAATAACAGATTTATCCGCACCGCAAACAATAATACAAATAATAATAAAACAGTGCACATACATATAGGGGCGGGACACTCCACCACAACATGTTCATGTCCAGACTCACAACCCATAACCTGGGGGTTTAAACAGGTTCATCCATGCTCCTGCGAGATGCCAGATCTATAAAACTTTCTGAAACAAAAGCAGTAGGCTTGTCTCTCTTGGATGGAGTCGTATCCAACTGCACGAGTCTTCTATTAATCCACATAGGCTTGTTTTTGCCCATTATCTAATAACCCATTCCTGGAAGACACAAATGGACGGTCTAGTCTCCAAGAACACGAATTTAAGGATGTTCTAGAAGAGGAGTTTCAGACATATGTGGATGCCAGTGAATTTAAACAAGAACTTTACAACACACAGACACACATATACATTATATATATATATATTATATATATATATATATATATATATATATATATATATATATATATACACATTAGTAAAATGCTTCAAAATGAAAAGTGTTGAATTCATACTTTAATTGTAATTCTAATTGTAATCCCCTCTTCAGTGCATCTGGCAATATGATCTTACACTCCTTGGGTTGCTATGGAAACCATTTTTCTATTTCCAGCTGCTTCCAGCGGGATAGCAAATGTCAGTTGTATACATGTGAAGAGAAAGGAGAACCCACACAGTTTCACAGCACACACATTAAGAAAATAACTCTTGTAAGCTTGCTTTTTGGTACTAGGGGGGCAGGTGTCAAGCATTGGTGATAAAATGGACAAAGAGAATACTTGTTAACATCTTTGGCCCTTTGTAATACTGTAAAAAAAGAGCTAGAACAGCAAGAACCACAATATCATTAAAACATGTCTAAGGGTTTGGAAAAAAAATTGTAAAGAATTATTAATCCAGGCCAGCATGACAGGCCAGAGGTATCAAAGCCAGTGGTCAGAATATTGTTTTTGGATTGGAAAACCTCTCTAAAAATTTGGAATTGTTTTATTTTTATTTATCAAATGCATGCACCCATGTTGGAATTCAGGGCAGTAATGCTGGATCCCCCTTGAGAACATGCTATGAAGTCTCACTTTACCTTCCACAAGAGACTACAACGTGTGCGTTTGAAATCCAACATTTCAAAAAGACTGGGAAAAAAGTGAAATTTACTGGTTATTGACTTTTGTTCCAGCTACTTATTCAGAATTTTCTGTAATGGGGGGGGGGGGGGGTCATTTTGGGATTCAGCATGCAATTTCCAATAAAAGTCTCTAGCTCAAATAGTTTTTGAAGGTTAAAAGGTTGGATGGTCCAAAATCAACCACATTTTGTCTCCTTCACCTTATCAGGCTGAAAATGTCATTTATTTATAATTTTTTATGGCTTGAACATCCCTGAGCACCGAGTTTGGTTTAAATCGGAGGTGGTAGGGTGTTAAATACACTATTTTTGGGTGATTTGTCATGGAATAACCTGTGTTTTGTAATTCAGTTATTGTTTGCCATGGTATTGGCAAAAACTGTTTTCTTTGTGGGGAAAAACAAAGTGCATTTTAACTAGCTGCAAGAAATAAATAACCATATGATGGGTATGTTGTTTATTTCAGGTCTAAAGTGAGTACAGTAATCTATCATGTATCCGCATGTCACATATCCGCCCTAACTGTTTATCCGCCATGACGAAGCTCTCCAGCAATGCAAAATGGCTACAAGAAAGTGAGTTGTGCTTATAACAGAAAAAAAAACCTATGCAGTTTGCTTCTGTGTAAATTACCCGACACTAATGTAAGTGTATACAGCACTGTGGCAGGGAGGATCTTGCGGGATGTGTGCCTTTGTGAGATCCCGATTGGCTAGAGGGCTTGTGCGCAATTTTTAGTATATCCTCCAATACCCCAAAATGTTTTCCGATATGTTTTGGTACGTGGACATTACAAATACAGTGCTAAGAACAGGAGCCGGACGGAGTTGAGAAGGACTATCAATACTGCTGTACCGTATACAATTTCTGAGGCTTGTTGTAAAATGGTGGATCGTGGAGCGACGTGATCAGATGCCGAAATCAAGGCACATTGATATCTGGAGCGATGAAATCGGTCAAGGAGAACTTCAGGAGTTCAAAACGAAATGCATTCATTATGATAAAATGTATCTTGTGTTTTTAAGAAACAAAGCCATAACGTTCATGGTAAGAAGCGCTTATCCATATTTTATTGTAAACATAAAATACAGTGCATGGTGGGATAATGTCATATGAAGTCCTACAGTCCATTGCGCTGCTAGAAACTGTAACCAAACTATTTTATTTTAATATTGTTTGTACACATTAAACCCGACTAAACATGAAACAGTACTTTAGTGTGGACGTTCGGGTCGGAGTGTAAACGCACCATTAGTGAGTGACAACTAGTTAACTATTTATTAAAAGATCTTACAAAAAAATGTTAAGATACACTGCCACTGTGACATGAAATTATTTCTTGTGAATTCCAGATTAGACTATTATTTTTCGCTTTGATTGCTGGTCTCTTTAGACTCCCTCCATAGGTTCCTATCGGTACAGAAAGCTGCAACTTGCGTGATGTCGAAAAGGCTCCTGTCCCCACATACACTGTCGGGCTACTTTATTCAGATCTGTCTGCCCAAAAAAAAAACTCAAGATGACAACATGAAAAAGAAACCCACAATTTACATTTTAGGTCAAGAGAGTGCATGGTTTGCATATACAAATCTAAGCAAATAAGTTTCGCACATCCATATATCAGGGACCCACTGCAGCAACCTGCAGCAGCTTGCAAAGCTTGTAAAGAAATAGAATGCATTGAGCCAACCAGCTGCAGCGACAGCAACAGGAAATGAGAGTTGCTTAATGCACAAAGCACTTCACTTAAGCACTTCACTTAAGAATGAGATTATACCATAGACTCTGATTAGGTGATTGATACTATTGTATGCATGTACTGTATTATGTCATACTCTGGGTGGTAAACTGTAGAAGCATCGTTGACTGCACATAACAATATCTGTCATTTTCAAATAAGAAAATGATGAACATTCGGTCGATGCTTAAATTAATTCATTGGTAATAAATTCATATAGTGCATTATTTGAGGTAATTTGGTAACAGGGGTTTTGTAGTTTGTAATTAGTATGCTGTAACTTTAAAATAAAACTAGAAATGGGGGCATCCCTGAGGCCATGAGGGGAATGGAACAGTTTGTAAACTGGATATAAAAAAGAAAGAAGGTTATAGTATTGTTTTTACTGGGCAACGCCAGCCATGGAACTTGATTCAAAGAATCACAGAATAAAGCATGTACCATATGTGAAGACATGAGATAGAGTAGCTACAGCAGCTATGTTATTTGGCAGTGTAGCTTCAGTATGTAAAATAGATGGGTTAATTATTCTTGTCTGATACACTTGTGGGCCGAGCATGAAGCCAGTATCTCAAAGCGTTCATCATCCACACAAAATGGCATAAGTCTTATGCTCACAGGTCAAAGTTACGGGTACCTTGAAATTTTGGTTAAAGTGGTTTTTTTTTTTTTTTTGGTTTTTTTTTTTAACAGAACCTGCGGTCATGTCACTTAGAGCAAAGTCTAACCCTAAAAAGGGCAGCAGTGTGGAGTAGTGGTTAGGGCTCTGGACTCTTGACCGGAGGGTCGTGGGTTCAATCCCAGGTGGGGGACTGCTGCTGTACCCTTGAGCAAGGTACTTTACCTAGATTGCTCCAGTAAAAACCCAACTGTATAAATGGGTAATTGAACGTAAAAATAATGCGATATCTTGTAACAATTGTAAGTCGCCCTGGATAAGGGCATCTGTTAAGAAATAAATAATAATAAAAAGCGCTCATTTTAAATACAAGCATGACAAACCCCTCTACACTGCAGTCTAACACATTTGGTAAAATATTACTTATGACGGTCTCTATATTTAGTCAAAAACATGAAAAACATCATTACTAAGGATAATAGACACTCAATAAACAAAACAAACAAACAAAAAATAACTAAGAAGTGTTGCCCCTCTCTCCCCTGTGCCAATGACAAAATATATTGGACCTGATTCTCTGCAGTGGGCAAAGTTAACAAAAAATACTACAATTTGAAAAATATATATGTTTCATATTGCTAAAAGTCATAGCAGTAAAAGAATAAGCTCTGGTTCCCAATTGCTATACACACTGCAAATGGGTTCTTGTGTAACCATTTGGACTACATATACTGTAGCAGGCAGAGTCTGGGTGCAAAAGGAGCGATAAATCACCTCTCTCTCAAATGAGCAGCATCAGCATCTACAGTGCATAACACACTGTAACACTGCCCGACACAATGGTTTTAACCAGTTTGCTCATTCAATGTTATGCTAACTGAATAATACTCTTCATACAAAATACAGGATTTGCACCGTATATAACTGGCAGTAGACACGTCATAATAATACTCGGCAACTGCCTCTGCTTTCCAACAACTGAAAACAGTGCCAATTGTGAGCAACATTAACATTTCCCACAGGAAAACCTGGAATCAGCACTATCCGCTCCCTCATTTAATACCAGCTCTACACAGAAACAGCAAGTGGCACAAACGGCAGCACTTAAATACCTTGTGACTGGAAAATGGGATCTTACCAAACTGCATTGTTATCTACCAAATCATTCTAATGTCAAAAATACAACATATACGCTAATCCCTTACTTTCTAATAAACAATACCCGCTTTGTCCCATATGCAAGTTCATAACCCCTCAGCCTCAGCCCCAAGCTAGTGCCATTGGAAGCCCGCATTGTTACTTTTTCCTCTAGATCAATCCTTAGATAATGCACAATTGCAGAAACAGGTCCATGGATACCAACATATTTTGCTTGATGCTTGTAGATCTCATCTAACATCTATCCAAACATATCTTTGGGTGATTTTTCTAAATACTTAAACTCAGTGTTTTATATATATATATATATATATATATATATATATATATATATATATATATATATATATATATAAAATATCAAATGTTAATAGAAATGTGTCCACATGTATATTACTCCACTCCCTATTACAGGAAATACATTTTAATATCTACATTTATTTATTTAAATTTATAATTTGATTTAATCCACTACCCACAGTGAACACCACTAAAAAAAAAACATTTTTATATAGCTGGAGTTAAATTAGTTAATGATAATATTTATTTTAGAAATGTTACCAATTAGTTCAACAGCATCATTGAAATATTTCAAATGTTTATACACAGGTTTTTTTTTTTACCTCAGGTCCACTACCAAACAATAAACAACAGCCATCACATCCTTACCTGAAAACTGTTTTGAAGTACGAAGATCATCCTCCGCGCAAGTTTGATTGTTTTCCATTTGTTATGGTTCACTTTTGTTAAATTAAAAAGACAGTTCTTGTACTGTTGTTAATTACTAACCTATTCAAACCACAGTCTCATAGTACCTGGGCTCTTTCTGCGACTATCTTGCCCCCGCCCTAAACTTTCTTTTCCTTACTATAAACAAATGTGTTATTCAAATAAGTGGCCGCCGCACCAAGTCCAGAATCAATCTAACCATTATCACCATGTGGTTGAAATGACAATGGTGTCCACACAGTTTAGTGTCATTAGGTATGTTAACTGGAAAAAAATATCTTGATAGCAGTTATGATCTGGGGTCACGGCAGTATAAATTGAGAGCTGAACGTGAGTGGTTATGTTCTTCGAGTAATTTCTGAAGCACTGTGTCGTTTTTTTTGTTGTTGTTTTGGCTTGTTGCTGTATCTGCCGTGAACTAAAGTACCATTTGGTCTCTGGTGAAATTATTCAATTTATTATGAACCTCAAGTAGGAAAACACATCTGAAGAGTGACTCAACAAAATATACAAACCCGACAAAAATAGTACCGTCTGCACATTTCTTGACTGCGATTAATCCGCCAGAGACACGGTACATTTGACATCTGTTGAGTTTCACACAACGCAAATTAGATGAGTAATACAAGTTCTACACACAAGCAGGTGAGTAAGTATGACGACGCCATAATTCAAAATACGAAATCGAGTAACTTAATGTTTTTAATGATTTAATATCCTGCTTTAAATTTATAATTACTCAGAAACATTGCATGCTTCTGAATATCCACCATATATTAACAGTTTACCGTCTGACTAATCGAAAGCATTTTTTACACTGAAAAAAGTTTTTTCTATTTATGAAACAATAACTTAATAATGAAATGATATAGCGTGTGGTTCATCAGGATACGACTGATGGAATCCTCAACTTTAAATCGCACCCATTGAGTCCCTCTGTTACCATTGTAACTAATGCATGCCAACGTTAATCTGGGCAATCAGATTCATGATGTTTCCTTATTTAGGCTTGTTCAAGTATTACGTCATCACTAGAGGTGGGATGAGGTGAAATTGGCCAAAACTTGATGATGTAATACTTGAAAGCCCTCCGTGTATCTATTATTATTAATTAGTCATTTAGCAGATGATTTTATCCAAAGTAAGATACTAGGGGGTAACAACTGCTGCAGAATCACTTACAATAGGACCTCAGTTTTATGTCTCTTCCAAAGGACAGAGCACAAGGAGGTTGTGACTTGCTCAGGGTCACACAGTTAGTCAGTGACTGAGCATGGATTAGAACTGGTGACCCCCTGGTATCAAGCTCTTTTCTTTAACCGCTGGACCACCAAGCCTCTGGATCGATTGATTGATTTGACCAACCTACTCCCTGGCGGGATAAGCCACTGGGGAATAACTGAATAGCAACCACCCATCTCTGGTTATCCCAGGATTATCACAAAAAAAAGTGGGTGATGCAATCTGTGTGGACTCCCTGATACTGTAAACATGGCCGTAACTAGCTATGAGGACACCAAGGTTGGTTGTTTTGCATCATCAATGCTGATGCTCATCTAAAAATTCTGGTAAAGTACAAAAGACTCCTTAATTTTCTCTGTTATTATTTATTTCTTAGCAGACACCCTTATCCAGGGCAACTTACAATTGTTATAAGACATCACATTATTTTTACATACAATTACCCATTTATACAGTTGGGTTTTTACTGGAGCAATCTAGGTAAAGTACCTTGCTCAAGGGTACAGCAGCTGTGTCCACCACCTGGGATTGAACCCACAACCCTTCGGTCAAGAGTCCAGAGCCCTAACCACTACTCCACACTGCTGTTGGTTTGCTGTATAACATAGATTTGGAGGTTGAATAGTAAATACCAAGCAGTCCTATAAATACTGCTCTCAGTAGAATGTCAGCTCTGGTTACGACGCTGACTGTAAAGTGCTATAAAAAACCAAACTGTGTCTACCTGGTGGGGTATAGGCGGATCAAATCAGTCCCAAAGTGAAACATGAATGGGGCTACGTTTAAAAAAGAGAGTCAGATGTTTGGATGGACATGGAAACTAAACTAGTATTACTAAATGGTTGATGTGTCCTTCCAGGGCAAACTGTGGGGAATCCACTGTTTGTGTTGATATCTCTCTAGTACACCTTTGGTGCGCCAAAATTCATCACAAAGAGACAAAAGAGATTTAAAAAACAAGACAAGTTCCCTGTACATGGGTCCAGGCAGCTGGCACAAGTATTCCATCCAAGGTCATTTGTCTGCTTGCTGGAGAGTGGAGATGACATGTACACACACCTGCCCTTGAGGACGTAACAGGCAGCAGTGGGCCCCTGGCTTCCTTATGTCCAGCTGGCAGTGAGAAATACTTGAGGAAAGAGAGCCAAAGACAATCTGTGTGCAGAATTGCTGCAAAATCACCTGAGAACAAACTTATGGCTTATGCATGATGCACATATTTTACAGCAAAGGTAAGATTGCTTTTTTAAGCCAGTTTAGCTGCCTCATAATAATTATACACAATCCAAAAGGTCTATAGGAGGACAAGAGACTACTGTAACAGTTGAAGAAAATAGACAAGCACACTCACTTTTGCTTTCTGTTATTTGCTTTTCCTGGTTGTGCAATTTTAAAATAAAAACAAATAGGTTTGTCTTGGTTGCTTAGAGACAGCTCAAGGCATAACCTTGATGACGTCAATTGAGCAGGTCAAGCTATGGTAAAAAGCACCTTCTGATATTCTGATATATCTACATTTGTAACAAAAAACAAATGAAACAAAACTACAGCGATAATAGAGACGAGTCATATGCAACAGAGATGACTTTTCTAAACCTGCTGAATGTACGTCTTGTGGAGAACTATACCTGTAAATGTAGATCACAACTGCTGATGGGATGTTAATATGCTGTTTAGGAATTGTCGATGTCATTAAGTGCAGCAGAGATGTCCAGTATCATATTGGAGGCTTTGCACAGGTCATTATTGATCAGGATGTCAGTCGGAATGAAAAAAAGGTTCTATGCCGGTCAGAAAGTGGAATTTAAACAATATAAAAAGTATGTGAGTGTGTGGAACTTAACAAAAGGCCAAAATAATGCTGCAGTATACATTTATAAAAACAGAACCATTCAGAATAACTGCAAACATCAGAAAAAGAAAGGGAGGGATACAAAAAATACATTGTCATCTAGTGACTGAATTACCGCCCGCAGTGAGTTAATTGATTAGCCTTTTTCACCCACATCATATAAATTATAAAATGCCAAGCTGTTTAGCATAACTGTCAGCTTCTGCTTCAGAGCGCCCCAGGACTGAACGTCACGGGTGATTGTTCAGGTCAGGACGGAAGTGAATATTTGGAAGCTCACATAGCCCTCGCCTCATTTTGCTAGTCTGTAGCTGAACACTCAAAAGAAAAATGATAGGCTAGGGGTCTGTAAGCGGCTCACCTAGTCCAGGCTCTGCTGCGTGGTGTGCAGAATGAGTCATATAATCGGGAGCGCATCCTGCATCCTGGCTGTGCAGAGTTGCTGGTCTTCGCTGGGGATTCCACAGGGAGCGTCACATTGGCTCTGGTGCTCCAGCTGGTTATAGATGCATAACCGGCAGGGGACCCTACTGGCCAAGTGCTCAAAGGGCTTTGTTCTCTAGAGGCTGGTAGATTGCAGACATACGCTCGTGAGTGGGTGTAAAAAGGGTTAAAGTCAGGGGGTAAAATAATACAGCAATGTAAAATCCTTTTTCAAAATGGGATGAATCAGAACAAAAATACCATACCAAAGTGACATGGATAATGTTACGTTGTCCTACTAAAGATGGAAAGGCATCTTGATTAAAAGGTCTTTAAAGGTCTGGAGTGTCAAATGGAAGTGCACACTGCCCTCTGCTTTCCTAGGCTTCTTTCAACCCCTTCCAAAGCCGCAGAGCAGTGCCATGACTCAGCAGGTTAAGGTAGATTTATTGCACACTCTTGGTTTGTGGCTGCATCTGCTTCTCATTAAAAGGTTTTGAAGCGAGCCACAACTTTTATTTATATCAACAAGTGTGCTGTTAAGCGAACCTCAGCACTCTCTGCTTGTGGTGTGCTCTTATTCTGATTAGCTGTTAGCCACACCACACCACTACACATTTTGAAGGATAAGATACAAGGACCATAAAGGAATACTTGAAACCCTTTGAATTTTTTGCACCAGCATATTTTAAGTCTGGACAAGGTGGAATTTCTGTAATGACTCCAGTACATAAATGACCAGTATGGATGTACCTGTGATTTCTCCCATCCTGAAACAGTGAGAAGCAGGGTGCGAGAAATGAAAAGTATGTCTTTAAAGAAAATAAAGTATGCCAGCGCCATTTGAAAGTTTTTTTTTTTTTTTATCTTACCCATCTGTTGCCTTCTACAAAGTTTGCAGTCATTCTAAATGAAAATGAGCAGGTGTTTTTCTACTTTAAAAAAATGTTGGTAAAGGGGGTCCCCGAGTGGCTCACCTGGTAGAAGCGCAGCCACGTGGTGCGCAGGGTGAGTCATACAGGGCAGGTTCGCGAACTGGCTGTGCGAAGTAGGCCGGTCTTTAGCTAGAGACGCCGAAGGGAGCGTCACATTGGCTTTGGGGCTCCCGTGGGTTAGGGAGGTAAAACCGGCAGGGACTGTTTCTCCTCATCGTCTCTACAGTGAACCCTGCTGGCCAGGTGCCCAGTGAGCTCAGAGCAGACACCTGCAGGGCTGGCCTTTGTCCTCCAGAGGTCAGTAGCTAGCTGACACCTGCTCTCGAGTTCCTGGGTGAAAAAGGAAGCTGGCTGGTCATGGGATCGGAGAACACCCACTGAATCTTTGGTTCTTCTGAGCCGTGTGGGGAACTGCTGTGGTGAGGAGAAAAGCGATTGGGCATTCCAAATTGGGAGAAAAATTATAACTGGACACACTAAATTTAAAAAAAAATGAATGTTGGTAAATTACAGAAGCATTGAAAATATGCCCCAACATATGTACACTTGACATCACAATTAATAAACCAGATATATACTTTGATAGTATTAACAAGACTAGATTGTGTTGCTCATGATATAAATATCAATGAATCAGCAGAAAGCATGTTCCCAAGAAACAGCCTATTTGAGGTTTTTGCAGTATAACTGAGCATTTCTGCCATGCAGGTCTATTTAAAACCGTCTCTTCACTGTCACTCATGTGAAAGCAGGAGCCCTTCAGATGGATTGTCATTGACATGCTGGTTGTCATTGCAGGACTTCTGAACACAGAATCAGATGCTAGTTGTAATCCAAGTACTGTAATGCAGTACCCTCTTTCCACATTGCATTGCTTATAAGTGGCACAGCTTCATAGAAAATGGAAGGCTGGCTTTCAAATGGTTTCATAATCTGGGATCTTTGTCGCTAACTTCTTAGTCGATCGCAGGACTGGCAGTGCGATAGAAGGCATAGAATGGAGTACAGCTTCACAGAGACTGGATCTGAAGCCTTTATTGAACACGTATGAGATCCTCTTGACAAGCACCTCTGTCACCGGAGACCACACCTTGGTAGAAACGGAAGCATGATTTCCATTACATGAGAGTAGGTGTTAAAACTTCATGCTGATATTGGACTCTCGCCAAGATAAGCACCAACTAAGACATAGCTTCTTTTACTGTAAACTAATGTGATCCATCTGCATTTCCTTCCATCTGATGATGTAGATATCCTTCTGCCTGGTGTTGATGGCTGAAGTGTAATGCTGGCTCCGGGGATCAGCCTATTTTGCCTCCCTGGTGCATCAGCACACACAACAGCTGCAATGCTGGCTCCATGGATCAACCACGGTGCGGCCGCGGTTGCAGCATTCTTCACATGGCTATCTAGTGAAACCTGGACCAAAGCGACCCTTTCCATGACAGTGATGGAGGGTCAGCAACTTGATACTTAACAAGAGTGCATACATATTATTATGCTGAACCTATGGCAGCCAACATAACAGTGCAACCTCAACCTGGGATGTTTGATCTGAGAAGATGTAGAGTATGAAGCAAGTTTTAATACACAAATTCAGTTTTATCAGAACAACAAACTAAACTGCTTACGGTGATGGCTAGCTTTGGGATTTCTTTTTTATGATTGGCCATTTAAAAGATACAACATGTGTGACTAGTCTTCCATTATTTCAGGAATGTGTACATGTTTTGTAGGGGAGCACAACTAAAACGGTAGGAATGGAGGTGGAAAACATGAACATTAAATATTGAAAAACAAAAGAAAAGGAAAAATAATATATTAAAAGGAAAAAGAAAAATATTGACATAGTAGTTCTCTCCAAATTGTGCTATTGTTGACTACAGTGGTTGGATGGAGGCTTATGTTTTCCTGTAGTTCAGCTTTATTGAGTTTAGAATGGCTTTGGGGAAGGTAGAGGCAATAATTCAGCAATGGTAATACAACAATGTTAATCAAATATAGTGCTTTCAGACATATCATATCACCAGGTTCTCTGGAATAGTTCAGGAACTCTCAGGAGTCATTTTTCTATAGATTTTCCTTCAAGTCTAAGTCAATAGACTCTGTACATGTTTCTGTGTTCTGTTCTTTTTCTTTCACATTATTTAGTATTATTGTTATGCTGTTTGTAAATATCTGAAAACACTGATAAAGGATCTAGAGCTAACACAATATTACCTGAAATGTAATACCATCACAAACTGCAAATGTTGCACGATGGTGCTATGCAGGGCCAGATTAACCTATAAGCAAATTACACTGTAGCTTAGGGCTCCCAGCTGCATTCGGGCCCACATCGTGTTTGTTTGTGACATTTTACAAAAACTGCATGTGGGTAGCCGGGCCGAGACATGGGAAGAGAGGCACACAGAAGCTTGCTTTTGGAAAAAAAAAAAAAATTTTATGACCAACAATTGTCTGACAATTTAGCATTCCTGTGGGCTATTGCTAATAATGATGCAACAGCACACATTATCAGCAGGTACCCAAAGGATCTCCATGAACTGCATTGATGAGTTTACACATTTTCTTGACTTCCTATCGCAGGTCAATGCTGAGCAAAGTGTGCAAGTTATGATGAGATATATGAGGCTAAATGACCTGGTTGAATTGACCTTTTCTAACGTAGCCGTCGCTCTCAGAATATTCCTGACTCTGCCAGTGACAGTTTGCGAGGCGGAGCATTGCTTTTCGAAAATGAGCTTAATAAAGAACCGACTGGTCGACAATGGCTATGTTTCCATTGAAATGTCAAAGAAAATAGTGTATTGTATTAATACTTGCACTGTGATTCTTGAAATGTATTTTGTGTTTATGACTGTAAGTCGCCCTGGATAAGGGCGTCTGCTAAGAAATAAATAATAATAATAATTATAAAAATAAACATTTATGCGCATCTATAGTTATTCGCAAAAAAAAAAAAAAAAATACTAGGCCGTTTCCATTAAAATCCATTTCTTTCCATCCATTAAAATCCATTTCTTTCCATTAAAATTCAATTTCCCTCCTGTTGTTCAGCACACATTTTAGTCCTTGCTTTATTTCCCACATGTCAGTTTTACCACTGATGTGATATTTTCCTTTATTGAAACTGGGGGTTGAATATTTCCAATGAAGGGGAGGGTGGTTCCAAAACCACAGATCATGGAGGGTGTGCAGATATCCAATAAGAGTTGCTTTTTAAGACAAGTTAATAATAGAAAATATTAAATAAATGAAAAGTTGAACAAAACAATGCTAAGGAGCAGTGGAAGGTGTATTGTCCAGCAATAATAACCTAAATGGTTACACCTTTAAGCCATATTGGTAATAACCCGAAACATTATTGTCTAATAAAAGGTTTAGCATTGTTTTATTTTTTATTTTTTATTAACATATAAAATATGTATATATATATATATATATATATATATATATTAAACAAACAAAAAGACAATTTACAGACTAACAATTAAACAAGAAACACTACTGTACATTGTTACAAGAAGAGGGAAGGAAAGGTAACAACACACACAAACAAAAAACAACAAACAGGACGAATCACAATAAAGATAAAACGTATTGTCCAAATATTCAACATTGCAGAGATATCATATTAGGTATATATTGAGTTTGATAATGAGGTCATATAAGCTTGACTATAATAACTAAGACATATGCTTAATCAGAGAGAGATTGATATTCAAACCAGAAGGAATTGAAATAGCAATCGCTCACCTATCCCTCAAGTGCGCTGAGAAAGGGGTTCCATATTTCATCAAATATTTCAGTATGATTTTGAAGTGAAGCGGTAAGTCTTTCTACTGTAGCATGGTCTGTCATGGCATTAAGCCACTGAGTCAATGATAATTGTTGAACAGTAAGTAGCTGAACCTGAGACCTAACATGGTATTAAATAATCTTGTAGCAAACAAATCATAAATGCATGAATAAACCTTTCAGTCAGTTTAACAGAATGAAATACATCTAATGCATTTAATGGGTAGAATTTTAACTGTACTATAAGTTACTGAAGTGAAGAAAATATCTAGAAGACTTAACTACCTGCTGCAGTCCATTATAATTCACTGGGTTCATATTCTAGCTTTTGAAATAATCAGGGATCATTCCCAAAGGTATGAATCCTGCGGTCAGATCTCTTCATTATTAAAACAGTTCAGGGAGAACCTTGGTTTGGAAATGTTTTAATTATGCATTATATTATTTCATATCAAAGTATAGAGAAGGTTTGTAAAGCTAGTCTTTGAGAGCTCTTCTGAGGCCACAGTAGTGCTTCCATTGTCTAAGCTAGTGATGACTGAAACAGAAAATGATATACAAAGTGAATACAACCACAAGAATATGTAACGTAATGGATTCTGTCACCTGTTGGTGAGATGAGATGAGGGTAAAAGCTCTATGAACCTGGATAAGATGTTCGTCCCTGTCCTGTTACAAAGACATTAGTTAAAGTAACTGATATTTAATACCCAGATCAAGTCCTCTTTAAATCAGATTTATGCTGTGATGGCAGATGGCAATAATCATAACACATTAATACATCATTAAAACAGATCAGCAGTTAATTGCTATGCTAATGCTTCATAAATGTGGCCTACAATAGTGACCGTAACATTTGCAGTGTTTAAAAAACAATATACTGAAGCACAAATGGCTTCTGGCACGACTTGCCTGTAGGCCATCCCTTCCAATCGCTATATTTATAAATGAAGCAGAGAATCCCTCTCATTTACACACAAGGATGCATGCCAGAAACTCAGCTCAGATGACAGACTCAATAAACTGAACTGTTAATGTCTGGGAAAAAAATGAATTTTATTAAGAGAATACAGTTTTTCATTTCAGTTCAATGTATAACCTCTCTATATCAATAACATAAGTTCAGTTCTGACTGCTTCCTTTAAAAGTAGGACAACAAAATGTATGCATGGCAGTACAATGAAATGTGGTGCCCATATGGAAAGGATTTTCAGTAGATAGATAGATGTAAATAGATAGATACATATTTATACATGTTTCATATATGTGAAATATAGGTAAAACATATGTATTGTTAAACTGCAGTATTGGCACAAATTATGGCAACAACAAATGATTTACAGCAAGACTAGGGGCAGAGATTGTATTGTCCGTTGTTCCTCATTCAGACCCTTTACTTAATATCTTGGTAGCCCTAAATAGATAATCATCTCCTCTTTAAAAATATGCTAAATATTTTAATAAGCAAGACATGTAGAATGGTACCCGAAATGTTCTCCATTTTCTAGGGAAAGCAGTACAACTTGTTGGCCTGTCCTGTCATGAATACTACACTACAGATCACTGAACTGCCCTTCCCTGCTTATATTTTAATATTAGGAAATCCCAAAGGAATTAAGGATAATGTTAGAGAAGAGCAGGGACCATTGCTATCTTTGCCTTGGCAATGATGCCACGTGTCCATACTGTATAAACCAATCACCATGTTGAAACATTGCCATGTCACTTTTCTTGAAGCTCAGTGAATAGGAACATGTATTTCTGTCAATTCTACTTCTATAGGCCCCTTTCCTGTTTCCATGGAAACGTGTTTGGCCTCAGGGCCAGGTGACTCCTATGAAATGTGGACTCATTCTCCAGGCAACTCCCCCTGACCAGCAAGGCTGGCTTTAGTATGTCCCACTCCTGGCAAGCAGTCCACCACCCTTTCAGGCCCACAGTTGTAAGGAGAGCTGACAACTAGCTGCTTTACTGGGGTGAACCGAGACAAACTGACATGTGAACTTGCAGCTTCCCTCACTGTGTGCAGATCTTAACATCTGACTGTATTAGTGTGCCACCACATTAACCCAATATTGAGGTCTTCATTGTCCACTGGCTGGACAAGACTTCTGTTATACAATATCTAATGCATCAAGGATTGATGCCATTCTCAGTACATTAATAATGTCACCTCTTGCAAACCAAAAACAAATGACATTGAACCCCACCTGAAACTAAATACTGTATATACAGTATATATACAGTGCCTTGCATAAGTATTCACCCCCCTTGGACTTTTCCACATTTTGTAGTGTTACAACCTGGAATTAAAATTGATTTAATTAGGATTTTTTGTCACTGATCTACACAAAATAGTCCATAATGTCGAAGTGGGGAAAAGAAATCTACATATTTTTCAAAATTATTTACAAATAAAAAACTGAAAAGTCTTGATTGCATAAGTATTCACCCCCTTTGCTGTGACACCCCTAAATAAGCTCTGGTGCAACCAGTTGCCTTCAGAAGTCACATAATTAGTTGAATGGAGTCCACCTGTGTGCAATTAAAGTGTCACATGATCTCAGATTAAATACACCTGTTTCTGGAAGACCCCAGAGTTTGTTAGAGAGCATATCTAAACAAACAGCATCATGAAACACCAAGGAGCTATCAAAACAAGTCCGGGATAAAGTTCTGGAGAAGCACCAATCAGGGTTGGGTTATAAAAAAAATATCCCAAACTTTGAACATCCCCGGAGAACCGTTAAATCCATTATTAAAAAATGGAAAGAATATGGCACAACCGCGACTCTGCCTAGAGAAGGCCGTCCACCAAAACTCAGTGACCAGGTAAGGAGGGCGTTAGTCAGAGAAGCAACCAAGAGGCCAATGGTAACTGAAGGAGCTGGAGAGATCCACAGCTGAGATGGTAGAAACCGTCCATGGGACAACTATAACCTGGACGCTCCACAAAGCTGGGCTTTATGGAAGAGTGGCGAGAAGAAAGCCATTGCTGAAAAAAACCCATATCAAATCCTGTTTGGATTTTACCAAAAGGCATGTGGGAGACACAGCAAAAATTTAACTTTTTGGCCTTAGTGCAAAAAGCTATGTGTGGCGCAAAGCCAACACTGCTCATCACCCTGAGAACACCATCCCCACGGTGAAGCATGGTGGTGGCAGCATCATGTTTTGGGGATGCTTTTCATCGGCAGGGACTGGGAAACTGGTCAGGATTGAGGGCAAGATGGATGGAGCCAAATACAGGGAAATTCTAGAGGAAAACCTGTTTCAGTCTGCAAGAGACCTGGGACTGGGGCGGAGGTTCACCTTCCAGCAGGACAATGACCCTAAATACACAGCCAAAGCTACACTTAGAATGGCCCAGTCAAAGCCCAGACCTCAATCTGATTGAGAATCTGTGGCAAGACTTGAAAATTGCTGTTCACCAACGGTCCCCATCCAACTTGACAGAGCTTGAGCAATTTTGCCAAGAAGAATGGGCAAAAATTGCAGGATGCAGATGCGCAAAGCTGCTAGCGACTTACCCAAATTGTGTCACAATAAAAAATATTTTGCACCTTCAAAGTGTTAAGTATGTTGTGTAAATCAAATGGTAAAAATCCTAATTAAATCCATTTTAATTCCAGGTTGTAACACTACAAAATGTGGAAAAGTCCAAGGGGGGTGAATACTTATGCAAGGCACTGTATATTCAGTACTGTGCAAAAGTTTTAGGCAGGTGTGAAAAAATGCTGTAAAGTAAGAATGCTTTCAAAAATAGACATGTTAATAAATTATATTTATCAATTAACAAAATGCAAAGTGAGTGAACAGAAGAAAAATCTAAATCAAATCCATATTTGGTGTGACCACCCTTTGCCTTCAAAACAGCATTAATTCTTCTAGGTACACTTGCACAAAGTCAGGGATTTTGTAGGCATATAGTCAGGTGTATGATTAAACAATTATACCAAACAGGTGCTAATGATCATCAATTCAATATGTAGGTTGAAACACAATCATTAACTGAAACAGAAACAGCTGTGTAGGAGGAATAAAACTGGGTGCTGTCCAAGCTCTTTTGAAGAAGCACAAAGAAACGGGCAACGTTGAGGACCGTAGACGCAGTGGTCGGCCAAGGAAACTTACTGCAGCAGATGAAAGACACATCATGCTTACTTCCCTTCACAATCGGAAGATGTCCAGCAGTGCCATCAGCTCAGAATTGGCAGAAAACAGTGGGACCCTGGTACACCCATCTACGGTCCAGAGAAGTCTGGTCAGAAGTGGCCTTCATGGAAGACTTGCGGCCAAAAAGCCATACCTCCGACATGGAAACAAGGCCAAGCGACTCAACTATGCACGAAAACACAGGAACTGGGGTGCAGAGAAATGGCAGCAGGTGCTCTGGATTGATGAGTCAAAATTTGAAATATTTGGCTGTAGCAGAAGGCAGTTTGTTCGTCGAAGGGCTGGACAGCGGTACACGAATGAGTGTCTGCAGGCAACAGTGAAGCATAGTGGAGGTTCCTTGCAAGTTTGGGGCTGCATTTCTGCAAATGGAGTTGGGGATTTGGTCAGAATTAATGGTCTCCTCAATGCTGAGAAGTACAGGCAGATACTTATCCATCATGCAATACCATCAGGGAGGCATCTGATTGGCCCCAAATTTATTCTGCAACATGACAACGACCCCAAACATACAGCGAAAGTCATTAAGAACTATCTTCAGCGTAAAGAAGAACAAGGAGTCCTGGAAGTGATGGTATGGCCCCCACAGAGCCCTGATCTCAACATCATCGAGTCTGTCTGGGATTACATGAAGAGAGAGAAGCAACTGAGGCTGCCTAAATCCACAGAAGAACTGTGGTTAGTTCTCCAAGATGTTTGGGCCAACCTACCTGCCGAGTTCCTTCAAAAACTGTGTGCAAGTGTACCTAGAAGAATTGATGCTGTTTTGAAGGCAAAGGGTGGTCACACCAAATATTGATTTGATGTAGATTTTTCTTCTGTTCACTCACTTTGCATTTTGTTAATTGATAAATATAATTTATTAACATGTCTATTTTTGAAAGCATTCTTACTTTACAGCATTTTTTCACACCTGCCTAAAACTTTTGCACAGTACTGTATAGAGAGAGAGAGAGAGAGAGAGAGAGAGAGAGAGAGAGAGAGAGAGAGAGTTGGCAAAGAAAGTTACATTTCAAACTGATTCCAGCAAAACCTGGACCTGTCCGTTTCCTACCAAAGTCCATTCCATGACATTTGGAGCACTATGCTGATGAGAGATACATATGAGGTATAAAACAATAAGATGAACTACGGGGT
Source organism: Acipenser ruthenus (assembly GCF_902713425.1). NCBI lineage: Eukaryota > Metazoa > Chordata > Actinopteri > Acipenseriformes > Acipenseridae > Acipenser > Acipenser ruthenus. The sequence continues at coordinate 37,905,335 of NC_081196.1, forward strand.
GCCTTGTGATTTGTGTCTGTGTGCTTTTAATGGTGAGATGTTGTTTTCATTTCCAATTTCTTTATGAATAAAGGCTAAATGGCAGGGCTTTTAGCTAACAAAATAATTTCATAAATCTTACCTGTTACATGCATTCACTATATAGGTCTCAAATTTGCAGTTTTGAAAGAAATACATGTAATACCAAACAAGTACTGTATTTTTACTTTTGAAACATGATATCTGGTAGAAAAGATATGGTTTGTTTGTTTTGACTTCCAGGAAGTATGCTGTTCCTTGGTCATTTCACCTCTGCAGTGTCTTTGAGGTCAAAGCATTTTACTGGCTGTAAAGCATTGTCAGTAACTGGTTGGTTACTTGCAGGAAAGGGTCAAAACAATTCCACTGTTTGCTAAAACGTGTTTTTTTCTGCACATTTGAAACCTATACAGTGAACTGATATGCATGGCGTTATGCATTTATATAGGATATTTCATTAGCTACAATCACTTTACGTTCTCTTTTACTTTTCCACTTGTAATGTATTTTGTGAAAAAGAGCTGACTTTATACTTCCTCAGAGGGAGCTACTGTAGGAGAAGGGTTAAAAGCTTCAGAGACAGCCTAAGAACTACTGCGCATTATTATAATCTACAAGTAGACCAGGCCAGCAGTTACCATACAATATATTCCCAAAGAGTAGAACATGCTAAACACTGCCTTTTCAGACATGAAGGATAAGGTGTGTCCTGGACTGGGGGATAAGTAGTGAGCTGCTGAGACGAACAGGTGCTGCAGAGACTAAAGAGAGCTGGTGCTGAGATAAAAGAGAGAGCTGAAGAACAGAGAGAAAGATTAGGGAGAAACAGCCAAGGAGAGCCAGAGAAAAGTGGGATTAAAGAGAACCAAGGAAGAAATCAGAGACTGCACTTAGTTGGCCGTAGCACACACCGAAACAGTGTGCTTTGGACTTTCTTTTCTTTTGTTTTCTTTGATTATTTTGTCACAGTCTGAGGAGCACTGCGCTGCTCAGCTGTAGTTGTACCGCTGGCTGGTAAAGCAGCACACTTTACCCGTCAAGAGCAGAGTCAAATAAACCACTGCATTCGAGAACCTGAAATACCTGTGTGAGCCTGCCGCCTTTTCTCACGCAACACTTCAGTATTTTAGAAACAGCAGTATTTGTATGATGCATACATTTTATCAGCTTACCGAAATAAAATCCACTTTCAATCTTTATTTATTTATTTAAAATGTAGCGTGCTCAATTATTTTCTCCCTGTGACAGGATAGCATCACACTCAAGGCTGTTTATCGGCGGGAAGGAGACCCAGAGGCAGAAAGCTGCAGTTTTAAAGAGCAGATGCGAACTTTTATTAATGAAACAAACAAAAAGAAAACAAAGAAACAAGGCAGAGGGGCCAAAATGAGCGGTTCAAACAAAATACAGGAACAAAACAATATTTACCCTCAGGCTGGGCAGTAGCCTTCACTAAAGGTTCTCATGGTGATGCTTCTCCCCAAAGGCTATAGTTTCCTTTATATACATGTGGCCATTCTCCAATTAGCACTCAATTACCTTACATTCAATATAAACCAATCTTTATTTAAACCTGTCAACTCTGCAAATCCAGGGCATGAATCCGCACTGTTTGACTCACCCTGCACACCAAGCAGCTGTGCTTTTACCAGATGAGCCACTCGGGGATCCCTGATCTGAAAGTTTTTGCTGAATAAAAGCTTCTAGCTGATTAATCAATTTTGACAGCCCTGAATAGAGGATGTTTCAAAAGAGCAAACCACTTCACCAATGCGATGGTACCGGAAACTGTTATCCATGTTATCGGAATGACAAATGACTGTGGTAGGATTTTTTTCCACCCTATTTTTCAACTAAACGTATTCCCCTGGTTGATTCAGTATCTTTGTGTCCTTGAATATAGAATAGTCTCCCCTTCTTCAAAAACTATAACCGTAGCCTTTTACACTCTACAAGTGCACAGCTGACATACTGTACTGAAGAACGTCTTAATTCAGCTCTGAGTATTGACTAGCACTCCACATTCCCAGCCGGTGAGGCTGTGCCTTCAAGACAAGGTTCGTCCCGAGAGAGATTACCTCTCAGAGCCTGGGGATCAGCACTTTGCCATTCACGTGCAGTTCAAACTTTAATTAAAAAAACATGTATTTCCTCAAGCAAGACGATAGATGTTCTTTAGGATCTCTGAAAATGAATGAGAGCTTTGAGTGAGATTGTAAATTTAGAAGCTATCTGCATAGGCACGTAGTGGTGCAGTTATACAGAAGCATGCTTTTGGAATATTAAGGTAGGTGATACTTTTTATGAGGGTTTTCTAGAAGACTTAATGCAAGTGTTGGAGGAAAAACTGTCTTGAATGCAGCCAATAAAATAGAAGACATATAAATAATGTAAAAGCTATTCAATGTACTATACATCTTGAGGGGAATTTTGAGAACCTTGTCATTCAGTTAGTAATTGAAGCATATGGAGGAGGGTCCAAAATGTCAACTCCATGCATTGTTATAATATTGATTTATCTTAAGTGCTAAAAAGAAAATGCCTTAAGTTCTATTACATGAATCAGACACACCCTTCTGTAGGTGTTACTAGTTAATTAAAGTCTCAATACTTCATGAAAACAATTGTCATTTTATACTCTGGGGTAGGTGTACTAAGATGGGCCATTCGCAGCGCAAACATAACCCAATTTGCATTTTCGTTGCTTCACTTAGCAAAGTAAACATTTTGTCGTATGTACAAAGAGAAAATATGTTAATGAAAAGAGCCGCAATATACTAATTTAAATATGTGTTGCCTCTAGCGAGATCTCAATTGCGAGAGTCGTGCAACATTGTTCAAATAAATAGCAGCAGTTGAGTTGTTGTTTGCTGCAGCAGAGGGTGCCCGAAGGATAACGTCTGTACATGCAAGGGTGCAAGAATCAAAACAACATTGTTTTTGTTAAATGTAAACGTCATCTGTACAATTCATTCTGTTCCGTCTTCATTTGACCTATTTATATATAAAAGGCAGTTTAATCCCATCAAATTCTGTCGTGGTGCCGCCACCTTCACCCCCAAATAAAAAACGTGTTTCTATCAAAAGGCTCTTCTTAATCATACAGTAGCTAGTCGCTAAACCGGGTATGTTTGTCCGACATTAGCAGGTGTCGGGTTTAAATACAATCGCACACACATAAATTTATAGTGCTCAATGTATTTTAAATGTTTACATTTTTGACATTTTCCTGTTTCTTTTTTTCTGATATTCCAAACTGGAGTGCTTAATGTTTACTAAATTACTTTTTTTAAACACTAAATTGATACTATATGCATTCAGAAATAGCATACTTGTTCCAAGAACTGCCCCTCATTAGTGTGCAGCATTTGCAGTTGACCCATTTTTATAAATAGAATGGAACTTTGCACTTGGTCAAGGCCACATAACTAATTTGAAGATATGTGTGATGATTGGAATCCCATTAGTCACATATAGCAATGGGAAAGGCAATCATTATAAATGGAATTAAACCAAGTTTAATATTATAAACTAGTAAGAAATTATTCAAAGTATTTCTACATACAAGTTGCTTCATGCCATTTAGCCTTTCCCATGCACTCATTGCTAAATTAGTATTATTATTATTATTTATTTCTTAGCAGACGCCCTTATCCAGGGCAACTTACAATTGTTACAAGATATCACATTATTTTTACAAACAATTCCCCATTTATACAGTTGGGTTTTTACTGGAGCAATCTAGGTAAAGTACCTTGCTCAAGGGTACAGCAGCAGTGTCCACCACCTGGGATTGAACCCACAACCCTCCGGTCAAGAGTCCACAGCCCTAACCACTACTCCACACTGCAGCTCCAAGACTTGATTTTAATTATCCTAAAAGTGAAATAACATAATAGAAACCAAAACACCAATTCAAGCATTTTATTCAATCATTTGGCAATGGGTGGGTCGTAACAGAACCTTTTAAATAATAGCAGAAAACTTTTACAGAACATTTAATAGACAGATATATATATATATATATATATATATATATATATATATATATATATATATATATATATATATATATATATATGATAGTGGAAACCAAGCTGTTGTGGATGACTTATCTAACCTATTATATCATCAGTAGGTGTACCCAGTGTGCTGCCTCCTATTGGCCAACCATTGATTTGTTACACTAGAGTTTCATAAAATTTCTATTTGCCAACAATGGACCTTAATTAAAGTGGTCAGCCTACTGGTACAGGCTAGGCCATACACAATAACATTTTTATTTAACAGTGAACAGTAAGAATAACAGCAGTATACTATGTACATGTTTTACTTTAAGCTACATTATTTAATGCTGGGGCAGTGGCTGCCAAGGCAGGTACTCACAGTCCTACAGACACAGTCCTCTCTTAATTGTGGGAACATTACAATTTCAACCACACCTGTTAGGATCTGCAGCACATAAGCATGCAATGGTACATTTCACTTTTGTTCTTGCACAGATGCAGTCTTTCAGGCATCTGCTTGTTTTGCATTGATGGAGATGGAAAGCATCCTCTGTTGGGGGTAGACTCCTCAGGTCTCCTCTTGCGGTTGCAAAGAGGTGAGCATGGAGATCATCTAGAGTACCATCAAAGCCAGTGCTAGAAAGAAATGGCTTGCAGGTGTAATACTTTCTCCAGTCACATACAGACTTCCACCTGGTTCACCATACCTAACAAGTGGGATGAGATTCTGTGGTAGAGTTCTGGTATACTTGGCTCAGGCGGCCGAGGAGAACACAGAAGAGACTGAGGTAGAGATTGACGTTGATATGCCGACACAGGCGCTCAGGATTTAATCAATAAACATAAACAAAAAGTAAACAATAATGTCATGTGACGCTACCAGCGATGGTAGCGCACAGAGGACGATACATGACAGTACAAACACTCAAAATAAAACACAATACAACAAACTATAAATCAAAGGTGCCGTGAAAACGGCAGGCCTTGCAGCAGCCCCGATCACAGTGATCTCTATGTTTTTATACTGACGCTCTGCTGAGACACGCCCACCTGCCTGCTGGAACAACCGATTGCTTTCAGCTGCTGCTCCACGCAGACAGGTAATTGTCCCCGGCGGAGCGCCACAGCAGTTAAACAATTAATTAAATCAATTTACAACAAATAATGCAAAAATATACAAAAAAACTACATATATCCCATGTGTAGAGCTTCCGCCCTGCCACAGATTCACAGCATCTTTAAGAGCAATTTTAAGAGCTTGCTTCTTCCCCCTCCTGTAGGGATAGCTCACAGTATCACAACCACTTAAAACGTAGGCACTGAGGAGAATGGAGGTAATAAGCGAAGCATCCATGATGCATTTTCTGGCAAGAACTGCTGCAATGTCATGAGTCCAACTTCTGTACCCATAATTGCTTCAGGCCTGGCATGTGTGTGCTGTAGTAGATGCACATAAGGATGACATCAGTGTCAGTAGTTTGAACTACAACTCTGCTGTAGTCTAGATTTTGGGCACAGTATGCAATTTGAGAGAATATCCTTGTGTCTTCTTCTTCAAGCTGGGCTAACATCGTATTTATCTCTAACAAAACTGATGCAGTCTCACAGTTTAGGCGTAAGGTGAAGTATTTTCTTTCGATACTCACTCTGCAAGTCATTGAAAGTGATGCTGTCAAGGTGCTGGTAATGCTGCAGAAAAGCCATAGCATCTACAACCAGTAATGTTTTTTTCATCTGAATCTGGTAATTGATCGTACTGTCTCCAGGATTCTCCCAAGTGCTTCTTAAGAAATCTGATTTGTTACCTTTCTGCATAGCATACAGAGGAGGGATAATTTGTCCATCCATGGCTAAAAATAGACAACTTTTTCTCTTCATCCTTGTGCAAAGTACAGGCTTCTGACAACTGCGCTCTCTTCAACATACATGGATTTTGCTTTCTATGCGGTAGAAGAAGTCTTTTTGACACTTGCAAATGTTTGGCGCTTCACAACTTCTACTTTTTCACTGCCATTGTTTTGTGTATAAACTAAAGCTGCAAGTCCCATCTCTTTGCCTTTCACAAAGTCATGTGATTCACATTTTTGGCCAGTAGAGATGTTCAGTAACTGTGACATTACAACAAAATGGGGTGATCATTTTCCCATGAACCACATCTCGTATTTTCCTGATGGTGTCTGCATTTTACTCTTCATGGTGTTTCTGATTATACTGGCCCAGGTGTGCCATTGCTTTTGTCTGCTCAGAGACTGCTGTCAGTACTGGTAAGGCTTGCAAGTACTTCTCCATAGCAGCAGGCTGCAGGCTTACACCATGGAAGAGTTGGGTCTTGGCATCATGGTTGTATGTCTTCTCAAGGGCCATATCGGACCAGATTCCATTGAACTTTCTAGATGTTTGTCGCACAGTGGAGTGTCCATCTCTGAAAGCACAGGCAACATCAGGGGCCACTGAAGATAGTTCTCTCATGGCAGCCAGGTAACAGGGAATACAGGAATCATACCTGTAATGCCGAGCTGCGACCAGGTATGGAAGCATTTTCTCAACTTCAGCTGGGTGTTCCTCCCAAAGGCCAGCTCGTTCAGCGTGAATGTACCGTTTCAGGATCATTATCATGTCTATGCACATGAGCCAGAGTTTTGCAGTTGGAGATGTACAACACAATTCATCAAACTCACCCATAAGTGTCTGTATTTTCTTCAGAGGCTCTGATGCACTTGAGCATGCCTTTGATGCCTTCCCGACATTATTTTCTGATATGGCCTCTGTGAGCTGAAGGATGCTCTGAGAATGTAATGACAAACATTGTCTGCTTCACTTGCCAACCACTTCTCAAAGGATTCCCAGTGTAATGAAAACATAACACTATGAACCAAGCTATGTGCCCTCAGCATGGCATAGTAATCTCTGCCTTCCATGATCTTATTTGCTTTTCCAGGTAAACAAACATTACCTTCCACAAGTATGTCTTTAATTCCAGTTGTACCCATCAAGTATCCGATGGCATCCATAAAGTTTAGTGCAATATGAAAGCCACCCATACAAAGTATCACTTTGTTGTACTTCTCTGGTTTCTTTTTTTGTAAACCAAGGTCAATCACAAACAGAAACTGCTGCCGCAAAGCATTCCCTAAAAAGTCGCATCTAGCATTGCGCTTGTTTAGTACATTTCAGCCAAGACTTCCATCTTGTTTGCAACTGGTTTGCGACTATTGGTACAGATGCAACACTTTAGTAAACCTACCCCTGTGTATTGACCTTTTTTTTACCATGGTTTCTGCATTTTTTTAATATGCTTTACCATACTGAATCTCTCAGGGCTTTATAATGCTTACCCAGAAATATATATCATTTTCAAGGGGATCCTGGAAAGAGAAGGCAGCAAAAAATAACTTTATAAAATCAATGGCGAAAAGAGACAAATCATTCAAACAGGACAAAAACACTTAAAACAATCTAAAAACAGTAATACAAAATAAAAGCAAAAAAATAAAATACAACGATTCCAATGTACATGCTCCTGGTCATAGTCAGTATTTACAGGATTTGCAGCTCTTGTCAGATTTCAAATCCATATTTATGAGTGATTTAAAAAGGCATTGTGAAGAGGCTGTTTTTATGTTCAAAGGCAATGAATTCCAAAGATGAGATGCTTGATATACAAAGGCACGCTGGCCCATGTTAGATCTCAGTTGAGGGATTTTTAGTGCATAGGGTAGAGTTACATGTCTCATTGTGTGCCCCATTCAGAATCCTGAAGGAGTTTTTTTTTCGCTTTGATTAATTACCGGTAGTTGGAATGAGATTTTTTATAGACCAGCCATAAACTGTCTAGAAATGTTAATAAGCATAGGACCACGTGTAATTCATCTAAACAGATTCTGATTATAGTAACTCATGAGTTTTGTGAATAGGGCTCAGAGTGACTTATACAGGAATTGACCAATAATAATAATAATAATAATAATTAACGTATGAAGTACAGTACATTCTCATGAATACTATACCAGGAATCCACTGAGAACAAGGCTGGTTCAGACTTTAAACAGCTTCCTCATTTTCTTACTAAGCTTACAATCTACCCCTTCTCTTGATTTAAAAATTCAGTCCTTATCCTCTAGTGGAAGTTTCTGAAATTGATGGTGACAGTAAGTGGCACATTGACTGTCAGACCTTAGAACTTAAGGTTAAGGTTCTACATTTAAATTCTAAACAGGAGTGCTTCATTATTCATCCCCAAAAGATGTGCAGCAAATTAGTATGGCAGTGCTGGGAGCCAGTCTGCACTCTATGTGCTGACACTGGAGCTCTTTTAAAAGGAACTTGAGAAGAAACTCACAGTGACTGCTATGATTCAAAAAGTTCCTAAGGGCTTTTCCCCATTTTTGTTTTTACATAAACTCATTTTTTAATGTGTCACACTGTTAACACACTGATAGCTGGCAGCCCCCTGCTGCCGATCACCTCGTCCATGTTTCCCTCTTCCCATCTGGACCATGCATGCACGACCAAATGTTTTTCATAACACAATTGCGCAGGATGGTGCAACGTGGAAAATCCTGGCTTGAAATCATTATGATGCCTTATGACTACAAACCTGAGTCAGATATCCTGTTTACAAGCATATGGTGCAGCAGAATTTTTTCAGTAGCTTGGGAGTGTGGGCTCATTTTTCATCTCTTGACAGAAAGTAATATTTCAGGGCAAAATGCTTGTTTGAAAGTTTTATGTCTGTAATTGAAAGTGTAATCGCTTTGTAATTGTTTGCCCCTGCAGTGGGTGTGAACGTGGCAAGAATCTGCTGAGCTTCTTTCATAAAAACAGTGTTTTCTACGATAAAGGCTTTCGGTCATTTCAACACCTGGTTGGCATATATTTCTTGTGCAGAGCAGTCTAGACCATAATCATGTAAATAGGGGGTGTTTTATTATGTCAGCCCAACATTGCATAATAGGCTGCAGAAATCACAGCCCAGGCATATTTCAGTTAAAATGATTGACACTGCCAGTTTCTATTAATTTAAACAGATTTATGCAGGGTGGCTGTCTAAACACTGATGCTGCTGTTCATGGGGGGACTGTAAAGCATGCTGGTGGTATTTGGATAGGGTGCTATTGTCACTTTCATTATCCAGACCACCAAAAAAGGTGAGCCTTTAATTTCAGTTTGGATTTAAAAAATGTAAAAAAAGAGACAGACAGGATAAAAAGGACATGGACAAGATTACCAATAGAGCATGTGTTGCTACACTGCCCCAGGGAAAGCACAGCCAGAGCAGCAGGGATAGCACAAGGAGCTGGAAAAGGCTACTGCAGATAGGCCCGAAGGAAGGGAACACCAAGACTGACAAACAATATTATGTAAACAAAAGGATAAGGAAAGTAGAAATGTTGGGCCACAACACATCAATGGATACTGTTATAATAATAATAATAATAATAATAATAATAATAATAATAATAATAATAATAATAATGTCCCCCGATTTTCTATTTAAACTGCTTCATAAAATGTTCTGTAAAATGCTAATTTATAATGTCAATATACGAGACTGCATTACTAAGTGTTCACTCTCCCGACTCTGTTACATCAAAAGATATCATTATATTCACTCCAATGTTAAAACCTGTGTTCTGTTGGCTGTTGCACAAGGCAGAAAAATGATATCCTGTTTGTATCAGGTTTATAGAATTAATATACAAGCCATATGACCTTTAGTCTTGCAGTTAATGATGTCTCTAAAAACTCTTGAATTAAATTAAATGACCTCCAAATCAACTATCATTCTTATTCTTATTCTTATTCATCAGTATTATAATAATCATGTGACAATCCAGGGACCTGCCAACAGGTGGCAGCACTTGGCACTCCTATTGACGTCAATGCACCGTGGTTTGGTGTGGATTAGCCAATCCAGATAGATGCATGTAATATAGCTAGAAATGCATGATGGTAATGGGTCAAATGTGTTAAGTAATACGTTAATAAAAGTATTAAACGTGCATTCTGGGCCCAGGAGTGTATATCTAGCTAGCAGGATTGCAGGTCACCTTACCGGGCACTGGAGGGAGGTCTTGTGGGTGGGTCTGGTTTAAATACTGTAACGTTTGAATGTCTTCTCTGTATTGAGTTCCCTGCTATAGGAGCCGTAAGGAGTGGTTTACTCTGAGTTCCGTCTTTTAATCGGAACTAACAACGTTCTGTCAATGTTATTACTGGTGTACCTAGCCAAGCAACCTGACCATTTCATGGATCAATGAATCAGTAATCCATGACAGACTGCATCTGTTCATTTACATTAAAGAGAGTCTTGCTACGGTTAGACATGGCGCCATGCTGATGTTTATAGATCAGCCTCTTTCACTACAGTGAAGCCCAATTGAGAACAGCAGAAATGACTTCTGCACAGCCTCCTCACAAGTGCTCTAATTGAACAAGGCTTGATTTGCAAGCTTTTGTTAAATACAAGTTTTTTTGGTTTAAACTGAACAAATAGTATAGTATATAATTGCATGCCCTCGTTGTTATGTCACAAGGAACATCCATCTAACTGGAGCACCTGAGTGCAGCTCAAGCTATTTAGGTTCAGTATTTTGATGAGCAGCTGGGCATTAATCTCATCCCTGACACTCCAGGGAATGAAGTGTAATGAAACGTACCAAACTATGTCACCAGTGTGGCAAAGTGGTTTGCAGTGCGCAGGTGTAGAGGTGATGCAGTGCTCAAGAGAATGACAACAACAAAGTTACCGATGAAATTATGGTTTATTCGTAATCCAAAGTCACTTGACAACAGTAAATAAAAATGTTAACTGGCAATACACAACAATGTGTATTACTCAGTAAAACCACGGGGTTCAGTCCCGAAACAATAAACACAGTATTTAATACACACACAATACTCAAACATGGTCATAAGTCCAAAGTGAGCGCTGTAGTGCTCGTGGTGGAAATACAATTAATCGTGAAACAAGTGCAGTGTTGTCCAGGTTTTGTACTGGCCTGTAGCTACAGCTCCGGATCGTGTTAGCCGTCTAATAACAACAAACAAGTACAATTAGACACGACAAAACAAACAAAACACTCACGATAACAATACGGTTCTCCTTCTGATTTAGCATTAACCATAAGAAAGGAACAGATCACCTCGCTACATCCCCTTATATACCGTCAATCACGCCCCCTTGGTAAACGATTGCAACAGCTCCTCCAATCCACAGCTGCCACATCGCTTCCCTTCCAGGTCCATGACTTGGTGTACTGTAGCTCCGCCCCCTTTCTAGTTGGCCAACTTCCGCCTAACCCTGGGATGAATTGTCTGGCCATCCAGTCCAGGCACTCAGTTCCCTTTACACAGCGCCCTCACAGGTCGGGAGGGAGATTTATCACCAAGAATCATTCTGTCTCTGTCACAGCCAGATCCCCTGCCACTGCTGGAAAATCAAAATTAGAGCTATCAGCATGATGTGAATAGTTGATGACCGTGGCAGTATGTACAGAATAGTATCTATGAACAGATTTACATGCACCTTCTTATGTCCTCTGATTGTGTAACTAAAGAATACATAAACCAAGTTTCATCAGAATTAGAGTGTAACTCAAGATATATGTAGAACTGTAAATGTGAGATATGGACAGGTGTACAGACAGTGAGACGCATATGTATGACCGCCTCCACTCTATCCATCTCCAGTGGTTTCATCCCTTGCAGAGGATAATAATCTCATCAATAAATGCGAAGAACGTTTCACTTGGCAGTCTTGGCTGGGTATCCATAATAAGCGCTGCATTGGCCTTCGCACTGACACAGGATAAGGAGGAAAAGAGCTTAGGTGCAGGGCCTGGAGAGCTGGATCCACAGAGAAGGCTGTCATTTTGGCGTGTTTTCAGGCATGAATGAAAACACATTTCTGAAACAGATTTATAAATAAGTCATAACCAGAACTCCAAAATGGCTTTGCCAGTTGAAGTTGCACCCATGAATAGTAGTAGTTTTTGGGCACTGCATTTTACAATCATCTGCAGGGGTATGGAAAATTGTGCTATTGTGTTACCAAACTGAATCTAATGATTAATACTAAGAAAACTGCACACCATCATGTTTGATAACCATTTGCAGAAGTGTGGAATTGAGCATAGAACTGTGTTTCAAGAGAGAAAATTCATGAAACCTGTTTTTACATATGTTTATGTATTTATTTTTAGTTCTATATTTGGCAGATGCCTTTATCCAAGGTGATTTACAGGTGTTACAGGAGAGTACAGGGTTACAATGCAAGGTTAATATTTAAATACTAAATAAAATATGAACTAGGATACAACAAGTTATATCTACAATTACATGTTAGTAGTGCAATAGTACAAGGCTAGTGCATTAGCTGAGGATCCAGTAACGTGGTGCTGAGGTCTGGCAAGTCCAGTGCATAGTAGGAGGGGTAGATCAAGAGATCTACAAGTGCAGTCTAAACAGGTGGGTCTTGAGGAGACGGCGGAAGGCGGTAAGAGACGGAGCAGTCCTGAAGTTCTCCAGTAGTTGGTTCCCCCACAGAGGGGCTATGGAAGAGAAGGAGTGGGCACCGGAGGATGGAGAGTGGAGGGAAGGCATGACCAGTCGGCCAGTAAAGGAGGAGCAGAGAGGGCAAAAGGAGGTGTAGGGAGACATGAGGGAGTGAAGGTAAGAGTGGGCAGTGTGGTGAAGAGACTGATAGGCAAGAACAAGGGTCTTGAATTCCCTATCTTATGGTTTGCCGATTGGTTATCGAGCCCCTGGGGAGTTAGTCCGTCGATCACGCTTTGTATGTTACAAGCAAAGTCATTGTCACGCAAGTAAACTAACCCTAGGAGTAAATTTAAATTCTGGCACCCCTATCCTTATAGCAACTTTAAAATAAAACCAAACAACAAAACAGACAACAACACACTGAGAAAGATTACTGATGGGTTTTGGCATTTTATGTTAGCCATTAATAATTACACACAGTTATCATAGTTTTTGTAATCTGCTGTTTTTAAAATACTGCTAGGATAGCTGTGACATAATTAAAAAGTAATCACAGGGCCTGATTTGGGCAATATTTCTCAATGTACTTGTCCAAATACACAGTTAGATAGGAATATGATTCATTTTTATGATTTTCATTTTCAAGGAGACCCCTTAAACAGCTTTGGCAAGGCACAGTGCAGGTGCTATGAGGATGATGTGGCCTGCGTAATGTCATGGCAGAAGATACACAAATACACAATTCTAGTTTTTGTTATTGTGTCATATTTAACATGTGTTCATTTTTTGAAAATAATACATTTAAGTTTAAAAAACAAGAGTCGCTCCCCCCCTCCAGTCAGTCCCCACACATCCCTTTTTAAGACCTCTTGAGCAGGAAGGCCACTTACTTATTAAGTTCATTGTGATATTCATTGTTTTATAGTCAGCTACAGCATTTTGGTGAAACCAGTATAGAGCATACTGTGAAAATAGTTTTCTCTTCAGTTTCCAGGCCATAACTGACTCTTGACTTCTTCGTTTTCTAGTTTTTGTGTGTTTTTTGTTTGGAAATCGCTCCACTCAGCTTAGCCTCACTGAGACGACACAACTCACTGGGGTTCTGCTGTTGTTCCCTAATGTTACAGCTGGTTGGCAGATGCTGGAGGAGCAGGGGTCACACTGTAAGTCAGTGGGGCTTTTGAAACCACAGCCTTAATAATGAGAACCCACTGTCTCTTTATTAAAGTAGTTGTCTTTATAACCTGCTTGATCCCTGTTGTAAATACCAGCAACGGCTGGTTTGCTGGTGACGTCAATTGTTGGAAACTGTCAGCCTCATTTGAAATTGGTTATCCAGCTGATTTCTACTAGTGAAGACCAGGTTTTGCTTTGCCTGAGAGGTAAAAGGCAATCATGGTGCAGAATCTAACAAACAAAAACCTAGCACAGATCCACAGCTTTGTTCATTCATAAGCACCTTTCAGTCAATTGGTACACAATACACTGAAAAGGACTTTGAAATAAAATGCTGAATTCCTTTCTTGGTCGTGTTTGTAAATATTCTTCATGGTTAGAGCATGAACACTTCACAAATGCAATTCCTTTCTATTTACATAAATTGAATTTCAGATGCAACATGAACATCCTCTGTGTCAACAAACTGGCCTCAGTAATTATAGGAGGCTTAGTGAATCAAAAAATAAGTAAATGGGATTTGTAATGTAACGTGGAGAGCACATCACTAATTAGTCGCAATGATCAGAGAATGACCCAAGATCCATTTAGTTACTGAAATGGTTACTAACTTTAAATGCGAAACTGCAGAATATTTAGCATTTTTATGTCCACCTTTTAAAAGGTGGACTGTTTTTATCATCAGTGAATTATCAAACAAAATAGAAACCATAAATGAAAATGAAAAATATCCCATTCTTCTGTCCCCTTCTTGTACTGGACAGAGCAATCTTTAGCAGAAATAGTTCCAAGCTTTGATGCAACTGATAGGCCATATTACATTAGATAGGCCAACAGTCACAGATAGACACTACTGGTTAGCTTTATTTACTCATTATCAGTAAATGGTCTGCTGTGAATCATTTTCTTTTAAATAAAGCAAAGAAAATCTCTATAAAATGTGAGTTAAGAGTCAAGTAGCTACAGCAGAGCAGGATCGTCTCTCTGTATTGTATAGATGGATTGGTTTAAATCAATGCTGGGCAATTGGGCCACCAGTGGGTACAATTTAGACTTTCTGGTACACAATAGCCAATTCATTTTAATATGGCCTCCTTCATGAGTAACTTTTTGTTCTTCGAGATGTATAAGCCTTTTGTCTGACTCAGGGAATGATCTGCCAAAGAAATTCAATTAGGCATCAAAAGTGAATAGAATTATGCAAAGTGAAGCATCATGGAGTTGACAATTCCAAATTACAGCCTGCTAAAAAAATGCATGGGACTTCAATACAGGCCTGAGGCTTCTGTCCTAGTTCTGACCAGTATATATTTGTACAAATATAATGGGGGGGGGGGGGGGGGGGCGACATTGTACGTTTAAATAGTGAGAGAGGTTGAGTAAATTGTCATAGGGTGTATGCAGTATAAATCTTTGAAACAACAATAAAGAAAACTATACATTTCAAGAAAATAAATAATGATTAGGTCCTATTCACAAAACTTTAAGGAATGCATTGCAATAAATCTCCTCCTAGCGGCTGAGATAATAATAGTAACATTAGCATAAGACCCATACTTACCTCTGGACTACAAGACTTGCTCTTACGTTGAATGGTTAAAGGTTAATCTTTCAACGATACGGTTTGCGGTTCACAACTAGCAATTTAATGGGCTGGGATGTCAATTCACTACAGTCTCTTTTTTAAAGCCCAATTTCACTAAACGTTTTCAAATGTTTTTTTTTCCTTCAGTTTTCAAACAACAGTTTAACCTAAGAGAATGTTTATGAACATTCTTAAAGTTTTGTGAAAAGGGCCAACTATCAAGCACAACAATCTTGAGAAGCTATATTATTTGAAACCAGATTTAGAACTGTTTCACGAACATTTATTAATCGGGACAGTCTTTCACTCTGATTATCTCAAAATAATAAACTTCTTCTTCTTCAATCTATCACAGTAGAAGTATGGAACAGGAAGTATCTGGAGCCAGATGAAATATACTGTGCACTTTTCACAGGGCCTCACCTTCAAATTGAAGCCTATTAAAACCGAAGCAGCAATTCACTGAAGGCTGCATGGTTGTATGTGTGTGTCGTTTGTGCGTAATTCCCATATTAAAAATGTTAATTGTAATTTTGTATGAACATTTTTCATTTAATCATTCTTTTTCAGCTCCACTATGCATTTACTTTTAATTACCATGACTTAACATGCTTCTGCTATGCTTTTGTTGCGCATGTTTATGAGAAAGGTATATATGAGTTAAGAGTCAAGTACACAATACACATTTTTCAACTATTTCCCTGTCATTGACTTGATCCAGCAGCCTGTTTGAACAAAAGAACATAAGAAAGTTTACAAACGAGAGGAGGCTATTCGGACTTAGGAAACGCATTGAATATATACCCCATAGAGCCATGTGGTGTAATGACGGTCGGTCAAGGCTGGTCAGCGGCAGAAATAGCAATCCCAGACACAGAACTTGCAGTTTAAAGCGCCTTGGCACACTTTTATTAAACAAAACAAATACAAGTTTTAAACAAAACTCTTACACAAAATAAACTCTATAACACAAATAAACAAAACAGCACCAAAACTACAGCTATCCTGGTGCAGGGCAGAAAGCACAACCTGCTGCTCACAGCCCTGCTGCTCACAGCCCTGCTGCTCACAGCCCTGCTCACAGCCCTGCTCACAGCCCTGCTCACAGCCCTGCGCTCTCCATGCGCTCTCCACACACATACATTCCATTTGCTTTTATATAGGGTGTGGCCAGCGGTGATTGGACAATCAATAAATCAATCACCACATTCCACACTTTTCAATGATCTAGTAAAACAATTAAACAGTTACATAATTACACTTTTAATTAACATACATAATTACCATCACTAATACATTATAGAAATGGAAACATCTACGGTAACATTTTGTGTTATTTTGTATAACACACCCTCCTATAAAATGTTTTAACAATGCAATGGACTGAGTAGGTAAAGAAAATACATATAAATGTGGGCTTGCTTGTGATGTGGTTGCTTCCCCCCCAATCAAACCTTTTTGTGACCCCTAGGGGGTCTTAACCCCTGTACTATATATCATGGATACCATTTGGAGAATTACACACTAGTTTGTGCTCCAGATGGCAGGAAGATATATACACTACCCTCCATCAAGTACTGGGATTCCCTGTGTCGTACATCATTGTAATAAAGAAAAATTGAAATCACAACTTTTCCTGTCACTTCCCATTACACTAATATGCATCAAAAATATAGCAACACAGCAAGAACACAGAGACTGTAGACAGACAAGCGAGGAAACTGCCACCCACAGAATCCTCATTCTCACATTTTTCAAACAGCTATGGGAAAAGACATGGTTACCTCCTATAGTTAATATAGGTATATAGAGACCTCATTACTGGTTAGTCCTACACCACACTACACCACTATGCTGGAGACAGACTGAAGGCATCTTCAAAATCTGTCTAAAGTATCACTTAAAGAATGTTCTAACTTTATTAACATCAATCATCCTACTATCAACACAGGGGGGATATTATCCCTGCAACTACTGAATCTATCACTATCCATTCCTGACACATTGCAACCAGATCTGCAGTAGTGAAGAAAGCTACTGCTTTCACCCTATGCTGTACACAAACAATAGCAAAATGCACTGCAGTACAGTAAAAGCTTAACTAAAGCATTGCAGAGCACTGTAAAGAATCAGTTAAGCTTGATATGATCAGGATTGTTTCCAGCGTGCTGTACACATGGTCCCGATTACGTGGGTGTTTATAATAAGAGCACTTGTTTTTGTCATATATTGTGGTATGTTCTCACTTAACGTGTTTTTCAAATACAAAACATATTAGTGAAAAGAAGTGCAGGTAAAGAGGGCAGTGAAGTGGTGAGAGATATTCAGAACGACAGCAGAATTGACGAAGAGTCTGGGTTGAAGGCCAGTCGTTGGACAGCGAGGGCACATCAAATAAGCATGTCAGTGACATGCATCCTGGTCACGGCTGTAAATTAGTGCTATCAGCAACATGAAGAAGTAGATCACCATGACCTATATTTTGAGAGTGCTTAAAAGACCTGAAATTAAATGAACAATTGTTTCTCTCCTTTCAGAGAAAACAGAGACTGGAGTTAATAGTTTGGAAATGTAGCCCATATCATTATATTGATAATCCACTAGCTAAATCATTGTAAATCCATGCACACGAATGGCTCACCTGTAACCACCTATCTGGCACCTTTCACAAGCACAGAAAATTCACCTGTGCAGTCCCTGAGTTGAGCAATGCCTCCGTGATCTAAGAGTCACATCACTGCACACACTGAAGCGCTGATGGCCTTGTGTGCTGACAGATAGCACACCACTTGTTAAGACCGGTCCTGAATGAATCCTCAAGGCAACAGGGCCACCTCCCCTGGCAACAGGATAAGTGTTCAGAGCAGCAACCTTCATGTTCTCTGCTGATTAGGAGCAGGCACAGACTGGAAAGAGAAGGCGTTTGCCATTTGGCTGGTCAGAATCAGAAAACATTTCTCTGTAAAGGATGTTCTGTTGAGATAAAGTGTGTTAGTGAAAAGGAGAATTATAGACTCTGCATCCTGCTGTGAGTGTGCTCTTTTCCAAACCCTCTGATATCACACACTGTGGCCATCAAAAATACTAACAGAAACTACAGAAAATACTTTTGATTTCTTTGAGTTGTCGTCTATTAGGATATACAAATATGTATTCTTAGGTAAAGGTTTAGTGAAAATATTCTCGGTAAGGACTTCATAAATTGTTGCATTGTCAGTGTGAAATGTTTAATTATTTTGTAACCATTTGAAAACACAGTTACACATATTCCTGTAAAATATAAATGTTAGGTGTAGTGTTTATACAGAAATATGTTAATTAAAAGCCAGATTAAATGTAGAGGGAAATGTTGTGTGGTACACCGCGGCTACAGTTTGTGACCCCTGTCAATGAGATGAGGTTAAAAGCTCTATAAGAATGGCTCTTTCACATAATGGTTGGCGCACATTGTGGTATTCCCACCCTCCGCCCTGTAACTTAAAAATTGAAAACATACCCCAATGTGTTTTTAAACTTCTACATTTACTATTACTTATTATAAGTCAAGCACTCTGTACTAATTTGTACCGAATAACTGGTTAATAAAATATTCTGTATCTAGTGGAGGTGTTTTAATATTTCATAGCTTGCTTGCACTGTGGGGAATAAACCAATTCACTGGAACGCGATTAAGAGTTTGACAATGTAAACTGACAATTACTGGAACATTTACTTTGTAACAACACAGTGAACTTTATCTTTACTTTACTTTACCTGGATACACCTAATGTTTTTCATAGCAATGTTACTTAATTCATAACAGTATGTAATGTTCACATATACACATTTTAAACTAGATCAGAACTCACGGTTTATGCTTTTTTAAAATTTCCAAGCATTTGCTAATAGAAAAGAAAGATAATTGAAGATCTTGGGAGTTATTTACTCAAAATCCTCATTAGAATTATTTTTTCCAGAAGGGAAAATGCACCTGTGGCAGAGCAGGGCTCTGCCCTTGTAAATATTGGCAGGGATGGGGTTAGATTCTCCTCCCTGCCCAGGTTTATTGTGTCAGGTGGGAATCATTAACAATCAATCAGAACCCAGCCACCTGACATAAAAGGAGGCCTCAGCTCTTGAACGAATGAATAAATAGAAAGGGGGTTAGATGACAACCGAGCACTGGTTCTGACCTAAAAACCAGAGTGGTCTTGGTATTTAGCTCGGGGGAAGTCTCGAGTGAGAATAACAGGTGTATCTTCTGAATTTTATAGTGGTGCACCTGCTACAACATACCTGGAAAGAATAAGGATGCTAATTTCAGGACTGCAGCCAACGATGTAAACATACCACCAAAATTCACATT
The DNA here is from genome assembly GCF_902713425.1 of Acipenser ruthenus. Classification (NCBI taxonomy): domain Eukaryota; kingdom Metazoa; phylum Chordata; class Actinopteri; order Acipenseriformes; family Acipenseridae; genus Acipenser; species Acipenser ruthenus. Next base: position 37,924,965 of record NC_081196.1, read on the forward strand.
AGATCGGATTTGTTCGAAGCAGTTCATAATGCTGAAAAAGTACTGAGTTATTTCAAGTGATCTGTGATAACAAACAGAAAGGTACAATATACATCTTACAGGTATTGCTATAACTTAACACATATAGGTGTGATACTGGCTCTTTAATTTTGTTATTAATTTCTCAATTGAACTTGCTAAAGCATTACATGACACTGCACCCACCTATCTTTCTGATCTCATACTTTGTTATGTTTGTAGTCTGAACATGCTGTGGTCTGTGGAGATTGACCTACTAAGTGTACCGTCTGTTCAAACTGCCACGTATGGATCACGTTCTTTTAGCCATCTAGCACCCACTATGGAACTCCCTACTGAGGCACATTAAAAGCATCCACTCTGTCCCTTTTTAAAACACATATTGGGGGCTCCCGAGTGGCACATCCAGTAAAGGCGCTCCACGTGGAGCGCAGGATGCGCTCGCTAGTCTGGATGTCGCAAGTTCGAGTCCAGACTATTCCTTTGCCGACAGAGGACGGGAGCTTCCAGGGGGCGGCGCTCAATTGGCTGAGGGGGGAAGGAGGGCTAGGTCGGCCAGGATGTCCTCGGCTCACCGTGCACGGCCAGTCGAGAATAGGTGTAACAGAGAATCCAGCTGCAGAAGGCTGTTTTCAGGGGTTTTTTTTTTTGTCCCTGGGCATTACACATCATTAGCACTAGGAGACTGGAATAAACACTCCTTTATTGTTAACTATTTAACTTTTTGCTGCACAACACATTATTGTTATTATTATTATTTTTATTATTATTATTTATTTCTTAGCAGATGCCCTTATCCAGGGCGACTTATAATTATATTTCTGTTACTTAGCTTATCTTGTGTATATATAACATTTCACAGTATTATCAAAAGTTTAACCTATATGATAATAATAATAACAGTAATACTTGAAGCACTGCAGAGACTGGCATAACTCAGTACACTTAGAGACTATAATACTTAAATGTAATGATCTAGAAATCATTAGGATATTTTTATGCAAATTAAGCTATATACAGTATAAAACATTAAACAAAATACATAAAATATAAAAAGCAACAACATAATGCATTATACATATGGCATATTATTTATATATTTAGTTACACAGTTGGCCAACGTGGAATAACCTGTGAGAGTTTATGGAATATTTGTAGACAATCAGTCTTCAAAGACAACTTTTCAGAGTCTGCTTTTGTAAAATATAAAATAAAAATGCCAGAATCCTTTGTTCTGAAAACATTTGAAAGAGTTCCCACTTGATCACTATCCCTGTGTGACCTCAAATAAACAAACTGCAAATTCAAGAACTTTCCAGTCACTTCTGTAGAATCTCCATTTGTACTTTTTTTTGTAAATCTATCTGTGAGTGAGTGAGCACATGCTTTTACTTTTAAATGAATATATTATAATTGTACAACAACCAAGCTGGTTAAACTATAATGCTTATTATTAGGAGTTAAAGAATAAACCATGTGTAACATTAATAGATTTAAATGTAAACTAAATATATATTTACAATACAGTATTTTGATATATCCAAGCAACAACTATATTTATGCTGTGTGTGTCACTGTGGTAAGTTATAAGTTATAAGTTATAACACCTTGGTAACGCAGACAAGGAAGCCAGACAAAGTAATTATCAAAAGGAGGTTTATAAATTGTATTCTAATACTATTAAAAGCAATCAAATTTAAATATGCAAAAATACACTATTAAAATGGCTAAGCACATAAGCAGGGGTGGAAATAAGACTCCCATTGTATAGCAGTAGGAGCCATTTCAGGTGTTCTGACCTGCAGACTTGTTTTTTAACAGCTACAAGGGCCTGCAGTTAGTAAAACCTGAAATGGACCAAAATGCTATCCATTAGGAGTCTTATTTCTATCCCTGCAATTAACAATAAAAGTAATAGCTAATTCAATAACAGCAAAGGTAACAGTAACTATAGCAATATTATTCAAAATGATATCTGTATCAATAGCAGCAATGTTAGCAATGGCTATAGCAATAGAAGTAATACAGCTATATCAACAGCAGCAAGAATGAACAAAATAATAATTGTTTAAAGCAATACAAATATCCAGGATCCCTCTTCTCAGTGTCCCGAAGCAGTTTGGACTCAAACAGGCTGTAACAGCTCTAGAGGGAGGGGTGTCAGCTGGACACAGAAGTTCTATAAATAATAGTGCAGAGTGAATATACAAAATCATATTGTGATTAAAGTAAAATAAATAATAATACACATGACCAAAAATAATACAGATAAATCAATAATAAGGTGCTAAAGCACACCTGCAACACTTGTAGTACTGTTTTTGATATGTTGTCCAAACAACTAGATTTACATTAGTTTTTTATGTTGTCCAAATAACAGCCTACAGTAGTGTTTTGATATTTCCAAACAACTGTATTTACAGTCCTTTTTTGTATATGTTGTCCAAGCAACAACTGTATTTATAGTACTATTTTGTCCAACCAATTTTATTTTCCCTTTTCGCTCTGCCATCTCTGCTTTTCAATGCTTGGAGTTCAGACCAGGTCATTTCCTGTGTCACCCCCTGATCTTTGTAAAGGTTAAACACCCTGGCAGGACAATAGATGTATTTTTCTGTTTGGTCCCTGTTTTAATGCCAATCTGCAGAACCTGCACAGTCGGCCAGACCTCTTTTTCTGCTCTAATCTTTGCTTTGTGGCATCAACACTTTTGTAGAGCAGTAAAAGTACCTTCTTTGGTTTTCTTGACCTGCTGTTGCTGCTGATGTTGTCTGTCCATAGTTTCTTGCATGTTTTTTTTCATTGACTCAGGTGTTAAGGCAGTGGATGGAGCAGTAGGTGTTAACAGCAGTACAGGTGGGTTGACAGCTGCAGGTGACACGGTTACCACTGGGACCTGTACAGTGGCACTGCCTTCAGTTAAATTATGCCACAGCAGCTGAGTCTCCTGGAGCTTTTCAGGACTGGTGTTGTAGCAATGAGCTGGTGTTTTTCATCTTTGCCAGGTGTTTCACATACCTAGATATGTGCTGCTTGGTTGTTGGATGAAGCAGACTGTTTGGATCAATGCAGGAGCTGTTCAACATGGCTGAATAATCATGGTCAACCAGTCTTAACAGGTGTTGTGTGGATTTTCTTTCCAGTAGACACCTGAGGAAGGGGTGGTGGAGATGAACTTGCTGGTAGATGAAAGGAAAAAAACAGAAACAGCATGATGTATATTACTATATAAGTTGTGTAAGTTATTCTGTCTTTTGTATAAATATCAGCCTGAACTGTTGTGCTTTGCTTTGTGATCCTCGTGTGAGATGACATGTCTTGTACATTAAGAAACTCACTTCATGGTTATTAACTTACTATAAATCAAACAAATAGAAAAGCTAGCCAGCAAATATTTGTTTTGTTCTTGCACGTGTCTGTTTGGCACTTCTTTGTATCTGCACAGGTTGCATTTGCTTTAATTGTAATCATATTGTATTTGATCTTACTTGTAACTATATTTACACCTTAAAACTCTCCGTTAACTACACTGTTTGTAATGCTTTGTAAACTATATTTACATGGTTATAATTGCACATAACTTATTGTAAAATATTGCAATTATAATTGTAACTCTAAGTCAACCTGGATAAGGCACCTGCTAAGCAAACAAACAATAATAATAATATAAAATCAGTTATAACCGCATCAATCCACATTAACGGTATTTGGAAATAATATTAGTTTTATATAATATAGTTAGAATAGCTCCTTTTTGACATTTACTCACTCTTATAATAATAAACAATAACCACATTCTTACCTGTCACTCCATTCTGTTTATAGCAGAATGATGTTTAATAATATTAAATCAATTATCAATACATATTAACTGTATATAGAATATATTTTATAGATAGTGTTTTTCAGAGGAGGTTAAACTGCAATGTACAAAAATTAAGGATATTTATAGTTTATATATTATTTTTTTTATTCTCTATATAAATATAGTTAAAATAGCTCATTTTTACGTTTACTTACTTGTACAACAACAACAATAATAAACAAAAATAACCGCATTTTATATTATTATTATTTCACTCCGAACTACGTGAGCAAGTTATGTTGTTAATATCTCACTCACTGTACTCACTCTGGAGAGCTCGAGGCGGGAGCTCTTGTTCAGGCACAGACCTGCACAACAGCGCCATATATATATAGTATATGGTTTTGGGGATCGATATTTGTTTATTTAAAACCTTTATTTTGCTCTGTGAGCAGTATTTGTTTTGTTAAAACCTTTTATTTTATTTGTGTTTGGTATTTAAATAAATGGTGCATCTTTTGCCCTGCAGTACTTGCTTCTTTGTTTTCTTCCTGCATCTGGCCTGATGTCACCACACAGCCATCCCTGTGACAAGGTGCAATTTAAATTAAGGGCCAAATTAATGAAAAAATAAAGGCGATATTATCGTGTTTTCATCTCACAGAGTATATGTCAGGAACAGAGGGCACACTTTGATCTTCAGTCCTCCTGGGTCAAGTTCATCTGTGAACTTGACACTCTCTACTGTCACCATGATGGTGGAAAGCAGGAAGTTCACACCCTAAATCAGATATATTTTACATAGCCTGTCGATCACTAATGCCTTGCCTTGGAAGAATCTTGGCTGTCCAAGATTTGAAAGGCGCTGACACCATGGTGGTGCAGGCACACATTCACAGTCTATGCAGGGCAGACTTCTGCACCTATTGTTCCTGACTATTGTGACACTGTTTATTTATCACCCAGTTTTGCTCTCAATTAAGATTATCACCACTTTTTTTTGCACCTGCTACAGCTGATAAGATAACATCCGTCATATTGATCTCTTTATTCAAATTAGATTCACAGCACTGCTGGATGAACACAGCCACATTTCCCATGTGAAAAAAAGACTATGGTTCCATTGTACCTGGATTTAAATAGTTTGGTACCATTTTGACAGTATTACAGTATGTTAGTGGAGTTTTTTTCTGATATGGGTCACTCAAGCACAACACAGATTGTAGTAAAGGTCACCCCAACGATACACAGCATGCAGTACTTAAACATAAATACTACTATAAATACTACTGTATCTGGTATAAAAACCTGTAACTATGGGTTATTGCTATAAGTATTACACATTTTTTAACAGATAACTATTGCCTTATTACCATATGAAGAAACTACAGAAATACTAATATTAAAATGAACACCATTACTCAATGGGAAAAATGTCAGGAGCTAAGTTAATATGATGTGGAGATAAATTATTATGAATAATTCAGTTACAATGTCTACTAATGCATCTATGTACTCTATGCATGTATGTATGCATGTATGTATTTATGTATGTAAATAGTGAATTTGTTGTGTTTTCATTATATAAGATTTGTTTTACTATTGCTTTGCTTGAGCAATCAACTGAATTCCTCTATTGTAAACCTATTATAAAGAAAAAAACAAAAAATATGTCTATTTGTTTCCTCTCTGTCTTATTGTAGGCCATATAATAATAATAACAACATGTGAACGAGTGGTTTGCAGTGCACAGGTGTAGTGGTGATGCAAGTGCTCCAGACAATGACACACAAAGTTCACGGTTCAAACAATTCTTTTACTTCCTTTTTGGTCAGCTTGACCGTTGAAATAATAATGCTGGCTCTACCCATCTATGGGCAATGCCAGCGTATAAACCAAGGTGTACGAGGCACTCTGTTCCTATTAAACAGCGCCCTCACAGATCAGGAAGGAGATTGTTGACTAGGATTCATTCGCTCTCTGTCACACAACAACAACAACAATAATAATAATAATACCTTTCAGACAACAAATGCAAGCACATCTCAATTGTATTTTGTACAACAGATCGCAAAACAGTAAGACTACCTCAGCTTTACTCACCATTATCATACAGTTGACAAAAATGAGCTCTGCACAGGGAAACTCAATGTAATCTGGGCGTCACGTTGCAGCACTGGAGAAAGGCAGGTTTGAATGCATTTTTTTAATTTGATGAAAGAATCAATAGCACTTATACCGAAGGACACCTTTCTGTGCTAACAAGGAGCTATGACTGTAAACATTGGGTCACCCACGGCTAAACCAGAGGCCCTGGAAATATGAGAAACAGCCCCAGAATGAGTCTACATTGATTAAAAGAGACAGTAACCAAGAATCTGTACTGAAATATGAGTGTAAGTCTGTACGACAAGTGAACTCAGTACTTCATAGAGGATAGCATACCATACTAAGTGTAATATATTATACAAAACTGGGATACTTACAGGTAGGGATGGAACAACTGCTAATTTGACAGTTAAATAGAGGAACAAAAAATAGGTTGACTAGTCACCACTTTAAATAAAATATTAATGAATCGTGTATTTGATCATTCCTGCTGCTATTTCGTAACACCGGCACATTATTTTAAAACTGCTTTGCTTTTTTTAAAACTATTTATTAATGTTCTAAAAGCTGATAAACATAATTTCCATGCACTCCAGTCTCCTCACAAATTAGCAGAGAGTAAAGCTCAGAGGAATCAAGCAGCTTCACTTAACTCCATCTTCTCGTGTATCAATCCCCGAGATAGCTCTCATACTGATGACACTAAAGCACTAATGCTGGAATAATTACTTATTCATAAAGAAGGCAACGTTATTGATTCTTGAAACCTACATGACGCTTGAGTTTTAACCCATTAAGTACCAAATTAATATTTCTTGAAACAAATCAGGACACATGCTGTACTGATGTCATTTGATACATTACATTTACACCAAACCTTTGCGGTTAATAAAATAAAATAAAATTATCATAACAATATTGCTAAAGAGAATATTAAAATAACAGGTAGATGCCAGTTACAAATTTTCCAAAAAAATGCAATGTAGCCCTGTCCTCAAATGAGGACAATGGCACTTCATGGGTTAATTGCTGAAGCCAGGATTTACAAGTCTTCTTTTATATATAGTACACACATGCATACACACACATTATAGACTAATACAACTGTCATTCAGGAGAAAGCTGAAAGCTGCAGGGAATGAAAATCTACAAAAGGCAGATGGACAACAAGGTCCATTCCAGTCCAGATCGGTGATCCAACCATGTCCTAAACTTTGTTAATGAAACCCAGGTACTAAAATAGTTAATTATTGAATTATAATTTTTAAAGTGAATTGACTGTTGAGGACTGGTGTATCCCTATAAGGACAACCAGTTTGATATGCTGATGAGGAAACAATGAAAGCAGTATGGTTGCCCTTGCCCTCAGGTTGAACACAGGATCTCCTAATTCTGCATCTGAACCACTTCACCAAACCACCTTTCTTCCAGGTTACACTCAGAACTAACCCTATTAAGTACATATGCCAACGCCACCTGCTGGAAACTTTTTTCATAACAGCTTTTTAAATGGCTTATCGTCTTTTATTTATGTTTTGTCACTAATCCATGTCGATTCATTTTCTTTACACTTGGTTTACAAAAAAGATTATAACTCCTTAGCAAAAAACCTTATTGAGGATGCCATACAATATATTAGATACAACAGACCTTTAAAGGATATGCAGCAGTCCTTATTTACCTTAATGCTGATACTTTCTAAAACCAAACTAATGTGCTGGTTTTCCTTTTGTACGGATATCAGCAGTAACAATTAATATTCAACTACAAATTCAATAAGTGTTAATATAAGATTTCTTATTTCTTCTTTGAGAAAACCACCCTTTGTGTTTTCTTTAATACCCTCAGGATGAGTCTCTACAGCGAAGGCTTGTCATCCAGCTTCACAGCTCAGAGGTGTGACTCCTGCCAGCTTCACGTCTCACTCTCAGAATGCATACTCTGCATTAACTAAAGAAAACAAACGCAGCCTGATTCTTCATGGAATCTCACACCTGCCCAGGTTCGGATGTTAAGAGGTACATAAAAGTGATTAACACAATACAGCACAATACAAAGAGTGAAGCTGAACAGCTGTGAATAATGTTATTCCTGAGGCAGTGTGGTCTCATGAAGAGCCCAAGGATAATCCTAGGTTTGAATGCAAGGCCACTGACTAACTGTTATAGGCAAGTAATTTATCATTTTTTTCCACATTAAATGGTCATACAATACAAATTACAGTATATATTAAAGGATATGGTTCAGATTTCATATGCTTACATAAGTACTTTAACGAACTCCTGTTGACAGCATTGGTTGGGAACCATATTTTGGTAAATAATATACATTGAGTGCATAAAAAAGATGGGTGAGTGAGAATTTAAAGCAGGGACCCAATTTAGAGTATATGGCACAAATCTTAAATGGCTTCTTGTACCTGATCAGGGTCATACATTCAGCCACAGCTTTTTAGACCCCTTGTTAATTAAATACTGTACATCAAACTGTATTTTATATGGAAAAAAAATTACAAGCTCTTTGTTTCTTGATTGATAATATATATATATATATATATATATATATATATATATATATATATATACAGACATGCTCAAATTTGTTGGTACCCTTACAGCTCATTGAAATAATGCTTCATTCCTCCTGAAAAGTGATGAAATTAAAAGCTATTTTATCATGTATACTTGCATGCCTTTGGTATGTCATAGAATAAAGCAAAGAAGCTGTGAAAAGAGATGAATTATTGCTTATTCTACAAAGATATTCTAAAATGGCCTGGACATATTTGTTGGTACCCCTTAGAAAAGATAATAAATAATTGGATTATAGTGATATTTCAAACTAATTAGTTTCTTTAATTAGTATGACACATGTCTCCAATCTTGTAATCAGTCATTCAGCCTATTTAAATGGAGAAAAGTAGTCACTGTGCTGTTTGGTATCATTGTGTGCACCACACTGAACATGGACCAGAGAAAGCAAAGGAGAGAGTTGTCTGAGGAGATCAGAAAGAAAGTAATAGACAAGCATGGTAAAGGTAAAGGCTACAAGACCATCTCCAAGCAGCTTGATGTTCCTGTAACAACAGTTGCAAATATTATTAAGAAGTTTAAGGTTCATGGAACTGTAGCCAACCTCCCTGGGCGTGGCCGCAAGAGGAAAATCGACCCCAGATTGAACAGAAGGATAGTGCAAATGGTAGAAAAAGAACCAAGGATAACTGCCAAAGAGATACAAGCTGAACTCCAAGGTGAAGGTACGTCAGTTTCTGATTGCACCATCCGTCGCTTTTTGAGCGAAAGTGGGCTCCATGGAAGAAGACCCAGGAGGACGCCACTTTTGACAGAAAAACATAAAAAAGCCAGACTGGAATTTGCTAAAATGCATATTGACAAGCCACAATCCTTCTGGGAGAATGTCCTTTGGACAGATGAGTCAAAACTGGAGCTTTTTGGCAAGTCACATCAGCTCTATGTTCACAGACGAAAAAATGAAGCTTTCAAAGAAAAGAACACCATACCTACAGTGAAACATGGAGGAGGCTCGGTTATGTTTTGGGGCAGCTTTGCTGCGCCTGGAACAGGGTGCCTTGAATCTGTGCAGGGCACAATGAAATCTCAAGACTATCAAGGCATTCTGGAGTGAAATGTACTGCCCAGTGTCAGAAAGCTCTGTCTCAGTCGCAGGTCATGGGTCCTCCAACAGGATAATGACCCAAAACACACAGCTAAAAGCACCCAAGAATGGATAAGAACAAAACATTGGACTATTCTGAAGTGGCCTTCTATGAGTCCTGATCTGAATCCTATCGAACATCTATGGAAAGAGCTGAAACTTGCAGTGGAGAAGGCACCCATCAAACCTGAGACAGCTGGAGCAGTTTGCTCAGGAAGAGTGGGCCAAACTACCTGTTAACAGGTGCAGAAGTCTCATTGAGAGCTACAGAAAACGTTTGATTGCAGTGATTGCCTCTAAAGGTTGTGCAACAAAATATTAGGTTAGCGGTCCCATCATTTTTGTCCATGCCATTTTCATTTGTTTTATTATTTACAATATTATGTTGAATAAAAAATCAAAAGCAATGTCTGATTTCTATTAAATATGGAATAAACAATGGTGGATGCCAATTACTTTTGTCAGTTTCAAGTTATTTCAGAGAAAATTGTGCATTCTTCGTTTTTTGTGGAGGGGTACCAACAAATTTGAGCATGTCTGTATATATATATATATGTGTGTGTGTGTGTGTGTTTACTGTATAATACAGTGCCACTGCACTTTTTTTAAATCCATTGACGATGTAACAATAATATATTGAAGGGCACTGTAGTGACCAAGGGGTCCAAGTCTGGTAAAGTAAAATGGGCGTTTTTAATTCCTAACAGTTTCCAAAGCCTCCGTATCTACACACATCGTAACTAAGGATAGCCAAGCCCGCACCTCCATCACTCACCCCACGTCTTTTTTCTACACAGGTGAGGTGAGCCACTCAACCACTCGCTGGCTGCTTCCATTCTCTCTTACCTTGTACTTGGCAGGGTGGAAAAGAAAAGCTTGCATGAGGAAAGCATTGACGTCACTAGTTGGGCCAGTGTGCTCGGGGGCGCGCGCGGGTTGTGCTGTGTCGGCATTGATTGGTGGACGGAGGGAGCAAAGGTTTAGAAAAAAATGAGGTTTGGAAACTGCGCCCTAAAAGAGTCTTGTTCGCCATCTTGGCTCTAACTGCCCTATACTGTAGTGCATGATTGAGCGTCTTTATTTGAGACACAATGGAGTCGCGGGAGTCAGTTTCATAACCTTGGGAGGGAGGAGTCTGTGCCGTTCTGGACGCAAGCAGGAGCAGCAGAGGAATGACAGGAGAGAGAGAAAAAACTGAGACAGGGAGATCCATTTTTTTACAGTGTTAGTACACTTGAATACACAAACAACGTGTGCATGAAAAAAACACCAAATATGAGTGACTAGTAAAGTAAGCCACGTTGTACCGACGTGTGAGTTGTCAAGGAGGATGTACAATAAACTGGGTTTCTTCCACGAAATTCTATTTAACATAAAATACATCTACACATTGAGGGACCGCTAAGGAGAGAGTATACTGAGCTCGCTCCAGAAGGCAGCGCAGACGCAGGCGTAAGAGAGGCGGGGTGTTTTTTTTAAAACGTTTGGAAATCTCCGTGTTTATCGGCTGGAACAGGGGGATTTGGGATTGTAGCCGGGAGACACAGAGAAGGTGGGGCCGGAGAGCAAGAGAGAGAAACGGACTAAATGCAAATAAATCACCAGGAGCTGACCGTCTTTTTTCCAGGGGAACGAGAAGAAAGGAGATTTTTTAATTATTGGGATTTCGAACGGGCGTTTTGAGATTTTTTTTAACGTCCCCCCCCCCTCAACCCCCTTCCCCCCTAAGAAGGACAGCGCAAAATTGTGACCCTTTAACTGATTTAAAATATACCGGTTTGGCTGGGTGTGCTTGGGGATAATTTCCCCAGCCTTTTTGGACCATGGCCGACGACGATGTGCTGTTTGAAGATGTGTACGAGCTCTGTGAGGTGATCGGAAAGTAAGTGGCTGTAATGTAAAGAAAATGAAATGCATGGTGCTTCAGTATGTGTATTTTACGCATATGGTTTAGTTTTTTTTTTTTACTCGTATTCTTATTTTCGCAAACTACCGGTAGAAAATAATGCTTCTATATAATGTGCTCTCCCTCTTGTGCACGTAGTCAGACTGTGCATTGGAAATGACTGCCCTGTGTGATGCACCGACCAAGTCTATTGGAAGATGATGATATATAGTTGGTGATTTCACCAGTCAAATGAGTGACTGGTTGACCCAGGTTTCCTTTAATGCGATTGCTTGCAATGCATTGCATTTAAGACATCTTATCTTGTATTGGAGAGACTAGACGCATACAAAAAAGAGACATTTCAAGATTGAGATGCAACATCTGGCAGCAGTTGTTGTCATTTTATTCTATGGTGACACACTATGCATATTGCAATTTCCACTCAGTTTAGTATGCAAAATGTTTTCTGTACCAAGACACTACCATAAACAAAATGTAGTACAAACATACAGAAACACTGAACACAATTTCATTTGCCATCTTGACTGCAGCAGGTTGCCCATGTGTCGCTGACGGACACTATGCACGTTTTATAATGACCTGTATGTTTGTATTCAACACTTTATTTTCTTGTCAGTTTACAGTATTCCTAGCAGCAGACGGTCACTGTTAAAAAGAATGCACTTCGTCCTGTGTTTAGATTCCAGCTACCCTCCTCCCATTGCATCCCTTATCTGTATTGCGTGGTTATACTTAGACTTCTGTAGGGATACATTCAGAACAAGATTATTCAAAACGGGGATTAAGTTTTAAAGCAGTAGGCATTCCTTATTTAGACATGCACACGGTGTTCAGTTTTTGGAACTGGATGCTGTTTGTTATCACTTAACAGCCACTTGATCTACACCATTCTTAAAATTTAAACAAATTAAAACCGGTGCTGGACACTTTGTTATGAAGGCACGAGCTTCTTCCTGAGCTGTTTTTTTTCTTTTCATGATTCAAGCATATTAGTAGTATGTGACCTTATTTGTTGTGCTAATGGTGACTTTGTCTTTCATATTTTGCTGACAAATGACTTTCCTCTAATTAATAAATAAGTGCCTGTCCGATAATACTCGTGGTTAATATAAGTTTGTTTCTGCTTTGTCTGCCTGTGGCCAACAACAAATTAAAACGGAGCCACAATCTCCGAGTTGGCAAAGATACATTTAGTGCATTGTTGTACGTCAGATTTTTGGTTGATAAAACACATGTTTTATGTTTTAAATGTGCTGTGTTTGAGCTGCACATATAGTGGGCAGTGTAACTTTAGCTTGAAATGTTTAAATCTGGGGGGCCTCTTAAAACTCTAGTTGTACCGCTAATATAGTTTCTTTCAACTCCAAGCTACATAGTTGCTTCCATCTCAAAATTGCGGTTGCTAGGTTGATTTACCTAATTATGATTAGCATTCTTATCTGAATAGATTTCTGATCAGTAAGAGGAGAAACGTCATAGAGGCTGTGTTGTAAACCCAACCAAGACATTGGAAATACACCAGCCTAGTTTGCCACCTATCACACATGCTGTCACCAGGTAGTTGGGTTGGGGGTTTAATCTGAATGCATTTCCTAGAATTGCAAAAGCATAAGCCAGATCCAGAGGCAAGTGTGTTTGCATATCACTAAGTTGCATATTTATCTCTAAATTGCATAATGGTCCGGTGTTAATAGAGTAGCTGAACAAGTAGAGAGATGGGTCATGTTTGTGCACCAGAAGGTTAAATCCAAAACCAATACAAGAACTTCACATCAGGTAATACAAGGTGACTGCGCCACCGTCCCCTATTCCTAGCACACTTTACCTTGATGTTGACTGAAAGTAAAATGTGTGTGTGGGTGTTGGACTATTTATCTGTGACTGTCTGATTGTAAATTATATGAACTGCTTTATTGAAGTGGCGGTGGACAGTAAATTACTTTTAAAACGAACAGAAGGTGCTAAATATGGTGATATTTAGTTTAAAGAGAAAAGTGGTGGAAGAAATAGTGTCTTTCTGGGTTAGTGACCCATACTGGCATACAGCAGACCTGCAGATCAGGGCTAGGTCCTGTATGTGTGTCACCAAGTCCTGCTGTACTGTAGGAAAGTCTGCACCGACCATAGGTCTGTTCTGTCTCTTATTCTGTGCTGCTGTGCATTGCCCTAAAGGACTGCCACAGAGAGAAGACTAAAATCATGAGTCTGTCTGAGACAATGCCCATTACCTTGCAGGATTCAAGGGGTCCAGCTGGGCTAAAATCCTGTCAGGATATTGTCGGCCTGTGTGCAAAGCTGGCTTCTTCAGACTGGTCCTATAGATTTGCGTATACTCTGGTGTCTGGCACAGAGCACTGTGTCTACAGCAACTTTGTGGAGTCCTCCCACACCATTGTTTATGAACACTATGACTGGGTAGGGTAATATCTTAAAAAGAGAAATGTGAAATGGCCAGTACTTGCTTTAAACACAAGCAGTCTGGTACCAGTGCTCAAAGTAAAACTCAAGGTGTACCCTAAATTAGAATACCTTGCAGAACAGGAACTGATTAGGTACCAGGAAGCAACAGCAAATTAAAATATATAGTGTGCGTCCATGCAGGTGTGGGTTGAAGGTGGCCAAGTGATGTTGCTTGTGAATGTAAGAAAATTGATTTTCCCCTAGGTAATGGTGTGGTTGCAGATGCAAGCTGTCATTGATAAAAGTAGCTATTCTGCCATTATTAACCAAAGGAATGAATGAGGCGTTGCAGAAGCTGCTGTGCGTTCAAAATGATGACCACAAATCTCTAGCCTATAACAGGGATGCACAAATCCGGTCCTGAAAGGCACAGGTTTGGTCCATAAAAAATCTGCAATAATCTGCAGAATCTGATTATTACCAGTCATTGAGAAAGGAAAAGCTCTAAGATGTTTCTTTTCTTCAACATCTGAACTTTTTCCATAAGGAAGTGGTGTACTTTGTATTTGTTGTTCAGCCAACTTGATAACACTGTTGACATAATATAGCACTGTGTGAATATGAAAATGGTTTCACGCTTTTCCTTGTGGAAGCTGGCTTTGAACAATGTAATAAAGTAATTATGAGAACACTATGAGATCTCTTGTAGAGAATACATTTGTGGACACCACCTACTGTAAGAGATTTGTCTGAATTGCCATTGACCTAAACAGCTCAGTCCTGTTTAGTTTTACAGTGCAATATACTTTGTTGGTGTTCTATTTCATAGGTGAAGCTGAACAAGACAACTAGTTTTTCTTTGTTTGTTTACATTCCCCAGTGGTTGTTTAATCTATAGGGACAGCTGCTTCCTTCCCCACATATCACTGTGTGATCCAAATAAGCCTGAGTATTCATACATGCAGTAAATCACATTCTGTGTGGATAATGCTGTCTAGATTTACAGTCCTGGGCCTGGCAATATTTGAATCTAGGTGAAGCTGTGCAAGTCATTGAACCTCCCCTTTATAAAATGTTGTACGTCTAATGTGGGCCTAATTGATGTGGGGGGGAAAGGCCTACATTCAAGAGACTCTAAGTTTTTCCAGCACAGCTCTTTATTTCTCTTTGTCCTTGACTCCTTCAACTGCCAAACAGCATTTTGTACTTCTCAAGTTGACAGGTCATTTCAGGAAGTAACAGGAATTCTCTGGCTGTATATAGGCCTAACAGTTTGAAGTAAAAAAGGGCCAACAGTATTGTACCTTCTGAAGCAAACAAATAACTTTTTGCATATTTATTTATTTATTTATTTATTTATTTATTTATTTATTCTGTAAATGGATATTAACTGGTGTAAATCAATTTGAAAGTAGTTAAGGTTAACACAGTTTTACAATACAAGCTATGGATCTGATGGGACACTTTGACTGTGTTTGAAACTGATTTTAGGATTATGTGTTCAACTATTAATCCCACTACACCACTACAGCTATACAGAAAATATCTGAACTTTGCCTTTAACTGGCGTATCAAGGTGGGGTGTGCTCCCCAGGGAAGGGGCTTTTGTTTTTTGTGGGCTTGGCATAGTTTTTTCCAAAACAAGTCTGACAGTGTTTAAAAAAACAAATTCAATAATACAAGCACCACCACAAATTAAGAGCAACTCCTCAACGAGGAGTGCTGTACTGTAGCTCATGTCACATCCTCTTAAATTCTGTTTAACATGACCAAAAATTGTCTCTAGGGTGGCTTTTATTGACTAGAATATCAACAGCATTAACCCTTTTCAGGATCAAGCATTTTCAGTGGGATGCTCCCCCAGGACCAGGTGCTTTTTGGCTGTAGTTGACTCTCTTCCTATAAAAAAATCACTAAAAATCCATTTTCTATAGTAGCATCTTGCAAATGGTGTCCTTTTTTTCAGAACACTCTGGGGAACATTATAAAGTAGTTCAGTAACCATACAATCTTGTCGCTTTTTTATTTTTTTTAACACACTATTTATTTATTTATTTATTATTTTTTTAAGTTAAGTATTATGCATAGGGCTCCTGATTTTACATTCTTGGGAATGGCAAATTCCATTTTTCAAAATAGTCAATTTTGTTTTTTCAGTTTTTACCAATTTATTAAGAATTAACAATGTAATTTTAACATAAATAACATTTTTACATAAAAAATCTATTGAATTTTTTAATTTTTTTATTTAAGATACTGTAGTTTTCAGGAAAAAAATATTTCTTAAAGCAGTCCACTAGTAACAATGTCAACAAATAAAGGTGTTTTGAAAAAACAGCTTATTGCTGGCATTACAATATAGACTAGTCGAAAACGAGTGGCATTATTACAAAAATATACCATTTTCATAAAATTACAAATTAAATACAATGTTCAGGACTCCTTATCTCTCCCATCTGTAGCTTCATCTGCAACAACGCAGACTGGTTTATGCTGTACTTGCTGTAAAACTGCTTGCATGTGTTTCTCGTATACCCTGAACAGACAGAGGTGCCTTAGTTAGAGCAGGGCTCTTCAACTAGGATTAATAAATATTACATAACTTTAATGTTCATATATTGTACAAGACTTACACATTTTACCATATGAATAGTACTTTAATAATAGAACATTGTGAGAATTTAATGGCGTACCATTACAAGCATTTTAAAATGTATGTGACATATTAATAGTATAACTGTTAAGAGATCAGCACTTCTACTTTTGAGCTTCTAACTACTGTGCCCTCTGGATACGTATTTCTGAAAGCTCCTTGTTTGGTTTCAAAATGTCTTTCACATTGTATTCCTTAACTACTGACACATTAATTGCACAATAAACACATTGGCTTTGCATTCAGTACAGTTGGTAAAATAAATATTTATTGGTCCACTCATTGTTGAATCTACAATTTTCACAATTTTCTGTTCTTACTACAGTAGCTAGAGTAGAGAGAGCCATGTTATAGCAACACGAGTAAAAAAACTAAAAATCACTCTGAGTACGTACTATTAAGGAGTTAATGATACATTAGAAATAATAAGTTATAAAACTCAACCACCGTGCCGTTTCCTTGTGTTGAGCGGGTGACGGAGTAACGGATTTACGATAATAACTAAATAAATGAATGCATAAATTCAATTAAGTTTTTTTAAAAGGGGGTGGTTGGGGGGGGGGAGCTGACAATGTTTGTTTTTTTTCAGGTACTTTTCACTTTTCTGTATCAACTCCAAAATGATTCCACAGAACATAACTCACAAAACAGCTAGTTGCTTTTTTAAACAACTCGACTCACACAGCACAGAGACAGTGTAACGCCCACAAAACCACCTGTTTTCTTGTTATCCAATGATCCAAATAAACCTACAAAAACGTTTTATACAAGCGTCATTGCAGGGCTTCTGGGAAGTGTAGTTTTCAAAGCAAGCCATTATTTTTTTTATAGGAGAATAACAGCGGTAAAAGACTGTTGACGCATTTTTTTTTTTAAGGTGCTGTTGCAAAGCAGAATTCCATTCCCAAAATGCCAATTCTGCGATTCCGCCTGTGATTCTGCGATCGTGGAAAATCAGTAGCCCTATATATATTCTGCTTAGAGATACATATATAAAAATGCGTTATTCTATGACCTGAGGGACCTTGCAATACTTCCTGAAAGTTTTGTTGAAAAATGTTGATGTTTGGTCAGATTACAAGACATTGTTTCACCTGACTGATTGCAATGACACAATACATGTTTATTCTCAGGGTCTTTATAAGCAATAATGGACACTACTCTCGATTTTTTTATTTTCTCGAAATAAATATTTATACATAAAATAATAGGTACTCATTTAATTATTATCAGTAATAAGGAAAAAAAAACCACACCTTATAAATTTAGTTTATGAAGTAGTATATGCTTATATCTACTCATTTCTTGATATTTATAAATGTTGTAAAAACATACAATCTGACATCGCAGCATCACTGGGCTGTGAAAATGTAGCACAGATGGCCCAAGCCATTGGAAATACCTGACTTTGCATCACTTTTGATAAAATACAATATGTGATCTGTTTCAGTGTTGCGTTACATTAATGCCAAAGAAAGATGTGTGCAAAGAAAGTGTCTAAAGTGCTTTGAGCTAAGTTTCTAAAGGATATGAAGTTGTCCTTTTAAGCCTGCCCTCATTACTGTGTGTTGTGCTGTTGACATGTGATCATTTCCAGTACCCCATAGTGTTGCAACCAGATTTTGGTTTGAATGAGTAGCATGCCATAAAATAGTCTTGCCTGATACTAACAGAGTGTCCCTTTTCAGAAGCTGATTGAATAAGAATGTCACCTGTGGGGTTAATTGTAAGTCAAGGTTAATTTCCCTTTCCACATGTGTTGCATTATTACGCAAAATAGAATTCTTCTGGTTTTGATAATCTACCTAATGATGCAAATACATTCATTACACCTCTGTTATTGCCAGTTATCCAAATCTGATTAGTTCTTGGTGTTTGTTTTGCTGTCAACACCTGTCATGGAACACAGAGGGAGCTATTGATTTGAACAGGAATTGAATTGATTGAGGTCTCTATATCTCATTCCCAGTCAGCTTGCATTGCCATAGTCCCCTAGGGGCTTACAAAAACATTTAGGCCTATTTAAAACAGAAGAAATCCAGTCACCAATATAAATTAATGGAAATGACAATATATAGAGATTTAATTAAAAAAAGCAATAGTAAATCATATTATGCAAAATGTGACCTATTGTAACCAGTTATTACAATCGTATGGATGTGTGACACAGAGCAATTTTCATGTAAATAGTTATGTTTGGCACATTATAAAGCCATGGCTCCTGCAGCTGCTTTTGAGGTTGTGTTGAAAAAAATAACCCACATTACACATGTCAGGGTTTGAACTTCCCACACCCAGTGCCAGGAGATCAAGTTCGAGCAGGTACATCTGTTATTCATGTGTGCATCCACTGCCTGAACTATCAGTAAACCTACAGACTCGGGTTAGAGTTATTCATCTGTGAATCAGTGCTGTATACAATAAGAGCAACTGTAGTTCAAACTCGTGACACTTCGTCATTTCAATATTCTACCTAAACAAGGGAAGCTCTGAAATTCAGCACTGGGTGCAGGCCAGTAGATTCTGTTGGACATTTTAATGTACTGTACACTATAATAATAATTCATTTGTGTGGATTGAATTGAGAAAAGTAGTTGAAACTCCCAGACTGAGAAGAGACCCAGGTATGTGCAGCAGAGTGATTATTAGTGCATTGTGTGTGGGTGTCCGGAGCTTCGCAGTAATACACACTGGAGTGACACTACTTTTCAGGTCAGTTCACTGACTTCACTCAAAGCTTCAATAAAGCTGGATTCAGAAATGGTTTTATTGGTCTTTCAGTGTTTGACAAGTCACATGAATGAAGCTTCCAGAATTTCAGTTGCGTTTTGCTTCAGAATGTGTACACCACGATCATGCAAGCATCCCTGTGAGGGGAGCTTGTATGAGTTTGCAAACCAACTGGCCACCACACCAACTAAAGCTAATATCTCAAAATCTGGCAACTTCCAATTGTCCATGTTTTGGAAACTCCTTGGGCAAAATCTAACACCACCCATCACTTTTACCTGTGACCCGCTGTAAGATGATGACTTTTTGGTTTCTGGATGATGAAGACCCTAATGCTTCAAGATATTGCCTTCGTGCTTGGTACACAATTGTATTGTGTGATTGTTAGGTCAGTCAGTGGAGGGTGTCGCACAAAAAGAATGAACCCTTTTCTGGACAGTTTCCTCAAAGGCAGGAAGTTGCCATTTGAGGATCTTGCAGGAAGACCTGCTCCCTAATCCTGACCCTGTGTCCGGTGGCGAAGACCATGGCTGTAAATTCTAGGGAGAATTCATGGGATGTGCAGACTATTCACTGTCCAGTTTCAAAACGCTGTACATGCTTCCTTATATAAAATGAGTGCTCGGATGAACATGGTATTTTCAGTGAAGGCCTTATTCTACCCCACTGAATTTAATAACAAAACAAAGGATGCCATAAAGTTTAAAAATAAATAAAAAAAATTCTTGTGGGTATTTCAGGCAAAAATAGTACATCATGTAGACACAGTTATTTTTTTAATTTTTTTTTTTTTTTATTTAACTCCTGCCATTGCTGTTTCTTTGCAATAAATGTAGTGTGTGTGTGTGTGTGTGTGTGTGTGTGGGGGGGGGGGGGGAAATATCCTGAATGAAAGGGTGGCCCTGCAAACTCAATACAGAAGCATAATGTATTGCTACAGGGGACTCTATTTATGCTTTGAATTAAGACCATGACAATACCTTGAGTGAACGCCCCAAATATGTAAAGCAAAGGGGATTGACAGGTCTTGGCGTCACAGTCTCCGTCGTAAAAGGCTGGAACAGACTTTTTTTCACTCTTTAAAAATGGTTTGTTTTTGCGTATCGTGATGAGAAAAAGATTGATGTTCCTGATACTGTAGGTAGGGTTTTTAGCATTTTACATTATCTATATATATATATATATATATATATATATATATATATATATATATATATACTGAAATACCTAAAAGGAATTTAGAGGTGCCTTTATTGTATTATCCATCCTCTCCTTCTAAATAAATAAGATTATCCAAAGCATCCCTCTAAAGGCTCAACATTATTTCACTGTCTGTCACACTGAGGAACACCCAATGGAGAGGGTTAAAGCTCTGATTTATGTCGGTGTTGCATCTGGGAGGGAAACCACAGATTTCATATTCTGCACACTTCCTTCAAAACGATTTTGCTGTGTAGGAGTTTTATGTTGGTTGAGGCTTGACTTTGATTTGCTGGTCCCAGCAGATGCTATACCCTGTGCTTTTTATGTATGTCTCCTCTGTAGCCAGAAGTTCAGTCTGTTCCAACTGCTTCAAAAGCTGGGATGGAGAGAGAATAGAGAGCGCTGAAGCTGGAATGCATAAAAATATTTGAGGTTTTTAATTCATTTGCTCTGGCAAGTGTATAATTGTGTATAAAAGTTCTACTGTATGCTGTTCTTCTTAAGGGGGAAATAAAGTTTATCTTAAAAAATTAGCACAGAACTGCACCACAGCTAAAGAACAGAGTCTAAAATGTTGATTTATAACACCGTGTAACAATTTTTTTTTTTTTGTTCCTGGGTAGTAAGTGTTATTTCCTAATTGCTTATGCCTCAAAAGTATAGAAAATGGCTATTATTCCCCACAAACTTTGCTTTTGTGACCAGGACAGTGATATTTTGAAATTTACCTATTTCCAATGAGAAAACGGGCAAATTTGTGTCTTTCCGTTCACATAAAGTCAGAAAAAAACAACATATGAATCCAAATTAACATGTATTTGTACTAAAGTAATACAAAAATGACTACAAAAGATTTAGAAGTGAGTAGTTTTTCGAGATTTACGATTATACTGTAAATCACTTTCACGAATCAGCCCCCAAATGTAGTCTCCCATCATGTTCTCATTATACTGTCCTTGGTAGCGGCGTTCAAAGTCCAGTATATCCTGGTGGAAGTGCTCGCCTTGCTCCTCCGAGTACGCTCCCATGTTCTCCTTGAATTTATCAAGATGAGCATCAAGGATATTGACTTTGAGGGACATCCTACAGCCCATTGTGCCGTAGTTTTTCACCAGAGTCTCAACCAGCTCCACATAGTTTTCGGCCTTGTGATTGCCCAGGAAGCCCCGAACCACTGCGACAAAGCTGTTCCAAGCCGCTTTCTCCTTACTAGTGAGCTTCTTGGGGAATTCATTGCACTCCAGATTAGTCTTTATCTGTGGTCCGACGAAGACACCGGCTTTGACCTTTGCCTCAGACAGCTTAGGGAAGAAGTCTTGAAGGTACTTGAAGGCTGCCGACTCCTTATCTAGAGCTCTGACAAATTGTTTCTTAAGGCCCAATTTGATGTGCAGTGGTGGCATCAGCACCTTCCGGGGGTCCCAGCCGTACTCATCATACTTCAAGGCGTCCAGCAAGGTCTTGATGCTGTTGTAATCCTCTTTGAGGTGCACCGAGTGAGCCAGGGGAAGAGACGGGTACTTATTACCATTATGGAGCAGCACGGCTTTGAGGCTCCTGGATGAGCTGTCAGTGGACAGTATAACGAGAACATGATGGGAGACTACATTTGGGGGCTGATTCGTGAAAGTGATTTACAGTATAATCGTAAATCTCGAAAAACTACTCACTTCTAAATCTTTTGTAGTCATTTTTGTATTACTTTAGTATAAATACATGTTAATTTGGATTCATATGTTGTTTTTTTCTGACTTTATGTGAACGAAAAGACACAAATTCACCCGTTTTCTCATTGGAAATAGGTACATTTCAAAATATCACTGTCCTGGTCACAAAAGCAAAGTTTGTGGGGAATAATAGCCATTTTCTGTACTTTTGAGGCATAAGCAATTAGGAAATAACACTTGCTACCCAGGAACAGAAATTGTGTTACATATTGACGTTTTAAAAGCATAATGCAAAGAGAGAGAAGTAAGGATTACTCCATGAGGCTTGTTTAAACACTTTAATCCGTTATCAAACAAGCCAATGTATATTACATTTTGAATTGTAGGTCTAATTGTTTTTAAAAATCACCTGGATAGAAAACCTACAGTATATGATAATATTGTGCAAAAAAGAGAGAGGCCTCCTGGTGGGGTGGAGTGTGACAAAGACTGTCACTAGGGCCTGGTCATTAGATTTTTGTGACCTGATTGGACTCTTGGACTGTGAATTTAAGGACTGTTGTTAAATAAAAGATAAACTTACCTGGCCAGGTTGAAGATCAACAGCAGGACCGGAACATCAGTGTGTACACCAACAGCCATGGAAAACAATGGGACAATGAACTGGTTAATTACATCTGAACCATAACAAAAGGACGGTGAACTGTATTGTTAATTGCTTGTTAAACACTGTTCTTCAAAAATGTTCATTGTTAACCTGTGGAAAGAATAGAGATTATTATTATTATTATTATTATTATTATTATTATTAATAATTACTTCCCTGTTAGCAGGAGTGTGTGTGTGTAATGGCAGCGCGTTGCAAAATGGAGGATGTTACAAAGTGTTAGGAAGGCCAGATTTAATTGCCTAAACTAACTGGTGCATCTGTTAGTAAGGGCGGGGCTATAGGTATTTAACAGGTGCTCAGCAGCACAGCGAGAAAAGGATTGTGATTGTGATGTGGTGGGATGGAGCGAGCAGCCGTTTCAGTCCAGGGTGACGCTAGCACAGAGGGGACATAGCTTTATATGCTCAGGCTACACAGCCTGTAGTAGGCAAACTCTAACATTTAAACAGCCAAGGAGTGAAAGACTGTGAGTGGAGAATAAGTAGCGGCTGGTAACTATTTGTTTGTTTGTTATTTTTTGTTTAGTAAATGTCTACGGAGCTCCTATGTTGTAAACCCTCATGGCACCTTTACCATGGAAAGGAAATGCTTGTTGTTGGTCACTATAAATAAATTGCACAAGTTGCTTTTCATCGTACTCTGAAGTGTCTGTGCCATCCTTTACAAAAAAAAAAAAAAATGTTTTCGTTTTACTGGTGGAGCACAAGCTGCCTCTCACATGGAGTTTTGGGATTCAAAATGTAAAAAATGACTAAGCAGTAATGGAATATAGACCAGCACGCGGGTCTTTATTTTACACAGTCAGAGATTCCTCTGATGGCCTATAATGCAATAGAAACACACATGTTTATTTATGCTACGAATAAAAGTATGCTTTGTGCTAGATAGCTGTGATCCAAGGGCAAGACACAGCTGAGCTTTATACTAAATGCATTCAGTCTGCCTTTTAAATTGACCTGAGAATGCTTTTGACGACTGGCAGTTCAGCTACAGCTCAAATGTTTTACTTGTCTGGTTAAAAATATATGCGTTTAAATTACTGCTGAGTCATCCGCAAAAAAACAAACAAACAAAAATTATATTTCAGACTTTTACGGCAATATGTGGCAGTGTTTAAAATGCCTGGGCCACAAATATGTGTCAATGTGCCATGTAATCATGGTTTTGACAGTGTTTTCTGTTCTGTAGCAGACTTCGTTAAATACAAAATGCCTCACTATTATGATGCTTCAAATGGAGACATTCACCAGAATTAAAAATAAAATAAAAATTAGAGCAAGAATATGATTCCGCTCCAAGGTTAGGGATAAGGTTAGTCCATTTTAATAATCCAACATGAGCCAAAAATCGAATCAAAATATACAGTGAAACTGTATTATTGCTCCCTGCCATGTTTACTTAAAGAGAAAACAGTGTTTATATCACCAAATATAGGGAAAACAGTGATGGAGAAATGCAGAAGTATGTTCATGTTTTACTAATACTATGCATTCCAGCATCACCTTTTATGATCACAAATGCTGGGTTTCCATTGCTATGGAACTGAAATGCCCCAAGATCTGATAATAAATATATAAAAAGCAAAGGCAGCTGTTTTCTTTGTAGTTGTACTGTTCTGTAATAATCATCTTCTGCCAGTAGTATTAAACCAAAGTGATTCTAAGTTTCAAATGTCTGCATGGAAACAGCTGTGTTGCTGTCAATGCTGTGCATTTCCATGTGGCCAGTGCGCCAGATCATATTTATTTCCTTTTAATCTATTGATTTATTTCAGTGTGGGCGGAATAGTCGAAGATGTGATTTTCCATGCATTCCTATTACTAAGTTATGGGGTGAAATGTTTTTGAACGTGTGTGGGTGTGGTCTTTGTAGTTAAGGGTTTATGATATGACCAGTTCTTATCTTCAATCTGAACGATAATTGTGTTCTCGCAGGTGTTGGTGGTGTTTACATTCTTTCACATCACGCTTAATCTGTGTACATGCTTTCTACACAGCAAGAGACAGAGAACTGTCTTGACAGAGAACCTAGGAACCAGCTGTTTCTTTACGTTATTATGTAGCTTTTCTGTTTACTATTATAAACCAGTCATTCCACATACTAGGGGTGTTGGGAATCGTCTGGTTAAGTAACTGCATGCTGATTTCATTCAGTCCACTGCAACTAATATAAACTACCACTGATCTGTACTTGATGCATTTAATATAGGATCACCTGCAGTCTGTTTTACTTGTCATATGGTTTGAAGGTACAGGGTTATTTTCCACCACACTGGGTGATGAAAATCCATTGTAACCACATTCAAGCCAAGTTGCCGGATCTGACTAGGATTGGCCATGCTCTGGCTCTGGAGCCCTGGAGTCAGCTCCAGGGAGCCGAAACGGAGCTTGCCAGTTTTCTGAGCTGAGCTCCGGAGCCGGTGCGTTGCTGGAGCTGGGGATGCTGGAGCCAGAGCGGAGCTAGAGCTGGGGATGCTGGAGCTGGGGATGCTGGAGCCAGAGCGGCGCTGGAGCTGGGGATGCTGGAGCCAGAGCGGAGCTGGAGCTGGGGATCCTGGAGCCAGAGCGGAGCTGGAGCTGGAGCTGGGGGTGCTGGAGCCGCCGGGGATGCTGGAGCTGGGGATGCTGGAGCCAGAGCTGGAACTGGGAATGCTGAGGCTGGGGATGCTGCAGCCGGAGCGGAGCTGGAGCTGGAGCTGGGGATGCTGAGGCTGGGGATGCTGCAGCCGGAGCGGAGCTGGAGCTGGAGCTGGGGATGCTGAAGCTGGAGCTGGAGCTGGGGATGCTGGAGCCGGAGTGGAGCTGGAGCTGGAGCTGGGGATGCTGGAGCCGGAGCGGAGCTGGAGCTGGGGGTGCTGGAGCTGGGGATGCTGCATCTGCAGCGGAGCTGGAGCACGGGGTGCTGGAGCTGGAACGGAGCTGGAGCTGGGTCACTGGAGCTCTCTGGAGAGATCCAGAACTGAGGTTCTGGAGCAGCTCCACTAATTCCAGCCTGTCCCAGGCTGGAAATAGTGGAGCTAAGTAAGTATATAAAATAACTAAATGTAAATAGAGAAGTACTGTACATAATATTTCTATTGATATAAGGAGTCCACAATTATCAACTAGAATCATGTATTCCGGTAACTGCAGCCATTACCTTTTATGTAACCCAGTGCAGGCATAGAGGGTCCTCATAATCGCGCAGTAAGAGGACAGGGAGTGAAAGATTATAGTCAAATGCAACCCGAAACATAGGAGGCTAGGATTGAGCAGTTATCATGTTCACAATGTATTGTGTGACAGACCATTAAATGAAATGCTTAGTGTATATTATAGTAATACGTATCATAAGACATACTAGGTACTGTACTTTATAGAACACTAGTTCTATCCATGTATATTTATTATACTGCTAGAACGAACATGGTATTTTCATGTTAAGATATGTGCTTAGGATTCAGACATAGTGGATAGATGATCATGTTTTATTGTAAAAGTGTAATTGATAGTGAATGTATTCCTCCACAGAGTTCCTCTAGATTATGAGTATGCAAAGTTTTCGTGCCAGAACCAATTACTGTGTTTACTCGATGAAAGCGTTTGCTGTTTATTTCTGGTTTCTGATTCTGTAGAAAAGGTCTCAACAGTGAAGTGACACTGTAGTCATTTGCCTGTTGCATTTTTTTGGCAACCAGATAAAGTACAGTTTCTGAACCAAAAAATATAACCCTGCCTGCAGGTAATCCTGTATTTAATGAATGCATGGTGATTTGCATTAGTTGCAATGGTTTAGGCTACATATCTTTTGATGTTTTATATTTTATACTTCAGCTGATTTATAGGATACAAAACAATAAATGTATGTTACTATCCAGGGTTCTCCGTAGGAATTCTGTACAGCCTCCGGCAGAACATTATAGCCCGGAGCAGTTTTAACAGAAAAATAAACTTGCCTTACCTTAAATATATAATATGACAAATAATTTGAATAAGGTGTTGTCTTTCGTTGACTATATCTGGTTGCGCTTTTTTATGTTCTACATTCTCTTTTCCATTACTGTTTTTTATTATGGTAATTTGACCTTGTTTATTTAGCACTCTACGATTTGACTGGGGAAAGATAACGTAGATTTATTGGAGTTCACAAAAAAAAACAGAAACCTTTTCACTTCCTTTTTAGCTTAATTATTGAGCTTATTGCTTCATTTAAATTGTTTTCTTTGTTAAGTTTTCAGGGTGTTTTGTTAACGCAAACGTCTGTTTTTGTTTTTCGCTGTTCTACATTTTTTGAATACACCTGTTCATTTTAACCATTTTTTATATATTTTTTTTTATACAGCAGTATTCGCACACGTTTAGTCACCATCATAACAGATGCATGAAACATTTTAGCCTCTCAAAGTGCTTAACACAGAAAACCCGCCCCTTCAACTCTCTGATTGGTTAAATGTTGTCATGTGGTTCCAAGATTTTTTTTTTTTCACCCAGCAACGCGCAAGTGATCTAGTCTGCTAGAAGCGCAATCAATCCTTCTTGTTAAAGGCACAGTAGCATCTGCAAGACGGGTGGATCGGCCTGGGGAGAACCCTGCTATAGTACAGGCACCGACACCCCAGCTATAGCTGAAGACTGATTCAGCAGCCTCCAATGGCATACCTGGGGAAGGATACAGTTTCTTATTCGGCTTTCTTCCTTCATCCTTTCTTTAACTACAATATAGTAGAGGGCCTCTAAACCACTGACCTGTAGAGTGCTACTGAACATATTGTCTTTTAATCAACCGGATGTACAGAGCGGCCATCAGTACTCTCCAGTGCTCTATGCAATATGTTGCTTTTGTGTTGTATCAACCAGATCTTGTGTCTGTGTGACAGAAAAACCTAGACAAAACCCTGCAGCAAGTGAGCTGTGAGTGAAATAAAGATGGCAGCAATATGCGACTACTCTTTTCCCAGGTGTTGAAATTAATCGTGAAGGCCTGCAGGCACTTGAATAGAGAGTCGTGTGGGGCTACAGTACCATCAGCTTTTTCTTATTAGTGCCTGAGCTTTGATACTTTATGTTTTTTTATGTTCACGGTGTGCTGTGTATTATTGTTTTGATCACTTCTGAGTTTTTAGCATTTACAGGTTTTTGTATGTATCTCTTTTTACATTTTGTGAACTTTTGGTGGGCAATTGATAGAGGTTACCTGTGTGTGCGTGTCTTGAAATTGCAAATGGCAGCATGTGGTTACATTTAAGGAAGGACCGATTCATTTCAACACAAGACATGTTTTGATTTGAATAGCAAGTTCTGTCAGATAATGTTGGGTTAGGGACTCCGGTTTGTATGTTTTTAAATGATAAAGTTGATTAAACATACAATACCCTTCAACAGTATTGGGTATCCCATTAATTGTTGCATTTAACAAACTTCTAAGTGTTTTAATAAAGCTCAGATTTTGTACTAATGTATACATGTACTTTTGCCTAAATTGTTATTTTTGATGACTGCATCAGTGTTTTTTAGGCATATGGCAAAAGTAATATGTGTACTTCTTGTACTACAATTGAGATCACACATACGTTCTGTGATTTTATTAGGGCTTTTCAATAGAACAGCCACAACCACCTGCAGATTTAAAGCTATTTGTAAACTGGTTCTTTTTGAAGCCAGTGGTGTGTGTGTTCATGTCAATTACTTGTTGAAGCTGTCTTAATACACTGTATTTGGCAGGGTTGTGGAATTTCCTAATTCCTTATCTGAAAGGCATACATTTCACTCAATTATAAACAAATCATTATGTTAAGTAGCAGCTGTAACGTCTTTCGACCACTTTTCACTGCTGCTGTGGAAAAAGCATTTCTAACTGTTTTAAAGGATGCCATGTTTGTAAAAGGACTAGGTTTGGGACCTCTGTCTGCCAAGTTTCATTGCTCTGTTCTTTCCACAACAGCAGTGCAAGGTGGCTGTATGAGGGTGTTGCTTCTTCCACAGAACAGGACATGGCAAACAGAGGACTCGCACCCAAGGACTTGAGAAATTACAGCTGGGAAGCTATATCTCTCAACAAATGTAAACATGCCTCAGGTGCTGTGCTGTACTTTGCAGAGAATTTGGTGTGATGACAGATCAGAAATGTCACAGGCCAGCTGAAACTTGAAAGCAGAAACTGTGCCTCACATTTTCAGATGTACGGTATCTGCTTTTGTCTCCTACAGGTACAAGTTTTGTTTTTTGTTTTTTTTTAAAATCCGAATTGTCCATAACTCCCAACACTGCAGACCTGTAAGCAGGTCTAGGAAAAGATCAAGACTGTAGTATAGGAACGATAACTCCACTCAATGTAAAATAATCTCATATGCTAATGTGTATATCTTTGCATTTCTTTTCAGAATAAGTGTGGTGTAACTATGCATTTTATTTAATTCAGATCATTTTAAAAGGGCTCTAATGAACTATAGTAACACACGTTCTACATTAAGCAATAGTTGAGGGGGTGTCTTCTACTCTGAGGGCACTTTTCTCTTATTTATGTTTTCCATTTGAAGCACAGGCATTGAAGTACATCTTTCCCATGAGTAGGGCCCTATGAAATCCGTTTTATTGTTTTGTGTTTTCGGATTCATTTTTTTTCAGATGTAGTAGTGTGTGTTGTTTTTTTTGTTGTTTTTTCAGTTTTTCAAAAATGTAATCCCGTGTTTCATTGAAATAGGCAACCCTTATCTGTGTGTTGTGTGGTTATTTTAGTCTTAAACCTTAGTCTTGAAAAAAAAATAATAATAATAATAACTTTTTGTATAAATTAATAAAGATTTTTTTTAGGCAGTGATGTGCCATGATCCCAGTCAGTCAGGCTCTATAATGTGTGGCAGTTCAGAAATTCCTCTGAGGGGGTGGCATTTTGCTCTATGGAATGAAGATGTGTAGTATCATAGGCAGCAGGCATCCCTGGGACTGGTTGATTTAACAAAAGCTTAAATACATTGCAGGTGTTTGATCTTGACGGTCTGATTGAAATTCAGCACGTGACAATCAAGCTAACCAGATCTACATCTCTACCCCCTAAACTGAGTGGAGATGCAGGATAAAAAAGCTGTTTTATAAATAAAAATAGCTAGTGTGGATAATAAGAACGCTCATGGTTATTTTTTAAATGTTATTAAAATAAATACAACAGTATCTCGTTAGAAACACAGACATCTAGGGTTAATCCTCTTATGACACAATGTAATGGCTTTGTATTTATGGTTGGCGGTATACAATTATTATTTAATGACTTCTTTATAGTGTGACCACTTGGTCAGCTTAGCCTGGGTTGCAGAGAAAATTGCCACAGTCAGTAGTTTTAAGTGCAGGACAACATTAAGCAATGGACAGCAGTCATTCTCAGCATTTTTAAACCCCATTTTTCAATCCTGTTGTCCATTTTTTACTTCTCTAATGCAGTAGGTGCTTGATTTACGACGCTTGATGCCTATACTTTAATTTCAAATTATCCATGGGGGGTACTCCGTCTTGACAATTTCATTTAATGGCTTTTTCCTGTTTTAATATCAAGAGGTGAGCATTTTTTGGCATTTAATACTTTTAAAAATGTGGATGGACATCGGAAGGCTGTGATTTAATCATTTAATATTTGAATACAGTAGACGACTGTAGTTTATGGAGAACATAAAAATGTATTGCACCATAAAAATTGTTTGGTGTACTTATGTTTTTTACTTCTGAGCATTAACCGTTTTAGAGAATTTTCCCCAAGAAAATAAATGCCACGTTTTAAAAGAAAGTGTTATATTTTTCTTTGTAAAACATACCATACCAAGATATTTTATGTATGGATGTCTTTTATTCAATGCAAACTATATATATATATATATATATATATATACTGTGTGTGTGTGTGTGTATATATATATATATATATATATATATATATATATATATATATATATATATATATATATATATATATATATATATATATATATATATAAAACAAAAATGCAGCCAGAGAAATGTGTTTTTAAAAGTCTAGTGATTTCAGTAATATTTTTTCGGAAAAAATAGTGTCAAGTTCATCCAAATTTTAGGAAGGAGTGAAGTTAATAGGAGGATCCATTTTACAAAATGTACCAGGTATGTGTGTGTTGATTTTTGAACATTGAAATTAGGTGAGGTGTTCTATGCACAGGATGATCTGTACATGGGATAAGATGTACTGGAATTTTGGGCAAATACTTTACAGTCATCGATTGATTTGTAATATGTAATTAATAATATTGCAAAGAACTGGTTAAATGTGCTTTCACCTTTGTGGATCAGTTCTGTTATTGTGGTGTCTGACGTCGCTAGCGGGGATGCTGACTAGACTGACATTGTACGCCTTGATGCCTTGTCCTCTGCCACACGTGTCCAGAAGAATATGTTCATCCGGGTCTAATGTGCTGTCAGTCTTATCAAACACACCGCCATGCTGTACTATAGCATGGTAATGTTTAGCATTTCTGACGTCTGCATGTAAGAAGCATGTTAATGGATATTAAAATGTGTTAATTTACTTCAGCTAAACCTCTGATATAATCGGGGATGCTGATCCCACGAGTAATCTATCTGACATGTAACAATTTATTTATATTTGGCAGTGGGGTGCATCTGCTTTTTTGTGTCCACAAACTGTACCATTAACATGGTGTACAAGTCTTCATAATCATGTTTGCCATTGAGAGAACTGATTGTTAGCATTTCTCATGGTAATATACTCAACAGTGTTGGAAAGTATCTGAAGGTAATTATGGCAGTAATCATTTTTATATACCCCCAGGGCAATAAATTGGATTTTGGCCATAATTTGGGAGGAGACTACAGGTTGTCATACTGTAGATGAAGGTTGACATTAATGTGATAGATACCTGAAATTACTTTTTGGTTAAATATGTTACTTTTAATTTGATTTAATTTTGTTAACACTGCTACAATGTGGGAAAATAATTTACCTTAAATATCCTCATAGTTTGCCAGTTATATAGGAATGTTGATTATGGTCGGTTTGGTTTTTCATCAACTCATCCAGCTGTTTTTTGACAAAAGGCTTAAATTCGGGTGCACAGGCTGAGTGTTGATGTATGCCTGCTTGTACGAACACCAGTCCTTTTCATCAACAGACTGTTTCAGAAACGTGACAAGAAAACAGCCCTATATAGCCAGACTAGTGTGTATGAAGCAGCGGTTATCCCTACTGAGGGCTGTCAGAATCCTTCAGGTAAGTCTTGTCATAATTTGAATATGGTAACATAAATTAAAAGTTAGGGTATGTTAATATGAACAGTCTACATGCAGCAAAGTGTGTGATGGGGTCCTGGAAATGCCGCAGGCTTAGTGCTCAGACTGCCAACACTTTTTCATTGTACAAATTGGCTTTGTTTCTGCTTGGTTTTATCTTTTGTCATTATCGTTGGTTTGGAATTTTATTTATATGTTGGTTTTGGTTTGGGAAAATCATAACTGTTGTATCCCTAATGCAAAGTACAGAATCTTGCTTTTAAAAACAATGTGCAATCCTGGATAATCTTGCTCCAGCAAATAAAACTAAATATAGTATGTGATGCTTATATTGACTGGCATGTGAATCTCTTTTCTTCAACTCCATATATGTTTATAGCAATTATGGCTGCTGCATAGCATTTATTATTACCAATATTAGGGTCTATTGGTCCACATGCAAAAAATAGTATCAGACATTGTCAGACAAAGCCGTATTCCTGGCAAACAGCTTGTAAATTGTGCACATTGAAGAAAGCTGACTGTATATACTTTGTGCTTCTTTGGAGTTTCACAATGAACTGTTAATAAAGTAAACGATCAGTGATGTTAAATGCAATTTTGGAGTAACAATCAGCTTGACCTATAGTGGGTATGAATGTTGTGGTTAGTAAATTTATTATTATTATTATTATTATTATTATTATTATTATTATTATTATTATTATTATGTTTTAGGGAGGGGTTTGCGCATTGTGTTTCACAGATAGTGAAGGTTAGGTGGTACAGTATTAAGAAGATGCAATGCGTGATCCTGAAGATGGTTTTCATAAACTCGTGTCTAATTTATATAGATTACATTCAAAGTACTGTAATCTGTTTGGAATAAATATTTTAGTAACATGTTAAACTTGCTTTAGGCTTGTTGCGAATGTTGTGTTTTTTTGGGTTTTTTTGTGATGCTACCAAGGAGTAATTACCCCTCACATTCAATTGTTGTGCACAAGCTTTTACTTAACTGCAATGATATTAAAATAATCACGTTGGGGGAGAGGAATGGAGCGAAAATGTATGTTGGCGGTACAATCATCTATTCAAATGATTATATTTTGTGTGCCCAATTAATCGATTGCTATTTTGAGGCTTAACTGACAGCCCTATAAAGCACAGAGTTTTTGATCAATTGTATGGCTTTTTTGCCTGAGAAGGCAATTTACCCTCCTTTTAAAGTTGCTGATGCATGCTGCATCACAGAAGTCATGAAGGTGGAGAGAGAATTTGGAGTGTCTAAACTGTGTGTAAATCCAGCCATTGTTGCAGTTCACTAGATGTCCATTCCATATTTTTACACTCTGTGTGTGTGTGTGTGTGTGCGTGCATGTGCATACTCCCTCTGGAATTTGAGATCCACACTGCTGTTAGGTGATTTTCATTTTACAAGTCCTGTGCATGTGTGATAAGGGGCAGTAAAAAAGATTTGCACTTCAAAAGGTTTGATATCTCTCAATGTGTTTGGGTGATAGGTATTGTATTTCTTTTATTTAAAGCGGATGCCAGTGAGTTCGACCTGACCAATTTAGGAAACTATTAATTTGTCTTTTTTAAATATTGTGTTTTTTCTATCTATTTATTTGTTCGTGCAACAGTGCTGCCGGTAGTCTCACAGCAAAGTGGATGACGGTGCATTCTTTCTAGCAGACACACAGAATTAATTCAAATGTGGCAGACACTGTATTGTAATAATTTTATTTTCCATTTTCAGCCAGCTCTGTGGAAATCAATAATTTATTAAGTGTAGTTTTACGAGGTGGTAAATAATCCAAATTCTAATCAAGGACCAGGCCTGCCGAGTCATTTATTTTAAAATTTAGAATGTTTCCCTCAGCGTTCACTGCACTTAAACAAACCATTCACTATTAAACACCATTGCGTATTTATTTATTTATTTATTTATTTATTTATTTATTTATTTATTTATTTATTTATAAAAAAAAATTAAATTTAGTAGTCGCCAATTTTTTTTTTTTTATCATGTTCTCCCCAATTTGGAATAGCCAATTATATTTAAGCTCAGCTCACTGCTACCACCCCCTCTCTGACTGGGGAGAGGGGAAGACGAACATACACTATCCTCCGAAGTGTGTGCCGTCAGCCGACCGCTGCTTTTGCACATTGCAGGCCCACCATGCAGCCACCTCAGAGCTACAGCGTTGGAGGACTGTGCAGCTCTGGGCAGCTTACAGGCAAGCCCGGCCAGATCACAGGGGTCGCTGTTGCACGGTGAGCCAAGGACACCCTGGCCGACCTAAGCCCTCCTCAGTCCAAATTAACCAGCATTTGGTGGGTGGGTAGTTGTTAATTTCGATCCCTTGTATTGTGACACAGCCTACAGCAACAAAGTGATATAATTGGTTGTGCTGATCGTATAGTTTTCTGAATTAAAACCCCTACAGCCATTTCAGATTTCTTTGAAATAAGGCCAGTGAGGCAGCACTTTATTAATTTTCCCCTGCACCTCGGAGGGACTGCAGCTCATTCATAATGCTTGCGCCTGGGTTGAATCCCACACAGTCTCAGACCGGCCACGTCATCTTTTTAATGAGCTGGTCCTACGCCTGGCAAATCACAAGAGATTAAGAGAAGTAAACAAGCTCTGTTTACCAAGTCTTCAGAGCCACAGCAAGTGTAAAAGAAGCTGCCTGTAGGTTTTTTGAACAGGTACAGTCCCTGACCATCTTCCGGCGCCTCCTCAAGACTCACCTCTTCAGACAGCACCTGTAGAACTCCTCTTTTCCCTCTGGACACTTATCACTCTTCCTTAAATGCACTTTACTTGCTCTTATCTGCTCCCTATTTTACTGCATTTAATCCTGTACTTTAGAGTACTGTAATCTGTCAAGTCTCATTTAATCTGTAGTATTTTGTATTTAATTATATCCTGATGTAACTATCACTGGCACTGTTATCTGCTCCGTTATTGAATCGTATTTGGTCATATACTTGTACTTGCTAGAACCAAAGTCATTGTATTTTATCTTGCTCTTAATTGTATTAATACTTGTACTGTGATTCTTGAAATGTATTTTTGTTTACAACTGTAAGTCGCCCTGGATAAGGGCGTCTGCTAAGAAATAAATAATAATAATAATAAAGTACAAACCCCCACCTGCCCCCCCCCCCCCCAAAAAAAAAGTAAATATTATTATAGAGCTTACTGATCAGCTAAAATGGAAAGGAAATGGGGCCCTGGGTGTCAGTACATCAGAACAGTGTTTTGGTAATGTCTACAAGAACATTTCTGGTGCTGAGCCGGGGTTCCCCTGTGGAATTCTTGCATTCATTTGAATCTCTGTGTTCAGGAGTTGATCAGTGAATTTCATCTGTGGTGGTCAGCGTGACCTCTAAGCTTTTTAGATACTGAGAAACTTGCTGTTTTGACTCAGAAAAGATACTATCAGTGCGAAACTTTCGGCCATGCATTAGCTATTTTAATTGTTTTTGTTGCATTATACAGTTTTGAAACAATCTTCCAACACAAGTATCTCAACAGTTTTACAATTTGTTTTTTGTGGTTCTGCCTCTGATTTATATATATATATATATATATATATATATATATATATATATATATATATATATATATATATATATATATATATAAAATTATACAGTACTGTGCAAAAGTTTTAGGCAGGTGTGAAAAAATGCTGTAAAGTAAGAATGCTTTCAAAAATAGACATGTTAATAGATTATATTTATCAATTAACTAAATGCAAAGTGAGTGAACAGAAGAAAAATCTAAATCAAATCTATATTTGGTGTGACCACCCTTTGCCTTCAAAACAGCATCAATTCTTCTAGGTACACTTGCACAAAGTCAGGGATTTTGTAGGCATATAGTCAGGTGTATGATTAAACAATTATACCAAACAGGTGCTAATGATCATCAATTCAATATGTAGGTTGAAACACAATCATTAACTGAAACAGAAACAGCTGTGTGGGAGGAATAAAACTGGGTGAGGAACAGCCAAACTCAGCTTACAAGGTGAGGTTGCTGAAGACGGTTTACTGTCAAAAGTCATACACCATGGCAAGACTGAGCACAGCATCAAGACACAAGGTAGTTATACTGCATCAGCAAGGTCTCTCCCAGGCAGAAATTTCAAGGCAGACAGGGGTTTCCAGATGTGCTGTCCAAGCTCTTTTGAAGAAGCACAAAGAAACGGGCAACGTTGAGGACCGTAGACGCAGTGGTCGGCCAAGGAAACTTACTGCAGCAGATGAAAGACACATCATGTTTACTTCTCTTCGCAATCGGAAGATGTCCAGCAGTGCCATCAGCTCAGAACTGGCAGAAAACAGTGGGACCCTGGTACACCCATCTACTGTCCGGAGAAGTCTGGTCAGAAGTGGCCTTCATGGAAGACTTGCGGCCAAAAAGCCATACCTCCGACGTGGAAACAAGGCCAAGCGACTCAACTATGCACGAAAACACAGGAACTGGGGTGCAGAAAAATGTCAGCAGGTGCTCTGGACTGATGAGTCAAAATTTGAAATATTTGGCTGTAGCAGAAGGCAGTTTGTTCGCCGAAGGGCTGGAGAGCGGTACACGAATGAGTGTCTGCAGGCAACAGTGAAGCATGGTGGAGGTTCCTTGCAAGTTTGGGGCTGCATTTCTGCAAATGGAGTTGGGGATTTGGTCAGAATTAATGGTCTCCTCAATGCTGAGAAGTACAGGCAGATACTTCTCCATCATGCAATACCATCAGGGAGGTATCTGATTGGCCCCAAATTTATTCTGCAGCATGACAACGACCCCAAACACACAGCGAAAGTCATTAAGAACTATCTTCAGCGTAAAGAAGAACAAGGAGTCCTGGAAGTGATGGTATGGCCCCCACAGAGCCCTGATCTCAACATCATCGAGTCTGTCTGGGATTACATGAAGAGAAAGAAGCAACTGAGGCTGCCTAAATCCACAGAAGAACTGTGGTTAGTTCTCCAAGATGTTTGGGCCAACCTACCTGCCGAGTTCCTTCAAAAACTGTGTGCAAGTGTACCTAGAAGAATTGATGCTGTTTTGAAGGCAAAGGGTGGTCACACCAAATATTGATTTGATGTAGATTTTTCTTCGTTCACTCACTTTGCATTTTGTTAATTGATAAATATAATCATTTAACATGTCTATTTTTGAAAGCATTCTTACTTTACAGCATTTTTTCACACCTGCCTAAAACTTTTGCACAGTACTGTATATATATACAGACGTGCTCAAATTTGTTGGTACCCCTCCACAAAAAACGAAGAATGCACAATTTTCTCTGAAATAACTTGAAACTGACAAAAGTAATTGGTATCCACCAATGTTTATTCCATATTTAATAGAAACCAGACTTTGCTTTTGATTTTTTATTCAACATAATATTGTAAATAATAAAACAAATGAAAATGGCATGGACAAAAATGATGGGACCGCTAACCTAATATTTTGTTGCACAACCACAGTCACTGCACTCAAACGTTTTCTGTAGCTCTCAATGAGACTTCTGCACCTGTTAACAGGTAGTTTGGCCCACTCTTCCTGAGCAAACTGCTCCAGCTGTCTCAGGTTTGATGGGTGCCTTCTCCAGACTGCGTTTCAGCTCTTTCCATAGATGTTCGATAGGATTCAGATCAGGACTCATAGAATAGTGACTTCAGAATAGTCCAATGTTTTGTTCTTATCCATTCTTGGGTGCTTTTAGCTGTGTGTTTTGGGTCATTATCCTGTTGGAGGACCCATGACCTGTGACTGAGACAGAGCTTTCTGACACTGGGCAGTACGTTTCGCTCCAGAATGCCTTGATAGTCTTTAGATTTCATTGTGCCCTGCACAGATTCAAGGCACCCTGTGCCAGGCGCAGCAAAGCAGCCCCAAAACATAACCAAGCCTCCTCCATGTTTCACTGTAGGTATGGTGTTCTTTTCTTTGAAAGCTTCATTTTTTCGTCTGTGAACATAGAGCTGATGTGACTTGCCAAAAATCTCCAGTTTTGACTCATCTGTCCAAAGGACATTCTCCCAGAAGGATTGTGGCTTGTCAATATGCATCTTAGCAAATTCCAGTCTGGCTTTTTTATGTTTTTCTGTCAAAAGTGGAGTCCTCCTGGGTCTTCTTCCATGGAGCCCATTTTTGCTCAAAAAGCGACGGATGGTGCGATCAGAAACTGACGTACCTTCACCTTGGAGTTCAGCTTGTATCTCTTTGGCAGTTATCCTTGGTTCTTTTTCTACCATTCGCACTATCCTTCTGTTCAATCTGGGGTCGATTTTCCTCTTGCGGCCGTGCCCAGGGAGGTTGCCTACAGTTCCATGGACCTTAAACTTCTTAATAATATTTGCAACTGTTGTCACAGGAACATCAAGCTGCTTGGAGATGGTCTTGTAGCCTTTACCTTTACCATGCTTGTCTATTATTTTCTTTCTGATCTCCTCAGACAACTCTCGCCTTTGCTTTCTCTGGTCCATGTTCAGTGTGGTGCACACAATGATACCAAACAGCACAGTGACTACTTTTCTCCATTTAAATAGGCTGAATGACTGATTACAAGATTGGAGACATGTGTGATACTAATTAAAGAAACTAATTAGTTTGAAATATCACTATAATCCAATTATTTATTATATTTTCTAAGGGGTACCAACAACTGTGTCCAGGCCATTTTAGAATATCTTTGTAGAATAAGCAATAATTCATCTCTTTTCACAGCTTCTTTGCTTTATTCTATGACATACCAAAGGCATGCAAGTATACATGATAAAATAGCTTTTAATTTCATCACTTTTCAGGAGGAATGAAGCATTATTTCAATGAGCTGTAAGGGTACCAACAAATTTGAGCACGTCTGTATATATATATATATATAATTATTTTTTTTTTTTTTTTTTTTTTTTTAATGAAGCATATATTTAGCCTGTCTAAGATCTTCTCATAAATGCAGCCCTGTCAGTTGTTATCATAGATATAGACTGCATGCTTAACTGGTAGCCTGCATATAATTGCTTTATACTTGTGTATAACACACTGGCATCAGTACTGCCTTCAGTTGTAGCCATCTTTAGAGCTACAGATTTTCAATTTTTGGGAATAGTAAATTCAGTTTTTCAGAAATGGCCCATTCTGTTTTTTCTCCCCACTTTTTTTTATCAGTGTATTAATAATTAAACATGGAATGCAGTGCTTTGCCATTGCTGCTGTCTTACTTGCGTTCTTCTTCTCTACATGTTTATGACTGGGAGTGGGATCTTTTAATGGTATTGACTCATACATGATCAATGGAATGACAGCAAAACAGTTTTTTAGCTCTGATTTACTGAAACAGTGCATTTTATTTCTTTGTTGGTGCAGCTGCCATGTTGAGTTTCAGCAGAGACACGTGGGTGAAGTCACCAAGATGAATAAACTCAACTTGCAAAAAAAAAAAAAAAAAAAAAATGCACATGGTATGTCATCTTCAATTACTCTGTTATACACTTAAATGTGTATTTTCAACACTTTCACCAGTTTCAAAACGGTTGATGATGATATTTCTGAACTGGCCATTCAGAACCGTACTGAACCGTCAAAGTATAGTGTATAATTTTATTTGTTTACCGGAGTATTTATACTTCTGAATAATGCAGAAAGATTGTGCTTCACTGATTAGTATGGCAAAGTTCATGAGCAGCACAGAGCACTCTGCATAGAGACAGAATTGCCAGACGCCTGCTTTGCCCACCCTGTACCAGTAGATTCGCTGGTGCCCAAGCGAGCTCTGCACTCATGTGACGTGCATTTTTCCAGAGGGGAATCAGAGAATCGGCTGCAAGACCGACGCAAATATGCTTTTGTTAATGCTTTGCAAGAATGCTCTCAGTGATAGGTTTACCTCGAGATGGTGGAGTATCGATTTGAGGCTGATATTTATGATAATAACTTGTGAAAGTTAATAAACTGAGTGCGAAGGTTGTTGCCAGTTATTGCGAAAAAATGTGTGAATTTTAGCCATAGAAGGAATGCTGGTGGTGGGAATTAACATGACAAACTTCCCAGTTTTGGCTCTTTATCACACTGTACAAATTGTTAGTTGGTGACAAGTTTTGCAGTTATTTGTTTACTCTCCTGCTCCTTTGTTTTATTGGTTTACAACTGAAGCATGTATTCACCGATTTGTGTCATTGAGATCATTCTCTGATCCCTTGTGGTACAGTCAATTGGCTTGTCAGAAAGGCACTACCGGCACACCTCCCAATATCTGTTCCATTGGGAGGGGATGTAATTCTTCCAAACCCAGAAAGACCACAGATAAATTAAAAATCTCTGACTTCCAGGAAGTGGCAGCAGTGTCGGTGCCAGACACCACAAGCTGAGTCTTGTCCAGGATTTCCAAGAACAGTTTCACTATGCAGAAGCCCACATATGTCTGACAGAGCTTTCTGGAATGTAAAGAGCAGCTCCATTTTGATGGTAGTGGAAGGAGATTACTAGGAGAAGAGCTGTGAAAACAGTGTGTTCAACAAAACTTGAACAGTACCAGTATTTCTCCTGTGCATGCATGCTTTGGTTGAGACTTCAGAAAAACCTAAAAAGTTGTCTTTTAACCAGGATTGTGCCATGTGAACATTTTATCCTGGAATAAGCTAATTGAGACCAAGAGCCTCCTGGATAGATCACAAGGAAAGGGCAGCAAATCAATTATAAAACCTCAAATATCTAATGCTAACAAGAGCTTTACATCTGTATAGCGCCTTACAGTATGTTTAATCTCACCACATAGAGCTCTGCTTGCTTTTAGACAAAACAGGGATAACAAATTAAGAGTATACCCACTTTTAACATATGTAAGCAGAGTACCATGCTTTGGTACTAAGACTAAGGAAACAAGGAGATCTGTGCTAGATGACCACTGTGACAACCTGAAGGGTATGTGTTGGTTTTCTTATTTTGAAATAAGAAATACATACTGTATCTTGTGGGATCTTGTGATTTTCATTAGAAAGCAAGAGAGTCCTGGAATAACCCAGATTGATCGTGTTGTGCAGGGTTCTCCCCAGGCCTTTTCAGCCGGGCGGGTCGCCCGGTAAAGTGGCTGTCGCCACCCGGCTGAAAAGATCTGATCCGCCCGTCTTGCAGATTTTACTGTGCCTTTAACAATAAGGATTGATTGTGCTTCAAGCAGACTAGATCAGTTGCGCGTTGCTGGGTGAAAAAAAAAATATTGGAACCACATGACAGCTGTGTTATGTCTTGACACAACATTTAACCAATCAGAGAGTTGAAGGGGCAGATTTCTGTGTTAAGCACTTACGCTAAAACGTAGAAAATGACTGCTAAAAATAAATAAATAAATAAACAATTTGTAAAGCAAAAATAGTGACAATAAATGCAGGGGGTCAAAATAAGCTGGCGATCGGGGTTCATATATAGAGGCTGTACGCCTTTAAGAAGAAAGGCGTGATGGGATATCAGCAGAACACTTGTCAGCTGACATACATATGTTTAAGTGCAGAGGTGCTGGATTGTTACACTCCGGTTTCATGCAACAGTTATGATGGTGACCAAACGTGTGTGAGTACTGTTGTGTTAAAATGAACAGGTGCATTCAAAAAAGGTAGAACAGCGAAAAACAAAAATAGACGTGCATTAACAAAATGCCCTGAAAACTTAAAAAAGAAAACAATTTAAATGAAGCAATAAGCTCAATAATTAAGCTAAAAAGGAAGTGAAAAGGTTTCCGTTTTTCTTTTTTTGTGAACTCCAATAAACCTACATTATCTTTCCCC
Source organism: Acipenser ruthenus (assembly GCF_902713425.1). NCBI lineage: Eukaryota > Metazoa > Chordata > Actinopteri > Acipenseriformes > Acipenseridae > Acipenser > Acipenser ruthenus. The sequence goes on from NC_081196.1 coordinate 37,966,832, forward strand.
AGTCAAACCATAGAGTGCCTAAATAAGCATGGTAATTTACCGTAATAAAACAGTAATGGAAAAGAAAATGTAGAACATAAAGCGCAACCAGATATCGTCAACGAAAGACAACACATTATTCAAATTCTTTGTTGTATTATATATTTAAGGTAAGACAAGTTAAAAGTGCTCCCTGCTATAATGTTCTGCCGTCCGGCTGTACAGACTTCCTGGGGAGAACCCTGGTTGTGGTAGTGACACTCATCCATGGCCAGTGCTGTTAATGGATTGATGTGGCCATGCATTATTTTCATAGTTAATGTAATCTCTTGAACTATTGGGGTATGTCTATAGGCAGTTTATTTAAGGTGGGGTAAAGGGGGGTAAATCATGTAGAATGAGAAGGATCTTGGGCTTGATTTTCTACTGTGACGCATGGAGTATTTATATACACTTTCTAGGTGTAGTCTTGTTGTCCATCTGTAGTCTTAAACTGTGACCATGTAGATAACCAGCAGTCAACATCTCGGGAGCTGAAAGTGTTTAGGAAGAAAAAAAGATGAGCTGCTGATCCATCTTTCAGATGCATTCAACCTGATCTTAAAGGAAATTGCTACACTGTAGTACACCATGTCAACTTTTTAGCTTGGTTCCTGAAGATATGTGTGTTCATGCTTTCATTTATTTTGGCTAGAATTCTGGGTAGAGCACCCTATAAATGCATTCCACATAGCAGCCTGCCAAAAATGGTCAATTCAGAGATTTGGCCACAGGAAAGAGAATAAAATCAGGTTCAGTACTGCACAAAATGGTAATGAAATAAATACAGGGATAGTCAAATTCACACAGTTAGAACCAATCAGTCCCATTCTAGATCTGCCCTAAACTGGTAATGGTAAACTGGGTTCACCCCATGGTGATTTTTATTTCCTATTTGATGGGACTTAATACTGTCTGGATAACTTGTGTAATAAGTCTGATCAATTCACAGCAGATTTAGCAGGAGCCTGATTGCTGACACGTGATCCTTTTAGTCACAAATCTTAACAAGGTGTTCAAGCGCATGACTGAGAGCAGTGAAAGGGAACCGGTCCAGCCCTGAATCAAGTGCTTTACTTTACAGTGTTTTAAAAAAATTATCTTTAAAGGATCGACGTGGCTGTAGGGTTATGTATCCTGGACAAACAAGTTGATCTTTGACATTTTCATTTCTGTCTCTGGTCTCATTTCTGGTACTTTTACTTACAGTATTGGCCGTTTCTCAAATGCAAAGGAATGGCCTTGGGGATGCCTCACTTCCTGCCCCCGCACCTTGGTTTAAATGCGTTTTCCAGAGACAAGGGACTGCCTTGGCTAGGTCTCCACTAAACTTATTTAGTCTCTGCCTGCTTCAATTCATAATTCCATTGTATCTCTAGTTTCCTATTTTGTTAATGCAAGAAGAAATCTTACTGATTTTTGCAGATTTTGAGACTGTTTAGTGAGACATGCTGTTTGTTTGCGGTGGTGGAATGATTATTATCTTCCATTATGGAAAGTTTTTTTTTTTTTTGTGTCGTCTTGTTTTGAATATGATGATGTGCATAGTGCACACAACAGATTCACGATTGATTTACTGAGCAAATCTGATGTATCAGATCTGTTATAGTGTGCCCTCCTTTAAGTTAGGTTAGGGGTCGCTTTCCTCAGAAGATATTTAGGAAACCATTCCAGGAGGGTTGAAACAAAATGCTTTACTGTATTGCATTTGCATTGAATCTTGGAGACTAGAGTGCAACAAATGCTAAATGGCTCCTAAGAGCCAATAATGAATACACTATGGTGCTATATATGTCAAGCGATCTCGCAATTAAAAAAAAAAAAAAATCTTAGTTAATCTTGGCTTTAATCGCATATTTAATTGATCCAATTACTGCTTGCATCTCATTAGTTTGTTTTATTACTGATGTTGTTGTTGTTGTTGTTGTTATTATTATTATTATTATTATTATTATTATTATTATTATTATTATTATTATTATTATTATTATTATTATTATTATTATTATTATTATTATTATTATTATTATTATTTTAAAGTTCTTATTACCTATAAGGCCTTACATGGTCTTGGACTTATCTTCAAGATTTGCTGACCCCATATGTCCCTGGTCATTCCCTGAGATCGGAAATTAACCCGTTAATCTCAGAAGTTAACTGCAATTAACTGACAGCCCTAATATATATATATATATATATATCATATCATTCATTCATTCATTCATTCATTCAACCTCGGTTAACTCGACTGGTGGACAACTCGACACCTTCGCTTAATTCGACAGACAGTCTTGGTCCCGGATTTTCTCCATATAAAATACATGCATCCTGCCTCTTTTTTAATTCGACACCACGCTTTACTCGTAACTCGACACTTATTACCGGTACCGAAGGGATAAAAACTATTAAAAAGACTAGTGGATAACTCAACACTGTTGTTTCACGTGACTGAACTCTACTTGACACTCTTGTTTTACTTGACTGACCTCTGACTGGAAACGGATTGTTCATTCATTTATTCGCAACTACCAAGTGCAGCTGATTATATAAGTTCACAATGAGTGAGAAGCGAAAAATGAGTTCTCGTTCAATTCGCTTTAAAGCTCAGGTTATTCAGGATAACAAGCTTGTCAGCTGAACTTTGAAAGCACATGTTTTTGCGTGCAAAATAATCGACAATGCTTGATTTCTGTGTGAAAGTTTTTTGTTTGTGTTTTTGTTTACCGACCTAATTCTGTATAATGTACATTTTGTCAACTTCTACTATTTAAGCCGTCAAATTAGACAGTACAAGCCAATACCTAAAAGTATAGTCAACAGTTTGTGGTTGGATTGTTTTTATAAAAATAACACTGTAGTTATTTTATGAATTCTTATTTCAATCGAGTTTGTATAGTACTTTATACTGTAATTCACTGCAGTTTTTTCAACCGTTTTCATTTAACTAAAAATAAACTTGTGAATATTTAGTTAAATGCCATTAACTCGACATCTTGGATAAGTTGACACTAAATGGCATCATGGGATGTCGAGTTAACCGAGGTTGACTCTGTGTGTGTGTATGTGTAATTTATTTATATATATATATATATATATATATATATATATATATATATATATATATATATATATATATATATATAATGTATGTCACACACAGTACAGTAGTCAGTAGAGAACACCCCTCGGGAAGCAAGTGAAATATTTTTATAGCCGAAGTGTTCTCTAAGACCACCAAGAGTTAGCCACAAGACACAATATGAATCAATAAATACATATGTATTACTTGTCATGATGTACGTGCATCAACACATGAAGTGAATATATGAATATATAATTGTAATTCTCTGGCTTTTGCTCGTTGTTTTGAAGTAGGCCTGTATTCTGTGATGAATGGCTTTTGATGTAGTGCAGCTGCACAACCATTACATTTTTTTTTTCTATTAGCACATGTTCCCATAATGCTCATGGAATTGTGGAAATTAATAGGCAGTTAGCTCAAAGTTGACCAGCAGTTTCCCAAATGCAAGTAACAAATCACTGTGCTAATCCAAGGATTTGTTTTCTATACAGTGGAGTTGCCAGTTTTTATAGTGTTTTTTTTTTTTTTTTTATATAAATTTAGTCGTTGCCAATTTTTATTATTTTCTCCCAATTTGGAATGGCCAATTATTTTATTATGCTCAGTTCACCGCTACCACCCCTGCGCTGACTCGGGAGGGAGAAGATGAACACACACTGTCCTCCGAAGCGTGTGCCGTCAGCCGACCCCTTTTTTCACACTGCGGACTCACCATGCAGCCACCCAAGAGCTACAGCGCCGGAGGACAACGCAGCTCTCGGGCAGCTTACAGGCAAGACCGCAAGCGCCCGGCCAGGCTACAGGGATCGCTGGTGCGCGGTGAGCTGAGGACCCCCTGGCCGACCTAACCCTCCCTTGCCTTTTTTTCTACGATACGAACATCTGATTTTTGTATCCGAATACATGTAAAAAAATATTAGTTCGAATATTTGGATGTTTGTCCCAGCACTAGTTATATTTTGAACTCAACTTGGGCTAACCCTAGAATTGCCATGACGACCATTATCCTCACTGTGAAAGGAAGAAACCCTATGCATATACTGTGTATATTGGTCAAGTGCCTTTTCTGAGGCTCCCATGACAAAGCTGTAGACCCCTTTTCCCCCACTTCAGTTATCCCAACTCAATACTTGACCTTCTCTTGCATACCAGACCAATCCAGTCCGAAGATGTAAATTGCACAATTAGGCTACTGTATACAGTATTATTTTTTTCATGGGAATGGTACAGTCAAGTTTAATTCTGTATATAATTCTATATTTAACATAATAGAACACTGCTGTGGTATTTTCCTGCTCACATTTCCAACGATAAAAACAAATCATTCAATCAAATCTTCTTTTACCAATGATTTTAAATTTAATTTCCTTGCGTAACTAGAAAGACAGCCTTCTGATCCTGTTCAGGGTCATAAAAACATCTGAGATGTGCCTCGTTCCTCTGGTTTTCTTTTGCCATGCATGTAGAATTTTGGTTTGTGTTCTTGACATCACATTTCAGTGTGAGATTTGGCAGACTGTGGTAATTTCAGAACACTTGCTAATTCTGTCCATCATGCTGAAATGAGATCTTCATTATTGCCTGCCCATTGTGAGATGATAAACCATATGACTGATGTCCTGGGAAGAACTGCATCCTTCTGGAGCTGCGCCGGTGGGTCTACTTCTCATCATCATTGACAAAATGATTAGTAAGGTGCTATTATTACTGTGGCAGAGGGTAACGCTTCCTAGAAGATCAGCCTGCCACTGTGCATGCACTTCAGCGAGTAATGCATACACACCAGTTGTTACATCCCAGAAATGATCATCACTCGCTCACCCTCTCAGGACAGTTAGTCACATCGTCATAATAGCTGTGAAATACAGCTTACCTGTTTGCTTTCATTGGGTCCTCTTGGGTTAACTGTAATAGTGCAGCAGTTCAGATTAGCTTGCTGGCTGCTGTCAATGTGTCTTGCCTGGTAGAAGTGGGTAATGCCAGTTAAAGTATTTGCTCCCTTTCTGTTAACATGTTGGACTTTGTATTTTTGGAGCTAGACAGTTGTACAGTAGCTGGCATTCAGTAACATAGAATGTAGAGCAAAGCGAACAAATCAATAAATTAACATTTATTCTCTTCTGAATGCCTTGCAAGGGATTCCAGTCATTGTATGCTGATAGTTACAGTACTGTGTGTGCTGTGTTGCTGTTGTGTGTCTCTCTCCCCCCCCACCCCCTTTTCCAAAGAAATCACATGATGTAAAGGATTACACAGCACTTCAAGGCCTGTTTATTACGAAATATCCAGATTGTCAGTGGCCGCTGTCAAAAGTGTTTGTAAACCTGAGCATTGCTAAAAGCCTGGGAGTTTACACACTTGCGAGTACTGTCCTGTTTAAATGGCTCATTGTGTCTAATTTGGTTCTCGCACCGTGACAAATTCACAACAATAGTGTTTGGTCTGTAGCACACCTGTAAACCTTGTTGATAATGGCTTATGTTGTTTACTTTCTTCTTGCTTTTCCTTCTGATGATGCATCTTTTCCAGGATTTTGATTTAGGATTTACAGCGGTTATTGGTAATCCAAGCATGTAAATTGTAGTCAGTATTGTGTTCTGTATCATGGGGGTTACCCAGGTACTTTCTTTAGGGTATATTCATCCCCCTGCATCAGGATTTCAAGTACTGCACATGGGTCCCTAAACCTAACTTTCAGTATGCACACCCTCATGAATCTGAATAACTTTAAACAGGAGGCTTTGCCAAAATGATTTTGCAGTCAGCACTCGCATATCCGACCCTATAAAATTTTGACTTCAGTGACGGTTAAACGAGTGTGACGCATATCACACTGATTTGACGTGTATGTAGGTGAGCACATTGTAACCTGCCCCCTACCACCCAAACAACCCCCTGCCCTGCACACACACACACACACACACACACACACACACACACTTTGTACTGAAAGAAAAAATATGACTTGGGTTTGAGGAACTGTACAGGGAGACTTTAATTCTTTCATTGAAATTTGTTAGCGCACGAGTTGGGGGAATAACACAGCAGTAAAAGACTAATACATCCAAGAAGGACGGAACAGTTTTTCATCTGTGCTTAGGATTGCTGTCAGTCTGCCATATGGACAGCATTTATTCAGCCGTGAGAGGGAGGGGCAGACAGGCAGCTGGCAGACCAAATTGGCATCAACGTCCCAATCGATGACCTGCCGTGTGTGTGTGTGTGTGTGTGTGTGTGTGTGTATACTGTATATGCCATATGTGCGTACAAGCCTTTTATACTGCAGTGGGGTGACTTGCAGTAAAACTGATGGACATTTCTTAGGCCTTAAAGAAGTGTCTAGCCAGTTAAGGCGGTTTACTGCCAGACCCAGACAGGTGTTGCCAGGTTTGGCTCCTGTGGCTACCAGCTGGGTAAACACAGCAGGACCTCTTTAGGAAGAACTTGGATGAGCACGACGCCTGTCAGTTTCTTAAGCTAGTTACATTGGAGAATGTTGGTCGTTGTAGTTAAAAATTGTGCTTTTAGAATTTGAGGGCGGATTTATTTTGGTGTGTAGTGTTTTATTTTTTGTCTCTATTAATGCTGAATAAATGTTGGTATGGAAAAGAATGTAAACCTAGTCGGTAGAAAACCCAGCTACGGTCTTTGGTTATACTGTATGATGTCTCTTTTTCATAGTTTTACCTGCATGCCTGTAACTCATGTTTTATAATGCTAATAAACACACAGTACCTCCTCAATAAGGAGCAATACACCGTCTGCAAACATGGCCCTGCTACACAGTGACTTCATGACTGTGATTGACCCCCTGGCCCTATGGCAGTAGAGCCAGACTTCAGATTACACGGGCACCGATCTATGATGATTCAAACTGTCCTTGGAACAGGATTTGCTAGTTAATGAAGCTTTGCGTCAGCTGCCATCTGCAAGACTCTGACGTTTTTTTTTATTATCAGTACACAGAAACTGTATGAGAAAATGCTTCTTTTAAAGGTGTTCTCTCAAGTGGTAGAAGGTGCAGATGACTGACCCAATTTGAAAGTTTAGTAAAACTTAAAATTTCCCAATAACGCTAATATTGCAGATCGATTTGGGGACAGAAACTTGTTAATGAGTGTGGTTTGAAGTGCTGTGAGGGAGAATGACTGACTGTTTGGGGATGGGTATGTAAGTCGAAGTGGTTGAATGCTGATGCTGCATTATAGTTGCACTCCTGGCTGTCTGTGTATTTAAACAAGTCAAACCTTCACTCCCAAAGGGAATTGAATGGGTCCAAGGCTAGCAGCCCTCTACATTTTGTGACATTACTCAGAAACATGGTACTACAGTATGTAGCTGTATATGGTGTTGTGCAGGAAATAAAGTACAAGGCCTAAATGAAATGAAAGGCATATTGCAGTAACTGGACACATTTTATAACTGTGTTACTTAGAAAGCGGTTTCTTTTTATTTGGTTATCAGTAAAAGTGTAATGTCCTTCAGAAATATCAAGGGTTGTCATTTTGTTTCACACACACACGCTGAACATGCTTATGGTACTTGTGACCCTTTTTTAGTCAATCATCTGTATTAAATTTAGAAAAAGCTCAACCCCCAGCAAGGGATTTTTACAGTGCTTTTGGGACAGACTAGGTCCTAATACATCTTTCTAGGGTGGGTACGTCATTGGCAATGAGATAAAATAAAAAATACAGGCCATTTTTCATGTCACTTACCTGAAATTCATATTTTAAAAAATGAGGTGTGGTGGTAAGACAGATGACAATAACTTAGTGCTGGGACAAATATCCGAATATTCGAATGAATATTTTTTGACATGTATTCGGATACAAAAATCAGATGTTCGTATTAGCTACAAATGACAAAAATACCTTGCACTTACTTACCATCGCTAAATGAGAACCAAAACGGCGAGTTTTCAGCTACAAAAAGGCACAAGTAAAAACCTCATGTTATTACTTTATGAAAACGTGTCGATGGCCACTGTTTACTGTGAAGAAACGGCAATGGCAAGGAATGAAAAAAATGAAAGAATCAAATGCGTTGTCAACTTTATGTACTATTTATTTCGGGAATAAACAAAACAACGTTTAACTTGAACTGCTATTTGGCATTTTGTTTTGTAGTGAATTCACTGGGGAAAAGTAAATCCTACACAACTTATTCTTTACTCCTGGGATATGTTTCTATTTTAACATGTATCATATTGTAAGGTCTTGCTGTAAAATAAAGGCACACACACAGGGGCCACGGACACTCCCCCTGCCCCTGCTGCTGTGCTGTCTCTGCCTGCGTTGAGAGCAATATAATGGCTTTTAATACTTTTTGAAAAACGAACAAATATTTGAATGAATATTTAAACTGAGTGAAGATCCGATCATGAAAATCCTGTGTTCGTCCAAGCATTACAATAACTAATAATCTCTTTGAAAAATTTCAATCTGGCTTTCGTAAACAACATAAAAGTTGTTAATGACATCCTGCTGAATGCAAATGAGGGGCTGTTATCAGGGATTGTCTTTTTGGATACATCTGCTGCATTTGACACCATTGATCACACAATTCTTCTTGATCGCCTTGAGAAAACTATTGGCATTACTGGCACAGTACTTTCCTGGTGGCAGTCCTACTTAACCTCATGGCATCAATTTGTGTTCTTTGGAGGATCAAAATCGGCTAATTCTGTTGCTGTTTCTGGGGTTCCACAGGCCTCTGTTCGTGGTCCTTTACTTTTTAATTTGTATATGCTACCGTTGGGTAATGTGATCAGACAACATGGTTTTAATTTCCACTCTTATGCCGACGACACCCAGATTTATTTTAAAATGTGTTCTGATGATGTAAACGTAAACTCCAGACTATCAACTTGCCTTGACAAAATAGGGGCTTGAATGTCCAATTTTTTTTTTGCAGTTAAACTCAAATAAAACTGAATTTCTTTTAATTGGCTCTAAAACAGCATTAAATAAAATCCCACAACCAATGACCTTTGGCAAGCCCCCCCCCCCCATTAGCTCTTTCAAGCTGTGAAAAGTCTTAGAGTCCTATTTGATTCTACTCTTAGTTTTCAGCATCACATTTCCACTGTAGTGAAGTCTGCTTATTATCATTTGCGGAATATATCTCAAGTCCATTTGTATCTTGCAGAATCTGAAGAATTTTTTTTTTTATTCATGCGTTTGTTTCACCCCGCCTGGACTACTGTAACGCCCTATTGGCTGGTCTACCTTGTAAACTCATCAATTTCTTACAGCAGGTTCAGAATACAGCTGCACGAATTCTGACAGGTAAAATATTAACATGTTACACCAGTTCTTGCCTGCTTGCATTGGCTTCCGGTGAAGTACAGAGTTATTTTTAAAATTTTATTAATGACATTTAATGACAGTTAGATTGGTGTATTTAAAGCTTGCTCAAGTCTGCACTTTTCATTAAGCGTTTAAGTTTTATGAGCTGTAGTAAAGGCTATTTGTGCTTTAAATGTAAACATATACAGTTTAATTTTAATTATTATTTAATTAATTATTGGGCTAATTATTGCATCTCACACTTTTTGTGTGAAGGATTTACTTTACAGCTCACTGTTCTGTACAATAAGGTTTTAATAATTTAAAAAATAAACAAAACAAATTTTAGGGTTTAATCAAACTGGAAGCGGACGGTAATTAGGACTGAAAACACCATTATTTTTATTTAAAATCCAAATTTCTGTCAGTAAAACCTTCCTTTGACAGATAAAGACTGTTTTGCGCAGGCACTGTATAATATGACACAGATCTCACGTTTAGCATTTGGACCAAGTGCTTGATTTACTATTTCATTTTTGTATTTCAACACACAAAACAACTGAGGATTGAAGAATAGTGGAGTCAAGTGATGCCGTATCTGTTTGAGGCGAGTTTGTTTATATTGGTCTATTCCTATTTTGTATATTGACACACCTGAGCAACAGTTTGTGGTCAGTAATTATGATGAAGTTTGTGATGGCTAACTTGTCTGTAGAAGAGGACAGAGTGAGCTTCACTGGTGTGCCTGGCAAATTGTGTTCCCATTTCAGAATGCTTTTTTTTTAGCTACAGTATCATGCACATTAAAATGTAATGGGCTTTATCGACTACTTTATTTAATCATTTATGCAGCCGAACTATTGCGGTTACAGTTCTGTCTCCCTCACTGCTTCTCTCCTCCTCTCCTGGAGCCTTCTTGAATAGAAAAGCTAATTGTTAAAACAAAAAGCAGAAAACTGTTTCCACGAAGGGACCTTTTTGCCTTGACTGTTAATGAAATGCTCAGATTTGAGCTGTCTGCAAAGGCTTAGATTAGAATACTGCTCAAGTATTTTGGCAGCCTGTCTTTGTAAAACTTACAGGAATTTGCTATACACAATTATTTCTCCATTCTTGTTTGACTGAAATAAAAAATGCATACTGTGTAATTTTGTTTTTAATCTGCCTTGCTGTAGACCCAGCAGGGAAGGAATCTTTAATTATGCTTTACAAGTACAAAACTACCGCTCCACCTGTCACCTAATCCGCTGTTCTTTACTGGTAATGGGACAAACGGGGACAGTGCTGGAAGACAGCTGTGGCTGGCTGCTGAAAGAAAGATTAAGGAGAAAAGCAATATTAAGAATAGAATTCAGGTGGCATTTTAGCGATTTTTTACATTTTCATATTAGACAAGTAAAATGTGAAGAGTTGTCATGCATAGGGATGCTGCTCCTGCTATTCCTACATTTGTCTGGCAGTTCTGAAGATTTAACACTACAGTATTATACTGTATGTAAGCCATAGCCAGGTTGTTGCTACTATACTGTAGACATTACTGAGAAATGTATTTAAACTTATATTTTCCAAACTAGCCTCCTGCAGTAATATGAAACTGCTCCAGTTCCATCAGGGCGGAATGATAATGCAGTTTTTGTACCGGTTATGCTTTGTCAAATACTGCATTGTACTACATTACATGGATAGGTTTTTATTTTGTCTTGGGTAAGGGGGTGGTTGATGCAAAAAAAGAAGAAAAAAATTGACAGTTAAGTATGTACACATTCATCATTTTAATTAATTTACCCCAGTGGAACAAAACTATTTAAACCATTTAGATATGTCCATTTAAACCATTTATATATGTCCATTTAAGCCATTTAGATATGTCCTTCTGCGACCAGCACCTCATACTGGCCTTAACTAAAACCATGTTTCCCATAGCTGTGGAGAACCAATTGAATGTGATTGATCTGCAGCCCACACAGGTAGCAGGTGCTCTGTTGAAGAGTACCTGGATGCTAAACTTGTTACTAGGGCTGTGTTTGAAGGTTCGTTCACTAGCCAGGAATTTGAAGGTAGTGTTAAACCTTTGAAGGTTGTTAACAGAAACCGTTTGACAATGTGTGAATACTATCTGAAACAAAAACACGTTGGAAATGTGTCAAAACGCCAAGTTATCAAAAGTGCCCAGCCATTTAAAGTGGAGATATCAAAGACACAAGCCAAGTTTCAAGAAACCATTGGGGAAACCTTGCCCAGCACAAAGCAAATAGGCACAACTATAAAACCAATGGGGGCCAAGGTTGCCCCAATTGTTTATTTTAACTTGTATCAAAAATACAATACCCTGCAAACACGTAAACTATCCTTGTTGTATAGAGAGTCTGGCAGTTCTCTCACTTTGCTGATAACTTGGCGCGAGAACTACCGTTCATCTCAATGAATCACACAGTAAATGTCACTCGCATGCACACACACAAAAATTTGATTTTTTGATTTGTATAATGCATATTACGTAAACGAAAGTTGTTGTATTAAAATCCACCACCAAATCATTATACGTAGCAACTCTATATGATGCCGCTGCTGTGTATGGTATATTATGCCAAAGCACTGGTGGGGTACGTATAGGTTGTTGTGCTTCAGTAAAATATGTACTGAATACCTAGTGTACAAGACAGTGTAAGAGAAGTGCTATGGTACAATATGTTTGAAACATACAAAATATACGCTAACACTAATAATTTTAATTTCGAAAACTGAGCACTGTCCGCCCCTCTCCCCTCCAGCTCGTGTTATCCAGAGGCAAACTTTTAATTTCTTCATTCGCCATCTCGACAACAAAGCGTTGTATAGCGTAAGCTGTATTGAAAGAAATGTCTCGAAACCCCTCTGCTGTTTGGGATTTTTTTGTTAAATACCCAGACAACCAAAAAAAAAATCATCAGTAAATTATGCAAATTAGTACCATCGAAGGTATGAACCTTCCTTCCTTAATGTGTTCCGAACCTTTGAAGGTCAAAATATACCCTTTCCTGTAGCCCTGCTTGTTACTACTGGTCCCGTTTGTATTCCTCCAGGTTGCAGTGAGTTGCAATAGTACTTTTCAGTTGGGGTCTTGTGCTTGTGTACTCCATACCACCCTGCATCCATTATCATGAGCTCACATTGTATACTGTAGAAGGGCTTGTCTTCGTCATTGTCCCACTCTAGAGCGTTAGTTACAATATGCAGTGGAGTATTCGTTGTTTAAATCAAGTGAAATTAGAAAGGTAAACTCTCTCAGGATCTCGTTTTTCATTACATGACATTTTATGAAAAGTAATAAAAGCTAGTACATGCATTTTTTATGTACTGTGCTTCTTATTTTTTAGTACAAGATTAACAGGTAATTTTTTTTTTTTTTTTTAGCTAAATTAACTGTGGCATAAATATATTTGTGTAATTAGGCTAATTGTTGTGGTTTGTATTGAATGTGAGGTAGTCTTATTAAAGGCTTGTTTAAGTGCTTCTGGCAACATATCAAGCATTGCCTGATATTTTCAGACAATTTACCCTGTGCCACAAAGTTTAAAAGAAAAAAAAAAACACAACTAAATCTAAACAGCCTTGTAAAAAAAGAAACGCCACCTTGCAAGTAGCTGCTCCAGCATTTGCCAGCGAAAGTTGCCTGAAACTTGTCTCACGTTTCATGGGCTTGCTGTACAAGGCTAACTCAAACCATACTGCCTGTTGTAAAAATACACTTGTAAATAAAATGAGGCTGAGGTATTTAACAAGTTTGCCTGTTGTATAGCCACTGATTGCTCCTGCTGTAGTATTTATTTGCTCAATAACTTTATTTGCACTTCAATGGGTCAACATGACAGAAAATAAAGGCTCTTTTGTTAACAACTTGGCTTGATTCATTCTGAAGTGAATTGTAACAGAGGGTGTATTCTTTCTGCCTAAATAATTATGGAATAGCTGTCATTTTATGTTAACGATCCCTGCCAGGGGCCAGACTCGGTTCTCCTGGACTTTTTTTATTTTAAGGCTTTGGCCTTTTTGTGGTATTGTTGTGTTATGCATGACTGGTAATACAGCGATGTCTGTAGATGTGCGACTTGCACAGAAATAACAGTCCTGTCTGTGTTGATTTCAGCTGCTTGGATACCATACCCAAGGGGGCTGGCATGTATGAAAAGTGGAAAATTATTATAGTGACACAATTGGAGGAATAACATGTGTTTGGATGTGAGTGTAGACAGGCCATTTCAGAAAACACATCACTTTCATGTGAAGCAGTATTTTGTTGGAGGAAACCATGTGTTTTTGCAGACCCAAAGAAAAGTGTTTGTGTGTTTTATCTAAATGTTTAAATATTATTGGAAATATGCATGTGAAAGATATAGGCTATGTTGGTGTTTAAACAACAAGAACTATACAGTGTAAGGTTTTTTTTTTTTTTTGTCTTCGTCTTCTGGATTTCATTGACCTGCATACAAAATAAAGTACTCTCCTGCTAAATCTAACACTCAATTATTTGCCTCATCCTTTTGAATAGTTCTATTCCTATACCTCCTTGTATCACCTGTTTCTCTGATGCACGCTAGTCTTTTTAAAATCACTCACTAATGCACAGCATCAATAATCTGTACAAATAAAAACAAGGATGGTCGATGCACACTGATGGGATTTTTATTGTGGCGGCTTGATTCTGGGACAGACCACTGTGTCAAAGAAGGTTGTAGGTTACTTGTCAGCAGGGCTATGTGACTGCAGCTTTTCAGATTTATAAATTCTCCAGAGGTTACAGCTTGGTGATCTTTTTTTTTTTTCCAGAGGTAGGGAAGAACCATAGTTTCAACTGTAAATCTGAGCACTAAAATAAAACATCTATAATGTAAAGTTTTTCATCAGCTGTTGTAAAGATAGGTGTTTGTATGTTTATTTGGCGATTTTTTATACAATGCATAATGGTACATATACAGCACTGCAGTGGTAACATTATGCCTTATCTGAGAGCGCAGACCACAACCTTGCGATCAATACTGCTATGTTTACTCAGGCTACTGAAACCCAGGTGCTGAGCATCGCTAGTTGCCTTGAAGTGTAAACGGTACAATGAGAGAAACCACAGGAATGCACGTGGTCCTGGTTTGCTAAGATACTATTTTATATACCTGCCCCCAGGAAACCAGTTCTGATTATTCTCATAGATGCATCGCACCACTGTACTGTAGGCAGGAAGAGACCGTTTTCAGTTTTCTGTAATGTAGAAATTGTCCATGTCAAATAATTAATAATGTCCTTACAGCATGTTTTTAACTGTGTTTTAAACAAAGCAAACAAAACATACAAACCCTCTGCATCGATAATTATGAACCCTGGCAGGTGTGTGTGTTCTTTATTTACTCAAACGCTGCATGGATAATTGTAGAAATCAAAGAGTATAATGGAGTTTCATCAATTTGCTTTTTACCTGCCAACTATTTTGCAGCAATCTGGCATTTTCTGATTACTATGCCCCATGCATCTAGATTTAGATTGCCTGTCCAAAGATGGGCAAAGCTAGTCAGCATGCTATTAAATGAAACAAGATTTTTTTTTTTTTTTTTTTTGTAAACAGTAATTGCATGAATTGATGAGTAGCTGCTGTAAAATCCTGTCTGGAGCTTCTGTTTTTTCTGAAGTTCATTAACTGTTGCAGTTTGTTATTCAGATACTAATATGACTTGAATTCCCACTACTGAATTCAACCCTTTCAAATTCCTGTACATTTCCTCCTATTTCATAGTCAAGAAATGAGACACAGTTAATCACAAGCCATGCATTGTTTCAGTTTATTTGCATAACATTATCTCATGGTCTGCCAATACTGTTCTGTTGTGTTTCTGTTAGTCACTAATAAAGAAGCCATACCCTTTTCTGCCCTGTACAATTTTAATTAATAATTATAGCCTAATAATGATATTATTTTAAATATTGACTTTTCCCATTAACTTAGACTTTGTGGACAATGCACACCAAACAAAAGTTTTATCATTTTTATTTAAAGCGTGATCTCCTATAGGAAAATTATTTATATAACACCATTATATCCAGCATC
Source organism: Acipenser ruthenus (assembly GCF_902713425.1). Classification (NCBI taxonomy): domain Eukaryota; kingdom Metazoa; phylum Chordata; class Actinopteri; order Acipenseriformes; family Acipenseridae; genus Acipenser; species Acipenser ruthenus. Next base: position 37,982,295 of record NC_081196.1, read on the forward strand.
TTGGCTGTTAATTTCACAGCATGTGTACAGTAGTCGAATACCCTGCTGGGTGTTTCACAGTCATGTACTGTATCACAAGCATCACTAAATACAATCTGAGCAGATCAATCGCTGTCCCTGTTCACTCTGCGCTCCTGTTCTGTCATCCTGGGGAGAATTCCGATGAGGTCACAGGGTGGTTCTACACCTCTTTGTGGAAGAGAACTGCTTTGAGCTGTCTGGTGAGCATAGCATCTAGAATGGCTGCTTTGAGCAGAACTACTGTAGATGGTTGCCATCAAATTTTTATGTCTTGAGTCGAGCAGTGTCCTAATATGGAGCAATACAGCCCATATGGAGGTTTATGGCTGCTTAATTTCCTTTTTTATTATTTTTATTTATTTTTTGGAGCAGGGGAGGCTTTTGATATGAGTTGCCGTCCCAGTTTCCAGACGCTGCTTGCAATTTATATATATATTTTTTTTTTTTTATAAATTGAGTGGTGGTGGTTGTTGTTGTTGTTGTTGTTGTTGTTGTTGTTGTGGTGTATCCCCCCCAATTTGATATGTCCAGTTTTTCTCCTCACCGCAGCGAGTCCCCACACAGCATGGACGTTTTGAGGGCGTATGAGCGTCCTCCAATCTCACAAGCCTAAAGCCAGAATTGCTTTTACGCTGAGAAATCCAGAGCAGAAGTGGGCGGGCTACCGATCCCGGAAGACAGAGAGATCAGCCCTGCTTTTTATCCACTCTGAATGTGCTCGGTGTCTGGCCAGTAGGGTTTGCTGTTGCGTGATGAGGAGAAGTAATCCCTGCCGGTTTTCCATCCCCACCCCGGGAGCGTCGGAGCCAATGTGATGCCCCACCTCAGGGTCCCCAGCAAAGTTTGGCCTCTTTGCACAGCCTGGACGCACTTTTTTTGTTTTAACTACTGAATTGCTTCATCAATGGTCCACTGCTTTACTAAGCAGAACTTGTCGCATGTGTCAGTAGCATTAATAGTGACGATTGCCCCAAGGAAATATTTTTGGGTGATCAAAGCATTTACTATTCCAGCAGTAACCGCCTGGCAGTTCACAGAAACTCTACTGTGTAACTGGAGTAGGGGCGGCAGCAGAGGATATTAAATGTTAATAAGAGTTTGATGGTTAACATCCTGTGCAGTCATGGCCATTATACCAGGGACAGCATCAAAATGGCTACCGTTTGGAGATCTGGATGATTTTTTTCTTTTAGCTTCTTTTAATGCATCACATTCTATCGTGTGATGCAGACACAAGACAAAGTATGCAGTATTCCAGTCAAGTCAGTCAGTCAAGATAAGTGTTTCTTGTTGTAAAGTGATTTCCAGGTTGTCCCAAGGTCATGGAAGATTTAGGAGACAGGGCAGTCCTGGTGCACGCTTCCTCACTCTGCATGACCCTTCGCTGTAGGGATGCCCATCTGTAAAGGTACTGTAGTGTTCACCCAAGAGACACTTAACAGAAGTGGGAATTGGTTACTTTGGAAGGAGGATGAATTGAGCCATCAGGTAGGTTAGGTTTTCTGGGAATACATGAAACCGTCCTTTTAGACCTTAAATTTAATATATAATTGAATTAGTGCTATAATGAAGTGTACATTTTGACCTTCGAAGGTTCGGAACATATTACCGAATGAAGGTTTGAACCTTCAATGGTACTAATTTGCATAATTATCTGCTGACGTCAACAAAGCTACTAGTTTATTATCTTGCAGGTAATCCATACAAATGGAATAAATCATTCACATGTAGTTTAAAAATGTTATCTAGAACAGTAATCATGTTTTCATAATGTACAGGTAATTGATGCTGCTTGTGATATCTACAGTAAGCTTGCATTGCAGCAGCAACTTATTGAAATGGTGCTCAGTTTTTGAAATTAAAATATTAGTGTTTCATACTTGTACTACTATAGCACCTCTTTGTCTTGTACACTAGGTATTCAGTACATATTTTTCTGAATCACTGCAGAGCGCTGCTTCTAAAATGGCAACTTTGGGTGGAACTATATGGTTGCTGTCAAACTTTTGATGTCTTGAGCTGTGCAGAAACAACTGTTGCACAAAGCAGCAGTTAATTTAATGTCCTGAGTAGTTTCTCGCTAGTCTTTATACACTTAGTTGTATTATTCCTCTCTGAATATGCACCTTTGCCTTAGCATTGCTTGCTTCCGTCGGAGGACCCAGCGTCTCCAATCTCATTTTCGTAGCAGTGTTTGGAAATGACTTGAGCACTGAGTGGATTTATGACCAAGTCTCTCTTGTACTGTGAAGTGGAGCCAAGGCTGCCTTGCTTCCTTGAGTACTGCACCGTACTGTTAATCTGCAGAGTCAGACTGTTCTTATGTGTGTCTTTATTAAATAACAGCAAATGAAATCCCCAGCGTGAATGGCTTGCTTGATGGTAGCACTTGCGAGCTGTGTGCCAGTGGAATTGGAAAGCTAATTGGATGCTGCGCCCTCCTTGATTTTTTTTTTTTTGATTTTTTTAAAATGGGCTTGACATTGTATGGGTTAGGAGGTCAGTTAAATCAAGTCATCAGAATGTGATTATGGAGCAGATTGTGTCTGTGCAGACAGGAGAAGGGCAATAATCACTGGAGAGAGAGTCATTTTTTTTTCTTCCCTGTCAGGGTGATAAATATTCATGCTGATAGTGTTATGGGTCGGCCTACTCTTTCTTACATTAGTGTCAGCGCTGTTCCCACCCCCCTCTTCCCACTCCCCCTGGGAATTGCATGCTGATTGCTGGTGGTAGCAGTCATTTACAATGAAAGGTGGTGTGTCGCCAGCTTTTTTTGGTTTCCATCACTGTAGCCTTATTGATGAAGACCTTTAGTTGAATTTTCTTCTAATATCTAAATTAAGGATGATGCCACAGACAGTTGTAGTACAGTGCTGTAGGTCACCTTGAGAAATAGCTTTGCTTATTAAGTGATTATTTGATTTGAAGTTGTATTGCAATAGAAGGATTTAGGGGCAGTGTATAGAGACACAGACATGTTTTGCTGATTGAACTGTGTCAGTTTGTATAAATATAAATAGCATTAATACAACAGGAGACCATAAAGAACTGTTTATAAAAAGTGCAACAGCTGGTCTCATTGAAACCTCCATACACTCAGATATGTTTTGCATACTAAGATCCCTCTAAGGAGAAAACAAAATGTTCTAAAACTAGCAAAAAATATACTGATACAGTCAGCACTCTGATATACGACGCTCAGATACACGTCAGTCACGTTTTACCGTCCTTGTATTAAGCAATCAATCCCCATTTATATATATATTTATATATATACATTCTATCTATATATATATAGATAGAATGTAATATGCACCTATCTGTCACGCGATTTCTGACTCCATCACCAGTTTTCTGATACAAAGAACATCTCTTCAATGTTACAATTGACTTGTTTAACTATCACAGCCCGCACTTTTTTTTTTTTTTTTTCCTGGCATGGGAAACCAGTCTCCCAGTGTGCAGGGCAGGGGGTTGTTTGGGTGGTGGGGGACAGGTTACAACGTGCTCACCTACATACATGTCAAATCAGATGAAATAATCAGATATGCGTCACACGAGTTTAACAGTCACTGAAGTCAAAATTCTATAGGGTCAGATATGTGAGTGCTGACTGTATTGTACTAGATTATAATTTACATTTTTTTACACATTTGTTATGGCAAAAAAAAACAATTAGCAAGAATTTGTGTCTTTAGTTCAATAGCTGAAACACTTAAATAGCTAAAAAATATATATTACTGTATTAATGACAAACTGATAAAAAATAAAAAGACTTTGTTTTAGTAGCTTTCATTTTACAGCACCTGTTTTTTTTGGAAATGAGTCTCCTGTTGAAAAGAGGCAAACTTATCCATCTTAAAATGAAATCATTAATGGGAGATGCGACTCTGGAAGCTCGTTCTGCAGCAGCATTGACAGTTCTGAAGTCAGGAATGTTTCCTCTTTAGTGCTTATACTTGCACTACTGGCATTTTCCTTTCAATTGGATGATAATGGAAGGTGATTGGATTTCTGTGTCACAGCAAGTGTACAGTACCTGTGGTGATGAATTTAGAGTACCTTGTGTATTTAGTGGTGCAACAATTAATTGATGCATCGATTTCTTGATCATCTGTCCTTAAGTTTGCCGAGCTTCGATTGCATATTGGTGAATCAATGCATCAAATTAAAATGGTAGTTAAATTAGTTAGGATTTGTGAGATTAATTTAAATTAATCAAGGGCAGCAGTGTGGAGTAGTGGTTAGGGCTCTGGACTCTTGACCGGAGGGTCGTGGGTTCAATCACAGGTGGGGGACACCGCTGCTGTACCCTTGAGCAAGGTACTTTACCTAGATTGCTCCAGTAAAAACCCAACTGTATAAATGGGTAATTGTATGTAAAAAATAATGTGATATCTTGTAAGTCGCCCTGGATAAGGGTGTCTGCTAAGAAAATAATAATAATAATAATAATAATAATAATAATAATAATAATAATAATAATAATAATAATAAAGTGTTTTGCTTTGGACAGAAAATGTTAAGTCATGAACAACCATAGTTCAGACAGAAATGACTTCTACTAAAATATAGTATTTTTTTTTATTATTACAATTGTTGTTATTTTTTTGTTAATGCAAAATGTAGACCTATAATATGAGTCCAGTCCAGTACGAACTACATTTCACAGCTACAGTATGCTCATTGTGCTACTTATAATACTAAATGCTAACAAGCTTGATGTTTTTTCCCCCTCCCTGTTGATCTCCATTTATGATTTGGGTTCTGCAGAGTGGCATGCAAAGGCTATAGTGCAATCTGCTCCTATTCTATATGGACAAGGCTGCTGTGAAGGCTGGTGTGACTGACTAATGCCTGTAACTTTTCTTACTGTGTGTCTTTTGAATATATGTAATAGTACTGTAATCTGTAAACCAGGAACGGTAATGCTGCTGCACCTTCCTTTTTCTTTTTTTCTCCCCGTTTTTAATTGCTTTGTGAAATTGAAAGTTCGATTTACTGCTTCCATCGCCTCTCCCTGCTCTTGCAGCAATGAAGTACTGTAGCTGTGGAAGGAAGTCCCACTCCACTACCTCTGTTTGCAATCAATAACCTCACAGCACTCCTGTATTGGGCTTCAAGCCGTGTGATGGGAAGAAAGGCAGCTGAATTGTACTGAACTGCAAGTTGATAGGATTGCATAGAGAGAGAAGGTGGGAGGTTAGGGTAATTCCAGATAAATAATTGTCCCTGAAATGTATAGGCTGGCTGAATGCAGTTTACTAATATGATATTTACACACAACCCTGCTTGGTGGAGTTGAACGGATAAACATGAACAGATTCATTGTTATTGACTCTCAGCCAACCAGAGTCCCCTCATGCAGTTCTGTCCCCTCTCAGGTGCTGTTCACATGTGAACAGTCACAGACCCGGCGGCACGCTTCACTGAACAGTTGTGTGAGCGTCCTTTGTCAGGCTAGGATGAAGGCTACTAGCACCTCCCTGCAGGTCCAGTGTGTCTAACAGAACATAAACAAGCAATCACAGAACACTCACACACACACACACACACACACACACAAACAGAACATGCAGTCCAGTGACCACACCCCCCTGCTCACGGTATAGTTCTGACTGAGAGCTCTCAGCTGTCAGTCTCGCACGCAGCAACACAACACAGATGCTCACTGTTAAAATATCTTGTCTCTAACCCAGGATTTGCATATCACAGGAGAGTAGAAATGAGTAAACTCTGTGTCCTTATATGAGAAGTGGGTAAACGCTATATTGCCCAAATTAAAAGTGGGTAAACGCTGTTTACCTGCGTATACCCTCGACTACACCACTGCACACACCCTTCAGGCCCCGAGGTCACAGGTGTGCTATTGATATATATACTACAGCTTGGTCAACGAGGGCAAGTATGAGACACAACACTTGGTAAAAACGAGATTCCTGCAATGCTAAAATACAATTTTAAAAATCAATGATTTTATGCAATCTTGTGACTCCTGTGAATTGTGTTAATTGTGTTGTTTCAGTACACCTTTAATTGAAATCTTTCTTTAGGCCTGAGAAATGGATGCACTTCACATTTATCCCATTTTACTGCGTGATTTGGGAGAGGAGGTCCTAGATTACAGGAAGAGACCAAAGACAGCTCTGGGTTTCTTTATGGAAGGGAGAAAATAATTTGACATTCTACATTTATTTTAAATGTCTTCTCAAAGTTTTTTTTTTTTGTAATAATACATTTTCTGTGTTTTTATAGTTATGGGTTGAAGTTAACATTTTTGAACCACACTAATACATTGGAGGGAAACACAGCTTAATTATATGCATTCGAAATACCTTTTTTTATTTGTACCAGTGACTTTTTAGGCATCTTAAAGAGTAAGTAGCGGGGTTCTGAAAAATATAGCGTTATACGTCCCCACGTGTTGCTACAACTGATCCTGGGCAATAATCCTGACACTATCAGTGCACTAGAGCAGCCATTATGAAAAGAGCTTTAAGAGCTTTGAAACAGACTTTAATGGTATAAGTGTAAAAAGTTGTTAATGTTAACAATGAAAAGATATTTTTCGGGACCCTGCTATTTACTCTTTATCATCATACACTATTGAAGGAGGAGCGAGATGTAAATCTTTCAGGCTTTAAGAGAATGGTTAAGATACTGGGTTAAGTGCTTCGCTGTTTATTTTTATGTGGTTTATGACTCATACAATTTTAAAATGTATTTAAAGTTATGGTTAAGAGTTATCTTCCATTGAGAGGAACGGTAGTTCCTTGCGCCAAGTTATCAGCGAAGCATGAGAACTGCCAGATTCTCTATACAACAAGGATAGTTTACGTGTTTTCAGGGTATTGGCGCAGCAAAAGTAAATCAGCCAAAAGCACCATTTCACTTTTAATTTGTAGTTCCCAATACTTTTAGGTGAAATGTAGAAAAAAAAAGTCAGTACCTCTCTGTTGCAAAGTGGTTAACAGTGTGCAGGTGATCAATAAACAGACAGACAGTGATAGTCCAGGTGCAATGGTGTTTTATTTTATAATCCAATTGCCTGATGGCGAAACAGCAGTAAATAATAACAATGTTAACAGGCAATTCAGCGGCGTGTATTGCTCTGTTTTAATCCATGGGGTGGTCCTGATTATAATAATAGTCCCATTATTTTTCACCCACACGTAACACAGACACAAACACCTGTCCACAGTGCGTGCTCTAGTGCTCGTGGTGAAAATACAGTTCAGTGGTGAAACAAAGTGCAGTGATGTTGTCCAATTTTAGTGCTGGCCTTTGGCGACAGCTCTGCATCGTGTTAGCCGTCTAAATAACAAACAAGTACAATTCAGACATGACAAACAAAACACTCATGGTTCACAATACAGTTATCCTTTCAGTCTAGCATTAACCATAGCAAAGGAACAGATCACATCACTACAGTACCGTCAACCATGACCCCTTGGTTAATGAGAGCAACTGCTCCTCCAACCTAACCCTGGGAATGAATTGTCGGGCCATCCAGTCCAGGGTACTCTGTTCTTTTTACACAGCACCCTCTCAGGCCAGGGGGTAGGGGAGATCTAACACTAAGAATCATTCGATCTTTGTCACACTGTCATACAGTAAGAGAAATAAGTCGCCAACGTAAGGTAAAAAATGTCCTTCTCCTCCTCCTTTTTCTCCCAACGTATTTTTTTGCAGACCCCAGCCACTTTTATCCATGCATATGTATATTACAGGACATCCGAGTTTAATTACAATTAACTTGTTTTGTCAACATGGAAATATACTAGGGAACACATTTATTGTGACATCTATATCATTTATATTAAATGATTTATTTCTGGTTTAAAATGGAACATTTGCCTGCAAAAATATATTTTATATAAATTAAAAAAGTGTTAACTGTTATCAGTGCTACATAATTAGTTGAGAAAACAAGCAGTATTTTGAAAGATGCAGTCAGCCAGCTGAGATTCTCGGGACTTTGTTATATTGGAGATTTTGGAGATTTTTTCGAGTCCTCTTCATCATCACCATCATCATAATTATTCTGAGATTCTGATCCTGATCTCTAAAAAATGTTGGTTTCTTGTCAGTGTAATGCTCATTTTGGTCCCTGTTGGCGCAAGCAAGTACGGTTTCCTCTCTATACTGGTTGATGAGAGTAACGCTATTTGTGGTCCCCACTGGACAAAAAGGAACGTTAATATCTGAGAATTAGCTAATCCTGAAGGATTTAGCCTATATATTTGTTAAAAGTAAAACAGAAATGAATACATTAATAAATATTGAAATAAATTAAATTAATACATAAATGAATACGTAGACATTTCTTTCCTTCTTTATCTATCTTGATATATTTTTCTTTTTCACTATCAGAAATAAACTGTCATTTTAATACTGTATGAAACAAAAATAAATACTGGAATGACCCGGACAATTGCTTTATTGCAGGACTTGTTGTCCGTTCAGTTTGTCAGGAATTCTCTGTAGTTTCAAATAAAAAATAAAAAAAAACATTTTGAGAGTTCAACACCGTCTCCCTGAGTACTACTTCCTAAACATGAAAAAGTTACAATATCAGTACTCGAGTCCCCCCGTCCCCGTCCCCCCCCCCCCAAAAAAAGTGCCAGAACTTACTATATAATTTCAACAACAGTTAAACATTAACAAGAATAACATACAGTAGAAGCCTGTTCATCCGAACAGCTGGGGAACATAGCAATGGTTTGTATTAGTGAGCGTTCAGATGTTTACAAAAACAGCAATACACAAACATATATTGCACTCTAAAGGTTTATTTGAAAATGAGTATTTTTCTGATAGCCCCAAACCTGCATTTTACACTGTACGTAACGTCGCTCTGCAAAGCACGTCTGACAGCGGTACTGAAGTGTTGTACACAAGTACATTAAATGTAAAACTGATTCGAACAAGTGATGCACTGTTTTTTATTTGTATGCACATACATATCAGTTCAGTGCTTTCACAATTTTTTTAAAAACGTTAAAAAAAAAAAAAAAAAAAGGAAAAACTATAAACTGAATACAGTACTGAAAACAAGTTTCAGTACATTCAGTACTATTCATACAGGCTGTATTCCATAGTGCTGTTGGTCCTATAGTTTTACGCTTATACATTTGTGTGTGGCTCTTTCCCCCAAAACAAAAACGAGCATTGTGGCCTTGTCCCCCATCGGTTTTACAGTTATGCTTATTTGCTTTGTGCTGGGCAAGGTTGCCCCAATGGTTTCTTGAAACTTGGTTTGTGTTTTTGATATCTCCACTTTTAAATGGCTTGGCACTTATGATAACTTGGCGTTTTTGTTTCAGATATTATATAAAACATGAATATTTCGTTTTCAAGCTGTCCGAACACATTAAAAGAAAGTAGGTTTCTACTTTAAAAAACGTGATTTCATACTGGAAAGTAACATTCTTTTATTTAATTCATGGTTCAAGGCTAAAAATGCTGGAGTAAAACTCCTCATGCTTGAAAATAGAAATCTTGTACACAGTGACATCCCGGCAAAGAGATATTGATGTTGCTGCTCCTATGGAGTAAAAAACATAAATGTTTTAGTATAATTCAGAGTAAATTCCTGCATTCTCAATCACAGACCCACTCACCATAAAGGCCAGTCTCCTAAAAGGGTTTCAATGGCAAGTTGGTCCCAATAGAGGGAGTGTCCAGACTGGCACCACATTTCCTCAGTCCCTTTAGTGGTTGAAATATATGTATGTTTTTGTGTCTGTGCCTGGCTAGTGTGTGTCTCGTCTTTCCCTTCAGAACACCATGATTTAGTTTTATGAGCGATCTGATTTAAGGGAAGAATCAAGATCAACTAAATTGCCATCATGTATTGAAAATTAATAGGAACTGACATCCAAGTACTCGCAGAGAATAGTCTGCTTCTCGAGAGGACTGTAAAATTACTCTTCTCAATAAGTGAACAGACAAAGTAGTGGTGTAATTTAAAGCTTGCAGTCTTTACTAGCTTTCTCTGATGGGTCGGCTTATTGATCCAGTCATATACAGAGCAGCTCCACTGAGGTAGCATTCAAGATGTCATGACCTTGTCGGCTACTCTGGAAGTGGGGTCAAGATCAGGCAGGGTCTCAAGTCTTTAAACAGAAGGTTTATTCAGTATCCTACATGCTTAAATTCAAGGGAGGGTTACTGCTGGTCAAGGGGTCTCAATTGATGTGCTGCCATTGACTACTTTGTGCAGTGCTTGACTCTGCATCTATTATTTCAGGATTATATTGTTTACTTATCAGTGCTGTGGTGGCAGAGGAGTGATCAAATCCTGTTTGGGGGGGGGGGGGGGGAGGTTGGAAAATGGCATTAGACTTTTCATTACGTCACAATAACCTTGATCCCACAGTAGACACTTGTACTGGAAGCTTGATCGGTAGTAAGGATGATTGTGTTTGTCTCTGCTCCAGGAGGATCAGTGGGTCAGAGTGACAGTTCATCCCTATGGCAATTGCTTTTCTCTGAAAGAAGAATTTTGCATCCGCTCTTGTCAGACGTATTATTTGTTAGATTTAAGTAATGCACTTTAAAATCAACACATAATACCATGCTTTGGAAAAACTTTTATTGTGCACTCAGTGAAGACTTGTATGTTTGCATTTTTTTTGCCTTTTTTGTTTTGTTTTGGTTTCCACTGCCTTAATGGGAGTTTTGACCTTATGTGTGTTTTCCTTGTAGGGTAGTTCAAATTCTCGCACAGAAAAAATAGGGCCTAATTGAAATCCTGGTTTTAACCCAAGACCCTGTCACTTTGTATCCAGGAAGGAGCCACGTGCACCACGTGAGCCACGTGTCCTGCTGTGCCCATTAGTGTATCCTGATTTTGTTTGCCAGCTGTGAAAACTGTAACTTGGCGTGGGCTGCTAGATGTATCGGCTGCTGTTCAGAAACATTTTGATGGACCTACCTGTGTCCTCAGGTATAAGGTGAAAAACCTTAGTGTGTTCTGTGGCATTTATCAAAACACGACTATTTCTGAAACGTGATCTGGCTAGCTTGACAACCTGAGATTTTTTGTTTTCAAAATCCAAAAAGATTATACTAATTTGGATAACCAGTGCCTTTCAGTGCATGCTTTGTCTTCCAGTAGAGTGGGTCCAAGTAAAAGAAATGGAAAGTGTATTATCCTCAGAAGTCCCAGGGAGTTGCATTAGAGGTTTAGAAAGCTCGGCTGCAATTCAGGTTGATGGCCAGGCACGTGAGCACTATCATGGTGCGCATAAAGTTTAGTAAGTGCTTGTTCCACACATTTTCGATTAGTAGAAGGTGGAGCATCTGTGCAATTTGGAAAACTTAGGAGCTATTGCTATTCATTGACAGTAAATCATTAACCTGTCTCTGTTACTGAAAGACCAAATCCCAGTGAAATGAAGGGGTGTACCAGTGTATTGCAATATCCAGAACCACAACAGCAGTTCATTTCAGCACAGACCAGGGAAGAGAGCAGGGCTATTACCTTAAGCCATTTTGACACAGTTTTTTGCCCAGTGGTTAAGTCTTCCTGGTGGCCAGATGGAACTAGAATATTACATTCTGGTGCTATGCATGTCTGTGTTGTGGCCTTTATGATATTCTACTAGCATAGAAATGTGAAAGCTTTAAATTACAGCAGAAAAATCCTGTTCATGTCACCTTGGCCAACTTGACATCCTGGAGATGCATTTTATGCAAGCTTTTTGTTACAGCAGGTTTGAGAGCTGGCTTTAGTTTTCATTTTCAAAAGTAGAGTATTTTGTTGCTTTTACCAATTACATGCACTGCAACCTGCAGTTTTATTGCAGGGAAACCATCTCACTTTTGCAAAATGTACAATAATGTTATAGCATCAGTTAATTGGACTGTAGTCATTATTCTTGGCTGCTGGAATAAAGTGAAAAAAATATTAATAAATTAATTAAATGTAACAACCTGATTCCGGGACTGTACAGAACTGTATCTCTAAACTAAGACTGTACGTTTAATTAACTATCCTCAAGTGAACAATAGTCGTTAAACACTTGCTTAATGGAATTAATTACCATTAGTATTGTGTAGGTTTCCTTAATGCACGTTTTATTTTCTGTTACATTTTCTTATGTTCATTCGCTCCTATTCAGCTTCTCTTGATATTGGTGGTGTAAGAAGAAGATGCTGATGAAACTAGGGACGGTGTTAGTGAAGCTGAAATCTAAATAAGCAGATGGTGTGCTTTTAATATGCACAACATAAGAAAACCGGTCTACAACAGTATTGTAGTTTTTGGGTGAAACCCCATTGCAAGCAATGATGAAAAATCGCAAGCAAACTGTAAAAACATTGTCAATTCTCAATAGTCCAGTCCTGCCCAGTTGTTACTGGGTATGTGGCATCTTAATCAGGACACGCTGAGAAGCTGTTTGTCTTTAGTATACTTGGACGTGGCTCCTATTGCAGGTTATAACACTGAAAGCACGTTTCTGCTGTGGAGAAGAAAAGTTGGGAGCCCCTGTGACAGAAATATGAGTTCTGGTTGTAAATCTCCCTCCCGACCTGTGAGGTGTGTCTAATTGTGTGTGTTAGTACTGTGCTTATTATTTAAGGGACTGCAACCCTTTTGATTACTGTGCAATACACATTGTTGTGTATTGCCAGTTCATTATTTGCTGGCTGGTCATCAAACCATTGGATTAATAATCATTAAATTAACCATTTCACCCGTACTTTGTCTGTTTGTTCTTGGGATTACTGCACCCGCACCGCACCTGCTATACACCTGCTACTAATTACCACTTTGCCATAGCCCAACACTTACATTTCTTAAACCAATACTCACTCTAGAATTTGTAGAGTGTTTCTCGCTCTGTCCCTGCTGTTTGTTTGATGCAATTCCTCCACACACTCTCGTCCGATTCTGGCTTTGTTTGCCAAGCCAATTTGTTCTGCTACATATAACATATTTTCACTTTGTACCTGACCGGAAGATTAAACACTGCCCATGCAGAGAGAGTTGGAGTATATGAGTGTTGATATGCGAGACAAGGCAGGGACACTGTCTAAATGCACTTCCCACTTCCTTGCAGATACAGTGTCATTTTACTAGCTCTTGTTTTTTTTTTTTTTGTCAATGGAGTTATATTATATTCTGCATGAAGATTGCTTTCTGTAGTAATGTGGTCTTGTTTACTGAAGTACAGTCCTAAGGTATTTGCTGTGGTGTTGTAGCTGCATGTAATATTCCTGTATTGTTTATTGAAGTCGTAGAAACTGCTTCTACTGTACCTCATCCATGTAGTTTATATATAGTCGACTGTAGATCCTCATGATAGTAATGCTCAATTTGGGAAGTGCCCCTGCATCAGCAAAGTGGTCGTAGCTGTCGGTCATACTTTCAGCCAGTCTACGTTATGCCGGTGTCGACTTGTGACTAGGGTTGCCAACAGGCTCCACAGTCCTGCGACACTGAGACGGGATTTTAAAATGGCCATTTCATGAATGGAGTGAATGTGTAAATTGGCTCATATATTTTTATGAGCAGCTAACAAACTGATCAGCTGTTCTGATCAGAGCAACGTTACTGATTTGATGGATTAAGTAATTGCATACAGAAAGTAAATAGCGCCGTTAACTTATTTGTGACTCCGATATATAAAAAGAATAACAATAATACAAATAAAAAGCATTGTATTCATTATTATTGTTGTTATAATTATACAAGTGGTTACTGTGCATGGTAGCCTATGTAAGCACCAATATTCATTTTAGCAAAGGTTCATTTACGCTTTAATTTCATTCAGTTTAGAGGCAAGTTTAAAATCCTGTTCTGCTGTTAATGTTTATTGGGTTCCTCAAAAACTTGCTTTATCGCGCTTCACTGGCTTGTGACCATGCGACAGATGTTGGATTTTTTCAACATCATCTGACCCTGTGCGCAGATGTCATTCCGACCATCGGAGACCACTGACTGAGACCAAAAAATTGAGTCGCAGTCGGAAGTATAAACCAGCCTTTAGTGTTACTTAGAGCTGCGACTGAGTTAGAATGTGTTCTTGTTCCGAAGATAGATAGTTTATTAAACAATTTACTTTCATTGTTTCAAAACTGGATTTGCATCTGCTATTCAAAGAACCACACACACTGGCAGGGTTTAATAATGAGCAACTGATATTTTTTTGTCATCGTCGTTATAGTTTTAATTATTGCGATACAGCTGTAAAACGCTTGTGCATCGTAGTATGATATTTTATTTTGGTTCTGGAAATTATAATGTGTGTGGTCATGAAAAATGCTTAAGTCCATGATTTTACTCGTAAAAATAGCATATTACTGCTTACAGTACACAAAACCTCTTCATGGCATAGCCTATACTTTGGTCACAGGGCATATGTTTTTTACAATAGTCATCGTAATTTAGCTAATGGCATGTTGCCTGTCTCTACAGTTTTTCCCTTCCAATAACTTTTTGGGTTTATGATAATTTGGGTTTATGAAAAGTTACAAGAAATAGATGTCTAAAATTGTTTATTTCAGCAATTCTTTTGCAAAAACTCCAAAAAAAATTCAAAAGTATTCACACCCTGACAAGGAAAATGAAATGAATAGCTAGCTGAGGCACGATTAGGATATTTGTCAATTAGCTTTTAGCATGATTCTTTAGTGATTTTTGACCATTCTTAAATGCAAAATTGTTCCAGTTCATTCAAATTCCGAGGACTTCTCTTGTGCACAGCCTACTTCATCTCATACCAAAGATTCTCAATCGGATTTAGATCGGGACTTTGACTAGACCATTCTAGAACCTTGATTTTATTCTTCTTTAACCATTCTGAAGTAGATTTTGATGTCTGCTTTGGATCATTGTCGTGTTGGAGCGTTATTATTATTATTATTATTATTATTATTATTATTTATTTCTTAGCAGACGCCCTTATCCAGGGCGACTTACAATTGTTACAACATATCACATTTTACAGATATCACATTATTTTTACATACAATTACCCATTTATACAGTTGGGTTATTACTGGAGCAATCTAGGTAAAGTACCTTGCTCAAGGGTACAACAGCAGTGTCCCCCACTGGGGATTGAACCCACAACCCTCCAGTCAAGAGTCCAGAGCCCTAACCATTACTCCACACTGCTGCCCTGTCGTGTCAGTTGCGCTTTAAACCAAGTTTTGTAGCGGAGGGTTTCAGATGATTTGCCAGTATCTTTTGGTATGCTGTGGAATCCATTTTACCATGTACTGGAACTAAATTTCCTGCGCCATTGGAGGAAAAACAACCCCATAGAAAGATATTACCACCTCCATGTGACAGTAGGTATGTTGCTCTTTTCTTTGTACACCTCACCAGACTTTCTCCAAACGTAACGAATATCAGCGTGACCAAATAGCTCGATTTTTGTTTCATCACTCCACAAAACCTTTGACCAGAACTCATATCCATCATTCAAATGCAGTTTTGCAAACTTTAAGCGATTGTCCTTGTGACATTTTCCTAAGAGTGGCTTTTTCCTTAGCCTGCGACCATTGAGACCTTCACCATGCAATACTTGACCTATGGTTGAAATGGAAAACCCAGTCCCACTTGCAGCCAATTCACTTTGAATGTCTTTGGCAGTCAATCTCTGATTTGTTATTAACCTTCCTCACAATACTTCTATTTGTTCTTGGTGAAAGAACCTTCTTTCTTCCAGACTGAGGGAGAGTTGTGACAGTACCATAAGTCTTGTACTTCTTGATAATAGAAACAATAGTTGAAATTGGGATACTCAAATGCTTGGAAATCTTACTGTATCCTTCTCCAAATTTATGACAATAAATCATTTTCTGCCTAAGGTCTTCAGTTAGCTCTTTACTTTCCCATATTGACTTATTGGAAATGACAGCAATCATTCTATTTTATACTCTCTGTTCACCTACAAGCCAGCATTTTCTAGACTTTTCTAGAATTGGGTTCTGCATTATCATTGAAATTTCTAGCACCTTGTAGACTATCCTATTAAAGGGTATGAATACTTTTGAATTGGCATTTTTTGAGTTTTGCAAAAAAATTGCTGAAATAAATAATAGTAGACATCTATTTCTTTTAACTTTTTTCCCTCATCTACAAAAGCAAAACTTTTGCTACAAAAGATTTTTCCTAAAATTCTTTGTTTTCGTGAAATTTCTAGAAATTATAAATTTCTATTTGGGTATGTAAACTTTTGACTACAAGTAAGTGTGTGTGTGTGTGTGTGTGTGTGTATTATAATTTATTTATTAATTTATTTTATTTATTTGTTTAATTTTTTTAAATTATTATTATTATTATTATTATTATTATTATTATTATTATTATTATTATTATTATTATTATTATTATTATTATTTATTTCTTAGCAGACGCCCTTAACCAGGGCGACTTACAATTGTTACAAGATATCACATTATTTTTACATACAATTACCCATTTATACAGTTGGGTTTTTACTGGAGCAATTTAGGTAAAGTACCTTGCTCAAGGGTACAGCAGCAGTGTCCCATACCAGGGATTGAACCCACAACCCTCCGGTCAAGAGTCCAGAGCCCTAACCACTACGCCACACTGCTGCCCTAAATAACACAGTACAATCGACCTTGCTTATTCAGATCAGCTTGTCTAATGCTAAGCACTGGGTTTTCGTGGTACAGTATACAATCCATCATCTGTCTGTACCAAGTAATTTTTAAAACATTTAAAATAAGCTGCTGTACCCGAACTGCACATGAACTTGCTGTGTCACTGAAGCTACAATCCAAAGCCATCTTAAAAAGAAAAGAAAAATCCATCTGCTGCCATTTGTTCTAAAGCATACACATTCATATATTTAGAGATCGCTTATATAGTTATATTCAAACACCACATTTTGCTGAGTTCCAACAGGAATTGTCAAGGCTTTGCTGTGGATTTTGATGCATTATCCGCCTTAAAGGTACCTTATAAACATGAGTGTGTTTTGAACACACACTATAACAAGTATACACAGTATCCAGACTTTCCCCTTTTTGAATTATCCATTTATTTTGTTCACAAAACACCATGTGTCCTTGTATCTGAGAACTTCTCGCCAAGATAAGCCTAATCTCTTGCGAAATCCAGGAAAGAGAAGACACTTGAGCTTGTTTTAGCTCAGTCCTATCTGTTTCAACAGGATACCAGAAAACCAGGGCTTACTGCACATATTTATAACATTCTGGATCAATATGTTAAAAATAAAGTAATGACCCCTATTTAGATAGATATCCTTAATTTGAACACAGCCTGGCATGCCGTAGAAGATGCAAGACGCTTTGCTGATCTTTTTGAAATGTCGTTGTTGTTGTTGCTTGATTTAGAACCAGTAGTCAAACATTTGTAAACAGCAGCATTCACAAAGAGATGATCTACTGTAAAATTTGTCGTGTTGTATACAGGTCGTCTTAATACATTTGAGAATATGGACATGGACATTTTGGTTCATACAATTGCACTCGCATCTAGTGAGTTTATACCTACATTACACATTGATTCCTTATAGAACACTACCACAGAAGCAGGCTGTATGTAGACTGCATCCAGTGCACTTGGAGATTTCCTTAAAACCAGGTGAAAATGTACAGTATTTGGAGCACTTGGTCCTTGGATATACATTTGTTTCTAAGGGACTTATCAGTGTCATCACTGAAAGTCCCAGTTTTAAAACAAAATGGAAATAAACAAATTGAATATTGTACTGTACGACTTTTCTTAGGGCAGTGTTGCTGTGTTGACCCTTTTGAAAAGCAGAGCCATCCCAAGAGTGTAAGTGATTGGCTTGAACTGCTGACTCAGACACTGGGGTAGTCAGGGGAGAGGCATCTGGCTGAGAGAGGGAGTTCTGAGATCTAACTGAAATGGATGGAAACACGTTTGGTAGATTGGCAGGACCAGGCTGGCAACGAGGAATTAAGCAAGCGGAGATAATGCAAAAAAAAAAAAAAAAAATTGCCAACCACGTTTTGTTATGAATATGTCATGTTAATTGACTGCAAGGTATAATAAATGTGCAAGTGAAAATCCTGCTCATTCTGCCTTGTCCCCCATTCTGTTTTTTATAATCTGAGTCTCACCGTTCAATAAAATCACTTTGACATTACTGACTAGGTGTACTCAAGGGATTTTGTCAAGCAACTGGAATTCATAGAGGTTCAGTACAAGACATACAGTATACAATATAGCCTACAGTTTTTTAAATGTGGAAGGCGCCACATTTTGGTCATTGAGTCCAATAGAAACATTTAGGATACTATAATGATTATTATCTCAGTGTCTGCTGACCTTCCTAGGTGAAGCCAAAGGTCTCCATTTACAAGAATTACTCAGCACTAAGAATAAGAGTTAACTCTACTGACCAAATTGGCAGATAAGCCCAGCATCTCAAAAGGTCATGTGGCATGGACTGTGTTAATTATTTTTATAGAAGTGCCTAAACAGCTTTTGTATTACAACAGTAGTGTTCAGTAGTGCACGTTTTCTTAAAACCTCTAGAAATGTTAAATTCAATTCAACCCTGAAATAATTGTAACTCTGTTTTTTTTCCAGGGGACCATTCAGTGTTGTGCGGCGATGTATCAACAGAGAAACTGGACAGCAGTTTGCTGTGAAGATCGTGGATGTGGCCAAGTTTACTTCCAGTCCTGGCCTGAGCACAGAAGGTAAAACATCCTCATGTATTCTAAAGAGTCTGTAAAACTGTCTGACAGTAATGAAAATAATGACGCCCACTGCATAGCAGTTTGAGCCATTCCAGGTTTTATTGTAGGTATGACGTGTCTCTAGATCAGTGGTACTCAATTATATTCTCTGGCGGGCCAGATAAGGCAATGTCCAAACCTTGGGGGGCCACAAGGGCGCTCAAGATGTGCGTAGTGGTGGGGGTTGTTTAAATGGTCATGAAAATCTGACTATCCAATCACACTTTACATACAGTAACAAAACGTTGCAACACTGCACTTGCACCAACCAGTACATCTCAGAAATAACTACTTGACAAGATACAATGTTTGACCTCCATTAATAATAAAAATATTAAGGAAAATATCATTTCCTGACCAGTATTCAAACGACATCTTACAAACAAGTATACAAATATCACTGTAATGCTATTTAAACAGCATGTTATTCATTTTAATTGTATTAAAACTAGAAAATGTTCTGAAATTACTGCGCAGCAAGCATTCAAGTTAACTAACGAAAGCACTTATGTTGTATAAACATCTTATTAAAACATCTTATTAAGTGCCTGATTAAAAGTTAGTGTGCACGATGTCTAAAGATGTATGTTCTAGCTCCAATGTGTTTAAATGTAAATGAAAAGTTTCTAAATTAAATACATGGCATGACAGTAAACAGAGGGGAAAATGAACTTAAGTGCATATCCACCGTGCCATCTTTGAGAGGTGTGCTGCAGGTGCATTTCTTACTGTTGCCAAACAGGTTTTTTTTTTTTTTTTTTTTTTTTTAGCGCAAATAAGAGATCTTTGACAGACTCGATTTCTTTGGCCAATTTCCTGTGACTGAACACTTACTGGTGGCCGCATTGCTAATTTTCCTAACAATACTTGGTTTATCATATGAAAAATAAAGAAAATATAGACATTTGCACTTACGTTTTTTCATGTCTTTCTATAATAAAACCAAACTGTTTCTCATTTTAAAACATACAGCAGCCCTGCTCAACTTCCCAAGACGTTCTACAATAAACTGGAGACAAACATCTGGTGTTTATTAAAGTTATTGCTCTGACAGCAGGTCAAACGTAATAGGTTAATCAAGCATATAACATAATACAATACCTAAGCTAAAGTACATTAATAACGTATTTAAGTTAAATTAATACAACAACTACTTTCACTTTCCTGTTCCAATCACACGCTGCACAATTTCCGGCTAAATCTTACAAAATTAAAGCAATTTCCAATACTATTTATTGCTTTTTTTCTTTTTCATTTCTTTTTTTATCCCTGCCATTGTAGTTTCTTCGCAATAAACAAAGTGGCATATGAACCATTTTCATAAAGTAAGCATTACTGGGGTTTACTTTTTTTGTTTTTTTTAAGCTGTGCATGCAAATGAAAACTGTCAAATTTAACTTAAATAAACTCTTCAAAAAATATATGTGGAAAAGGGGGGGTTTTACAAAGAAAAAAAACAACATTTAGGATCACAACAAAAACAAAATGTTGATCACTATACGTAGCATTTACCTTGCTAGGTTGGCCAGTGCCTGGAAAGTGTTAAGCACTTTCGAGTGATGTGCATTACCTGCAGCTGCAGCCCTCGATTCTGACTCGCTTGCCAAATCTGAAGCATCACTTTGTTGTTGTTGTTTTTATGTTAATCCCACACATCACTTGCCGTTTGACACAGACGTCGATTTTTGGCTTTGAATGAATGTGCAGCAATGTTTGTAAGAATATTCAGATAGTTTCGCCGCACTAAAGAAAATAATATTACTACCGCTGTTTTCATATTGGACAAAGCCTTCTCTCAGTGCTCAACCAATGAGGCACTAAAACTAAGCAAATGGGCGGAGATTTGAGACGCATACCAAAATGATAGCTCATCAGAAATAAAGTTTGGCCAATCAGCTGACTTGTTCCTGTATTGGGCTGCCAAAAAAGCCGCTTGTTAGGGGAAGCAAATACCCTGTAGATAGCGGCGACCTTATAATCTTACGTATCAGCAATTTCAGCTTTTGTAATGAAGGACAGCTGATGCATGACGGGCCAAAAGAAAGGTTCTCGTGGGCCGGATTTGGCCCGCGGGCCGCCTATTGAAGAACGCTGCTCTAGATCATAGTAAAACCTGGAACGCATCAAACTGCTGGGGAATTTTCAAATAACTATGTAACTTGGTGTCCGGCTGACACATTTCTCAAAACAAATTTATTTTCTATTGAAAATGTATATATTTTTAGAAAGGTAACATTTTAAACCACACTGCACAATAACTTAATACATTTAAAAAATGTTTTTGCCTTTTTTTGTACTTTCATATTTTGAATCTCATAACCGACCCCTGTCCCAGAGTTTGATTTTTAATTTTCAGAGTTAAATGTTATACATTTAATTATTATAATGCTATGTTTTTATACAAAAATCTGAAAGAAATATTTAAGTTGTTTAAAAAACATATGTTAAATATGAGAAAAGCTATGTCATTTTCTGTACACCATTCTATGCATGTCCCACAGTTTTGCACACAAAATCTCATAACCGACACCCACTGACTTTTTGTGTAGAAATGATAACATATCAATAAATCTTTCAAACAAGGTGAAAGGTCAAGGGTTTCTGTAGGGAAGGACTGGAGAAAGAGGTAATTATGCTGTTCATTATTTTTAAAATATTACGGTTTAACTCACTAGTGCAGCCTGGCACAGTTGTGTAGCTCATAACCAACACCGCTAGCAAAACATGGAAATAAAAATATTTATGAAATGTACAAGTATTTAATATAAATTTACCTTATCCTCATTGTTATTACATTGAAATCGGAAAACAATGGCTGCCCTGTTTGTTGTAAATGGACAAAGAAGTCAAATTTCTCACAACCGACACCTTACAATTTTTCTCATAACCGACACTTTTCAAAAACAAGAAGAATGTTGGTTATGAGAAGTTAGTGTCGGTTATGATTTTTATATTATTTACTTGTATACTTCAAATCATTTTTTGGGGTGTCGCACATTAATAACACTATAATCCCATTATATAGATATAGTTAAGGTTACAATCAGTTTTATATTCTCTTCCGGATCCATATTTTCTCTCAGAGCTGATAGTTAAGATATATTAATAAGATGTCTTTGTATATAGCAAGGCTGAGCTGTGTATTTGTGAGAAGTTTAGAAGATACAGGAAAGAAGAAAAAATTATATTGAGAGACAAAATAAGTACCTAGGAAAGGAAAGGGAAAGAAGTAAAAAGAAATACATACCAGTAAGTGAAGTGTCAGATACGGTACAGAGAGGTAGAAGAAAGAATTGGAAAAAGGCTTTTCATAAAAAACAGAAGAGAGACCGACAACTTAAAGAACTGACCGCTGTCACTCCACAATCAACACCACCACATCCTGTAAATCAGAGTAATAAGAGTGCAGAAAGGCCTTCTGTATCTGGAGCAGGCCAGGTCCAAACACATGAATCACCGTGCACCTCTAGAAAGTCTTGGGAAGGGAAGACAGATAGAAGAGAATACTTCCAAAGAAGAAAGACCATAAAGGCCACAGAAAAAGCAAAGTTCATTGAGGAAAAGATAAGAAAGCTGGAAAGACAAACTGAAAAATACAAATTCTGATGGTGACTTGATGGTGTGTTTCGGATCATTGTCTTGCTGCATGACCCAGCTGCGCTTCAGATTCAGCTCACGGACGGATGGCCTGACATTCTCCTGTAGAATTCTCTGATACAGAGCAGAATTCATGGTTCCTACAATAATGGCAAGGGATCCAGGTCCTGATGCAGCAAAGCATCCCAAACCATGTCACTACCACCACCATGCTTGACCGTTGGTATGAGGTTCTTACTGCGGAATGCAGTGTTTGGTTTTCGCCAGACATAACGGGGCCCATGTCGGCCAAAAAGTTCCACTTTTGACTCATCTGTCCGTAGAACATTGTTCCAGAACTCTTGAGGATCATCCAGGTGCTTTTTGGCAAACTTGAGACGAGCATTTATGTTCTTCTTAGTGAGCAATGGTTTCCACCATGCTACTCTGCTATGAATCCCATTTTTGCCCAGTGTCTTTCTGATGGTGGAGTCATGAACACTGACCTTAGCCGAGGCGAGAGAGGCCTGCAGATCCCTGGATGTTGTTCTAGGGTTCTATGTGACTTCCTGGACGATTTTATGCCTTGCTCTTGGAGAGATTTTGGCCGTCCACTCCTGGGAAGATTCACTACTGTCCCAAACTTTCTCCGTTTGGATAATATGGCTCTGACTCTGGTTTGGTGGAGCCCCAGAGCCTTAGCAATGGCTTTGTAACCCTTTCCAGACTGATAGGCATCAACAACTTTTTTTCCCGGAGGTCTTCAGGAATTTCTTTTGTTTGTGGCATGATGTGCCTCTAGAACCTGTGTGCTGACAACTTCACTCTGATGGTAAGGGCCAAAGTTAGTCAGATTTATACTGAGCAGGGCTGGCCCAAATCAGGCCTGGTTGTTAACCAAAGTACTCAAACAGCTGACCCTAATTATCCCTTTAATTGGGTTGAGTTAACTAGGGGGGGGCAATAACTTTTTCACGCCTGAAGATTACATGTTTGATTACCTTGCACACCAAACAAATGAAAGAAGCACCAAACTTTGGTGTCATTTTTTCTCTCAGACTCCCTCTATATACAACTACAACCCACAAAATAATCTGACCAAATACAACGTGAAAAATGCAGAAAATCAGACAGGGGGCAAATACTTTCACGGCAATAGTTTTTAAATGTATTTAAATAAAGGGCTCAAAGGGTACCATGTCAACTGGAATATGATATAGAAGGACGGCCTGCAGTCTGTAACCCTTTCTTCTGATGTTTCAATGAATTACACCCAAGGATTTAGCTATAAGATGAAGTGCTGAGAAAGAAACTCATAACCAACACAGAGCTTTCATAACCGACACCCCACACTCATAA
This sequence comes from Acipenser ruthenus, assembly GCF_902713425.1. Classification (NCBI taxonomy): domain Eukaryota; kingdom Metazoa; phylum Chordata; class Actinopteri; order Acipenseriformes; family Acipenseridae; genus Acipenser; species Acipenser ruthenus. The sequence continues at coordinate 38,005,977 of NC_081196.1, forward strand.
CCAACATTGTAATTAAAATCAGAATTTAAAGAAATATGAAATATAAGTTTAAAAAACAAATGCTATAGTTGTTTTCTATTTGCAAAACACTCCACATCTGTCTTAGTACTGTTTGCTTAGGATTTATTTTTTCTTCAGGAAAAAAACTTTTATGAAAATGTTATTTAACAGAGTGTCGGTTATGAGGTAGAAATTTATATAATTTAAATTAAAAACAGTAAGTTTTTAATTATTGGGTGAAATATACATAACAAAAAAATTACAATGGAGGCTAACCTGGCCCTACTGAGACTCAAAGACATTTGTGCCCAGTCTCCAGCACAGACAGATGCCCGCACGGAACTTGTCACTGGCCACCTTCAACGGTTGGGCCTTACGGTGAATCATGAGAAGTGCCAGCTCACGCCTTCTCAGACAACCTCCTACGTAGGAGTATGCTTGGACTCCAGGTCAATACTCTCCACTCTGTCGGACGGTAGAGTGCAGAGAATAGCCACCTGTTTAGAGCTATTTCAGCTCAACAAAGAGCTCATGGTAGTGACGTTTCAGAAACGTCTGGGCTTGATGGCAGCCACTACTCAGACCTTACCATCTTTGGGTCTCCTGCGTATGCGCCCTCTGCAGGCCTGGTTCAGCAGCAGGGTTTTTCAGCCCGCATTGAACCGCGACAGCCTATTGACAGTTTCTCGCCACTATAGGCACTTTCTTGGTGGAAACAGTCTGCCCATCTACGCCTTGGCGTTGCGCTAGGCAGTGTCACCAGAAGGGAGGTCATCACCACAGACGTGTCCAGCCGGGGCTAGGGCACTGTGTGGAATGGCAGGGGGGGTGCGCAAGGTATGTGGCAACCCCCCTTGGCCGGGTCTCCACATAAATGTTTTGGAGCTGCAGGCAGTTTACTTGGCCTTACAGAAATTTTTGCAGGTGGTTTGAGGGAGACATGTGCTTGTCCGTACCTGAGGACAGCCTCAGGTCTCCCAGTCTCCATCGTGTGGCCTGCAAGCTTTTGCTCTGGGCGCACGAGAACCTCCTCTCACTGTGGGCATTACAGCTGCCTGGGGTGATAAACTGGGCGGCAGACATCTTCTCAAGGGGAGTGCCCAGCGCCTCAGAGTGAGACTTCACTCTGAGGTGAGCCCCTTTTGGGAGAAATTCCAATAGGGTTACTGACACCCTGCGTAGCGTCCATGCATTCCCAGTACAGGTACAAGTGGGGCGGCTTTCGTCCGTGGTGCCTGCCTCAGGGGTTCGACCCTACGATCTGTCGCACAGCAGTTATACTGCAATTTTTGCAGGACCTGTTTGACGAGGGGCAATCCTCCTCTATATTAAAGGTCTATCTGGCAGCTATTTCAGCTTGCCATGTCAAGATTGACTCTGTCTCCCCAGGAGCTGACTTCCTGGCAGGCACATTTTAAAAGGAGCTTGGCGGCTTTGGCTGCCTATGAAGGATATTGTTCCTCACTGTAGGCTTAACGTAGTGCTTAATGCACTCATGAAGCCTCCATTTGAGCCCTTGCATTCAGCTGAGCTGAAATTGTTATCGTTCAAAGTGGCTCTCTTGTTTGCAATCACCTCTGCAAAGCGGATGTGTGAAATGCAGGCATTCTCAATTATGCTCCATAGGCAGCACCATACGCTCTGTCCAGTGCAGGCATGGGCGTATTATGTTGACAGGACGAAAAGTTGGAAGCAGTTCGAACAATTGTGCTATGGGCGAAGTCCCATGGTCAAGCCCTGTCTAACCAGAGGCTGTCCAAATGGATAGCAGATACAGTCTGGACTGCCTATGAGAGAGCCAACTTGCCCCCTCCAGAAAAGCTCACTGCCCATTCCACCAGGGGCATGGCAACTTCATAGGCTTTATTCCAGGACATTTACAATTCAGTGGTGTGGGCGACTCCCCATACTTTTTTAGTAGGTTCTACAGACTTAATGTTGTGGATCCTCAAAACCCTGGTTTTGGAACTAAAGCGTTACTTGTTACTGGGGTTCCGAATGGTAATGCACAAGGCAGCCTCGGCTTAGCCTTGTAACATTCTGGTTGTGTGGCAATCTTGCCCTTACGATGGCTTTGGTGTACTGAACGATTCAGTAATGGTTACATTCATACTTGAAAGGGAGTGTTAGATTATTGTCATAACCCTGGTTCCCTGAAATAGAAATGTAACCAGTAACCTTCAAGGTTGCTGCGTCCATGATTGCAGCAGGCTTGAAGGAAGAATTATGCTGAGATCTGTATGCACAGTCCTTTGAAAGGCCTTCTAAAGAGTAGCAGAAGGCACCTAAGCACTGCAGAGGTTATATATGCAGATAATGATTTGCTGCCACCTCTTACCTATAGTCAGATCCCTCGTTTGCATGTGATGTTTCCATACATTACAGTGCTCATAAGCCATGTTCTCCCTCTATTGTGGGTGATTACTGAACGACAGTAGATATTTATTTCTCAGTTAATAATGCAGAGGGCCACACTTTGGATTGGCTGTGGCAAGCACAATGACTTCAAAGCTCCCTCCATCTATCACACCAAGTCTTGTTCATAATAATGACTGCATTAGTGACAGGTGTGAAAGGGTATAATAAAGGGTACAATGTCACACTGACAGGCCCTTTGGCATGGGGACACAGTGCAACAGATTTATCTGTCTTTCTTTTCTTAAGAAATAAAACTGTTATTCCAAAACAAGTAGTATACATCAAATTGCATTTTGGTGTAAAGACTGATAAATCTGGCCCAACAACTTTAAGGTTAATAAAATCAATTAAGGATAAAAATGTTATGATGCGTTGGCTTTTCAACTCTATGCGTGCCCTCTCTTCTTCTTACGTGTACTTTAGACCAGGTGGGGTTGAAAGGTCACCACATGATGTGCTTTCTTTGTACTCGAGCAGCTGGGATCCTAGGTTTTCTGACCCTTTGACTGATTGCCTTCTACATACAGTAGAGGTAAGCAAGTGCATGGTATTGCAATCAAAGCACTAACTTGTTTGAGTGCAGGTTTCAAGAATGATGGATGAGGCCATCATTCTTGAGGAAAAACAGCAGATCTGACAAGATGACGGATAACCCTGCAGCGTTTCAAAATACTGAAAGGTGGAATTTTTGAAACTTGACGTACTGTAGCTACTGTACAGCAAGTTCATTTGCAGCAGGGTCCTGTCAAACCCAAATAGCTACGGTATTCTGGACTAATTGGTGTGAATGGGAAGTTGGAAGGCAGAGCTCCTAAGAGCATGTCAAGTTGAGAGAGTCAAGTTCTTTAAAGTGGGGAGTTTAGAGAACACAGACTATTAGCACAAACACTTAATTAATCCTGTCTCTGGGATTATTAATCTGCTCAGTGTGCTTTTAGTAGTTTCTAGGAGGTTTTTTTTTCTCCATTATTTAAACAGTTGTTAGAACACCAGTCTTAAAACATGACATTTTCAGATCCTTGTGTATTACAGTGAAGGAAAGTGGGAAGGGGGAGTCTATCACTTGGTCTCTGTCATGTCTCGTGAGAGCTACTGGAACTGAAAGAATGAGAAGACGGACAACAAATCAGGTGTATTAAATAGATGTAGAATTAAATCAGACAGCAGAATTAAAAGCAAATTAGAGAGCAGGAGTATTAGAATGGAATTTGTTTTTTTGAGGTTGGTTGAACTGCTATGAAAATAAATGCACTTGATTTAGCCACCCTGTAAAGGGAGGTTATATTTTCTATATAAAAAAAGGCTGATTTGAATAACGTTCCCATTTTTTAACAATGCCATTGTCAAATTGACTGCAAACATCTTCAAAGCGACAGTAAAATACAACAGTTAAAATGCAATTTGAAGCCTATTACTCAATGATGTTGAAGTAGTGGAATCTCTGACACCCTGGGATCCTTCAAGAAGCTGCTTGATGAGATTCTGGGATCAATAAGCTACTAACAACCAAATGAGCAAGATGGGCCGAATGGCCTCCTCTCGTTTGTAAACTTTCTTATGTTCTTGGTTCTGAGCTATTAATGGTGGTACATTTGTTTTTCTTTTTGTTAGTAGAACATTTTCAGTGATTTGAATGACATCACAGCAGCAGTCTTCAGGAAGAAAATGCTGTAACACAGATTTTGAGCTATTCACGTGTGAATTTGCTGAAGTTAAAAGCTTTTCATATTTTTTTAATGGGGAAATGTTGAGTTACTGTTTCTCTCCTGAGTACTAAAAGTCCCTCTTGCTTGGGTTTGCTACATGTACTTGTAAAATGTAGATTTTTTGTATCCCTGTTTGATTTCTGCAGAGTAGCTTAAACCTTTCTGTTGCACCCAAACAAAGGACCATAAGCAAAGCTTGACAATATTTCAACAGGATACATTCACTGAGATGGAACATCTTGTTCCCTTTCAGATAAGTAGCTATTATCCACTACTTAAGGGAAATAATACATTTTCTGACTGAATTGACCCGTGACAGCAGAGCAAAGCTACAGCAGAAAAGCTATTTTACCTCTTGCTGTAGCTTAAAGGCGACGCCCTCCAGACCAATGATTGCATCTTTGGCAATATAAAGAGCTGAGTGCCATTTATATAACCCATCATGCCTTACTGTGTCTAATCGGCTGGTTGTACTTCTACAGCAGTGCAGGGCAGCAGTGTGGAGTAATGGTTAGGGCTCTGGACTCTTGACTGGAGGGTTGTGAGTTCAATCCCAGGTGGGGGACACTGCTGCTGTACCCTTGAGCAAGGTACTTTACCTAGATTGCTCCAGTAAAAACCTATATATATATATATATATATATATATATATATATATATATATATATATAAAATAAATAAGTTTATTGGCACATATAAATTATTTAAATCTCTATGTTGGTGATTCTCCAATTTTGTGATTTTGTATTATTATTATACTGGATAATACTTGTAGTTGTGTTGTAGTGTTATACCTGATCCATTGTGTTCAAATAGTTCCACCACTGAGGTATGCATATTGTAAAAAGGGATTCCTTCAATATTAATGATGATAATTAGTTGTGCAAGAAAATTAGCCCTGTCACTTCATCAGTGATGCTTGCTGAAGGAACCTGGATTTTAAATGAATTGGGACTGGGAGAAGTGTCACTGCTGTGCCTGATCAATCAATGATGCAGGTTGTCATTGAGCCATTAACTCCCCAGTCCTTGATGCTGACATGCAAAGGCAAATCAAAGCTACAGTAAACAGAAACCATTCTGTGCACTTGGTAATCATGGTAATGGGTTTTTGTGCACTGCTATAGCAGTGTACGGGTCAGGGAGAGAAGCTAACCACTAAGAAAGCAGATAACATCAAGGAAGTAGATATTGATTGTGATAATGGGAACTATGCAGTGTGTGAAATAATGCATATAGTAGGATACAGAATGATCAGGCTGCCTGACTGTTCATAACCATTCAGTGTGGAAGAGAGGCAAGCCAGAGGGGTGTTGTGCATTTTAATTGTTTCACCTGTACTTATCTCCTGCTTGATCAGTGGGACCTTTGATTTGTTGATTGGAATTGTGTTCTTTATAAATCTGACATATCACCTCAGATTCTAGGTGTAGTGGTTTATTATCCCAGTGGTAGAAGCCTAAACTCTCTTAATGCAGTTAAACAAAACAGCTTTCGTTTTAAAGCCATAATAATCATTCGCAGAGAAGAGCTGCAGTGGATGCCTTGACCATTCTTTTATTTAGTGTATTCAGGCCAGGCCGCTTCACTAACTGCTGCAGTCGATCCTCTAGCACAGGGGTGTCCAATCACGGTCCTGGAGGGCCATTCCACTCCAGGTTTAACAGGGAAAATTGTAAAGTTTACTACTTCAGGATCTGGATGGAGGCTTATTTAGTTAAATTAAACAGTTTAGAACAAGGCTGGAACAAAGAGCAGGAGTGGAAGGACCAGCTTTGGCCACCCCTGATCTAGCAGGTCCAATACGCCTGGTATAGTATTATTTTTCAGTGGAAATGTGTATTACCATGGTAGGCCTTAGGGGTGAGTCGGTATACCGGTTTTGCCCTTTATCACGATTTAGCACATTTGCTGTATTGATACTGTTCCTGTTATACTACACCACAAATCTCGTAATTACGGTATACAGCGGTTAATACTATATTTGTGTTCCTTTGAAGAAAGTGAAGGAAAAGGGCATTTTCATATGATCACTTTTTTACCAGTCCTGTACAAAACAAGTCTCAATGCTATTCGGCTTTCTCACCTAGCCTCACACCTGAACAGTCCATTCACTTCTACCTTGCATCAATCACAGTAATTTTGCCTTTGCATTTTTCTACTGCAAACATGCTTCTAAACCAAGCGATGGTACTTGCAGCCTTTAGAAAGCCTCTGAGGAATATCCTTTTGTGAACTGATACTGCATTTTTGATCATGGTGTTGAAAGAAACTGTCAGCAACACAAAATCCAATAACATACATCTTGGTATTACAATTCAGTTCGTATTTTAGTTACCCTGTGGCAAAAAATAAATAACTGTTCTGTGCTCTTAAGTAATAAATAAATAATAACCTGTTTTTGTAAATGTTTCTGTTTTAAACAATACAGTAGTCCCTCGCTAAACTGTCCAGAGACAGACAGGTTGTCCGAAATAACGAGATGTCTGGTTTATATATATATATATATATATATATATATATATATATATATATATATATATATATTTATTTATTTTAATTGCACACATTTATAGTGCTCAATTTATTTGAAATGTATACATAAATACACTGAAATAAAATTCAACAAAAGCGAAACTCAATAGCTAAAAAGAAACATGTGAGACTTTCAATTGTGTACGTTCTCCCCTCAGAACTCAAGTTTATTGACCATATACTAACAACACATCACGATGATTCTAACGATGATACAATTAAAAAAAAAATGAAGCCTTTCATAAATCAAAATATTTCCTTCTAGTAAAGTGCTTTTTGACCATATATTCACATCTAGGCTTACCAGATTATTTTATTCTTCAATTCACTGACGCTGTAGCAACTCCTGAAGCCATTAAAACAACAGTATGTAATAACACAATCGTTACACATATAAAACATTGGGTGTATTTATTGCAGAGCAGATCACAGCTTGTTGTTTTCTTTCTATTGTCATCTAATCAAAAATTATTAAATATACAAAAAGCCAGTTTAGAAAAAAACCCAGCTGTTTCCATTTAAACATGTGATTTACACATAATCATAATTATTAAACACATAATGCATAAGATTGTTTATTTAACTTGGAATGGGGCTACACAACCTAATATATTAATCTGCTGTTAACTTGCTGAGCACAATGATACAGTTTTGTATGTCTAAAAGCATGTTACTTTTAAACAAAGGACTGTATTCGCCCCATGAAGGAAACCTTTAATTTTGATAGCGACTTTATCGAACATTTCCTAATATAATGTATCAAAATACAAAACAGGTTACATTTTATAGATATGTGTGAAAAATAATATCTCTGACGACAAAGTTTCATGGAAACTAGGCTTGTTTCACATTAATCCGACATTAATTAAGTAGTGTCTTAACATTAGAGCACAAATATAAAAGTCTGTTTTGTATTTTGGAATCTTCTGCCTCTGTCTGTCTCCGCTTTCTGTCAACGATATTTTTTGGTTCTGCTGTCCTAGTAACAATCACACCTGTTCTGTGACGAGTGTATGTGGCAAACGTAAGACATCTCGGGGACCGCTGCGTTCACAGTAGACCAAAGCCATCGCAGAGCCCCTGCTGGAGCAGGCCACTTTTAGGATGGCTGGGCATAAATAAGTACATTTTAAAGATTTTATTTACAGTTAAGGAATAATAATAATAATAATAATAATAATAATAATAATAATAATAATAATAATAATAATAATAATAATAATAATAATAATAGCATCAGTAATAAAACACATTTAAATTAGATGGATGTAGTAATTGTATCAATTTAGTATGAGATTAAAACCGAGATTAATTGAGATTACATTTTTTCAATCGTGAGATTAATCATGATTCATTTTTTTAATCGCTTGACAGCCCTAATTGTAACACTTACAAATGGTCTGAACAGACCCATTAAACACACTAAGCCTGCTGCTGCAGCCCAGCGTATTACTATAAAGAAATATTAAATACATCATTATTTTTTTTTATGGCTCTAAATTACTTCTGACAGATGAAAAAAACAAACCAGTGTTCTTAAAAGTGCAGGGTGATCCCAATACTGTAACTATGGGTAAGTTGGAAAGAACCATTGCACATATTAAAACTATATTTAATGATTCATTTTAGTTAATTCAAGAGACTACAAATAGAGGTATTTTACAAAAGAGCTATCATACAATGCGGTATTGTCAGTGGTCATGGTATAATTATTTATACTTAAACCACTGTGGTTAATATTAATTAGAAATCCGATACTTGTTCTCAGTCATCTTTCCTTTTGTTTACATTCTCTAAAGATCCACTGCAGGCACACAAGCTTCCTCACTCTTCTAAGCTTCTTTTCACTCTACGAGCTACACATAGTCTCGTGAGGGCTTCATTATTACAATGTATGCTTCCTAGAAAATCTAATCTGTTGTTTTGGGTTTTTTTTGCATTCATAGTTGCATTTTCAGCGTGTCATCCGTTTCTGCCAAGTTGTCATTTAAGAACCCAGTGTATTGATGCCTTGTCACCAGTGAAGTGTTATCATAATGAAACATGGAGACCGCTCTTCTGTACGTGATCACAACCCCCATGGAATTCGCTGCTTCTGCTTGCCTTGTAAAGCAGCTCTTTGCATAATGCATCTGCATGAACACCTTTGTCGCAAGGCAGTCTGAAGCAAAGTTATTATAAAATTAGCAAGGACCATTTTATTTATTTATTTATTTATTTATTTATATATTTATTTGTTTATTTGTTTAGATTAGTTGCTTGAAGTTTTAATGCTGTTAACTGTAAAATTGTCAGCATTGCAGTTCCTTACTTTAAAGTGGGGCCCCTTTTTAATTTGAACATTCCATGCTTTATTAAACTGGATTATTGCATTTCTGAAGCACTCTATAAAGCAAACAAAATATTTATAAGTATGTATGTATAGGGCCCTATGAAATCCACGTTAACGAGATCATCATCGGATAATCCAGTGCTGTACGATAAAATTACGAATTAAGATTGAAATGAGGGAAATGTGCACGTATTTTGTACAGTACAGGACAGGCAGTCGTAGCTACCCTGCAGCAGCTTGGGGATGAACTACTTTGCTGGTCATTGTTAAGAGACGCGGCATAGAGCGGGTGTTTTTTTAGTACACTACAGATGAAGTTATAATCTTAGAAATGAAAAACTGACACCAAAGTTGCGAGTAAGTCAGTTCCCTTATGACTTCTACGATGCTCTGCAAATGCTGCTCTGCAAATGCTGTCAGCATTCAGTTGTAGGGGTATGCCGATTTCATCGATTCACACGCTGAACCATGATATGTTTCATTGACTGGACCTGAAAAGATACCTGCAAAGATATTTTAATGCCAAAAATCGATTTACAATCACATCAAGTATGAAGAGAATCAGCAAGGCTCCCAAACACTACGAACCAACGGAAACACCGAATTACCTTTTTTTAAAATGGAAAAATGGAAATCAGAAAACAATAAATTTGTAAATACAAAAACATTTTACAGATTTGATAAGGCCCTATAAATATACATATAGATATAGCTAGATAGAGATATGTACCTATCGCCCCAAAAGGAGATGTCTTATACCCTGGTGTATAGAGCAGTTTTTATGGTTCATTTTCTTGCTGTACTGAGTGCTTTGCATACTGAATCACTTTTTGATTGAATTCAGCTGTTGTTCTCAGTGGGTTTACAATACAGCAGCATTACTGGCTGGCTTCCTTTCTGTCAGGTCAGTATCTTTCTGGCTTGAGCTTCTTGGCTACTACAGTACAAGGTCTAAAAACAAACTACTTAACTGTAAGGCTCAGTCGTGGGGCATTGGGGTGTCACAGTGGCAAAGAAGCAATGCTGTTATCTGTCCCAGTCATTTTATTAAAATATCCAAGGAGAGGATTTTCACTTGAAGAATCAATAAAACATTGACTTCTATCCGTGATACACAACTCATTATATTGTATTTTCTCTGCCTGTTAAAACTATGCATTCCCACTTGAATTCCCAGTGACATTTAATCAATCATGCTTTCAGTAATCAGCCTTGCAAGGTAATTTTCTGAAGGACCCACTGTGTAATGCTGAAGTCAGATAACTGGCCGCCACTGACATTTCATGATTATTGGAATGTGTGCCTCTGTTTGTGTTGTCCTGCATGATATACGTTAGTTATTTCACAATATAAAGTGAACTTTGTATTCCTGGTTATGTTTTTGTTTGGTAATCCACTTACTGTATGTCATTACTTAATTTTCAGCAGGCGTTGATTCAAGATGGCTGTGAGTTCCTACTAATAAAATGATTAAAGTGTACCATTGCTACGTTGTAAATTAATACGAAGTTCCTTGAAAATTTAAAATTCAAACTGCTTGTGTCAGTGTGACGGATGCGAGTGGTGTATTGAATAAATAAACAGTCCCGAAACAGTATTTCTCCCAAAACGACTGTGTTTATTGAAATAAACCTCCCCTTTACCAGCGATGGTATTTGGGGGGAACACAGCTGGCTGACACACAAAACAAAAATACAAAACCCAAACAGAAAGTGTCCACAATGAAATCCCCTGTGCATAAGAGTGCTCTGTAATCCACACTATGATCTGGAACTGGCTCCGTGACTGCAGTCCTGCGCTCCTACTCCGCCTCTGAAAACACACAACAAACAACACGTAATCCAAAAAACACAACGCTCCGGCTGGTGGCTCAGTTTCTCAGCGCAAGAGGAGGTACTGACGTAGCTGCTTCCCCTTTGTACCCAGCAAACTCCTCCCTGCAGTCAACGCGTCGCCATGGTTTCTCCAATAGAGGGCTGCCCTGCAGCTGACTGCAATGGAATCGTCCTGAGTACTTGCAGCTATGCGCCTCTCCTAATATGGTCACCTTCCGGTTTCCACCTACCACCGAGGTGGCAGATCTAGGAGGCAGCTTACCTTCCCCCTTACACAGCGCCCTTTCTAATCGGGAGGGAGATTTACAGCATCGATCCTTTCTCTCTCTATCACAGTCAGTTATCGACAAAGATAGAATAAAAAAATCATATCAGTGTAATATAATACAGGCTATGTGAACAGAAACCAAGGTGGTGTTTTTTCTCTGTTTTACTCTGTTTGAATGTCAGTACTATTTTAAGTACTGATCATGCTTACACCCAATAATCCCTACATTACAAAAATAATGAATGAAAAGCTCTGGATATCGGGTGTCGTGCTGTGTGTTCATGTGCACTGCTTTTTCCTGATACTCAATGCTTATTATTGGTTTCTGGTAAAGCCATCTATTACATAAATGTACTGTAGTGTGATGGATTAGGTTTCTGTAGAAAGTGATTGCGACAGATATGCGGCCTGTGCAAAGTGATTGATCATTGACAGCAGTGGATGCTAAAATACCATGTTTATTTATTTTAATACAAAACTTGCAGCTCAATGCTTACCCACACTCAGTTCATTCCAGTTTCAGTGTGCATTCTATAGTGAAGCGTCACCGCTTGCATGAATCACTAGTGATTTCAGTTGCCAAGCAGGCGCAAAATGAATTGCTTACTGTATATCTGAGTGTTTTACAAACTTTAAGTGATACCGATATTATATACGCCCTTGGGGAATTTTTTGGGTGCCCTTGCCGTTGTTCATCATTCAATATTTAGAGCAGCATTTAAAATACATGTATGCAGAACCATGCACTCCCTGCAACCAATTACGCTGGATATGACAGGTCCTGCTGTATGATTCCAGAAGTATCATTGCTGGATCGAGATTGTGATCAGTCAGCTCTTCTGCTAAATATGCTACTCTACATGTGTTTGACAAGTGTGCTTTTTTAAATGAAAGGTACCAATACTCCGCAGAGGAAGTGAGCTGAGCCTGCCGAACTCACTTTACTTGTGACCCGGGTCCGATTGCAACTTAGATCCTCCAGTGAGAGAGAAAGAGAGTGGCCTGTGGAATGCTATTAAGGGTAATGTATTCTCAGGCAGCGCATGTTAAAGAAAATGCAAATTGGACGTTGCTGTGAAGCGTTTTAAATAGCTGCTGGAAATGCCAGTCCGCTCTAAAGCAGTGTCAGGTTTTTTATGTATTTTTTATAGTAATGCTCTACTTGAGGTCTCACGTTTTGGTAAAAATCTATATTGTCGCTCATTACTGTGCCATTCTCTTTTAGAACACATTCAAAGATCGGAACATGACAATACTATTGGGGAATCATAATGATACTGATTACATGCAGGTACGCAATCACAATATTTTTCTCTAAGAAAGCAACTTTTTATTGAAGCTTGTGTCAGCATGTTGATTGTCAATCTGGGGAGCTTTTGTGCTGCATAGTCAGTTTTCTTTGTATCTCTCCAGGATTTGTCGGGCTCTGTTGTTGTACAGACTTATTTGTGTACATGTGTTCTGTGAACAAAAGAAAAAAATGAAAAAGCTAGAGAATGAAGGCCTGTAGTGCCTGCTGAAAAACCGTCAGCGATTATGTGTTATCTGACAGAATGGATGGGGACCAATTGTTCAGGGCTTGGATCCCTGCCTTCTGCAGTGCTACGTTTCTTTGGTTGTGTAACCAGTGCTTGGCAGGCTGCTGTGTTTATCTTGGAGTAAAATAAGTCGGCTTTATTCAGATTTGCTCTATGGAACCCTGCTAGAGTTCTTAGTCTGTTGTTCTGGCCTGGATGTAAGAGGTCATAGACTCTGGTGTTTGGCATTTGAATAACGTTTAGTTGTTCATTTCACTTGGCTTGTCACTGTTGCAAGTCTTTCTCAAGCTGTGTGATAGGGGTCTTTTAAATGGAAGTAGTTTCTCTTGACTGAACTTTTAGATACTGTAACTGCTGTGGACAGAATTATGTTTTTACACAGAACAGCATCATCATACTCAATTTTCTAAATGAATTGCTTTTTATTCTTTTTAAGTCTGGGGCGATGCCTAATTTTTCACTATCGATAATACATGTGGAGCTGTGGATTACTTTGTAACATTGCAAGTAACGCTTTAAAAACTATTATGAATATTATGTTGATTTACATCAGTTTAGTAATTAAATATTAAATTATTGGGGGTTTTTTTTGTTACGTTATTCGTGTTTATTTGTATGGAAGATAATTCTTGGCAAAATTAAAAATAAATAAATAAATAAATAAATAAAAATTGAAGTACATTACATTTATTTATTTAGTTCATTTTTTCATTTTGGCACTATCTTTTCACTCTAGTATTTCTCATTTAGCATCAATCATACTGGAAGGGCGGGACACTGCCACTGGTGAGTTCAATTATCCGTACTGGTCTGCTGGTTAGAGTCAGCATAGAATTGAGAACGGACGGCTGAAGAAACCATTCAAATTAACATCCTTAAAAACAGGTTGCTAAATAGGTGAACATTTAACTAATTTTAAATAATAATAATAATAATAAAAAAAAAACATTTAAAAGGAGTGTAAACTGCATAGCGAGCGAAGCAACTGACTTCCTGCAACGGGAACCTTGTATACCACTAGTCGCGCCCTTGTTTCCAGCAGTACTATCACGCAGCTCACTTGAGCTCAATGAGATTTATTTTGCACAGACAACAACTGGGAGCCTCGTTTCTATATTGCGAGATCGTAAGTTCAAATATGATAGGCCTTTCGATCAGTTATCACATGCAATCTGTGTGAGCAACGTTATATAGAAACGCTATATAGTACGACATTGTATGATATACAAATGAGCTCCAGGTCTTTCAGGTGACCAAATTACAACTACTGTATATAAAAACAAATCTGTTTGTATTTTATTTATTTATTTCTTAGCAGACGCCCTTATCCCGGGCGACCTTACAATTATTACAAGATATCACATTATTTTTACATACAATTACCTATTTATACAGCTGGGTTTTTACTGGAGCAATCTAGGTTAAGTACCTTGCTCAAGGGTACAGCAGCAGTGTCCCCCACCTGGGTTTGAACCCACGACCCTGTGGTCAAGAGTCCAGAGCCCTAACCACTACTCCACACTGCTGCCCCAATTACTGGGTCATTGTGGGATACAGGGCATATGGTTTGCAGCAAAACATAAACAGATAAAGAATGACATGTATGTGACAGGCTACAAGAATTGAATCTATTCAGTCTTGAACAAAGAAGACTACGCAGCGATCTGATTCAAACATTCAAAATCCTAAAAGGTATAGACAATGTCGACCCAGGGGTCTTTTTTGACCTGAAAAAAGAAACAAGGACCAGGGGTCACAAATGGAGATTAGATAAAGGGGCATTCAGAACAGAAAATAGGAGGCACTTTTTTACACAGAGAATTGTGAGGGTCTGGAACCAACTCCCCAGTAGTGTTGTTGAAGTTGACACCCTGGGACCCTTCAAGAAGCTGCTTGATGAGATTCTGGGATCAATAAGCTACTAACAACCAAACGAGCAAGATGGGCTGAATGGCCTCCTCTCGTTTGTAAACTTTCTTATGTTCTTATTCTTAACACCCTACACAAACCTGATGGTGAAACAAGCCAAAAATCGCGTTTGTATTTAATTCTATAAAATCGGAAAACGACTTTGTGTTTGTTTGTTTATTTTTTATTTCTCTGCTCCACAGAGCTAAAACAAAAAACAAGTTGTTTTCCCTTTTTCCAATTTCCTTTTATAGAAGGAAAAATGACTGACTGAATGTACACAGCCCAAGGTTGTAACTTGCAAGAATATAACTGCTGTCAACGCCCCTACCCAAACCCCCAAAGCAAAGTTACTAGATTATCGATTCACTTACCGGATTGTCCCGCCCTTCCAGTATGATTGACGCTCAATGAGAGTGCAAAGATTGTGGCAAAATTAAAAAAAATAAATAAATAAAAAAAACTAAATTAATAAATAAATAAATGTGTTTCGATTTCTATTTATTTATTTATTTCGTTATTTATTTTGGATTTTATTTATTTATTCAGGTTTTTGGTAGATGGTAAAATAAAGGGATTTTTTTTTTTTTTTTACCAATACACAAACACATTCAAATTATTTAATGTTTCCCTGGACTATATCACAGACATAAAGAGCATAGCTAATGTACAAATAGAAATTCACACAGTTATTTTTCTTTCTTACTATTCATATGTGCTACTGTTTTCAAAATTCGTTATAATTGGCTTTTTTTTAAATAAAGGAAACAGGTTTTGTATTTTTAGTACTTTCAGTAAATCCGTAACCGAAACACAGGCTGTGCTTTTGTAGTTTGTAGCCTATTGTACTGGTAAACTGCTCAGATAGTAGTTTTGCTGGTTAGTACAATTTTTTAGGACCGCAACAAAATCAGCGTTTTCAAACAGCTTGGTTTGTGTGGGTTACATTCTTATCAGGTTTGTTTGTGATATGCAGTCAGATTGTACTTGTTTCTTAAAGGTATCGATTTCTTTCAGTGTTGATACTGTGTTAATAATAAACCCCAGTTCCTTACTACTGTCTGTTTGAATCATGTGCAGTAATCTTCTTTGATATGAAAAGCCTAAGGTATTTCTACTAATCTTCACATCCAATGTTTGCCAACTAGGTCACAGCTGTTAAAAGGAGGTCAGAAGGGGGATTGAAGGAAATGGTTCCTGGCTTCAGCTAAAACTAGGAGATGGAAGGAGTTGACTGGGTTGCTGCTATTGATAGGAATGTAGCAGTTAACAAAGAGCAGTGCTCCCCTGTCTCTTACTTGTGTGACATTGTAAGCTGAGAATGTGTGTGTGTTTGAAAACCCAACCCAGATGTAGGTGCTTTATTTTTAATATTAAGCCATATACAGTAGTAAGATCCAAAAAAAAAAATGTAAGCACATTGTTGGAAAAAAAAAGAATGCAGTCTTCAATGCATAATAATCTGTTTGAGCTCTGTGAGTCACCTAGTGGTAGCTGTAGCTCAAACTGAAACCTGAACACTGCTTTTCTATAGAGACAGGCCCTGTGGGTTTCCATTGAGATGACCATAACATACAGTACATCAACAGTGTGTACAGAATACTATACACTAAGAATTAGGGTGACATACATACATACATACATACATACATACATACATACAACCGCCTCCACTTTATCCTTTTCAGAAGGGAAATTTCAGGGATAATAATTAAAATTGATTCACAAATTGTGGATTCTCGAGGTCCACGGTATTTCACAAATAGCACATTGTTGTTGTTGGAAAAAGTATTTCACTGCAATACAAATGTCAAGGTAATAGCCCTTTTAACTATGGCTCATGGCTGTTGTTGTCTGGGAGCATATCACTTTAATCATATTGATTCATTGGAACAATTTTACATGCAGGTGGCTCAGTTTATGAGCCTTATTTTATTTATTATTTTTATATTATGTATACTCTTAATATGCTGTATGTATATATGGTTCTCTGTGTTTTTTGTGTTTGTACAGTACTTAGAGATGCATGCATTTAGAAGCTTTATAAAATAAATATTATTATTATTATTATTATTATTATTATTATTATTATTATTATTATTATAATGTGTTGGCAATTGTGTATTGGACTTTGGGTATTCAAATTGATTTAGATTGATTAGTAATACAATTGATCCACACTAGCTTTATAAATTTGAGGATTTAAACATTACGCATTGAATAGTGGCAAGAGGTGTTTTTTATTAAACACTGAGAGATTGTTGTAACAAGTCAAGACTAAATAGAAACCATTCACCAATTCTGTAAATAATGTTGTTGTTTATATTCAATATTCCGTTATAGTTACAAGCTCAGTAAAACCAGGTTTATCCATTGCTATTTGTAATGTGGTTCATTTTTAAACAGAATCACATGTCACATTTGCTTTGCTAATAATTTTTTCTTCGTCAGTTTCAAGAAGTTTTCAACGCAGTGCATTTCCTGAATACTGAAATGCTAATTATGCTGCCAAACTATTTTATGTTGACTGAATATAGCAAGCCAACTTATCATTCAGTTATCTCAAATTGCATTTTAAGAGATCTTGAAATATTTAGAGATATCTGTAACTCATTTGCAGATAACTTTTAAATTAATTTGAGATATCTGTAAATAAACCATTGTACCGTTTGGTGCGCCAAACTGTCATTTACAGATATCTCTAAGTAACAGTTCATTTAGAGATATCTGTCAATCATTTTAAGATATGAAAATGCTCTAATGGACTTCCTGTCCATTTAGCAATATCTCTAAATTAACAGGATATATTTAAATGATTTATAGGGCCCTATGAAATCCGTTTTATTATTTAAGATTTTCGGATTTATTATGTTCTGATTTTTTTTTTTTTTTTTTTCCCCATTTAAAGAAATGTAATTCTGTCTTTTTTTTTTTTTTAATCAGCAATTGTGGGGTTTCCATGCGGGTCAATTTACATGTGAAATGGCGATGCGCGTGCGCTTTTGGCTGAATTACTCGGGTAAATCAGGTTTGTGCCTGAAAAAAACGGCCAGAGGGATAGGGTAAATCTCATTTACTCGTGTAAATGATGAAACATATGGGAAAACCACGTGCAGTTTCGCATGGAAACCCGTATTTCACTTGCAAATGTTAATGAGCGTGTTTATTCTTAACTATAAATACTGCAAGGGAGCAGGTCAGTTACTGTGGATTCCAAGACAGCAGAAAGTAGTGGCTGATGGGTGATTTTATGGTTAGCAGTGGAGTAGTTCACCTTAATGCTAATGCGGACGGCCTTTTTTTATTATTGTTTTTTGCTGTGTCTGGTCTGTATATATCTTATGGGTTTCCAGTTCTGTATAAAACCACTTACCACAAACTGCGTTATGCATTTGTTATAGTATTAAAGTAGCTGTTTGAGATTACCCGTGCTGTAAAAACTACACTAAAGTTAAACACGAAGAGCAAGTGAGCTGCTTAACTGAATTAATTCCTGTCCTTTTTTTGATCCCAGCTATGTCCAAAGACAACGTGCGTCTGTCCTCCACGTTAATAAATATAGTTTGTGAATTGGATGTCATAAGCCAGCTCGATCGCCCAAAACATGGGTCTTCAACTAACTCCCGTCTGGCATCTGTAGATTTCATACTGTCTGCAGTTGTTGTCTATAGAGAGTGGGAACCTCGCTGATTCTCATCATATTTGTCACAATTCTTCAGATGGGTTTTTGACATGAGATGATCATTGCACGTATATTTCAGGTCAAGTCGATTTTTGTATGTTGACAGCATATGCAGAACAGCATACCCCTGATTTCATAGAATTCATTAGGGAGCTGACTAACTCTTAGCTTTGGTGTCAGTCTGTCGTTTCTAAGTTTTTTGGATGAGAATTTTCCAGTTGTAGCATGCCTTTTAGACATGTTTAAATCGTATACTGAGCCGGGGGGGGGGGGGCGCGACTGCACTAGTAGTATGCCATGTCTCTAAGCAACAGGCAGCAACTTATGTACGGCAGCGGAGAAGTGAAAAATGCAATAAAAAAAATATGTAGCTATTTATGTGTTCTTGTTTTGTGTGTGTGCGTGTGTCTTAGTTTGAAGCCTCCTCACACTGTACAAAATCTGCGCACATAGGTTTTTTTTTTTTTAATATGCAATTTCAAGCTTCATGCCCTACTGCCAAAAGTTTTTTTTTTCCCATACAGTACTATTGTTTTGGATCCGTGATTCCGTCTGTGTTCTCGTTAATGCCGATTTCATAGGGCCTTAGGTTTAGAGATATCTCAGGAGGCTGTGTGGTCCAGTGGTTAACCAGGAAGTCCCCGGTTTAAATCCCGACACACTCACTGACTCCTTGTGTGACATTGTGTGACCTTGAGCAAGTCATTTAACCTCTTTCTGCTCCGTCTTTCAGGTGAGACGTTGTTGTAAGTGACTTAGCAGCTGATGCATAGTTCACACACCCTAGTCTCTGTAAGTCGCCTTGGATAAAGCAGTCTGCTAAATAAAACAAATAATAATAATCTCTAAATGAACAAGAAGCTATTTAGAGATATCTCTAAATAAACAGAAAGTTATTTAGAGATCTTAAAATGATTTAGAGATGTCTCTGAATGAACATTTTAGATATCTTATTTAGGCTGCATTTACCAAAGCAGCAGACGCTAAGTGTATTTGTTAAGATTCTGTGTGTCTTTTTTAAATTCTGATTTCCTCTCCTTAATCTGTAGGTGGGTAACTCGGGTGTCGGCTATAAAGTTTAATGACTCGAAGGAGGCTGACTAAGCACTCCAGGCTTCAGAGAAAGGGCACCATAGAGGGTCAGACTGCCTTTCCACACGTAGAGATACTTACTGTAGAGAGTGGCAGACCTGGCTCTGCAAGATTATTTGTACTTTTGCTTGTTGAGTACAGTACTAGAGATGATTACATACATCAAACAATAATGGAACTGAGTGTATCCAGTTTGCTGCGATGTATTGACTTGTCCGTGCATTAAATCTCTGCCACCTTGTGTTTTCTGCTTGTACAGTAGTTACAGTACAACTCACAACCCCCCCTGCCATTTTTTTTTCCTTTTTTAAAAAGGGCACTGGTCCTAGTTCTGCTGTGTTCCGGGAGCAGTGCTTTTTTTTCCCATTTTGGCTGAAGGCCTTCTGCTTTATTTGCCTTGTCAGTTCTGCTTCACTGTTAGCTAATTGAAATGGCTGTTTGGGATCCTGCTGATCCCAAAGCATTGTCCTGTTACAGCAGTAGGCTGGTTGGCTCCTAAAGCTTTGTTTTGTACGGTTCTGACCTCGTGGCAGTGTGGTAAAGACACAGCAAGGTTTTTGCAGTCAGCTTTGCCATATACAGTATGTATCTGTTGGACAGAGCCCATAAACATGTACAAATTGATTACAGGCCTGCTGATTTTGTAATGTTTTAAACACTCCAAATATAAAAATCCGAGCAACATATTTATCCAGTTTATTTTAGTATTTCTAGATGTTTTTCACTGCCTGTTTCTCAGAATGCACTGTCCTAAGAATGCAAAGGAAATACGTAAAATTTATCAAATTTACTGATGTTAGTTATGATATGTTTTAGGTTTATGAAGAGACTCTATATTGCAATAGTACTTTTTGGTGACCAGCTCATCATTAAGAGTACTGTGAGAAAGTAAAGATCTCTATCTACTGGAAGTAGCTCAAGACCATGTACTGTACAGTATGCAGTGTCTTTGGTGGTTGATCAGGGATTTAAGTGTGTACGAATACTCCTGTTCACAGGATGATAGTGCTTGTAGCATCAACACACAGACCCTTACTAAAATGCAGCACAGTAACTACTACAGTGCATCTGACTGGACTCACTGTCGCATGAGCAATTCATGTGGATCAATAGTATAAAGTTGTAGACACTCATATTGATGTGGTACAGCCACCAGAAATGTATTTGCATTAGATGGCTTGTCAGATAAAAAGTATGTTGCATTAAGTTGTATTGTTTAATTACATTCCTATTTAACTTACATGAAATAAAGTGTAGTTTAGGGTACTGTAAATTACATTCAGATTTTCACCCACACTCAAGTCAGAACCATAAAACCCATTCGTAAAGAAAACACAAGGAATAGAACGCATTGTTGTATCTCCAATGAGTCTCCTGTTTTTGTAGTCATACTGGTTATCCATTTGGAATGCAATGTGAACATTTTTAAGTCTGGGAATTGAGTTCATTGTATTGATTTTAGGGCAATCAATGTACTGTACAATAAATGTGAACCCATGTTTCTTTTGGTTGTTTTAAAATTGGGTTGTTAAAATACTCCACTGTTGATGCTTAAAAGTCAAAACTCAACACAATTAAGTGGTATCTGTTTCATTTATTACCTGAGTGATGCCGTACATTATTGACCCACTGCTGGCTATGTAATGAGTGCAACTTTAGACTAATAGGGGTGCCTGTTTACACTTACTCACACTCAGCAGGGAAATGTACAGTGGAATGTGTTTACACACTTAAGCATAACACATGATTCTCTGTTTTAGCTGGACATAGTACTCATTACATTCATGCCTCTTGTGTGTTCAGTAGTGTGGTTGTGCTGTGTGTTTGTATGATGGTAGAACTGAAGGCATGACTTTCTGCCTTCTTGTGAAACAGCCTGCCTGTTGATTTATAATTTAATAGTTTTAGGAGTGATTTGTCAAGCCGGTGTTCTTCATTCTCGGTGTGACATTTTTATAATTACTAATGACCACTTTCTCCTAATGAGGTAGGTACGCTTGCTTTGACTAATCTGCTTAGACAACAGTTTTGACATTTAGATAAGAGCTCTAAAAAGGTTGTCTTTTCTGAAGTAGTAAAGCCAGCTAATCCAATGTCTGTGTGCATCCATATGCACACAGACAATCCGTCCTTAAAGAACTGCCAACATTTGAATCCATTTTCTTACCTCTTATAAGCACTAGGAATATGATGGTGTCGCTTGTATTTTCTTGCAGATTTTTGTAAAGCAGTCCTATAGATGAAACGTAGCGGTTTATCTGCTATCAGACCATGTAACCTACAACACAGGTACCAGGATGCAGCAGTTTATCTATAGCGTTGTATTTGAACTCATTACATTTTTTGTTAAAGTATAGAAGCAACAGATTCTCAGCGCAACAAAAAGGTGGATCAATAATACTAACAATAAGAGGAACTAAATTCATTTGCTTACATAATTCATTAACACTCGTTTTATATGGCTTATTAGAAATGGCTGCAATTGAAATGCTGACAATGTCGTCTTAATAGCTCCCACTCTTTCCCCAGATCTGAAGAGAGAAGCAAGCATCTGTCACATGCTGAAGCACCCGCACATTGTCGAACTGCTTGAGACGTACAGTTCCGATGGAATGCTCTACATGGTGTTTGAATAGTAAGTTATCCCCCCC
This sequence comes from Acipenser ruthenus, assembly GCF_902713425.1. Classification (NCBI taxonomy): domain Eukaryota; kingdom Metazoa; phylum Chordata; class Actinopteri; order Acipenseriformes; family Acipenseridae; genus Acipenser; species Acipenser ruthenus. The sequence goes on from NC_081196.1 coordinate 38,027,941, forward strand.
CATCCGTATCGTTCTGGGCTCTGCCTGTTAGTAAATTTAGTCAATGCTCCAATATATATATATATATATATATATTGTAAACAAACTGCTTCTACTCGGGTTCTTTGCCCCTTTAAAAATAGACCCAGGACACAGGAGACTTGAGGTTTAAAGCGCTTCACACTATTTTTTTAATAAACACAAACCAAACAAAACTAGTGCTTAAAAATGGCTCTTTTTAAGCACTAGCTAAACACAAACCAGGAACCTAAAATAAAAACAGCACAGCTAAGCTGTTTACCTGTTGCCAAACGAATCACAACAAACACAATGTTATACCGCACACTCCAAAAAGGAGCCACACTACCTTTTTCTTTTGTACGCCTGCACACACTCGCAAGCAAGCTCTTCACACAGCAGCCCCAAACAGACTGGCTCTGCTTTTTTTAAATACCCTGCACCTGGCTCTAATTTACAATGATAGCCAGGTGCAGGGGATAATTACTAATAAAACAATTAACAATTTAAGGTTGTTCCCTTCTGGGAGATGTAGTCCTCTTCACACAGGACTACACTATCTTACTATATATATATATAGGTGGGTGTTTGAAAGGAGGTGTAACTGCAGTGTACAAAAATGAAAAATATATATTTTTAGATTTATTAATTTTTTTTTTTTTTAAACTGATTCTCATAAGCGTTTTCCTTTTCCCAAAAAATACCCCAGCTAAAACACCTGGAGTACACATTGTGTTATTAAGATCCATCCACAGGGATGCACTTTCAGACGTTTTTGTAAATTCAGCTAAAGAAGAGGTTTTTGTGCTGACAGCATGCAGGCATTTTCCTCTACCTGCCCATCATTGTTAATCTTCCAGTCTTTCTTTTTAATCTGTCTGCACAAAGATTTACATTGTTAACAGTAGGTTCAAAGCTAGGTAGCCAACAAGGTTGATTTTAGCAGTACACTCACCAGTCTCCAATTAGGTTGATTATAGCATGCTGTAGCAGAATAATGAAGTGATGTTTCTTCTTTTGTGATCACTGTAATCTGTCACAGTAGAGTGCATGTCCTAAACTATAGTGTATGCATTCGGGGCGTTTTTGTTTCTGTTTTATTTTCCAAATGTTTAAACTTTAGGCTTACATTTTTACAGAATGTTTTGTAACCAGTAAGCAAAGCCATGAGAAGACCTTCCATCACATTTTATAAATTACTACAAAGTGTTTGTGTATAGCTCCTTATGTATACATCATTTAAGTGTATCTGGAAACAGTAGTCAAGACATAATGAACATGAAATAATATGGCCTACACAGGACACTTTTTATAATATGTGAACCTTTAAGGTTGTCACCAAAAATATACTTTTACTTGTCTCAGGCACCTGCACTGATTTCTTAATCAATTAATTGTATCGGTTTGCTATGGAAATGATCAGAGGTTCAAAATCAGATGTTGCAGTGAAAATTATTAAAGCCTTTGGTGTAATTTAAAACATTTAGCTTTGCAAATTAGATCAGCCTTCCCACTGATGAGAAATCATAATGTATTCAGTTCTGAGCATTTAAAACCCTTTTAACATTTAAATCACAGTTCCAATGCAATGTGCTGTGCGTTGAGCCTTAATTAAATATCTGTGTGTCAGTTTGCAGGAGGTTAATAGTAAAATAAACTTTTAAAACCGTGGGATCCCTAGAGATTTTTGTAGGACAGAACAGGTTTCTAGAATGTAATTATGGAGCTCCCTCAATGTTTCGCAGTTTAATAATGCACAGATTTGGGTAATCTATGGTTAGTCCATGTTGAAAGTAAATTGCACACATACTACATTTCACATTATAAGGGCCCTTTGCTAATTGCAAGTCAAAATTCAAAAAAGAAGGAGCAAATTAGGGTTGCACGCCCTTATGAGATTGCATGGGTTTGAGTTCAGGATAATGAGTTTCAGGCTCTGATTAATTCAGTATAGTGATCTCAGCTGTCCACTGTTGTCTCATACAGTTTTACGCCTGTATTTCTCAGCGCGCCAAGCAGTAGATATTGTCATCATATTTTTTTTAAAGGACCAATTAAAATCATTTTCAATTTACTATGCTGTGAAAATGATGTTCAACTGAAAGCGATTTCTAATTGCCGCTAACGTCTCTAGATCATAATAATATCACTATGTAACACAATTTTTGCTCCTGGCTAGTAAGTGTTATTTCCTAATTGCTTATGCCTCAAAAGTATAGAAAATGGCTATTATTCCCCACAAACTTTGCTTTTGTGACCAGGACAGTGATATTTTGAAATTTACCTATTTCCAATGAGAAAACGGGCGAATTTGTGTCTTTTCGTTCACATAGTCAGAAAAAAACAACATATGAATCCAAATGAACATGTATTTATACTAAAGTAATACAAAAATGACTACAAAAGATTTAGAAGTGAGTAGTTTTTCGAGATTTACGATTATACTCTAAATCGCTTTCACGAATCAGCCCCCAAATGTAGTCTCCCATCATGTTCTCGTTATACTGTCCTTGGTAGTGGTGTTCAAAGTCCAGTATATCCTGGTGGAAGCGCTCGCCTTGCTCCTCCGAGTACGCTCCCATGTTCTCCTTGAATTTATCAAGATGAGCATCAAGGATATGGACTTTGAGGGACATCCTACAGCACATTGTGCCGTAGTTCTTCACCAGAGTCTCAACCAGCTCCACATAGTTTTCGGCCTTGTGATTGCCCAGGAAGCCTCGAACCACTGCGACAAAGCTGTTCCAAGCCGCTTTCTCCTTGCTAGTGAGCTTCTTGGGGAATTCATTGCACTCCAGGATCTTCTTTATCTGTGGTCCGACGAAGACACCGGCTTTGACCTTTGCCTCAGACAGCTTAGGGAAGAAGTCTTGAAGGTACTTGAAGGCTGCCGACTCCTTATCTAGAGCTCTGACAAATTGTTTCATAAGGCCCAATTTGATGTGCAGTGGTGGCATCAGCACCTTCCGGGAGTCCACCAGTGGCTCCCACTTGACGTTGTTCCTCCCCACAGAGAACTCGGTCCGCTGTGGCCAGTCCCGCCTGTGGTAGTGCGCCTTGGTGTCCCTGCTGTCCCAAAGGCAAAGATAGCAGGGAAACTTGGTAAAACCGCCTTGGAGACCCATCAGGAATGCCACCATTTTGAAGTCTCCTATGACCTTGATGCCATCTCAGAAAAATGCAGATATGTATCCACTTAGGCAGCTGGAACTAAACTGAACTGGTGGGCTTAAGGCCCCTGTATTTATACTACTATTTATATTACTGGAAAGTTCTAGAAGTTACTCCAAGTTTACTCAGCACTGAATCTATCTGGAATATTCTGGAATATAGGTACATTTCAAAATATCACTGTCCTGGTCACAAAAGCAAAGTTTGTGGGGAATAATAGCCATTTTCTATACTTTTGAGGCATAAGCAATTAGGAAATAACACTTACTACCCAGGAACAAAAAAAAAAAAAAAAAATTGTTACACAGTGTATTTAGTGATATGAGAAATGCCAAGCACTGCCTAAATGGTGTATGATGTTGAGATCTAAACTGTCATGCAGTACAGTGTTGAAATTCTCTACGCATACTTGGTTCCTCCAATTTCTCCATGGGGAAAACATTCATTGTGGGTTAATGATAAAAGTAAGTTGTTTATAAATACTAGCTGTGTCAGTTGCTGCTTGTGAACAATGATGTTTCTTGTTTTACTGAGTCAGCTAACTGCATTACCTGATGTTTGGGTAACCGTAGTGAGATTGGAGCACATACATTATGCCAGCTTTGAGTTGTTTCGCATGGTTTAAATCCTTTGAACCGATGATTTTTTTCATGGAACAAGGTGAAAATGTCTTTGAATCATGAATTAATCATTATTTCAGCGCCCACAGTACATCACAAGAATATAAAAATGCTTACTGATGGGATGGGATGGGATGGGGGGGGGGGGGGGTGCTTTGATGTACCTGTAAATTTTGATTAAAGTTCTTCCTCCAGTTAGAGGTTGACTGAACTGTGCAAAAAGCTCTGATGGTTGAGATATATTCATGCTGCTTTGCTAAATTAAGCAGAAGTCTGCTCTTCCTTGTGATCTACTGTAGGGAGGAAAAACAGTAAAGACTATAGTCTTCTGTAAGTACAGTAGAACCGGCCCTAGGTTATTTAGGGGGGCATCCTTACAGATTCCATTTAAGGCTCGGATCATCTACAGGTCACCTGGTTTAAATAATATGAATGATCCAGTACTACAAACGCAATAAGTCTGAATATTTTACAGAAGCCTATTTTTCAGAATGCAGGGGACATTGCCCTACCTTTTTTTAAATCAATCTAAACAGTAGCAGATCTAAATGTCTTCTTTTTAAATCAGTGAGAGAGAGAGAGTGCTGAATTATTGGGTCCATCTACAGCAGGCTGATCCGTAGTCCTACCACCACACAGCACTGCAGAGCACCACACTGTCCCCAGAAGAGAATCCCCTCAACAAACTGGTACTGAAGCACACAGCCAGTTGAGCCACATTGACACCAGAGAGCTTCAGAACAACTCCAACAAAAAATTCCCAGCAGCAAAAATGAGAAAAATCAGTTTAAACTTGGAAAACAAATATAAATCCCATTGGGAAAAAATGAAATTAAATCATATAATAAACTAGAATGCTATCTGGCCCCCAAAAAAATGTTTACCCAAGCAGTATATCTTGTCAGGTTCAAAAATACAAAACAAAGGCAGATCCTGACCAAGTACAGACTCAGTGACCACAGTCTGGCCATTGAAACTGGCTGGCACTTTCCTGGATAGCCAGATAAAAGAGGCTGTGCTGTCACTGTGAACTGGGAGAGATCGAGACAGAGATGCACTTCCTGTTACACTGCCCCCAGTATACAAAAAAAAAAACAGGGACACGTTCTTCCTCAAATTGGCCAATCAAGCCACATAATTCCCTTTACTCACTGACACGGAGAAAATATTAGTCCTGTTAGGAGAAGAGCAGCAGACGGCAGAGCTCGCTGCCCAGTATGTGGCTTCCTGCCACCGCCTGAGAGAAACAGCCTAGACACTCACATTATTGTTTATGGTTGATACTTGGGGCGTCTGATTTTCTGGTGAATTTTTTCACATATTCAGGTGAATGCTTTTTTAAAAATCGGGTAGAATTTTTTAATGAAAAAATCGGGTGGATTTTTTTTATATATATATAATCAAGAAAGAATAAATATTTGGTAGAAATCAGGTTTTATTTAGAAAGCAATAAACAAATGCTTAAGCACAAAGTGTTGACAACACTTTGTGCTTAAGCATATTTCCACTCATTGGGGTATCTATCTCTCTCCCCTCCCTCTATCTTTCTCTTTCTCTTGTATTTTGTCTCTATTGATGCATGTTGTTTAATTGCTTTGGCTAAACTTCATTTTATATTGTCATGCGAGAGAAAAATATAACTGAAAATGTAGTCCTAGAGGGTACAGGACTACATTCCCCAGAATACCTCTGCACCTGCTTGATCTCTATATAATATATATATATATATATATATATATATATATATATATATATATATATATATATATATATATATATATAACACACACACACAATGGTTTACAGAAGTATTCACCCCCCTGCAAAGTTTTCACATGGTTTCATCCTGTGTGTACTCAAAGTGGTTTAATGTGTAGATAATTTCCCTCAGATATATAAAGACTTTCAAGCTGCAACTCACATAGTGATCCAACAAAGCAATCATGAAAACCAAGGAGCTTTCGAAACAAGTCAGGGATAAAGTGGTAGAGAGGCACAGAGCAGGAGAAGGGTACAAGAAAATTTCAAAGGTGCTAATTATCCCTCTCAGCATAGTGAAGTCCATCATTAAGAAGTGGAAGATGCATCAAACCACCCAGACACTACCCAGATCAGGTCACCCTCCCAAACTGAGCAGCCGGGCAAGCAGTAAACTCGTTCGGGATATCACTCTGAAGCCAACAATGACCTTGAGAGATCTGCAAAGTTCTGTGTCTGAGATGGGAGTCAGTGTTCACACATCAACAATAAGCCGGTCCCTACACAAAGCTAACCTGTATGGACAGGTGGCAAGAAAGAAGCCATTACTCAAAAAGCCTCATCTTAAAGCACGTATGGAATTTGCGAAAAAGCATGTAGATGATACTGCAGACATGTGGAAAAAGGTTTTGTGGTCAGACGAGACAAAAATTGAACTTTTCGGTCTAAATTCCAAGCGTTACGTCTGGCGCAAGCCCAACACTGCACATCACCCAGTCAGCACCATCCCAACTGTCAAGCATGGTGGTGGCAGCATCATTATTATGGGGATGCTTCTCTTCAGCAGGGACTGGGACGCTTGTCAGGGTAGAGGGGAGAATGGATGGTGCAAAGTACAGGCAAATCCTTGAGGAAAACCTGCTTGAGTCAGCCAGGACTCTGAAACTGGGGAGGAAATTCACATTTCAGCAGGACAATGACCCGAAGCACAAAGCCAAAGCCACACTGGAGTGGTTGAACAAGAAGAGAATTCATGTTCTTGAATGGCCCAGTCAAAGTCCTGACTTGAATCCAATTGAAAATTTATGGCGAGACTTGAAGATTGCAGTCCTTCGACAATCCCCAACAAACTTATCAGAACTGGAGCAATTTTCTCGTGAAGAATGGGCAAAAATGTCAGCATCCTACTGTGCAAAGCTAGTAGAGACCTATCCCAAAAGACTCACAGCAGTTGTTACTGCAAAAGGTGCTTCTACTAAGTACTGACTTAAGGGGCTGAATACTTATGCAAACAGTAAATTTCATTTTGTACATTTTCTTTGCAAGTTTTGCTGACATTTAACCTCCTCCTCATATAACAGTGTTCAGTTTAACCACTACAGCTTTGAATAAAAAAAGTTTGTTTGTAAAAATGGACATTAATTATTATAATTCAACAAAATGTGACAATATTGGCAGGATTTTGGTTTTATTTATCAGTGAACACAGTCAATCAATTAGTGATTAACAGGGGCGGATCTAGCCTTGTAGCTTGACTAGTTCACTAAATTCTTCAAGGTACACAAAAGGTTCCTGTGACCCCACCTTAGAGTCCTGCATTGGGTCAGGTACCTGTGGGGCCTGCGGGTGAACTGCAAAAGCGGGTTGGGAGACTGTGAACTTTTTCACAGTTTGCGGTTCGGGTGCAGGTCAAAAAAAAAAAATTTCAGGTCTGAATTTGAATCACCCAAAATCTTTTCTGTCCTTTCAGCGTACTCGTCTGTAACCCTTTCCCAAATAACGTATTAGAAGGTAAATGGGAGGATTAGGGATTAGGGAGGAGTCAGCTGACTAAGTGTTGTTCTCGCTTGTTTGATACGTTGCAAGATCTTTTTATCATGTCTGCTTGGTGATATAAAAAATGCGTTTGGACAAGGTGAAACAAAAGATAGCGCAGGGTTTATATCATGTAGTGGATAATAGTTTGAGAGGTAAATCACAAGTGTGGAATTCTTTTGGAATCAAAGCTAATGAAAATAATGAACGTGACTGGATTCGTTGCTTGTAAAAATGTTTTTGTGAACGACAGCCACAAAACTCTCTACGAAAGCAGAGGTGTAGCTCCCTTTCAACTGGTGGCACGAAAGGAATAGACAGGTATTTTATAGTAAAGTAAGTAGAGATAGTTAATGTTACAATGTTAAAATATATTCAGACCACTAGGAAAAGCTACCATGCTGTATAATAGCCTATTGTGTAAATTCAATCTATGGAGAATGGCAGAGATATCTGTGTGAATGACAGCGTGAGAGTCAGTCGGCACAGGCAGTAGGTAAAGGACAAACATTTGCGGGTTCAGGTCGGGTTGCAGGTCTTATTAAAGCGGGTCGGCTCGCGGGTAAGAAGATGGTGTTACAGCGGGTTGTGGGTTCGGTTTGGGTCTTGTAGTAGCGGGTCCGGGTCGGAAGCGGGTCCTAAAAATCGGACCCGCGCAGGACTCTACCCTACCTCGCCTCAACCAGGAAATGTTCCTTTCAGTGCAGCTTGGAAGACATTTGCGAGGTACATTAAAGTAACTAAGAGTACAACAATACTTGGTAGTTATTCAAAAATAAAAATAGCTTGTGCCTGTTTTCTTTCCACTCTTTCTGTATAAGCTGAATTCAACTCCTGGTATTTTGGATTGTTGCTTGTACGCTTACAAATTTGGCCTTTTAATTTAAAACCACCATGTCGCTTAGAAGAATGTTTTTATTGGTAAAGTTCTTTTTAAATTATGAAGGCTCAAGTTCAGTAAAGGGCGTAACTCAAATCCAAGATGGCCGCCTGGTAGAAAAAGTAGCTGGATTTGGTGCGTTAAACTACATTTTACATGATAAACACACTTTTTAGTTAAAAAAACAAATGTAATCTATTTTGTATTTTGTTTGTTGAAATCAAAAATTTCGTTTGAACACTCTACTTTAACTGAACAAAGGGACCAGGGTAGCAGAATGTCAAAAATCTTCGGGGCACATTATTGTGGGTTGTATCTTAGACACAACACTGTTTTGAAACAAACATTTGTTTCTTTTTGTTTATTGGAAAAATGTAAAATAGCCTCACGTTTTCAGTTGTGTCTCCTTCGAATCCCTATCGGATGCTAGTGAGCGTGAACATGCTGCTACCCTGGCAGGGACAGGCACTGGGCCTCCCCTTGAACAGTTTGTGAGCCCCTACTCTAAAGCCAGCAGAGACATTTCCTTTCAAAATCTTATCAGTCTCCTAGGATAGAAATGCCTTTCCTGTTAAATGTAATTCCACTCCTTTTGCTTTAGCATAGTCGAATTTAGTATGAAATGACGTCGGTACATTTTAAAAAGATTTAATTGTACAAAAACTAAAAAAAATAAATAGAACAAATGGTCTCATGTTAAGACATGCCTAATGGCACTAAATTTAAAAGTAATTAAACAATGGAGGTATTGAAGTCATGGGAGCCCTCGGATCTATTGTTGTCAGCTCAGTAATCTGACTGGTCTGTGTTCACTTCCCTGGGGCACGTTTCACTAAATGTACTGCAATTTACTTCTGAAATCATTAGTGTTTCGAGTGTAAATAACAGCAGATTATATAAAAACAAGGATCATGATAATAGTAATATAAAAGGAACAGTGAATCTGCTTTTTTTGTTATCTGGTTATTCTCTCATGATATGTTTTTTGTTTCTGAGCTCATGGATAATTAACTTTAATAAATAAAGTTACCAGTATGCTTAGCCTTTTGAAGAAGGCTTTGAGCAAACCAGGAAAAAAAAAAGCATATTAAATATTACTCACATTCATAGTATAAAGTAATCATTTTAATATGTGAAAAGTTTTAACTCCATGTAGTAATTCCCCCCCCCCCCCCCCCCCCCCCTACAATGAATTGGCATCATAGAAGACCAGCTAACGTGGATTCAGAAAAGGATGATCCTGTCTGACACTGAAGAAACCACAGCAAAGATGAACACAAAAACAGCCCATGAGGTCATGTAATTGAACAAAGAATAATGGGGGGGTTAACACTAACCAATACTTTTAAGCGCAGCACAGAAACCAGGACCAGAGGACACAGTTGGAAATTAAGAGGCGATAGACTTAGTACACTTGGATCCTTTAAGACTCAACTTGACAGTTTTGAGGCCAGTCAGCTACTAGGAAATGAATGAGAATAAATGGGCCGAATAGCCGTTTCTTCTTTTTTCCTAAAATTTAATTTCCCAAATATGTCAATAAAATGCCACTTAATCCTAATCTCAATTTTATAACATGTTTTTTTTTTCTTTTTTATTTGTCTTGCAGTATGGATGGTGCAGACCTGTGCTTTGAAATTGTAAAGAGAGCAGACGCTGGCTTTGTATACAGTGAAGCGGTTGCAAGGTATGTATTTATTTAACTTTAGTGCCTTTGCAATCTTAAAATGAGTTAAGTGACGAGGAGGTTTGTTCTTCTGAAGTGATGGTTCGTCGTGGGACTTTAAGCTTTTTGAGAGATTTGTGCAGTGCTGATTGCCAAGACTAGTTTGACATTAATTGTGATACCACTGGCAGTCACCATTGTGTAACTTTTTTGCTGTAAAATTGAAGAAACAGTGACTCTGCACTGATAGCAAATTCATAACATTTAGGGTTACCACTGCACTTGTGGGATGTCTTGCTTGGCAATGCTACCTTGCTATCCCTGAATAGATAATCCCCTCTTCAAAAACTGGAAAATATTTAGTTAGCAAGTTGTCTTTTATGAGGTGAAATGGGCCACAAATACCTCCGCTGTGACTGGTTGAAAGGATACATGATGCATCTTTAGAACTTTTGCCCAGATTTAATTTACTATTTGTTGGAAAAATACTGTTAATATGACTACATATCTGATCCCATGAATTGTCAGGGATAGTATTATTATTATTATTATTATTATTATTATTATTATTATTATTATTTAGTAATACATGTAGTAAGCCAAAAGATGGTGCTAATTAAACATTAAAGCTGTGAGACTTTTCATTTTACAAATTATACATATAGTTTTGATCATTCTTCATTAACGCCTTAATAACAGGGGTGCTTTGAATGAGCAGCTGCGTGTCTTTAGCAGCTAAATATTTTCATTCTTTTTGGTGACTGGGTAATTCAAGATTCACTGTATTTAAAATAGCAAAATGTGTAATTGTGTATCTCCTGAATGAGAAACTCCACCCACCCTGTTATAAGCTTTGGGCCAGTGGGTCAAATATAATATCTCATAGCAGGCATTCAACTTTATTGTTTTTTTACAACTGGAGAGCCCTAAAATATTTAAATGCATAGAGGATTCATTATGATGATTTTACTATAAATGTTTTTATTTAAATGTATTCAGTTTTTATTTGTATTTAATAACAGACCAAATGAAACCTGACAGCTGTCAACAACAAAAAAATTAAAATAAAAAAATAATTGCATCATAACTAATCCTCTATATGAGACTCAAGTATGCAATTTGCAAAGCAAATATAAAGAAAAACCCCCTGCTTAAGTATGAAGTTCTTAAGTATAAAGTTCAAGGCTTGCATCTACTGTAGAAACCACAATATTTCTTTAGTGCTCGGTTGTGTAGGTATTGACATACTGTAAGCCATGCTATGCGGTATTTTCTGTCTGACAGCCCCTTCCCCTACAGTCATAATACGACTCGGCAGATCGATTTACCACAGTTTCAGTAACTGGAACTCCACCTAAATTATCTTTCTTAAAGCTCACCGTTTTCAAAAGGAAAGTATGCAGTCGAACATACCTATCACTTGCTTGATCTTGCTCCATAAAATTTAATTTTTATTTTTTTACTTTTGTGGACGAACGCCTCAGGATGTGAGCTGCAGTGATGCTGTTGTGTAAATTGCCAGCCCCTGCTGCATTCTGTCAGCTTTGCATTTTCACCAGTGTCATTGGCTTCCCTTTCCCACCTTTGCTAAAATTGTGCTTCCTTAGTTTTAAGTGTGAAAGCTTTTATGTTCAATTGAGGTATTGGGTATAATTATTTGTTTAAATTGACTCCTGTCTGAGGGGAAAAGTAGAATAAAATTCTACATTTCCACTGGTCTAGTTTACTCTCACAGAGAGAGTTGTAACATTTCCTTACCCACATAGGTTTTGCATTACCCACTTTAGAAACATCACATTTGCTCTTTATACCTCAAAATGAAATTCTTGGGGTTTTAAAGCCAGGCCGTTATGCTGGAGACAAGAGGTGATGTTTAGATTTGAGGAAAAAATAAAACATAAAATAAAGATGCATTTACAAAGATGAAAACTCAATTATGCATATAAGAGCCATTTATACAAAGGAATACCACATTTTTTGCCATGAAATGCTGCAAACTTATCTGTTAGGCATATTGGTAAATCATATTGTATACTGGTAATTTTAACATGCCTGTAACAAAAACAACTTTCTCCTAGACATCATCTTTGGAGTTCTAGGAGCCCTCTTTATTACTTAATATCTACCAGACAATGACTCCTGCTTCTTTGAAAAAATGGTGCCTGTATGTCATGGGGCAGTAAAGTTTTTGTTCGCCTCTTCTCAGACAGTCAGTCACATTGCTGATTGTGTACTCGGGCAGTCACACATCACTGTACTCACACTTAAGATGCAGGCCATTTTTGAGAAGAAAAAATTGGTTTGGAAAAGTGTGTCTTAAATTTCGATGGAATACGGTATATATTAACTTAAACCAAATCTTACTGCTGACACCTCCTGGCATGTCAAAGTTTCTAGATGGCGCTGTGAATCTGACTTTTGCCTTTTGAGCTTGCATATTTTTAATGGACAAAGTCCACTGCTATCTGATGTACGTTGTTTATTGACTTACTGCGTTGTGTGCACAAAGCATTGGTCACAATCAGTAAACTATTATTTGCAGTGTTAAGTTTGCTCTTATTATGATGGCTGGTACTGCAAAAGAAAAAAAATAACACAGCTGCAGTGACATACAGAGAAGCCAGTTTCACTGGCTCTAGCCACACCAGCAGTGAAGCGAAAGAGCAGGCCGAAGTTAAGTGGAGGAAACATCAAGGAGTACATATTGTACAGTATGGCTTTACAAACCTTTTGTTTGTTTGTTTGTTTTTAATTTAGTAGTCGGCAATTAATTTTACCCCGTTTTTCTCCCAATTTGGAATGTCCAATTGTATTTAGGCTCAGCTCACCGCTACCACCCCTGCGCTGAGGGAGCGGCGAAGACGAACACACGCTGTCCTCCGAAGCGTGTGCCGTCAGTCAACCGCTTCTTTTCACTCTGTAGGCCCGCCATGCAGCCAACCCAGAGCTACAGCGTCGGAGGACAACCTAGCTCTGGGCAGCTTACAGACAAGCCCGCAGGTGCCCGGCTAGTCTACAGGGGTCGCTGGTGCGCGGTGATTCAAGGACACCCTGGCCGACCTAAGACGTCCAGACTGTAGGGTGCATCCTGCACTCCACACGGAGTGCCTTTACCGTATGCTCCACTCGGGAGCCCCCCCGGGCTTCGCATTCTTGATGATTGAAAATGAGCAGTTCACACACACAGTGCGTTTTTATGTTTGGAAGTGAAAGTGGCATGTTGGATTTTTTTTTTTTGTATATGTACATGTGTGTGGCAGGGCGTCAGGTACCACAGAAGAGGAAGGGGCGCGGTCTAAAAAGTGTGAGAAACACTGCTTTACAGTACACAGTTTAGGTTACTGACTAATCTAGTTAATGTGATCCTCTTAAAATCTAATTTTCTAAATCTGTGTCACTTACATGATGGTACTGACTGTTCAGATATGGTAGTATGCCAATAGTTGTAAATTATTTTCTATAGTGGTCTTACATTGAATATTATTTATTTATTCATTTATTAGCAGACGCCCTTATCCAGGGCGACTCACAGTTGTTGCAGAATATCACATAATAAAATACCACATTACAGATAGGAGCACTTATAAAGTACAATAAAATCAGTATCAAATAAGATAAAATTCAAATAAGAGCAAAATAAGGAATACTGTAAATAATTACATTTAAGAGCGAATTCCACTAAGAGCAGCTAAACTTATAGTAAAAATATTTGTTTATACGAGTAAAGTCCATTCATGGATAAGAACAATTTCAAATAAAAGCAATTACAAAAAACGTGAATATGGATACCTATAAGAGTAAAATCAGGTACAAGATACAGGAAATGTTTATAATTAAGAGCAGTAGTAGAATATGGCAAGGTATGGAGCAGTTCAGTGCAAGTACAAGCTGATGCAAGTACTGGTACAATTGGGTGCCATATAGTCCAGTATAGTCGAGAGTTGTGAGGTTTACAGATGCTCTCTCAACAGGTGTGTCTTAAGGAGGCGCCGGAAGGTGGTAAATAAATGTCCCATCCCAAGTTGTTCCTCATTCCCAGTAAATTGGTACCATTTTGGGTAGCATATTAATATAATTTGCATATCTACAAAGATTTTTGTTGCAAGCGATCTGAGTGGGGGCAACAAATGTCCCACCTCCAAAACCCACAAACCTGCAACACTTTCCTGGAAGCTGTGGAGTAAATGTGGAGCAGTTTTTACTTTAATTGGACGAACACATTGATGATGATTCCATATAAAAAAGGATTCACAAGCTCTGAGCATGAACAATATGGTCTCTACTAGGGATGGGTCAGTGCAGTCGAATACACGATAATAAAAAACTATTTGAATAGCATATTACATATTCAAGTACACGAAAAAGACTTCTATTAGCTACTAATAGAAGCAAACGTGTTTTTTTTTTTTTTTTTTTTTTTTTTTTTAAATGCTGCCGCTTGACAAGTGTTCAAAGTCAGTGTTAAACCCTGCACGTTCATGTGAATGAGATTGGCATATTAAACGTAAGGACCCCATTTAATCATGCAATGCTTGTAACAGCAAAATTCTGTTTGAAATGATTGCCAATTTTGTTGCCTCGTTTTCGGGCTAATGTTAACCGATCCCCCGCTAGAGTTCCCATGTAATGACTGCACACAGCTGATGTTGCTAGGCAAATGGATATAACAAGCACTAAAAAGGAAGCCTAACTTTAGTAACATTGAAATTAGAACTCTGATTTAGCTCTATGGTGAATATAGAGACATACGGGTAGCAGTGTGGTGTAGTGGTTAGGGCTCTGGACACTTGACTGGAGGGTCGTGGGTTCAATCCCAGGTGGGGGACACTGCTGCTGTACCCTTGAGCAAGGTACTTTACCTAGATTGCTCCAGTAAAAACCCAACTGCATAATTGGGTAATTATATGTACAAATAATGTGATATCTTGTAACAATTGTAAGTCGCCCTGGATAAGGGCGTCTGCTAAGAAATAAATAATAATAATAAATGCTAAGCTAGAACAACGCAATGACTTATGAGAAAACTACGTGGAAGTAGTTTTTTTTAACTCTCTGGCCTGCAGCACAATGTAAAACATCTACTGTTGACTTAATGTGAATGGATGGAGTAATGTCAACATTTGCACTGACCATTAAAAGTACAACTGGGTATGATTCTTGTTTTTAATTATTTATAGGTTATTGAATAAAACAAGTAACCTGAACAAAAAAATCTCGTCTTGGACATTGTTTGTACACTCCGTGAACCCGGCCTGCTCCTCCGAAGCGTGAACTTACTTTAGTGGCTTACACATTTTATGCTGTCTGCTGTACTACACATACATATTTGCCTTTTATTATTTATTTCGGATATTCGAATACAGAAAAGTGTTGGCCTCCATGTATTCGAATAGGGAACTATTCGAAATTCCCATCCCTAGTCTCTACAGTTGAAAACAGTTATTGTATTTCATCTCTTGTAAGGATTTTCATTCAGTGCACAGAAAGCGTTCCACCCGTGAATAGAAGCATGCAATGTCTATGGCCATTAAAAAAAAAAAAAAAACCTGTCTCCTTACCTCTCAGTCTCAATCATCTGACACATAATCTCTTCAACGTGCTTTGCTTCAAATTAATTTACTAATTACTTTGAAAACCTTCTTCAGCTGTCAGTTTTCTTTAACCTTATTTTCTTGTTTCACAGTCACTACATGCGACAGATTCTGGAAGCACTACGCTATTGCCATGACAATAATGTCATTCACCGGGATGTGAAGGTAGGTCACTTTTGTATTTAGCACACTGTTACTTTGACCTTTATTTTGAACTTGGCTGGGCTTTCATAAGCATTGGTCAGGTAATGCCAACTCTCAGGGATTTTAGTAGAGAGAAATCCTGGGAAAATATTGGGAAAGAGAACATGTTGTTTGGTCCACTAAGGCTCATTGATCTAGTTCTAAACTGCAGAATATAACTATTTAATATCACTATGTAACACAGTTTTTGTTCCTGGGTAGTAAGTGTTATTTCCTAATTGCTTATGCCTCAAAAGTATAGAAAATGGCTATTATTCCCCACAAACTTTGCTTTTGTGACCAGGACAGTGATATTTTGAAATTTACCTATTTCCAATGAGAAAACGGGTGAATTCGTGTCTTTTCGTTCACATAAAGTCAGAAAAAAACAACATATGAATCCAAATTAACATGTATTTATACTAAAGTAATACAAAAATGACTACAAAAGATTTAGAAGTGAGTAGTTTTTTGAGATTTACGATTATACTGTAAATCACTTTCACGAATCAGCCCCCAAATGTAGTCTCCCATCATGTTCTCGTTATACTGTCCTTGGTAGCGGTGTTCAAAGTCCAGTATATCCTGGTGGAAGCGCTCGCCTTGCTCCTCCAAGTACGCTCCCATGTTCTCCTTGAATTTATCAAGATGAGCATCAAGGATATGGACTTTGAGGGACATCCTACAGCCCATTGTGCCATAGTTCTTCACCAGAGTCTCAACCAGCTCCACATAGTTTTCGGCCTTGTGATTGCCCAGGAAGCCCTGAACCACTGCGACAAAGCTGTTCCAAGCCGCTTTCTCCTTGCTAGTGAGCTTCTTGGGGAATTCATTGCACTCCAGGATCTTCTTTATCTGTGGTCCGACGAAGACACCGGCTTTGACCTTTGCCTCAGACAGCTTAGGGAAGAAGTCTTGAAGGTACTTGAAGGCTGCCGACTCCTTATCTAGAGCTCTGACAAATTGTTTCATAAGGCCCAATTTGATGTGCAGTGGTGGCATCAGCACCTTCCGGGGGTCCACCAGTGGCTCCCACTTGACGTTGTTCCTCCCCACAGAGAACTCGGTCCGCTGTGGCCAGTCCCGCCTGTGGTAGTGCGCCTTGGTGTCCCTGCTGTCCCAAAGGCAAAGATAGCAGGGAAACTTGGTAAAACCGCCTTGGAGATCCATCAGGAATGCCACCATTTTGAAGTCTCCTATGACCTTGATGCCATCTCAGAAAAATGCAGATATGTATCCACTTAGGCAGCTGGAACTAAACTGAACTGGTGGGCTTAAGGCCCCTGTATTTATACTACTATTTATTTTACTGGAATGTTCTAGAAAGTTCTAGAAGTTACCCCAAGTTTACTCAGCACTGAATCTATCTGGAATGTTCTGGAAAATAGGTAAATTTCAAAATATCACTGTCCTGGTCACAAAAGCAAAGTTTGTGGGGAATAATAGCCATTTTCTATACTTTTGAGGCATACACAATTAGGAAATAACACTTACTACCCAGGAACCAAAAAAAAAAAAAAATTTGTTACATGGTGTATCCTTAGTGCTTTTAGATGTTAATGTTTCACCTAATAAACTTTTTTTGAATGCATTACTGTATTAAACTTGCTTCCTACCTTCCAAAATTCAGCATGAAACAAGTAAACCTGTCTAGGTGAAAGAAGTAACTTGTTATTGGATTCATTGCCTTGCATTAATTTTAGCAAGGGTTGAGAAGCACAACTTTCAGGGTTGATTGTGCTGCTGCATACAGTAGCCTGAATAATAAAGTTATTAAATGCAGAAACAAAAAGCAAAGGTGACAGGAAATGCAACTGTTTTCAGAGTGTGAAATTCAGAAGAAATGAAACCCGACCATTATGCTTAGCTGCTGAGTCAGACGCAGTTCAATAAATGTGGTGTATCTGCTATCTGCAGCTGCAGAACAAACCCTTTCCTAGGGTGTACATATTAAGAAATGTCTGTGTATTAATGCAGAATGAGAATTGCTTTAGTTTTTGAAAGTCAGAGGTGGACATTCTGATAATATATTTTCATTTCAGAGACTATAGTTTTGAAGTTCCCTATATACGGTTCTGTTTGTACATCGTTTTTGCAGTTTTACCATTTCCTCGTGCTTTTGGTTTGCCATGTTCAATATACTTTACCATGCCTCTGGATTTTACTGTGCTTACTTACTCTTTACCATGCTTTCACTATGCTTTATTAAACATTGCTATACTTTTACTATGGAAAACTTTTATAAGGAAAGTCACACATCATCATTTGTAATGCACAAAGAAACATTACAATAAAATAAGCTTGTTCGACTACTGAGCTTGTGACTTTTAATCAAGCAGCAGACACATTGTCAAGAGTAACTGAAGATAGATATCATCTTGCTAAAACTAGTGCATCCCCTGCAGTACTCTGCCACCTTTTTGAAATGCTTTGAAACAGTAGAATGAGAGGGGAGAATTAAAATATGAAATATTAACAAATTATCTACAAAACGTGCAGTACTTTGTACAACTTGCTGTAACAGGTAGTGTTCTAGCAATTTCAGGTATTGCATTAATGTATTTAATAATTTAAGCAATATAGCTAAGAACAACACGGCATCACTACAGTATCTGACGACACTGGGATGTAGAAACTTGTAAAGAGGGTATCAGACAGCAGCACAGAGCACCTGTCCTGGCAGGGCTGCAATGCATGCTGTTTATCTACATCCCACCACAGTCCGTTATCATAGGAGTAAGTCTACTGGGACTGGCAAGGGAAAGCTGACCCCTTTGCAAAGGACTGATGATTACCACTTGCGCTAATAGGAATATCTACTTCTAAATTATTGAATAGGGGAACCATGTGGAAAGCCAAAAGCTAATTTCACACACTCCACTGAAGATTATTATTTTTTAAAACAACAGAAGCAAATTTGCTGTATTACAAATTCAAAAAGATGTGTTCTAGATAATTCCACGCAGTTCTAGTGAAATTCTTTGTGATTTCAGTAAAGTTTGGCTCAATCAAGTGATGTGGATGCAGACTGGATGCAGGTTGCATTGTTCACCTCACGTCTGCCCTTGACAGCTTTGTTTCTGCAGTACTGCGTCAGGTGGCTCTCACCAGACAGCCTTGCTGGCGATCCTCGTGCTCCTGAGGAATAAGGCTCTGAAGAAGGCGGCAGAAGCATTTGTTCGCAAAGCTAAAATATTTCATTTAAGTCTATGAAGATAAACGTGTACTTTGAAATTACACTGGGACAATGTAGAGCACAATAGTCCAAACCTTGTCAATGTAGTCAGCTTCCTTTACCTGTATGATAGTCTGTTCCTGTACCTTGTGCATCTTCTTCTGCGTCAGCAGTCTTATGCACCGGCTGGTCCATTTAAAACTCATGAATCTGATTAAAATTAATCTGTGCAAAACAGTAGATGCAGGGGGATTTACAACACTGTGGACCTCTATACTGATCTAGGAAAATAACTAATTCAACATATGTATATCTATGTCAATTTGTATGCATTTTTCAACATAACACACTGAAACTATTTAATTAGTTGTCAAAGATTCTTAGCATTCAAATAATATAATGACTCTTAAAGAGTAAGTAGCGGGGTTCCGAAAAATATAGTGTTATACGTCCCCAGGTGTTGCTACAACTGTTTAAATAAAGTACCTGTAATTTTTCTTTTCATTGTTAATATCCTGACAACGTTTTACACCTACAACTTTAAAGTCTATTTCAAAGCCCTTTTCAAAATGGCCGCTGTAGTGCCCTGGGGTTTGAGGTCTGTTCTCTAAATCAGTGGTGATCAAACTTTTTATATGCCGCCCCCCTTACTTAGCATACATTTTGTTGTGCCCCCCCGACACACATAATAAAACGCTAGAACTTAACTTTATATTTTAATAGGTGTTTGTTTTCTGGATTTAATGCAAATCACATATTTTTTCTTAGATTTAACCCCAAAGTCCAGATTTAGTGTTAACAAACACATTCTTACAAGTTTTGAAAATTGTACTTTCAGATATAATTTATAAATGTTGAAAACATGTATCGTAAATTCAACATTTAAAATCAGTCTATAAATCTTTTCAACATTCAACATTTACCAGACAGATACATCTGAAAAACATTATCATTCAGCAGTTAAAATACACGATTTACATTAAATTCGGGAAAAACACTGTTAAAATATTAGTGCTTTTTTTTACACTTCGCACCCCATACATGGAAGCTGCATTTTGACTCTGTTCTCTGCAGTTTCACTGACACTTGCCACTTCAAAATCATTTCTCCGGTTCAACAAGCCCTAGAGTGAGCTAATTTGAAAGGTAATAGCTTGGACTAATTAGCTGTCATTTATGTATTTATTTAAAAATGTCTATCCTTTACATATATATATTGGTTTTATTTTGTATACAGAGCTGCCCCTTTAGTCATAGTCGTGCCCCCTTAATGACTCTCCACGCCCCCTACTTTGCACACCACTGCTCTAAATCACTGCAGGAAGAGCGATTTAAAAACATAAATCAATACATACATACATAAATAAGGGCTCTGACTTTTCTGTTCCGTACCAGATCATAGATCATTATTGCTGTGTTACCTGTTTCACAATGTAGCCAATAATTCCTATACTATTGGTGCACAAGCGGTCATTTTGAAAACAGCTTCCTGTCAAAATATTCTCTTCATTTCTAATGATTAGTATTGGGTATATTTGTTTATATATAAACCTTTATTTTATGGGAAAGATCTCTGTAGAATGTATTAAAGTTTCTCTGAAGCATTTGTGGTGTTTCATTACCTCTCATTCTACTGAGAGAAGATTGACTTATCTAAATAGATTTACATCAAAAGAAAATGTAGAATCAGAGTATTAGGGAGCTGGTGTAAGTAAGAAAAACAGACTTTGACAGGCAATGATCTTTTAAATATTTATGTTGATGCTGTCTTTTAAGCAAAGATGACGTGACCCAATTATAACCCATCTAGGTTGAATGCTTAAATATGTTATGTTGTCCATTTAAAACTAATAATAGAAATACTTTTTTTTTGGACAACCTTATTTTTCAATGCAGAGGCTAAATAGTTTTGTTGACCTGAATTTTGATTCCGTGGCCGATACACTAGCCCAGTGTGGTCCAAAGCTTGCTCTTACTTCCCGAGTCTATATATTTCTCTGCTAGAAAAAAAAATGAACTTGCGTTGAACTTTGACCACATTTCCTGCAAGATAACACATAAGCTGACTTATTTATTTGCAGTAAGCCTATTAAAACCACATTTTGAGCTTTGAGATAAAACATTGTGATAGTACTATCTGTTAAATCAACACAGATAGAAGTCCCTTTTTGGACCTTCACTGTTGCTGTCCCTTTATTTTCCGCACCCCAGTGCTATGTGGGTAAAAGTGTGGCAGAGCCATCTTACACCACTTTTAGATAAGTCTGGTAGTTGTAATATAGCAAGTTTGGTTGAATTTTATTAGTGTCTCCCATGAATCTGATTTCTGTAGCAAGAGATTACATTTAATAATGTGCCTGAGGAGTGTTGGTTATGTTGGCAGATAGTCTACATGACGGCCATCTCAGCCCAAGGGAGGTGAATGGACTTTGAAATCCGCCTCGTGTTGGTTTAGTTCAAGTAAGGAGATAGACAAGATAGGAATTTGCAGTCAGTAAACCCAATACAAGAAGTGAATCTCATTTAAAAGAATATGATGCATTGCTGCTTTTTATCAACATGATATTGGACTGGAGATACATTTTGCTGATTTCAATTAAATTGCTTGCTGTGACACATGTGAAAAAAGCAGCTGTATTAGTGATAAGAGACAACTTGTATACAGCATTGAAGATATGTTTGCAGGATCTACTGTAGCATATTGATTCCATGAATGTATTTTTGTCATTTTTGTGATTTTAATTATTTATGTATTTATTGATTTATCAATTTATTTTATGCTGGAGACACCCGCCCAAGGCTTCTAAGAAATTAAAGAGAAAAATACCCCTAGAGTCTGCGAGAGCGGGGGCGGAAGATGACTCAACGTTGGACAACACGGTTAACGACTTAGGAACGGAAACAGATATGAGTATGGAGAGTACTTCAAAAAAGACTAGTTCAAGATCTGCAGTTAGCAAAGACATGGAACTCCAGGTTTGTGTCTGCGGCTGGAGCAAGGCGACAACGGTCAGGGGTTTGAAGATTCATCAAGGGAGAATGAAATGCTTGAGGGAGAAGGGACAAGGGCCTCGCATTGATCAGTACTTCTTACAAAGTCAGTCAAGTCAGTCGAATGAAATCCAGCGACAGGAAGCAAACTACAGTTCGCAGGATATCAGCACCCCTGTCATAGACATGAGGAGGACTTGCATGGACACAGTTAGTGATGAACCTAATGATCCTTGTGAACCCGGTCAGACAAACCAGCATAAGAGAGAAAAGAACCTCAACAGGCACAAGCCTGGAGTTAAATGGCCAAGAGCTTGTGAGAAAACTGCATGGAACACAGTAAATACAGATCTCTGCTTTGCATTGGAAAGATTAAGTGGAACAGTTGAAAAGAAGAAACGTAAATGGATGGAGACACATATGGATCACATTAGTTTACTGTAAAGCTACGTCTTAGTTGGTGCTTATCTTGGCGAGAGCCGAGTTCAAATCAGCATGAAGTTTTAACATCTACTCTCGTGTAATGGAAATCATAAATTGTGGACATATTCTGGAATACTAAGTGCATGTAAACATTGTGAATGCTGAGGCAGTGCTTGAATCCTGGGCTAGTTGTTGCTGTACAGTACAAGGAGACTTGATATGCTGACCTGATCAACCATGCATAGCTTGTGAGATCAGACTGCTGCCTCAAGGCTACTAATCGTCAGTTGAGCACTAAACATGCAGTAGATGCATACAGTATGATATAACAGATATTTTAACAAAGTAAGCCCACATTAGATTTTAAAATGGATAGATCAGAAGCACTGTAGTTAAAAAAACAAGATACTCTGCAATAAGAATAGATACTGTTCACTGTCCCATGCATACAAGTTTTGCAAACATCCAGAGTTTGAAGCAGTTGTGAAGCATCAATTTTTAACAAGTACACAGCAAATAGGTGTATGAATTAGGCCCTCCAAAAAACAGAGAGGAGTTGTTTATATAGTTGTGTTTTTTCTTGGGCAATGATGCTGTAGACTTGCTGCTGTAGATCAGTTCCCTGTCATATCTTATGCAGAATGCATAAATTAGACCTGCATTCTTTGGTTGTGAATTGCAGAGGAGACTGTAAGCGTGCCTCTTGAATGTTTTGTTCATTGCAAGGTACCCACCTGGGTCCAGGCTGCGTCTGAGTGCTGCGAGGCAAAGCAGGAAGCACTTGACTTCCACCAGTAGGCTGATTGTTTTGCAGTCTGCGTCACAAATAAGCAGGGAGAATGCTGGACTGACAACATGATAGGGAAAGAAACAGACTCCCAGAATAACTTGAATAACCAAAATCTTCCTGTGAACACGTGGTTTGCAGTGCGCAGGTGTAGTGGTGATGCAAGTGCTCCAAACAATGACGGACACAAAGTTCACGGTTCAAACTTTTATTTCTCTTGGTCTGCTTGAGACCGTTAAATAATAACGCTGGCTCTACACAACAATGCGTATAAACCACAGGGTTCAGTGCCGAAATAATAGTAACACACAGACACACAACACAGATACAGACACTACTCCCGATAGTGAGTGTTCTTGGTGCAGGTGTGGTGTCAGACAACAAGTATATTTTACAGGTGCAGTGTAGTCCGGGTTTGGTGCTGGCTCATAGCGACAGCTCCCGGGTTCATGTTAGACATGTACTAATGACAAACGCAGACAGTTAGCAACAGACAAACCAAAACACTTAACACTCACGATACATATATTAATGGTCTGTTTCCTTTCTCGGTCCTTGAGATAACCATAACAAAGGAACAGATTACAGCATCACATCCCCGGATATACCCTTAGTCACGCCCCCTGCGATAGCAAATTCAATCACGTCTCCTCCAATCCATGACTGACACATCGCGTACCGCATTAGGGCGATGACTTCCGGCATTGTGACTCCGCCCACTTCCTGGATGGCTGGCTTCCGACTGACCCTGGAATTAACTGCCAGACCATCCAGTACGAGGCACATTGTTCCTGTTACACAGCACCCTCACAGGTCGGGAGGGAGATTGTTGACTAGGATTCATTCGCTCTCTGTCACAGTTCCTCAGAACCATCTTTGTAAGCCTGATTTTACTGCCTGAGGGAAGACCTTGTCCAGATTTTGTAAGTGTGCTTACAAAATCCAAAAGGCTGTGGCAATACTGATCTTGGTGGCAGCCGACTGGTCGAGACACAGGTGCATTGATGTTTCAATGCTGCTGTTCCTAGGTTTAAATGAGTAAGTAGTAAGGTGTAGGAGTTGAACTTGTCAGTTTGAGTATTAATCACTGAGCCTGCTCTAAGCAGCTTTTTGTGGTTATGACATACAGAAAGTACGCTTTGGCCTTTTTTTTCTTGTAGATACAGTATGAGATTTAAGTTTTGGTTCCTCTGATGATACAGCTGTCTTTTTTCACTATCAGTAAAGCCGTTTAAAAGTAGCTTCTACCAGCAGTAGTTGCAAAGCATTGAACTACAGAGCGGGAAAAAAAATGCACACATTATAGTAAACATGTATTTGGTTTTTTTTTATGGCATGAATGAACAACATTTAATGATTGCTCCTTGAAGAGGATTGCTGCACTTCCTATATAGAAAGTGTGAGATCTAGAAAGCAAGGACAGTGCATATTAGGCTAACTTATATGCTTTATGCACTTAAAATTAAGATAAACTAAGAGAAAGTCCTTCTTAGAAAAGCAATTGTGCTTCCTGATGTGGACTTATCATTTATAATTCAATTTTCATAACTTTGAATCACCTCTCAAGGTATAGCACTGCAGAGAGCAGCCCTGTTTTTCTCTGGAGACGTTAAGAGCTTCCCACATCTCCCTGTGATGGACGTGAGTCAATTTCAGAGGAAGCATTTTATTCCAGGGCTTTACTCCATTCACTTGTAAAGCAGGATGCAACGATGGAGTTCCAGGTGGAAAAACTCCATCATCAAAGCACTATTAACAAATAATAGCTGAAGACCATGCTGGAGGTGTAACTTCAGAGAAAAAAAAAAAAACCCACAGTATAGCTACTTATTTATAACAGGAACGGATGCAGAGTGCACCCACCCTCTCAGCATTTTCACATGGAAATGACACTTCTTGACAGACGTCACCCTTCTGGTTAGGGAAGATCTGTTTAGTTTCTTAAGTGAATCTAAATTAAAATTACATAGAACAGCACTTCACAGTGTGTTGATCATATAATGTTATTTTATATTCTTGCTGTAAGGTTCATTGAAATCTGTTGTGGTCAGTTAGGGACATTTTGTAGAAAATGCACAGTCA
This sequence comes from Acipenser ruthenus, assembly GCF_902713425.1. Lineage (NCBI taxonomy): Eukaryota > Metazoa > Chordata > Actinopteri > Acipenseriformes > Acipenseridae > Acipenser > Acipenser ruthenus. The sequence continues at coordinate 38,053,019 of NC_081196.1, forward strand.
GAGAGTTGCACTAATGTCCCCTTGCACCATGCTTCGGTTGAGACATGTCTGTCATTTACTAAAGGCAACAAGGCTTGAAATGCATACCTAGTTCTAACCTACTGTCCTACTGACTTTCAGTTGGTACCTATTAAGCCTGTGTTTAAAGTTGAGCTTGCAAGTCACTAAACAAAGTGGCAAAGAAGCTTGTGTATCTGTAGTTACAAAGTAACAAAAAATATGAATCATTACTTTGTATGGTTTCCGGTGAGGTACAAAATTTAAAGTTATTGGTCTTTCCTTGCTAACTGTACTCTGTGTTTAGCTGAGCAAGTGCACTGTAGGAGGCTGTGTGGTCCAGTGGTTAAAGAAAAGGGCTTGTAACCAGGAGGTCCCCTGTTCAAATCCCACCTCAGCCACTGACTCATTGTGTGACCCTGAGCAAGTCACTTAACCTCCTTGTGCTCTGTCTTTCGGGTGAGACATAGTTGTAAATGACTCTGCAGCTGATGCATAGTTCACACACCCTAGTCTCTGTAAGTCGCCTTGGATAAACGCGTCTGCTAAATAAACAAATAATAATTCAGATCACTGTATTTAAGAGGCATTTTAAGGAAGGAAGAGTATGTTACACTTAACTTAAACTCATGGTCAAGTAAATTGGGGTGTGGGTCCAATTTACTTGAAGACTGCAGCATATTCACAGATGGGTTGTGTCCTCATTTCCACAGTATAGATTTCTTCTGATGTTTAAGTTGTTTGTGTTTCCTTAATTTTCATGTACTGTTTCCTGAGCATCTCTTAGAAGAGAATGATGATCCTGTTGAGAGCATTATTCTGTGGGCACCCCCTCTACAAGTTACTATCATGACATGTTTTACTATCCTAGTCGTCGGGCTGGGGACACATTTATTTCTTTTAGTGAAGTCCTGCAGTATTCAGCTTGCAGCATACAGATACGTTTTCGTTTCACTATTTATACTTGTAGTCATGTTTTTCTGGCCTGTGTGACTGACTGGTCTTGCTGCATGACTGCTGATCTATATTTGCTACTGTGGCTGAAAAAAGATCTATCTACAGTCCTACACGCAATGCAGTGGTTTTTGCTCAAGTACCTTAAATATCATCTTTTTTTTTTTAAAGCAATCTAAGCCATGATTGAATTTGCTGTACTGAATGCTGATAACCTGGAACCACTAAAGTGGTGAAATACAGTACGAAAAGGCTCTGTAAAAGCACAAGGTTAGCTTACAGAATTGTGTAGAACTATTTATTTATCAGTCTTGATACAAAACTACTTAATTAATATACTGGCCTTTTCTACTGTACATTGACAAAAGAATTGGTCTATTTACACAAGTACTTTTCCCTCTTTTTAAAAAGTGCTATTTTAGATACTATCTCATCCAGTCTGTGCTTCCTTTTTTTTTCTTCCTGTCCATTTTGTATGTTTATTACAGCATTTGTTTTCTTTTTTTATTTACAATGCACATCTTTCTGATTTTTATTTATTGTATTTTATTCTAACAAGATGGGAATTGAGGTGTTACAGAACACCCTACAAAGTTTATAAGGAATACATTACGTTACCTTTGCTGTGCCCCTTGTTATCCATATCACAGCGTTATATTTTTAAACATTTGTAATCGCATGTCCTGAGTCATAAATCAGCTGGGCAATACATCTCTCAACATTTACTTGGGAGCGTTTGCCAAGAGAAAAAACAATGTCTTATAAGGATCGCAGTACATCCAGAACACTCCCTCCCAAACAATTCTGGTTTTCTGTTCCCACAATATGCCACTCATTTCAGTCAGAGCATCAGCATTGATGAAGGAGGGAGCATGAAGCAGGCCGGTCTTTGCTGGGGACTCCGATGGGAGCGTCGCATTGGCTGTAGCGCTCCCGTGGGTTAGGGAGGCAAAACCGGCAGGGACTGTTTCTCCTCATCTTGCTACAGCGAACCCTGCTGTGAGCTCAAAGGCAGACATCTGTAGGGCTGCCTTTGTTTTCCACAGGTCGGCAGCTCGCTGACATCTGCTCTCGAGTTCCTGGGTGACAAAGAAAGCTGGCTTGGTCGTGGCATTGGAGGACGTCCTCAGAACCTTGGGGTCTCCTGAGCCGTGTGGGGAATTGCTGTGGTAGGGGAAAAGCGATTGGGCATTCCAAGTTGGGAGAAAATCGGGGATAAAATAATAATTGGACACACATAAAAAAAATTAAATAAATTGTCCCGTTCATGGTTTATTTACCTATGATGTATGGGTAAATATGGACAAGGTGGGATACAGCAAATGTGCCTGGTGTTCTCCAACACTAATTAGACACATCACAGTATTTACTATTTTGAGTAATGTATGGCATAGAGAGAACATCAGAAATGATAATAACAAAATGTACCTTTTTTGCACAATTAATGTGCTGACTACTGCAGTATGGAGCAAACTCATTTTAGTTATTTATTGTGATAAACAACCCAACAGAAATACACAAAAAATCACATTTCACTTTTTGGAATCTTTAATGATTTTGTGTCCAGCATAACATTTGGAATGAGCACAGCTCCTCTCTCATGTAAACCCGGCTGCTTTCACTTCCATGTAGCAATCCCAGGCTTTGACTGCAGCTTCCTTCTGGCTGACGCGAAGACAGCCGCACCCAGTGCAGACCGAAGAGGCCCGCTTCCCATATTGGTAAAAACAGATTGTGTGTTTTGCCTAATACGCCATTAAGGCTTCAGAATGATCCAGATAAACAATCAATTCTTTGATTGTTCAGATTGAGCTCTCCGCAGGAAACAGGTGATGACACCCAGGTGAGGGGCAGTAATGCTGCTTGGTGATAGTTTGCCGTTCCAGTTGTAGAAACAGCTCCTTGTATTTGTACTGATTGCACGTCTCCAGAGTTTAAGGAAAGCCGGTACCTTTATGGAGAGCAAAAATCGGCACAAATCCAAGCAGCTGTTTCTTCAACTGTCTGATCAACAGCATTGACCATCGAATAATGTTAAGCTGACAAACAGACGTTTGGTTCAGATTTAGAAAAGGAGCCAGGGTCAGACACCCCGAGTCTGGGGGTGGGAGTTCTAAGATCAATGTGTTTATGCATGCAACATGCAACTTGAAAGAAACCAGGAGACCAGTATGAGAGTACCACAGGGTGTTGCAGTTTGCACTGAAAAATGCTGGAAACATGTACAATATCTTACATGTGAAATGCAATCAGGCATTCTCCAATTAGCCAAGTAACTTTTGGTAAATCATGCCGCCACGGTCTTTCAGTAATGTACTGAGTGCACCGTATGGTCTCCTGGAAATGTGTTGTTAACCTGAATTGCAGAAGTGAACTCTGACCATTGTGACATCATTAGAGGTTAGGCTTTCCCCTCAGCACCCAGTTCCTGTGGAACTACAATATTATGAGGTATATGACAAAACCATTGTCTGTAGCAAGTTTGCCACACACACTGCACCGCTCCACACTAACAAAGGTGACAATAGAGAAATGTAAAATTGAAGATCAATACCCTCACAGTACTGGATTATGCAACATATATAATATACATTTTAATATAGATTGCTCAGGATCTTTCAGCCATAGCGTGTGTTTTGCATTCTTTATTTCACAAACTATTCGTGACATCAGCCGTGCCACTTTCAGTGTTTACTGTGAAAAAATCATACCTGAAACCTCTTGGAATTCAATTCAGAACAGTGCTATCATCATCATTTAAAAGTATTCTCTTCAGCACTATTCTCTCTCTCATCCATGAAATGGACAGTGGACTAAATAAAGCTTGTTAATTTCTAACTTGTATATTAATAAAACAGTAAATAATAGCGTTTTAGGACTGCAAGGTCTGTGTATGGGTTACATTGAATCAGTGCTCAAAGTAGCGACAATTTTGTATTTTTTTATTATTATTATTAAAATACATTTGGACCCATGTTAAAAATGTTTAGTGCCTGCATCACAGGCGCATCTGTCCATACAGATCCTTATGTTACTGTATGCAGAATCTCTAGACATTAAAAAAAAATAAAATAAAAAAAAGGGAAAATGCATCTAAATAGTTTTATTACAATTTTCACTACATCAGTCTAAATGGAAGTGGCAAACTGATCACTTAATGTGCAGGTATTTAATTATGTAAATAGGTTAGCTTCACAGCTACAACTACTGTACAATCAGAAAGGTTTGTTTTACTTTCAGCATGTTTTCGTCCCGGCATTACAGGAGAGCACAAATAAAATTAAAGGTAATAAAATAAAAAAGCAGATTTTGCATACCTTTTAAAAATTTAATTAACAAGTCATCTTTTTTTTCTTCTGTCCTCGTAGAAGTCAGTACATTTTACACTAGTCGCGTTGGTAAAGTTGAGTGCTTCAACAAAAATCACTTATATATTGCAAGTCAAGGGCATTAAAAAAAACAACAAAAACACTGTATCTATGACCCCTGTGATGATGATAATTATAATAAGAAGAATAAATAATTGAGTACCTTCATGTATCTGCTTATTGATAAAACCCATCCCTGCACTTCTAAAGTGTTACAGTATTGTGGTTATTATATTTTAGATTTGTCTGTGTATAAATTATAATTGTATAACTGTAACTTATACTGTAAGTACAACTATGTTTACCATGAACATGTTTGCTGCAGGTGGTTCTTGAGATCCATCTTGGCAGCTGCCGATGTACAGCAGCCAGACACTTTTCTCGTCTATCTAAGCTTAAAGTTTAAACGCCGCTTTGGCAATTAAAAAAATGACAGCCGCTTGTCTTTCATACAGTCGTGGCAGTGGCATTCCACAACCACACAACTCCTTGTCATTTTTTGGAAATTACAAATGGAAACTCTGTCTGACAGCTTTTTGTTTTCAGCGGCTCCGAGCTGATTAGTTTACGAATCTGGGGTAATGTACTGCAGTTATTCTAAGTAAGCATAGTAATGAAATTACTGTTCACTATTACCTATTCTAAAGTTTGTTTTGAACTGCTTTTTTTTTTTCTGTGCAGAAAAACAAATCTGCAAAGTATTGCATATATAGGCAAAAATATAGTTAAAAATGTATACATTAATATTATATTATTTTGAACAATAATTTTTATTTATATTTAATAAACTTCAATGCAGTTATGGGCAACCATTTTCTTTTTCTGGCGACCATAAAGAAAAAAATAAGAGCCTGTTGGCGCCTAAAATAAAAAGCTTACTTCGAGCACTGCATTGGTACACTGAGCAGGAATTCAACAGCATCTGTGCATCACTTTTTTAAAGAGATATTTGAACAAGGGAAGGCACTTGTCGTTTTCTATATTGCCAGACCCGTACGCATTGTTATTTCAAAGCATGGGTTTGCAATTGAGTCTTTGCAAAATTTGTACTCTCTTCTCAGGAAACTACAGTAATTATCTTCACTTTCCCACTCCAGCATAATAACAGAGTCTCTTTCTCAAGTTGATCATGTGTCTTCATTCGCAAGTGCAGATTTGCAACCTATGAACAGAATCCCACTTCGAACTGGACAATACAGATGTGCTGTACTGTACAAAGCTCTCTGAAGTATGCATTTGTGTCTCCATAGTTCTGTGTCTGAACTGTAAAGGCTGTTCTCCTTTTGGAGTCTCTATACATTTTGTAACCTGGACTGTGATTTGGGAGTTTGAGGGCTGAGCTGTCTGGGAACTAGCCAGAGCATTATGGAAGTGCCTTCGAAATGTCTTATCCAACAGAAAGTACGTGAGGGGATCCAGGCTGCTTCTGAATGCTGTAAGGCACAGGAGAATGTTTTTCACTTCCACCAGGGTTGTTAGCTTGTCACAGGCACAGGTCCCCACCAGGCTAACAAACACAGCCTTGAAGATGTTGTGTGGTAGGAAACAGACGAACAGCACTACCTGAATGACCAGAACATTCCTGAAAACCTTGTTGTAAACCCGATGTCTTCCTGGGATAGCTGCACCTTTCTGTATGTTGTAAACATGTCTCGCTATAGACAAGTACAACACAAAAACCACCAGAAAGCAGATGAAGGAGAGGCTGATGGCAAAGAGACTACCCAATTGAGAGGTTTTCCCTCCAGTTTCCACCTGCTTACCATAGCAGGCTTCGATGTGCTCTACTCCAACTTCAGTGATGGAATAGTATGCTGCCAGCGGGACTGTCCCGCCAACCACAATGATCCACACAGAAAGACATAGGATTTTGGCAAACTTTAATTGCCGGAAACCTTTCAGGAAGCCAGACAGGAAAAGCCTTCTCAAAACAGAAGGGTAACAGTAGCAAGTCTTTTTGTTATGCTTAATTAGTATTGCGTAGCGGCTGATGGCAATCCAACTCAGTAGGACAATGCTGATGTTGATATTAATGTACAGAATGGGGGTCACGATCCCGACAGTGAATTGGCAGATCACCATGTCTGTTTTCCACGAGTATCCTTTGGCATAATAAAGAAACAAGAAGGGAATGATCATGCAGAAGAGCAAATTAGAAACGACCAGGTTGGTCAGATAGAAATGGGTGGGTGTTTTTAACTTGATCTTCTTCAGAAATATCCAGAGAGACAGGGCATTGCCTGGCAGGCCTGTGATGAGAATGAAGAAGTAGAGGGTCGGAAGGACGACTGTGGTGGCGATGGAGGTTTCCAAGCATGACATGTTGGAACTTGCATTCGCCATTGATCTGGAAGGGATAATAGTAAAGCCTTGGTTAATGCAATAGCACAGTGGCTCTCAAACTTTTTTTGTTCGCGGATCACCTGAATTTTTTTTTTTTTTTTTATCTTGACCACACAATAAATAGTATAGCTGACTGAAAAATAAGCACATACAAAAATCACTAGAATACTAATAATAACCGTAGACTTACCTTTCTTTGTTTCAATGCGATGGGGGGGGGGGGGGGGCTGTTTCTGTGAGCAAAGTTATTTTAAAATTAGAGTTTTAAAGAATGGTTCTGGTTTACTTTTCATTAACATGAATTTACAGAAAAGGGAAAAAAACAAATCTCCATCTATAATCTTTGTTTATAAAAAGGAGTGTTTGGATGCTGCATGCTGATTGGCTGTTGAGATTTCTTTACTGTGCAATATAGTACAAAGCATGGCAGAATTAATTTTTGCCGAAGCAGTTCAATTAATAAAATATCAATACGCAACATATAAAACTCGCAATAAATATACACATTATTGTGTGAGGTGATTTCTTCACATTTGGTCTTTTCGGAGGCATGACGGTGTACAAGTGCATAGAATTACAAGACGCGAAACCTCTGTTGAAAAAAAAAGCAAGAGACACAAAGATTTAACAAGTCAACAACTTAATGAAATCGAAGAAAACAAAAATGTTTTGGCAGCTGGTGTTTTTTTTTATTTGATGAAAAATAAAGACATGGTAATCGACTTTAAACAGTTTGTCTTGAAAATCTGAACGGTCTGCTACGATAATGCTGTGCTTCAGTGCGTAATTCTGCAGCTCATGCGCCCTCAGTTTTGTTATTTTAACCTCTGTGTTGGTCTCAATCGCTCCGTAAACAGTGCTGACATAAACTGCAATGATAGCCTGTAGTGACCAAGCCAGTCATGTATTTTTGTATTAGCTTCTCCAGGTCAGCAGTAGTAATGCGTGGGTTGGCATTTTTAAATGCTTGGTCACTAACAAGGCTAACATTGTGGGTTATGTCAGCTCTGTTAACAGAGCGATTCAGACCAGCATGGAGGCTTCATTCATTTTAATTAATTACAATCAATGGAAAACCTCCAGTTTAATGTTTACAACAAATAATTGAACCTTGTTTGAGGGACTATTTTTTCTCCAAAGCGGAGGAAAATCATATACACACCAAGTTAAGTGTTAAATTGTAGTGATTCACATGATTTCAGGATAAATTCAGTAGTTCCTGTAGGTTCCCTCTGCTGGGTAGTGCATTTCAAAGCAAAGACTCAACCATGAGCACCAAGGCGCTTTCAAAATAACTCCGGGACAAAGTTGTTGAAAGGCACAGATCAGGGGATGGGTATAAAAAAATATCAAAGGCCTTGACTATCCCTTGGAGCACGGTCAAGACGATTATTAAGAAGTGGAAGGTGTATGGCACCACCAAGACCCTGCCTAGATCAGGCAGTCCCTCCAAACTGGATGACCGAGCAAGAAGGAGACTGATCAGAGAGGCTACCAAGAGGCCAATGGCAACTTTGCAGGAGCTACAGGCTTTTATGGCCAAGACTGGTCAAAGTGTGCATGTGACAACAATATCCCAAGCACTCCACAAATCTGGCCTGTATGGTAGGGTGGCAAGAAGGAGGCCATTACTCAAGAAAGTCCACCTTGAATCCCGTTTGAGATTCTGTAGCCATGTGGCAAAAAGTTTTGTGGTCTGACAAAACTAAAAAATAGAACTTTTTGCCCTAAATGCAAAGCGTTATGTTTGGCGCAAACCCAACACAACTCAACACCCAAAGAACACCATCCCTACTGTGAAGCATGGTGGTGGCAGCATCATTTATGGGGATGTTTCTCATCGACAGTGACTGGGGCACTTGTCAGGACCGACGGGAAAATGAATGGAGCAAAGTACAGAGAAGTCCTTGAGGAAAACCTGCTGCCCTCTGCAAGAAAGCTGGAACTGGGATGGAAGTTCACCTTTCAGCATGACAAAGACCCAGAGCACACAGCCAAAGCTACACTGGAGTGGCTAAGGAACAAACAGGTATATGTCCTTGAGTGGCCCAGTCCAGGGCGACTTACAGTCGTAAACAAAGATACATTTCAAGAATCACAGTACAAGTATTAATACAATTAAGAGCAAGATAAAATGCAATCACTTCGGTTCCCTATCCCAACAGACGAACAGCTGTAATTGCTGCCAAAGGTGCTTCCACCAAGTATCAACTCACGGGGGGTGGAGACTTATCCAATTATGATCTTTCAGTTTTGTATTTTTAATATATAATCTTTTTCTCAATAAAAACTTTTTTCCCTTTGACAGCGTGGAGTGTGGTGTGTAGACAAGTGGAAAAAAATCCTCATTTAAATGCATGAAACTCTGAGGCCACTGACACAACAAAATGTGAAAAAAGTTCAAGGGGGTGTAGACTTTCTATATCCATTTTATAATATAAGCAGGATAACACTCCAGGGCTTGTGCGGTGTGTTAATGCAACATAGCGCACACCTTGTCGTGTGTTACTTTACAAGCTGCTGTGTTGAGTGCACGTGAGCGCAATACACAAACTCCCTAGTAACAAATACTTGTTAGACACTCCAAAACCTATATATTTTTGACATTTTTGTTTTACTTGGAGATATTATCCATGTATGCATTTTCTTCCTGCATCTGTAGCTGAGTTTTGAAGGTCTCAAATTTTGGGTTTGTAATGGGATCTATAAATTATGCTGCTGCTTCCTTTCCATAATTCTGTAACCTTTCCACGGACCACCTGAAAGGAGACAGTGGACCACCAGTGGTCCACGGACCACAGATTGAGAACCACTGAAATAGAAAATACACAAGCTTTGTTTCAGCAAACACATGCAAGTGTACATCTATTTATAACACAAGATATGTGTTTACTGGACCAGGCCCTGGTTAGTTGACACTGTACAGTATTTATTATTATTAAGTAAGTGTCATTCAGTACTCAATGTAAGATCCTGTACCTAATGCCACATACACATTGCACCATCTAAAGAGTTCCTTTTTGGGGAGGGGAAGTTGAACTTGGTTCCCATTTACATGTATTATTTGCAAATATGTGGACTGTCAAAATGAGTGCATAACCAAAAAGTAAGCTGGAGAAGATCCAGTAACCTTAATACAGTGTATCGAAAAACAAATGAATGAAATGATATAATAACCACTCAGAATGGATGGAAACTGAATACTGTAATTGTGTGTTTTTATTTTTGTGTGTGTGTGTGGGGGGGGGGGGGGTTCAAACAGTGTCCATTTGTTTCTGGGCTAGTCTTGTGGATGCTCAAGCCCCAGATTGCAGGTACTCTAGAGGGGTTCAGAACCCCCCGGTACACGATGTGAAAATCAGCTTCTGTGGCTGATTAGAAGCTTTTTTTTCTTATTGTATTTCAGATTGTATTAATTAATCTGCCGTATCCAATTGATACTGTTAAATCCAAGGTGTTTGAATAGGCATGGGGTGCTGAGAACAAATTGATCATTTTCAACATTTTAAAGCCTACGGTTAGTGATGCATACACTGTCTGTGGCTCTCAGTGCTGTAACTGGAAGTCTAAACTGCCTCAGAATGTTTGTGCACAGTGCTTGATGATGATGATGTGGGATATCGCCTGTGATCTAAATGTTTTGATGTTTGTGTTCACTGCTCATTGCATGAAGCAGGACAGATATCTAATCTGCAATAATAGATTATCTGGCAATTTGTTAAAAGCACAGGAAACTATTCTCCTTGACTCTTAATTTAGGGTAAAATCAATAAAACTCTGCTTAATCCGTGTTTTTTTTAATTCTATTTTAAGCTAACTGGTTCAATTATATCGCTAGTTTCTATTTTGGTTAGTACCTTTTAATTCTTTTTTTTTTTTTTTTTTTTAAAGGTGTTTCCATTCATTTTTTAAATGTGCTTGCTGTTTTACAAGAGTTCTATCTTTTTGTATTATTACTTTTATTTTTTTTTAATACCATACCAAATCAAGTTATAAGCTCATGCAAACATCTGCTCTGAAACAGTGCACTCAGTACAGGATGTACACATTTGGCTCCTAAATAGGGGTATGTGACAGGTTAGCGTCACTGGCAAGGCTGTTTCCGCCATGGAGAGAGACTCAGACACTAGAAGCTGCAAGTTTAAGTGCTATTGTGCATGTTTATTTACAAAAAACTAGACAAACACACTAAAGTAACAAATAAACAGACACAAGGGCCCAAAATAAATGATTCAAACAAATGACGAAAACGACTGTACATACTCCCTTCAGTCCAAACAAAGCACAACACACACCAAAACACTAACACTATCCTTCACCAACATTAACTCTGATATTACCACCTGTGATTTCCCTTTTTATACATCTGTGGCTGGAGCCTAATTAATCATAAATCATTCAATTATGGCCCCAGCAACATTCCCACATGTTCTGGCAGGGAGGAAACCCTTTGGTGTAATATCTTATTTATTTTTTTTATTCTATAGCTGCGTATTAAAGCAAATTTAAATGCACAAAAACATAATAAAGCTGTATCTCCATATTTGTGATATTAATAAACTACTCAAGTTGGTTATCATGGTTTATCATGTTACCAGAACCCCTCAATTAAATGACATCCGTATTTAGTTGTGTGTATAGTAAGTGGTTACAAAAAAAAAAGAAAAGGATCGGTATATCTCGGAATACTAAAGTGTAAATACAGTTTAAAAATACGTGTCCAAATATCTGAATTTTAAATCAATTTTTTTTACAGAAAACTAAATTATAAACCAACTTGATTGGAACGTTACAAAACTTTACTTTTGTGTTATCCTTTTGGTTATTAGTTTACTGTGGTTAGTTATTTGTATATTTAACCATCCATTAACATTGCTTTATCTTTGGTTGGCAAAAATATGTAAAACAAGAAACCAAGCCAAATAAAACAAAGGTTTTAGCTTTACCTTATCTGTGCTTTAGTGTTTTTTAAGTTATCAAAGATGATTTTTACAATAATTTTGTCTATCTGTTTTAGTCATTTTTAGGAAACATTCAGTTCTAACTTTAAAATATACCCCTGCCTATCATATACAATTCTAATATAACCTTGATTGAATACAATTAAATGCATGCTTACCAAAGTGGTTTCTATTTTAAACCAGACAAAGACAAGGGGAGACAGTCCTCATGAATCTTCTTGCTGCTGTTGCTGAAGATAATACATCGTGGAGAGGAAGCTCAGTAGATGAGGGCAGTATTACAAACACACATACACACACACACACACACACATACACACACACACACACAAAACCACCTGCTACTGCTATGGGAAAGGCATGTTTTTTAGTGAGGAAATTACCATATACTTTTACCATATAGATAGATAATCTTACATATTTGTTTTTTGTGTTAATTTTAAAATCATTTCTTTTTACTGCATTTCAAAAAGATCATGTGTCATGATGTCGATAGATGACGCTTGCAAATGCTGTGTTTGATGCACAAGGCATCTTTCTTCATTAGTAGTACAATCAGAATTATGCTCTTTTTTGTATGTATTAAAGGAGTGCTTTTCAAGATTTAATAATCTGCAGTATTTGCTAACTTCTTACAAAGACTATCAATATAATCACTGTTCCTCCTTTTCTTTTGTTGAAGATCTTTTGGTTCTTAGTTGTATTTTAAATTTGCTGTAAATTGACACATGTAGTACTTTCAAAAACAATGCTTTTTGCCCTACCTGCAAAACAGACTATGCAAAGATGCCAGGATGCAGGAGTTGATCTGTCGTGTTGCATTTTAAGTATTTTCATTTTCTGCATTAACACAAACAAACAAATGAAGACCCACAAGAAAATATAAACAGCGTTCAGAAGGAATCTATTATTAATAATAGTAATAGTAAAAATAAAAACAGCCGTGCATGCTACCTGTACAGTAATTTTAGCTGGCAAGATGCTCTACATTCATTGTTTTACTGGTCATAGCTTTGCACCTAGTGGCCAGTAGCATCCATTGCAAGTTAAAACAGGTTGATCTCATTTAATGCAGTAAAAGCACCTTTTCCTATTTTGAGGCACCACTAGGAGGCACACATGTAACAGGGATTGTGCTGTACAGTTGCTGACACTGTAGTGTCACCAAAGTGTTTAAACCATTGTTTGTTGACAGAGTGGTGGAAATAACACTCCTACATGTATTTTTGAGACATTCTAGGTTTTACTGTTGGTTTGTGCTGTGGTTAGTGTTTAAACTCCTTGAGACTCTCTGTCTTGTCAGCTACAGTATTTATTTATTTATTTATTTGGCAGATGTCTTTATCCAAGATGACTTATGGTGTGTTACAGGGTTACAATGCAAGCTTAGTATTTAAATACAGCATAGTAAGACAAACAATACCACAAAAATACAAAATGAACTAGGATGCAACTAGTTACAAGAAGTTATATCTACATATGACATATTAACAGTGCAGTAATACAGCGATAGTGCATTAGCTGAGGATCCATTAACACGGTGCATAGGTCAGGGAAGTCCAGTGCATGGTAGGAGGAGATCAAGAGACCTACAAGTACAGTCTAAGTGAGGCTGTGTGGTCCAGTGGTTAAAAAATAGGGCTTGAGCCAGGAGGTCCCCAGTTCAAATCCTGGCTCACTGTTGTAAGTGACTCTGCAGCTGATACATACTTCACACACCCTAGTCTTTGTAAGTCGCCTTGGATAAAGGCATCTGCTAAATAAACAAATAATAATAAAACATACTGTATAGACATCCAGCTGTGAAATGTATACAGTATTTAATTCTCAACTTGGTTAGGAATTATTTATTAAAGCGTTCTGTTATTGATTTCCACTTATCTTCACCGTGACCCAGTAATATTATCACCTCATGTACTTTATTGATCTATGGGACAGATATTCCATTTTCTCTTTGCCTGCCTGCTTGCTTACCATGGACAAATCGATATATTAAAATATCGTATATGATGCAAAATAGTTATTCTTGTTGTTAGATGCTGGAGGCTGTACAGATTTGCCAGCAGAGTCGTTACAATGTTATTTCAGGATGGTATTCTTAACTGCAGGTAGTTTCTGGTAAACAGTGGCCAATTGCATGCTCTGCATCAGTGCAACTCTGGATATTTCTTGTGCTAGAAGCAGCCCTGGCTTTGCAGCATCTGAAGTGAAAAGAGAGGTGGAGCAGGGGGAGAACGCAGCAGCTGAGAGCTGCCAGCAGAATGGTGCCAGCCTTGGCTTTGTACTGCTTCCTCTGCCACGTGCAGTCGCTGGAACTGGACAGCAAGAGCATGGCTCTCTCTATGTGGTACGGCACAAAGCACACCACAAAGACCAGCACGGTAGCCAGGATCTTTCTCCGCACTTGTAGGCTGACGTTTTGATTTCTCATCACTAAATTTCCATCCTGCATCCGCTGAAGATGGTAAACCAGCAGGGTATAAAACGTTAATAGGATGATTAAAATTAAAAAGAACAATGCAATGCACAAGGCGTGTAACAGGTTGTAATTATTCCTGGTTTTGCTGGCAATGAGGTCGAAGCAGGATTTAGCTGGCACAGAGTTTCTTGGAAGGTTGTGAATGAGATTCGATAAGGTTACACAGAGTGTCCCAATCCATGTGAGAGCACAAAGGAATTTGCACATTTTGGGGTTTTTGAATAATTTAAAAAATACATGTTGTGGTCTCACTACACTGGCGTACCGGTTAATACAGATCCACATTAGGAAGCAAATATTGCAGTACAAGTTGATGTAAAAAAGTGATACAGTTGTAAAAATGGTTGCTGTGCACAAGTAGGCATTTGGTTCCCACTCCGAGCTGCGTTGATAATACACTATCCGGAATGGGAAGCTGCAGCATAAAAGCAGGTCTGCAGCTGTCATGTTGATTGTGAAAATCCCAGTCACTGTTTTCTCTGCTTTCCACAAATCCCTTAGAACAGCACCGTTGCTAAGTAATCCAACAATGGTTAAAACACTGTACAACCAGGTGAAGATATCTTTTTGATAGTTGTCAAAAGTGATATTGCATATGTCCGCCATTGAGCTGAAACAAAAACAACATTCCTTGAGTTTCCTGTTTTGTCTTCACCACAGCAGTCAAAACCGAACAAACCAAAGTGCCTTTGAAATGTGTATTTGCTTTACTCCCAACACAAAACAGCAGACCAGTAAACTCAGAACAACAGACCAGAATACAATTGTGAATTACTGGTATACATAAGTGTCTGTAGTAGGCACTGTAGCCATTTAATCCTAGGGTAGTCTATAAACTAACATTTTGCTGAGAGTTATAACTAATATATATATATATATATATATATATAAATTAGCTTTGGTCACTATGTATAAACATCACCAAAGGGTTACATGCAGTTGTTTTTTGTTGTTTTTTTACCATCACTGTCTCAATGACAGAAGGGTCTGTCATATCTACAAACAAAACAGATACAAAAACACTAATCTGACAAGTATTGTAAGATGTATAGTACTTTTAGTTTAATATCTTTTGTGAAAGGAACTGATTTCTCCAACAGTTAGGATAAATAAACATAAAAATATCCATTTGTATTTATTCTCAGAGTTTATCTGGGAATGACCCCTAACTTCCTATCACACCAACTCCTACTTAAATTATATAATGAATGTCTTTTGTGTGTAAACAGGAATGACGCTTTTAGGAACTAAAATGGCATAATTCAGGGAGGAAAATTAATCTCCCGACCTTGCTGTTATCACAAAAAAAGAACAAACTTGTCGCTCTAACACCGGGATAGCCATTTGTCTTATTTATTTATGTATTTTTTTTTTTTTTTTAATGAAAAACAGATTTAAAATCTATCTAAAAAAAAAAAAAAAAAGTAGCGTACCTGTGCTGGTGTAGGTCTCAGTGAGGAAATGGCTTTCACACTGCGTTGGGTCTGAAGTATCAGTTCTCAGAAAATGCCTCAGATTGTGGAAGTAACGAGCAAGGTATGCACATCATTTTCACATGCTGTGATCTATCCATTACATCACATCCTATGTTTTTCAGAATTCAGAGTATTTTTAAGTACTGATGATCTCTCACAGCTTTTATATCTCTTACTTGTATAGATACATAAGAAGGCTGGGGTTTTGATATCGTTTTTGTTTCAGAGCATCATTTTACAGGAGTTTCCTGTGTCCGGTGGGTGGTGTTCATGTCAGAAACACTTGTAGATGCAGTCACAGCTTATACACTCTGAGGAAGCGTGGGTGGCATGAGTGAGCAAACCTGTAAATATTGAAATGCATGACTAGAGAAGTGTTATACAGTGAAGCCTTTTTGTTAAGGCCAGTCAAGGGTCCAACAAAATGTGCTGGTGTAGGTCTCAGTGATAACACTGAAGTCAGTGGAATTGGGATTGTAAAAATATGGCCTTAATTGCAGGGAAGCCTTTGTTCAGATGTTGCTTTTAAGCAAAGTTTCATTGTATTTACAAGTAAACCATCAAATTAAAAAGGATGAACAGAGATAATCCCCTTGGTAGCACAAGCACACTTCTGTTGAAGTCTACTGAATTGTGCATAGCCTTAGAAACAATGAATACAGTGATCACTTGCAGGAACACACTGATACACACCTTTTGGTCATTTCAAATGAATATAGGGGCTAAAAAAGCACACTGCAAAAAGAAATACATTTTTTAACTTGGCTTTTATTTACATTTGATTAATTTTTTTGTTGGTGTGCTCTAAGAGACAAAGACCTGGTGGAACCTTCATTGCTTACCTGTACTATACTCCTTCACCAACAGGTGGAGCTGTGCTCATTTCCCCAGCTGAGAGTACACCATCAGATAGAACATTTCTGTGCATTAGTCATATAAGGTCTTGCTGCATGAAGGTAGAATATTTCTTATCAGAAGAAAAGGGAAACTGAATATTAATCGTTTGCCATAGTTAGTGAAATAGAAAGGCATGTAGTTATATTGTTGTTCCTTCACTGTTAAAGGCACCCTGTGGTCTTTGCCAGAAGGGCAGGTCTAAAGAGGAAGTCAATTAAAACAGTACTTTATTTACAATACTGGAGTTAGGCACATTTTGTAGCTTACATTTAAAAAAAAAAAAAACTTTTCTAATGTACCATTATTGAATTAAGTGGCGGATTGCACATTTAACAAGTTTCATGATGTTTCAACAAAGAAACCCAGACTACTCAAAACTAATATTAATTTGTGCACTCCTTAAAACTAAACACAGGACCACAATGTTACTTTAAAAATGGTATATAGTCAGGGGTTCACAAAACTTTTATCATTAGGTTGTCACGCGAGTACCAGCAGAAATGGTTTGGTACTCTCCAGAATTAGCTTGTCCGTATTGCTGGTTATTACAGTTCAACAAATCGCCCACATTCTGTATTTATTTCAATAGCCTACCACCATATTCCTGTCCTGGGGATTCAAAAGTAAAAACCAAAACACTGTCACTTTATTAGTGTTGTTGAACACTGTAATTTTATTAGTGTTAGCGTGACAACACAACAGTATTTAACTGAGGGGGTGAAAATATTATTTTAAGTATATTGCTTCAGTACATGTATTTCTTTTAAACTCATCCGCTCTCAGTTTAGGAAGTGAAGTGAAGTGTCAGCGAGCTTCACAACATCACTCCCTGTAACTGCATCCCTCTTCTCTGAATGGATGGCTTAATAAAGATCCCTGCTACCATTTCGTTGTTTCAAGTGCCCATTAAAGAAAATTATTGCTGTTATGAACTGGAGTAGTTCCACCTGTCGCTCTCCATGTTGTAATAAAAACTCGACACAGCCAATGGTGGCACTAGCAGGGAGGGACTTTTTAGTTAAATTGGAACCCTGACCCGGAATAGAAAACCCTGAGTCTCCGGGGAAAATCGGGAGGTTAGGCAGGTGTGGGTCACAGCAGATAATATGCTTGACCTTGCAAGTGTGAGCACCCTTTCTGCCTTTATGAAAAATGCTTTCCTGTTCAAAAATGTTCTGCCAGTATGCTTTTGCGTCTTAAAAAACAATCTGGAAGTCCACTTGTTTTTTTTTTTTTTTATTCGTATGCATGCGTACCTGTTACGTGAACCCATGTTTGTAGTTGGTCTGTACAAGTACTCTTGAGTACTTTTTGCATGTTTTTTGTTGGCAGGTATTAAATTAAACCTATTCAAAATGTGTTGAAGTGCTACAAATTGAGTTATTTATTGACAATTAATACACAGTGCTGGTGTTATATTCCTTCAGTGGTCAACAGTATTGACATGCTGAATACAAAACTCAGATTTTTATATACATGTATACATGTTATGCACATACAAATTACATAGTTTACTCAGAACAGTCTTTCCCATCGACTTTCATCGTGTAAATAAGGTTACCTTTAGCTATCATTTTATTTTTTTATTTGTGTGCAGCACGCCATCCATTCTGCAGAGCAGCTGATAAGATTTTGTGCATTATAAATCTTATATGCTTGCCATAAATAATGCAAGCCTGGGAAGTGCAAGGGCATTTTATGAGGGAGTGAAATGTCTGATCTGGCTTTCAATCAACAAACGATTGATTCAGTAGGTTCTCTGCAAGAGGTTTAATCACAAATACATATATTATTTTAGATACATTATTTGAAAGTTAACAAAGGTTGAGAGTAGATTCTAGTTCTTCTCACTAGCGTGTATTTCTATTCAGAAGTGGATTATTTCAAATCACCACAATTACATCATGTTAAAGTTGCTGCAGATTAAGCTCCGGTTTAGGGAAGTTATTACCAGTTCCTCTTCCTCTTGGGGTATAGTGCATAGCCTGCAGTAATTCTTCATGTAAGGGTCAGTCCTCTTTGCTACCCCCTCTTGTTTGTTGTGTTAATATGTACAGAACCTTAAAGCGTCCCAGTTCACAGCCATCAGTAAAATATATGAAAAGTTTTGAGTTAACCTTGTACTTTAAAAAAAATATATATATATATGGTGAGCCTCACTTTTTGTACTTTTTAAATAAGACTTTATAGGGACACTGCAAAAAAAAAAATTAAAGTAGTACGGTCTGTTCTGCCCCCTGCCCCCCTCCACACAGGTTTGAAACCTGTTGCATGTTAACCAAGTGTTAAAACAATAACAATAAAAAGTTGTGAATATAAGGTATGAGGTCTGTTCCCAAGGACTTTTTTATTTCATTTTTCTGTCTTGACCTCCTGCTCACCTACAGATTGTTTTTCAAGATGTTTAATGTAGATGACTGTGAAATAATGACACTATAAATCATGTATTGTATCTTAAGGCAGGCCTTCAAACCAGTTGAGGGTAAGCAAATTAAGAAAATAAACTGTTCAGCAGTGTTGTTCTATCACTCAGAGTGAGAGACATGATCCTAAATGTTAGTGATATCTGCGCTGTTCCAGCAAAAACAGTTTTAGGCAGTAGTTTTTATATATCACATCGCAATGCTGCACAGTTTCTGCTGCCGGTTTTAACAATTGCAACAGCCAGTGTTCTGACAGAAATACAAAAATTGTGAGAGTATAAAACCAGCAAGAAACGGCACATTTACAGAAAGTAAAAGATCACCTGCTGTTCTGAATAGTTTCTTACTAGTTCACATGTGTTTCCACAGTCTCAAATGTGTTGATTTTATTAGACACCTGTGCATAAATTTGAAAGTTACATGTGATGCTGACCGGTTAAAATATAAGAATATTTAAATATTAATTTAATAAGAAATGAGTAACAATCGGTAACTATCACAATATACATTTTAGAAACAGTCAAAGAGTAATAATAAATCATTTACGCTTTCTCTATTGTTTAAGAACGTAATATAGGTTCTCCACTACTCCACAAGATTATTATAATTGGTTATATCTCAGCATATCTCAGACCTGAATGAACCTGCTTACAGAGGGAGGGAGCCGTGTGGAGTAGTGTTTAGGGCTCTGGACTCTTGACCGGAGGGTCATGGGTTCAATCCCAGGTGGGGGACACTGCTGCTGTACCCTTGAGCAAGGTACTTTACCTAGATTGCTCCAGTAAAAACCCAACTGTATAAATGGGTAATTGTATGTAAAAATAATGTAATTGTATGTAAAAAAAATAATAAATAAATAATGTGATATCTTGTAACAATTGTAAGAAATTAATAATAAATATGTCTTACATATGAAATAGATTGTGTATGAATTAATTCAACAGTACACTCGCCGAGCATGGGGATCAGGACAGGGCTTGTGACAGTCAAAATGTAGCTCAAGTTTTCAGCTATCCGTTTATCTCTGTAAAATCTACTACAAGTAGCCAGTTTTGTTTGGACCTACATGTTTGTGTTCAACTTTGCGTATTTTATAGATTGACTGGTGAGCCTGCGACTACGGACATTATAGTCCCCTGTTGGTAACCATAGTTCTTCCATATCTATAAAATAACTAAGACGGTAGTTAATGCTATGGTAGTTAATGCTACGGTAGTTAATGCTACAGTAGTTAATACTACAGCATTTGAGGTGAATTCGGAAGTAAAGTAGCGTCAGGGAGCTTAGATGGCAAAAAAAAAACTGCAGCTTCCAGATTTTTTTTTTGCATTATTTGATTAACCTTTCTGAACTTCACTGCATCCCTTCTTGTAATATTATTAGGCTTCCAACCCAGAATGGCTGGGAATCCTATTGTTATTGTAAAGACTTTTTTATTATTATTATTATTTTTTTTTTTTATTCATCCCTAGACAAACTGCTCCAGCTCAAATGCCGTGTAACCAATCAACATCGAACTTGGCAGGTATCATCCCGGGCTGAATACAATTCAGATGGTAAAAAATTGCACTTCTCCATCAACCAAGATACAGCCTGACGCATTTTTCTGAAAAAACTTTCAAAATCATCTTCTTGGGAACCAGTGAATCGATTCATCTGAAACTTCACATATGTCATCAACAACCAAACCTGCTTCAAGTTTTGCGAAGCAGAAATTGCTGCGATAAATTTTAATATCAAAATGACTGCCACCAAATTCGCTGAAACGCGGCCCAAAAATCAAACTGCTTCTGTTTGAAAACCGTTTAACCAACTAACTGTGAACTTGATAGGCATCATCCTGGGGACAATGGAATTCAAATAGGGCAAAATGGTGTTCTTTTGTAAAACAAGATGGCCTCCAGACCTACATTTTCTTCTTAAATTTAAAACCGCTTCAGTTGAAAAACTGTTTATTTGATTAACTCCAAAGCTGACAAGCATCATCACTGTGTCAATACAATTGACTTTTTCAAAAATGATGTTTGTGCCTAAACCAGTATGGCTGCCAGACGCATTTCTTTAAAAACCTTTCAAAATCTTCGGTCAAATGTAAAACTAGCTTATAACTCCTTACAGAGTGCAGGTAGGTTAATGGTTACTATGGAACACATATAGAAGCCCATATATGCTCTATTCAAAAATTGCCTTCACCGTGACCTCGCCTTAAAGTCAAATGCAAAAACTGGCTTATAACAAAAAATGTACTTTCAAATCACTTGGTGTGGAAGTTAATCCACATTGATTGGTACTCAGTTGTATCGATGACGGCAATCAAAATAAAGGCAGCTTTTCTTGTTGTGGAGTTTTCAAAAACACAATCCTTCAAAAATTGTCTATTTTAACACACATTCACACAACCCCATACACACAAGATGCACATTTGCACTTCTGGAATTTTATTTCTGAAATACAAAAACTATTCTTAGTACTGAGTTGGCGAAGTGTAATGCTATTCTTAAAATTCCTCCTGTGGAAATAAAACCTTAAATGTGCAGTTCCAGCAAGCAAGGTTTAATTGCATGACAGCAGTCTGTTGCTTTCTTTACTAATGGATCAGATATACCATAGCAAAGGGTCTTGATTTCAATGGCTTAAATCTACACAAGTAGATTATTTGATTCTGTTCAAAATACATGTTTTTATAAGAAAAAGAAAACTAAGAAAAGTCATGCCTTTTGAAGCAATGTCTTCCTTCCAAAAGTGAAGTGGGCTTCTTCAGTTTTATACTATTGTCACAAACTGTTTCCAATGTATCTAATTAACATCTTTTTTGAGCTTCTGTCAGCCATCGAATACAACTATATTTTATGCAAACATTATATGCATAACAAATATGTTTAACAGAAGGCATGCATGTTGCCTTGTGGATTTGGTGTCACTTTTTTCTGACTTACAAACCACAATAAGCTCAATAAATTTGTTCTTACAGTTCTCATTCAAAGTGATCACAAAATAACCCCAAAATGATATTTATTTATTATTTGTTTATTTTTCAAATATGAATATAGAATACAGTACTGTGAAGCCTGATGATGCAGAAGAAGAAATAAATAAATACACTGTTTTTAAAACTAGTGCTCGGACAAACATGGAATTTTCATGTTGAGATATTGGTTCGAGATTTAGATATGCGTTCGGATATTCGTTCATTTTCAAAACTTTATCAAAGCCATTGTATGAAACACTGTATTAAGCAGAAAAATATCCCAAAAGTAAGAAAGGCCTTATTTTAACCTTGTGAATTGACTACAAACTACAGTAGTTAAATCTTGTGTGTTTTTCAATTAAAAACAAAGTAGGCAATGCATTTTTTTAAAATAATCTGCAGTCCAATGTCAAAAAATGTTGACACTGTCTTTACAATTTTTTTTTTTAAATCCATTAATCCTTTTTTGCCCATTTTAATAATTACTTTGCATGAAATAAAAACTATAACATGTTTATTGTTTGCCTTTAGTTTGCAAGTCCAAGTAATTGTTTCTCCTTTCTTAAGAAAAATCCAAAATTCCGTAACGAAAGTATATGACCACATTTCTTTTATCCGTAGAGAAAAAAATTGCGAAGTATAACTAAAAAAAAGTATAACAGACAGTTGGCACCAAAACCATTCCTGTTTTTCTTACATATTAGATTTACATTTACATATTCTTGTTCAGACGAGAGACGACTGCGTAGCATGTTTACTATAAGTCCTGCAGTTGAAAACACCCTCTCTGCTGGGACAGAAGTTGCAGGAATGCACAAATATGCCTCCGCTAATGCTCCAAGCTTCTTGAAACGACATTTGTTTGTCCTCCACCATAGAAGCGCATCCTGATCCAGTGAAATGACCTGACATGGTGCTTCTGAAATGTCTCTGTTCGTTGGTAGACAGGAAACAAGTTCCCCTAACTTGGCTCTTCCAGCCAGCCGTATATTGGGATCAACACATTTTAAGTGTTTATGTCGTGGGTCCAATGCTGTCGCAATCAGTGCTACTTTTCCAGCTGTTTCTAAGCTTGACACTGCCATTCACGTTTCAAGTGATTCTGTAACCTGCTGTTTTGAACCGCATCACCTTGTGGCATTCACCAGGCACACATCTCAAATGCTTTGACAGCAGTGTGGTAATAATGGGGTACACCATTGAGATGGACCCATCTGATTCCCCAGAAAGAGCAGTTGTTGCGCATTTCAAGGTCTGTAAAACCGGCAGAAGCTCCTCAATTATCTGCCAGTTTCCATCGGTCAGCTCGAGTGTACGTGCATCAGCCAATTTTGTGAAATTTCTGTCAGATAATACAGCAGAAATTTCCCATCTTTGTTCCTGTAGACGCTCAAACATATCACCGAGTTCCAGCGTGTTCGACAATATTGCACAAGGTGATGTTCAGGCACGTTCTGCTGTTGCTGTTTTGCTTGTAAAGCCTTACTAGCAACCATGCTGTGATGAAAGTGTGATACTAAACGGCTTGCACCACTTATGACTTGATTGACACTACCAACTTTGAAGCCATCATTAATAGCCAACTGTAAGGTGTGTGCAA
The DNA here is from genome assembly GCF_902713425.1 of Acipenser ruthenus. Lineage (NCBI taxonomy): Eukaryota > Metazoa > Chordata > Actinopteri > Acipenseriformes > Acipenseridae > Acipenser > Acipenser ruthenus. Next base: position 38,076,484 of record NC_081196.1, read on the forward strand.
AACATGGACTTGACTCACAGTCAGGAAATTCAGTGTTTGCTAAAACTACATTAGCGTCATTGTCATGAATGCAACAACAACTTTGTTTCTAATATCCCACACTTCAGTAGCTATGTTCAGCAAGTTTGCACGGTTTTCTGCAGTATGCCTGTCAGTCGTAGCTCGAGTTTGCAACACAGCGCTTTGTAGTTTCCAATCGGTAATGTAATGGCATATAATAGTCACATAGGACTCGGTATTTAATGCAGTCCATGAATCAGTTGTAATTGCCTCTTTTTCTGCAGCTTCCAATTTCTCACTAACAGCAGTGACACAATCTTTTATTTTTTTCAAGTCTAGCAGTTCCGGTTTTATGTGTTGGCACAACATATTCTGACTCAATAAATCCCATCAGCTCCCGAAATCCCTCACCGTGTACAAAGCTTATTGGAAGCATGTCCTTCGCTGTCATTTTTGCGATGAGATCCGTTGTTTTCTCCGAATCTATCACAGTGGCGTCGGCTGCAAGCAAAATATGTAATTGTCGTTTGTTTTGTTCCGCCATCTTCGCTTTCTTTTAAGGCAGCTGTTGGGTGTTTGTATTTCAAGTGGTTAATCATGTTAGCAGTTGATTTGTGGTATACCAGTGATGTTGTATAGATATTACACTGTACTGTATTCTCATCTTGCTGGTCAAAATACTTCCACACTGAACTCCCTATTTGAGGTTGGTTTAAACTTACCAGTAGCCATTTTTTCTGCTTCACCTTTGTCCATGTGTTTGTTTTAGCCAATAGCTGTACCTGTTTTTTAGCTTGTAGAAAAATGACAGACACACGCCCATCTTTTTTGAAAGATACGGCAAATAAACATGAATCGCAAATAGCCTTTTTCTGTACACAAATATGTATTTTGCTATTCAAATACTTAATTAATTTTCATGTACTCGTGTGATCGAGTGAGTATAAATCTAGCAAGAAAAAACATAAGGACAGTTCACCAATTGTTCTGAATAGTTTCTTGGTAGGTAATAGAGTTAAATTTATGTTATTGTTATTCCTCTCTGTTAAATTTTCCTTTGCCTTAGCATGTCATATTTCACGAGATGCTGGTTCAGTCAGGTTTATCTACAGGTAGTTGTTTGTTTTATATTCCATGTTTATATACAGGTAGTTTGTTTTATATTCCATGTTTTAATGTCTTTCATTCCTTTACAGAATGGACGTTACTATCGTTTTAAGCAGACCATTTAACCCAGTATAAATCTGTCAAGGATAGACAGTTTCATTGTCTTGTTGTTTTTAAAAGTTTGTTTTCAACCTTATAGTACATTAGGAGTGTCTCACACTGTTCCACCAGGAGTCAAGCTAGTTTTTAGCAAAGTCATGTTCCTGTTTTTAGGAGCTGAGGATTTCCAGCAGATGTTGAAGGTCCCTTTAGATTCCTGTAATTGACCGTTTCTGGAGGAATGAATGAATTATGCTGAAACTCGCCCGAGTGCTACTGGTCGCCTGGGAAGCTTTCGCTTGCTGGTGCTCTGTGGTGGAGCTGTTGGTTGTACTTGCATATGATGGAATGTTTCTGCACAGGAGTCTGACGGTCATCTTGCGCACAGAGCCTGACAGCAGAAAGAACATGACTGGATCCAGGCAACTGTTTAGAGTGGAGAAGAGCAGGGCCACCTCATTGGTTTTGTCGATGATGTTCATCCAGTAGCAGGTAGTGCCATAGATCTGGGACCAGATGTAGATTACACGAAAGATGTGATATGGAACGAAGCACACCGTAAAGATAAAAAGCACAAAAAATGATTTTTTTGCCGTTCGTCTATACTTGTAGGAATTGGGCAGGTCTGATTTCTCCATAGAAAGTTTGAAAAGCTTCTTAGCAATTTGACCATAAGAGAGCATTAGAGAAATATAAACTATCCAAAAGACGACAACCATTGCAAGGTTAAAGAAAGCTTTCCATTTGGCATTCTGTCTGCCCTTGTATTGGAAACATTTACTGTCCTTCTCGTTGCCTTCTGGTTTGCTGATCATGGGTATAATGAAAGCAATGGCCATACCCCAGGTGATGCAACATGTGATGATGCTCCATTTGGTCTTCTGCAGTTTGTACTGCTGTACAGAGCGTTGGATTTTGATGTATCGGTCCACACTGATGAACCCAAGCAGGGTGATGCTGATGTACATGTTCATGTAGAACATGTTGCCGACCACTTTACAGAAGGTCTGGCCCAGCATCCACTGGTTTTTGGTGCTGTGGTAGATGATGCGGAAAGGCAAGCAGATAATCAGGATTAGGTCAGCAACAGCTACGTTGACAAGGAAAACATGGACAGAGTTCTTCTTTGAGTGGACGCAGAGGAAGACATACAGGGCTAAGACATTTCCTAACAGTCCAAAGACAAACATGAGTGAGTAGACCAAGGCTAAAGGAATGCTCATAGAGTCATCGTTTATAACGCATGTGGTGGTGTTGGGCTCCAGTGTTGTATTTACAGTGCTTGTACTCTCTGTAAAGCTGTAGAGGAGTGAATCATTTGAAGTCCCTAAATTAATGATTGTCATTTTGTAGTGGATAGCTGTCTTTGTGTTTGACAAAGGAAGTAATCTTCAATCCTGTAAAACAAGAAAGCATAATCTTTTGTTGGTATGAAATGTTAAAATGGAAGTTACTAATAGCAAGACAAAATATCTTTAACAATATTTAAAGATAGTACATCCTGCCTAGGACTTTGTGTCATTGAATGGAAACTTTAAGAAGTATGGTAAAGCACAGGCATTGTAAAACTGCAAATTTACAGTGCACATTTTCCCTGGCAAGCTTTTATAAAAGAATAAATAGGCTAAAAAAATGAATAAATAATAATTCTCAAAACATTAATTTAGTTTACTTTTACATAGTCAAAAAATACTCTAGCAACAACTATATATATATATATACAGTACTGTGCAAAAGTTTTAGGCAGGTGTGAAATGCTGTAACGTAAGAATGCTTTCAAAAATAGACATGTTAATAGTTTATATTTATAAATTAACAAAATGCAAAGTGAGTGAACAGAAGAAAAATCTACATCAAATCAATATTTGGTGTGACCACCCTTTGCCTTCAAAACAGCATCAATTCTTCTAGGTACACTTGCACACAGTTTTTGAAGGAACTCAGCAGGTAGGTTGGCCCAAACATCTTGGAGAACTAGCCACAGTTCTTCTGTGGATTTAGGCAGCCTCAGTTGCTTCTCTCTCTTCATGTAATCCCAGACAGACTCGATGATGTTGAGATCAGGGCTCTGTGGGGGCCATACCATCACTTCCAGGACTCCTTGTTCTTCTTTACGCTGAAGATAGTTCTTAATGACTTTCGCTGTATGTTTGGGGTCGTTGTCATGCTGCAGAATAAATTTGGGGCCAGTCAGATGCCTCCCTGATGGTATTGCATGATGGATAAGTATCTGCCTGTACTTCTCAGCATTGAGGAGACCATTAATTCTGACCAAATACCCAACTCCATTTGCAGAAATGCAGCCCCAAACTTGCAAGGAACCTCCACCATGCTTCACTGTTGCCTGCAGACACTCATTCGTGTACCGCTCTCCAGCCCTTTGGCGAACAAACTGCCTTCTGCTACAGCCAAATATTTCAGATTTTGACTCATCAGTCCAGAGTACCTGCTGCCATTTTTCTGCACCCCAGTTCCTGTGTTTTCATGCATAGTTGAGTCGTTTGGCCTTGTTTCCACGTCGGAGGTATGGCTTTTTGGCCGCAAGTCTTCCATGAAGGCCACTTCTGACCAGACTTCTCCGGACAGTAGATGGGTGTACCAGGGTCCCACTGTTTTCTGCCAATTCTGAGCTGATGGCACTGCTGGACATCTTCCGATTGCGAAGGGAAGTAAGCATGATATATATATATACAGTGCCTTGCAAAAGTATTCAGACCCCTGACCCAATTCTCTCATATTACTGAATTACAAATGGTACATTGAAATTTCGTTCTGTTTGATATTTTATTTTAAAACACTGAAACTCAAAATCAATTATTGTAAGGTGACATTGGTTTTATGTTGGGAAATATTTTTAAGAAAAATAAAAAACTGAAACATCAGCTGCAGAGTCACTTACAACTAAGTCTTGCCCGAAAGACGGAGCACAAGGAAGTTAAGTGCCTTACTCAGGGTCACACAATGAGTCAGTGGCTGAGGTGGGATTTGAACCGGGGATCTCCTGGTTACAAGCCCTTTTCTTTAACCACTGGACCACACAGCCTCCTAATCAGTTGTGTTGTATTGTGTCCTGTGGTGCCCCCCACCCCCTCCCCTGTTTATAACACACTTTGGTTATAACAGTCATATTTTGTGTCCCAAGAGAACTGCGTTATAGCGAGGGAGCACTGTACCTATATCTATCTATCTATACCTATATCTATCACTGTACCTATATCTATCTATCTATACCTATATCTCTATCTATCTATCTATCTATCTATCCATCCTATATATATATATATATATAAATATAGGGATGGATAGATAGATAGATAGATATAGGTGTAGATATATTTTAGTGCAGAAAAATAATCTACTTCTGTGGAGTCAAGCAATTGAAATCAAGACCCTGTGCTGTTAGTAATTAGAGCAATAGACTGCTGTCATGCAATTCAATCTTTCTTGCTGAGAATTTCGGATGAAATTTATAAATAAGTCATCATAACCCTTGATAGAATTACAGCTTTATTATGCCTAGTTGTATGTACATTATTCCTGATGTTGTTGTTGTTGTTGTTGTTGTTGTTGTTGTTGTTGTTGTTGTTATAAGAACATAGTGTAGCCGGTAGCCTACAATATAGAAGATGGTTGAAAACATTACATGTTTCCAACCATTAACCACATTCTTCTTACCCACTGCTTACTAAATATCTGGTTACAACATTTAATGTGGCATGAGTCATTGCAGTCACCATTGCAAAAACAGGTAAAATGAAGAACAAATAGCCTACCCTGTCATAAGTGTGGAGTACATTATTTGGAGTTCTGTTGCTCTATTGGGGTCAGCGAGGTTATTCGTCTATTTACTGAGCCATGGGTCTGAGAGTGGTTAAACTGGCAATAAATACCACATCCCTATTTTCATAATGATTCCTTTACCCTATAACTTGTTGGACAGTAGCATATAATGAAAGTTGTACTGAATAGCAATTCAGTCACTGAAAGCTGGTGAGCCATGAAGCAGCATACAGTATCATAATTGTTATTTATAATTAGATGTCTTGCTTGTAATTAACAGAAAAAAAAGTCGTCAAGTTCCCTTGATGTGTAATGTCTTGCCACCACACATAACAAAACAGTCTTCAGGAAAAGATCCCCCATGCACTTCTGTCATATTATTTCTGAACTACAAATACGATGGACTGAAGACTGTTGCTGAAATGTAATTGAAATTTAAAATTCCTCCCTTGCAAGCAAAACTCAAAAAATGTGCATATCCAACAAGGAAGATGTAATTGAATGACAGCAGGCTATTGCACTTTTCACAAATGAACCAGGTATACAGTACCATAGCACAGGGTCTTGATTTCCATTGCTTAAATCTACACAAGTATTATTTAATTATGCACAAAGTATGTTTGGAATGAGAAATACTCACCTGTGGAGCTCCTGGCATGTGACGTGCCTTCCTTCCAAAAGTGAAATGGGATTAGAAATAAATTATTTGCATATAGCTCATGACATTTCCTGTCCCAATCTTCAACTTTTACACAGTACTCTGTGTTCTTCTTTCTGTTTTAGTCATGCTGCTACCACAAACTGTTTCCTACTTTTTGAGTAATTCTGCTGACTCCTCCTTTTTATTGACTGGCTCTATCAAACATTACAGACGTGCTCAAATTTGTTGGTACCCTTACAGCTCATTGAAATAATGCTTCATTCCTCCTGAAAAGTGATGAAATTAAAAGCTATTTTTATCATGTATACTTGCATGCCTTTGGTATGTCATAGAATAAAGCAAAGAAGCCGTGAAAAGAGATGAATTATTGCTTATTCTACAAATATATTCTAAAATGGCCTGGACACATTTGTTTGTACCCCTTAGAAAAGATAATAAATAATTGGATTATAGTGATATTTCAAACTAATTAGTTTCTTTAATTAGTATCACACATGTCTCCAATCTTGTAATCATTCAGCCTATTTAAATGGAGAAAAGTAGTCACTGTGCTGTTTGGTATCATTGTGTGCACCACACTGAACATGGACCAGAGAAAGCAAAGGAGAGAGTTGTCTGAGGAGATCAGAAAGAAAATAATAGACAAGCATGGTAAAGGTAAAGGCTACAAGACCATCTCCAAGCAGCTTGATGTTCCTGTGACAACAGTTGCAAATATTATTAAGAAGTTTAAGGTCCATGGAACTGTAGGCAACCTCCCTGGGCGCGGCCGCAAGAGGAAAATTGACCCCAGATTGAACAGAAGGATAGTGCGAATGGTAGAAAAAGAACCAAGGATAACTGCCAAAGAGATACAAGCTGAACTCCAAGGTGAAGGTGCGTCAGTTTCTGATCGCACCATCCGTCGCTTTTTGAGCGAAAGTGGGCTCCATGGAAGAAGACCCAGGAGATGAGTCAAAACTGGAGCTTTTTGGCAAGTCACATCAGCTCTATGTTCACAGACGAAAAAATGAAGCTTTCAAAGAAAAGAACACCATACCTACAGTGAAACATGGAGGAGGCTCGGTTATGTTTTGGGGCTGCTTTGCTGCGCCTGGCACAGGGTGCCTTGAATCTGTGCATGGCACAATGAAATCTCAAGACTATCAAGGCATTCTGGAGCGAAACGTACTGCCCAGTGTCAGAAAGCTCTGTCTCAGTCGCAGGTCATGGGTCCTCCAACAGGATAATGACCCAAAACACACAGCTAAAAGCACCCAAGAATGGATAAGAACAAAACATTGGACTATTCTGAAGTGGCCTTCTATGAGTCCTGATCTGAATCCTATTGAACATCTATGGAAAGAGCTGAAACTTGCAGTCTGGAGAAGGCACCCATCAAACCTGAGACAGCTGGAGCAGTTTGCTCAGGAAGAGTGGGCCAAACTACCTGTTAACAGGTGCAGAAGTCTCATTGAGAGCTACAGAAAACGTTTGATTGCAGTGATTGCCTCTAAAGGTTGTGCAACAAAATATTAGGTTAGCGGTCCCATCATTTTTGTCCATGCCATTTTCATTTGTTTTCTTATTTACAATATTATGTTGAATAAAAAATCAAAAGCAAAGTCTGGTTTCTATTAAATATGGAATAAACAATGGTGGATGCCAATTACTTTTGTCAGTTTCAAGTTATTTCAGAGAAAATTGTGCATTCTTCGTTTTTTGTGGAGGGGTACCAACAAATTTGAGCACGTCTGTATATATTAAAAAAAAATGAAAAAAATGTTCTAACACCATGTATAATGCTGCTGAAAATATTAAATGCACTTTTAAAAATGTGCAAATTATCAATTTGGAAACAAACAACACTGAGAAGATAGCCATGCTGGTTTGGTAATAATTTCTTTCTGAGAAATAGTGAATAATTATTTGACATTTCAAGTGAGCTCCTAAAACAAGTTCTCATAGTTCTTCTGCGATGAGGTCACAGAATGACACACACATTATTTATTGAGTTTTATACGGCTGACAGAAATGTTGTTATGCAGACTAAGAAGATAAATACACTGTTTATTAAACAGGATGAACCAAAGGGTTTTCTTTTTTTGTTTTGTAACTATTACTATTTCTAACAACTGATGTTTTTGATTTCTAAAGACATTTTTCAGTTCTCGTTAATTGTGGTTAAACTTGGAGCTGTGTGTCAGACGTAAGTTTAGCTTGCCTATTGGGTAGGAGAAGAGTTGCAGTCTTACATTTTGGGAGAGATGGATTCACAATGGGTCTTGTAGTAAATGTGCCAGTTAATGCATTAGAGTCCGATGCATTCACTGGCACATTAGTACATTTATGAATATGCACCTTGGAATGTTGGAATGCACTTTTGAACCTCTTTGGCCTCACTCAGAAAGTATAGGTAGAAGTATTTGAACACCTCATAGCTACTGGTGCAACTGCATGTCAAATTTTATCAAGCCTTAAGTTGTGTACCCCAGCAAGTGAGGTAGACCACTAAGCTTTTTAATTGTGGCTCTCTTTCTTTACCGGAAATAAAAACACAGTAACTCAGCTTGGCTAAATCTTCAGTCATATACAAGAGAGCGATGTACAGCTGCTATTACACTTTAATTAAAGGTTTTTACCACCGGGTAATGTCTTGATCCCTGTATCTATGTCTTATAAATATACCTTATAATATGAAGGGTTGTTTTTGTTTTATGGTGCTTAGTCCTAGAATGCATGTAGGTGCCAGTTTTAGAAAGATGTCTCATTTAGCTGTACACTTGCATATTGCAAGATGTTAGCAATTGCTACTGAAGAATGCCGTCTGTGATGACAGCGGTACTTTTTGGAAGAGAGGGCTTTGGAGTGGCAAGGAAGGTAGAGCAAAGTGCATGCATATTAGGGGTGCAAGTCGGTTATGATCGGTTCCATTTTCTTTTTTTTTTATTATCAACTCTTTCAGCTGTTTTTAACGTCTAGTTGGTTTTACGGTAAAACTGAACAGGACATACCATTATTACACACATGTCGTTTTTTGTTTTTTTGTCAGCTGTGACAAATAAGCTCAATACAGTGTCATTGCATCACTCATACCAATGTATATAATACAATTAAACGCAATGTAGAAAGATTAAAATAATGTAATGAGAAACATTCAACTTTTTTATTTATTATTTTCCTTGTACCCCCATTATCGCTGTGTCACAAGTGGCAAATCACGTCTGAGTTGAACTGCAGCTCATGGTTTTCAGATTTACCAAATTGCAAATTTAGGCAGTTGACATATTGGCTTCAAAGTGAGAGGTGTTTGGCAGCATTTTAACATAGTTTCTGAGGAAACACTTCAAATTTAAAATGTCACCTAGATTTATGTCAGCAAAATACTAAAGTTAGAACTCTGGCCTGCCGCCAGTACCCTAAAAAACACATGCAAAGTTCTCGTTTTTTATGCTGGTTTATTAGAGCCTGTTACTATAATACATATGCCTCTATGGGTAAAGTACTTGAATTCAATCAATATGCAGCTAGAATGCAGCAACAAAGTAATCAGACAAATTAAACTAAAATCAATACAAGCACAGTAAATGAAGCTAACTTAAAAAATAAACCAACCTGCTCACAGAAGCTTCTGATTTAGATGCTTTTTTAGATGATTTAGATGCAAATATCTGATTCTAGATATTTGTCGGCAGTTATTTCCAGTTTCACAATGGTTTGGGACCTCAACTAACATTTTATATTAACTAACAATACTTTAGTATTTGGCTGTTTTAGTCAGTTTAGCATAATTTATTACATTTTTTTATCAAGTCTACACAGAGTAATTTAACAGAGGGGACAAACTCAACTTTTTCAGCTTTTCACTTCTTAGGATGCTTTTTTTTTTTTAAACAAATGGTTTAGAGTGGGTTGCGGTACACAGGCCTAGTGTTTGCATATGCCTGCTAGTACTAGTAGCACGGTATTATTCAGTTTGGAATTTGATGCATATTTTGGTTTTGGTTTGGGGAAAATCCTAACCATTACATCCCTAATGCATATACCACCCTGTTTGAAGGTGCCGTTTGGGATAATTGATGTCTGAATAATATATGCTCCATTTCATGTTTTCAATATTATGACACCGAATGCTTGGTTGGGTGTAAGTAGGAGAACATGTACTCTTTAAATATGTATGCAAGATAAAGTGTGAGCCTGTGGCAGCATGGAACAGGGGCACGTACACACACACGCACACACAAACACATAGACACGCTCATCCTTAAGCCTATGTTTTAGGAGGAAAAAGCCTGGAAGTGGCTCTGGCATAAAGCACTTGTCAATTGGAAATCTGTCTTTTGGTTTTATCCCTGCCTCCCATGCCTGCTATGTTTACAGTGCGTCCGTTCATTAACAGGCATTATCTTTCTTTACAGCCTCACTGCGTTTTGCTTGCATCGAAAGAGAATTCAGCTCCTGTGAAGCTCGGAGGTTTTGGAGTGGCTATACAGCTTGGAGAATCCGGATTGGTTGCTGGAGGTATTCTTTTTTTAAATTCATCCAAGCTGCCTTTATACATGTTTAACATAAGAGCAAGCACAAAATGAGTCAAACAGAACATTTTGACCAATGTAAAATATTGCTGAAAGTGAATAGTTATGTTTTCCCACAGTTTGACAGGTAATCAAGAATAGCCAAGTTCACAGGTGAATTTAGCACTCTCTTGGGCAAATTTATATTGTATACATCATCGTATTGTATTCATGTGACAGATTGCAAAGTGTGTCCCTATTTAGAAAAAAGGACGAAATTTAGCAGAGAATTTAAATCATCTAAAGGAGGCACTGCTCAATGGTAGAGCGAGAACCAATCACATACTGCAAAAAATCATCTGTATCTGTGGTTCTGTATATTTTAAGATAAACTTATTTTGTTTGTATTGATGGTTGTGTAGTGTGTATTGTTTCTTTAATTAACTGTTAGTATTATTAAAAACAGTGATTTGTTGTTTATGGAGAAAACAAAAAAAGGGTTAATGGTTTCTCAACCAAAAATAAAAAGACCACAAGATCTTGACATACATGTTTAAAGAAAGCACAGTTCCTTGTTTTTATTCAGAGAATCAGGGAAGTGAAAACAAAAAAGTTCATTCTGTATTGTTATGGGATACAAGTTACATCATTAAGTGGAGACATTCACTCCATAATGACCTGACAGAGATACCAGAACCAAATCATTCAGCGATGATTTTTGGTACATAAGCATTTGTTGCTTCCTGAAGCTTTAGATAAAAGCCAGACCTTTTAAAAAAGAAAGAAAGCAAGAAATTAAAATCAAGAAAAGTATGATTCATTCTAATGAAGCTTATGTGCATGTGATCTGCATAATTGTAGATTTAAAAATAAAAGTTACAATCCTGTGTGATATTGGTCAATAAATGCACATACTGGTTCAAAAGAGGACTGTAGTTGTGGCAGGCCTTGGTTTGAAACCTGTTTATGTCATCAGTGAAATAAATTTGGAGGAGATGGTCAACATCCTACATCAAACACAATTCTGTACAATTGGCTCCAGATGTCTTTGCAGGCAGTATCATGATGAGTCCAAGGATTGGTGGCCATGGAGATTGGACTGCTCACTCATCCCCTAAGAGAATGGTCCTTTATGCAGGCTTGATGCAGGCTTGCCTGATAAATCATGGATAAGCTCTCATGTTGTTTGTGCTGTCCTTCCCTGCTCTGCGGAAAAAGAGAGGATTGCATATCCAGTGCCATGTATCCAGCCATTTTCATCAGCATTGAAGTTCAGAACACAAGATCTATAGTGGGAACAGGCAGTCGGGTTTACCACTCTTCAGGGTGCAGCTACGCCAAGATATGCTGATAAGCTTGATGATAAATAATTGAAGGGAGTTTCAGGAGAACCATTCAATGAAGACTCAGTCTTTCTGAGTCCACAGGAGAAGATGGATCATCTGGCCTGGTAGAAGAATGTGCCAGACAAAGACAATCCAGAGCAATTACAAATAGAGTAATGGACTGAACTGCAGGGAAATTCAGTACAATAATGCCATCAGTGCCTTCTCTCTCCATATTTCTGCCAGGCAACAAATCATTTTGGCTTCCTGACGACATACCAATAAGTGACCAATCAGCATTGTTGTTTTGGAATTGTGCAGCTGCTGCTAGACTTCTTTTTTTGCAGCAGCAGTTTTGAAAGGGAGTATTGGTTAAAAAAAAAAAAAGAGAGGCATTTCCGTCGTTCATTTTAAATGACTCATTAAGATGAGCGACAGCAGCTTTGCAGAATCTTACATTTTAAAATCCCCTTTTACATTTAATCCCCTTAAATAATTGAGTCAACTTTGAAAAAGAGCACAAGATACAAACTTCAACTCATCTTGACCGATATCAGTTGCATCAGTAGTTGGCTGGTTGAATTTACAGGAATGTTGGTAAAAGGATCTACCAATTCAGTTACATTGGAAAGTCTGTTTGTGTCGTATTTGCCAAGCCGAAAAACATAATTCTCTCCTTGACATTGTTGTAACTAGCAAATGACAGCACCAATTAGATAAATATAGTACATAATAGCCTGGAATTAGCTCTCTTAATTATACCACAAGTATTAAATATTTAATACTTTATATTGTTAAACTAGCATAATTAACTGTAACCTAGAAACCACCAAGGTTTCTCATTGATGGGCAGGAGATGGGAGGAAGGTTTTTATGGAAAGAGCCCCCAAACAAAGGAGGATGAAGTGTCATACAATTCACATCCAGTGTTGTTATTCTTTCATAATTAAAACAGAAAAGAAATAATGTTACAATAATAGTGTTTTTATGACATTGTTTTAGTTCTCTTTTGCTTGATACAATTTTTAGCTAGTAGGTTATAAAGCAAGACAGGTGGTATACTTTTTTTAGCCTTTGTGTTTTAAAAAGGATGTGAGAAGTGTGGTGAACATGAGGTTTGCATATGCTGGTAGTGCTTGCTTTTAAAGATGCTGCGTCCTACATTCATGTCGATTTTTATACTGAAATATTGAGGCGCCGCAGGGACTGGGGTGAATTAAGAGGCAGGGTTTTCAAAATAAGCAGGTGTGGTATTGAATTCGGTTCCCCATAGAATTCAGTGTCCCCTGCTAATTGTGCGCATGTGCAGAGCTATCTTTTTACAGTCAATCACTACACATGCTCTGCTGAACCCCATACTTTTTAATAATGCATCAAAAATACACAACGTAACATCGAAAGAGTAAGTTGAAAAGCACGGATTAAATCGACAAGGCATCAATGCAAATTATTATTATTGTTATTTATTTTTTAAATTGTACTGTCTGCGCTTTCTAAATATAATAATTATTGATCGATATTTGAATTGTTTGTATTTAAGGTATTTTTTCTTCAGTTGCTTGTACTCTCTGATGAAGGCAAAGCTGGCCGAAACGTCTTATTTTTTTTTTTTTTTAAGTAACAATTAATAAAATAGTGTATATTTAAGGCGGGTGTAAGGGGCTACCGTGCAGGGTATACTTCATCTTGGATCTGCCTCTGCCTGCCCCGTACCCACTCATGGTAACCTGTGACTTCAATAACTTTAACACCACTTCTGCTTGATGATTTGTAGGTAGAGTTGGAACGCCTCATTTTATGGCCCCGGAAGTGGTGAAGAGGGAGCCCTATGGAAAGCCAGTCGACGTCTGGGGATGTGGGGTCATCCTTTTCATTTTACTCAGTGGATGTCTGCCATTTTACGGGACCAAGGAAAGATTGTTTGAGGCCATCATTAGGGGGAAATACAAGGTAGTAGCTGTTTATTTATTTATTTATTTATTTATTTTTATTTATTTTTATTTATTCCACGCTGGTGCTAGCGTGAACTCAAGACAAGCTGCCACTTTTCTGGATAACTCTGCATTACATTGTTCAGAAAAAAAGTTTCTAAGGGTTTTTAAATCATTTTCTTTCATTTTTTAAATTTTTTTAATAATAAAAAAGAAAAATATACTGTTGCCTGGTGGGCCACAACCTCGGCAGTCTTGCGGACAAACTTTCTAACTTGTCCTAAAAGAATGGCAAAATGAATTATATATACAGTATGTGTTCTGTTTTTAGTTTTAATTTATTTTACTTGTTCAGCCTGCCCCAGAACACTGCAGCAGCATCCACCTGTTTGTTTGCGTTTCTAAGGTAGTGGGTTGTTAATGTTACTTTTTCTGTTTTCTGCTTTCTAGATGAACCCAAGGCAGTGGAGCCATATCTCTGAAAGTGCCAAAGACCTGGTACGCCGCATGTTGATGCTGGACCCCGCAGAGAGGATAACTGTTTACGAGGCACTCAACCACCCTTGGCTCAAGGTAGGGGCCTTGATAGATTCTGCAGTGCCTTGAGCTCAAATAGCGCTGCGTTTCCAGGAAAATAACTTTGTTTCAGCCTGGTTGCAGCAACGTGTTGTACTTCTGCAAATGTGTGTTAGAGATTGATAAAGGATCCACCATGCTCAATTGCTGGCAGATCAATGATAAAAACCAACATTGATTGCACTCTTCTCTGGAAATCCTTGACCATATATTTAACCTTGTAGTGTATATATAAATGCTCTCTGCATGGACATTTTCCTTTTACTTGAGGCACGTCTGCACTTTTAGTATAAAATGTTGTTTTTTCTTTAATAATAATTCCTGTCTCTCATACTCATTTCATCCAATTGAGTATAATCTTAAGCACCATGATAACTTTGTTTCAATTCTCTCCTTGCAATGGGCCTTGGACAGATAACCAGCATGTGTTATTTGTAGGTACTTTGTGGATAAATAAATAAAAAAATCTGTTAAGTAAATAGAGAGGAAGAAAGTGAGCTGTTTTATCTATCTGGTCCAATTAAGTAGTGACAAACACTGTTGCAGCAGCAAAGGTATTTCAAAATGATCTAGACAGCATTCAGAACTGGGCAGACACAAGGCAAACGACATTTAATAGAGAAAAATGTAAGGTACTGCACGCAGACAATAAAAATGTGCATTATAAATATAATATGGGAGATACTGAAATTGAAGAAGGAATCTATGAAAAAGACCAACGAGTTTTATGTTGACTCAGAAATGTCTTCATCTAGACAGTGTGGGGAAGCTATAAAAAAGGCCAACAAGATGCTTTGATATATTGTGAAAAGTGGCGAATTTAAATCAAGGGAAGTAATGTTAAAACTTTACAATGCATTAGTAAGACCTCACCTAGAATATTGTGTTCAGTTCTGGTCACCTTATTACAAAAAGGATATTGCTGCTCTAGAAAGAGTGCAAAGAAGAGCGACCAGAATTATCCCGGGTTTAAAAGGCATGTCGTATGCAGACAGGCTAAAATAATCGAATCTATTCAGTCTTGAATAAAGAAGACTACGCTGTGATCTGATTCAAGCATTCAAAATTCTAAAAGGTATTGACAATGTCGACCCAGGGGACTTTTTCAGCTTGAAAAAAGAAACAAGGACCAGGGATCACAAATGGAGATTAGATAAACTTTTTTACACAGAGAATTGTGAGGGTCTGGAACCAGGTCCCCAGTAATGTTGTTGAAGCTGACACCCTGGCAAGAAGCTGCTTGATGAGATTCTGGGATCAATAAGCTACTAACAACCAAACGAGCAAGATGGGCCGAATGACCTCCTCTTGTTTGTAAAATTTCTTAAGAACATAAGAAGAACATAAGAAAATTTACAAATGAGAGGAGGCCATTCAGCCCATCTTGCTCGTTTGGTTGTTATTAGCTTATTGATTTGAATAGATTAAATTATTTTAGCCTGCATACGACACACCTTTTAAACCCGGGATAATTCTGGTTGCTCTTCTTTTGCACTCTTTCTACAGCAGCAATATCCTTTTTGTAACAAGGTGACCAGAACTGAACACAATATTCTAGGTGAGGTCTTACTAATGCATTGTAAAGTTTTAACATGACTTCCCTTGATTTAAATTCAACACTTCTCACAATATATCTGAGCATCTTGTTGGCCTTTTTTATAGCTTCCCCACATTGTCTAGATTAAGACATTTCTAAGTCAACATAGGTCTTTTTCATAGTTACTTTCTTCAATTTCAGTATCTCCCATATGATATTTATAATGCACATTTTTTTTTGCCTGCATGCAATACTTTACACTTTTCTCTATTAAATGTCATTTGCCATGTGTCTGCCCAGTTCTGAATGCTGTCTAGATCATTTTTAATGACCTTTGCTGTTGCAACAGTGTTTGCCACTCCTCCTATTTTTATGTCGTCTGCAAATTTAACAAGTTTGCTTACTATACCAGAATCTAAATCATTAACCCTTTGCGGTCCATTTATTAATCGCGCGTCAGGCACGCCAGGTCTAATTAATTTTCACACGCGCAGTTAATTTTATACGCGCTGTTTAAAAGTATTTTTTTTCACAGTCAAACGGGTTTAAATGGCCGTGCATATCAACAAAGCACTCACTAGGCATCTCCAGCCCCGCCCCACCCTTTCGTTCGCTATAGCTTTCACATATGCTAAGAAATAAATAATAATAATAATAGTCGTACATACCGATCGATCATCTCCAGATCACTCGTTTTATCACCAAACTCCTCAATAATGCGATCCAAGTCATTATTTTATTACTATAACATCTGAAAAAAGCTCTGCAAATGTCCATGATAGTCTCAGTGCGCTGACGCACTTAGCCAGCTTGTTTACTATGGACGCCCATTATCTGATACCTGATACCATGTATGACTATTCATGAAATACGCCTTTTTTTTTTTTTTCCGACTTGTCTCGGCTACTGTCGCTACCACTCGGCAATTGAATGGTTTTCTCGGCTTTTTCCGGAGAAAAAACGACTAAACACCCGTTTATTGCGTTGCTATAATGATGTCGGACCCAGTCCGACAAAGGACCTGTGAGGAATAATTGCAATGTCGGACCCAGTCCGACAATGGACAGCAAAGGGTTAATGTAGATTAGGAATAGCAGAGGACCTAATACTGATCCCTGTGGTACACCACTGGTTACCTCGCTCCATTTTGAGGTTCCTCCTTCGCATTTCCTTGAATCCCTACTGCGTTCAGTTTGAGAATTAATCTTTTATGCGGGACTTTGTCAAAAGCTTTCTGGAAATCTAAATAAACGAAGTCGAATGCTTTGCAATTATCCATTGTCAATGTTGCATCCTCAAAAAAGTCAAGCAGGTTAGTTAAACACGATCTCTCTTTCCTAAAACCATGCTGACTGTCTCCCAGGATATTGTTACCATATAGGTAATTTTCCATTTTAGATCTTATTATGGTTTCCATAAGTTTACATATAATAGAAGTCAGGCTTATTGGTCTGTAGTTACCCGGTTCGGTTTTGTCTCCCTTTTTCTGGATCGGTATTACGTTTGCAATTTTTCAGTCTGTCGGTACAACCCCTGTGTCAAGAGACTGTTGCATGATCTTGGTTAGCGGTTTGTAAATAATTTCTTTCATTTCTTTGAGTACTATTGGGAGGATCTAATCCTGCCCAGGGGATTTGTTTATTTTAAGAGCTCCCAGTCCCTTTAACACTTCTGCCTCTGTTATGCTAAAGTTATTTAAAATTGGATAGGAACAGATAGACATGTGGGGCATGTTGTCCTTGTCCTCCTTTGTAAAAACCTGTAAAAAGTAATCATTTAATATATTTGCTATTTTTTTTCTTTATCTATGATTTTGCCATTTGTGTCTCTTAGACATTTAACCTCCTCTTTGAATGTTCTCTTGCTGTTATAATATTGGTAAAACATTGGAATTGGTTTTAGCCCCCTTAGCAATATTGATTTCTATCTCTCTCTTGGCCTTTCTAACTGCCTTTTTGACTTGTGTTTGCAGTTCCAAGTACTCTTTCTGTGTACTTTGCTTTTGGTCACTTTTAAACACTCTGTACATTGCCTTTTTTCGCTGAATATATTTTTTAATTGATCTATTAAACCATTTTGGCCATTTTGTTTTAGATTTAGATTTGTCTACTTTTGGGATGTAATTGTTTAGCGCCTCTAGTATGTTTTCTCTATTTTACTCCAATCTACTTCTTTTAGTCTCTGTTTCATACCTTCATAGTTTGCTTTTCTAAAATTGTAAACCTTAGCTTTAGTCAATACTTTTGGGGTTTTAAAAAATACTTCAAATGAGACCATGTTGTGGTCTGAGTTTGCCAATGGCTCTCTGAAATCCCCCATTAGTATGACTTCCCCTTTTCTACACGCATTTCGAATGTCATTGTATAACAGAATATTTTGCTCAGCGTCTGAATTTGGCAGTCTATAGCATGCTCCTATTATTATGCCCTTTGAATTTTTGTCCATTATTCTGACCCATATTGATTTGGCGTAGTTTTCTTTGTCCAGATTTAACACCTGGGCTTCAAGGCTATTTCTTATGTATAGCGCTACCCCTCGGCCTCTTCTGTCCTGCCTTTCCTATGCAGTGTGTATCCACTAATTTTATATTCGTCTCCATCACTCTCAGGCAATCAAGTTTCTGTAACACCTATCACATCGTAGTTACTTGTTAGTGCAGTAGCTTCAAGTTCTAACATTTTGTTTCTGAGACTTCTAGCATTAAGGTAAATACATTTAATAGTTGTCTTACCTGAGTTGTTGCCCTTGTTTTGATGTGGTCTCCCTTCTGTTTTTTTTGTTTTCTCCCCCCTTCCTTTCTAGTTTAAATGCTTCTGGACCTCCTCAAGGATCCTTTCTCCGAGTAGATTGGTTCCCTTTCTGTTTAAGGTTATTATGTCCCTGAACAGCAGAATACTTTGCTGGAAGCTATTTAAACACCTCCAGCTTATCTGCATACCACATTTTGAATTTAGTTTGATTCTTGTTATTTAATTTGGAAACCACAAGTTGGTCTGTACTGTGCACATGACTTCAGGGGACTGCAGCATATTAGATTTTCAGGAAAATGCAATTGCTGCAATGTGTGTCTAAAACAAGTACAGTGGGAATGAGCCCTATACTCTGCATCTAGACTGCATTATGCTGTCCTGGGAGACTGTCAGGTAAAGCAGTTAACCTCCTGTTTCCTTTCTTGCAGGAGAGGGACCGCTATGCCTACAAAATCCACCTCGCTGAGACTGTGGAACAACTGAGAAAATTCAACGCCAGAAGAAAATTAAAGGTAACCCATTTTGACACCAGGGTCTTTTTAAGTAGTACTGTTATTTTCAGAGCTTGAGCCAGGAAACGTACATTAGAGATATGACTGAGAGACAGACCTTCATTTCCACCCACACTCCAACTGAGAGCTCATCTCAAGTCTATTTGCAGACTGAAATCAGATAAGTGATCACATGACATTTGCATTTGTGTGTGCTAAATTCCACGGTTTTGCAAAACTGACATGCCAAATGTCATATAAATGTGGAGAAATGGACACATGCGCTTTAACTATTATTGCTCTAATTCCATGGTATGTCTGCTCCGCAATGGCAAAAGTTCATGTAATGAAGGGCAATACAGAGTGGCGTCCTTTTAGTTGCTTTTTGTTTGTGGTTGCAGTACTTTGGTCACAGGATATCCAATGTGGTCTCTTGTGCTTTTGTGTTACTGTGAAACCAGAGTGCTGTCTGTTCTTATAATTGCAATTGTTTTGATACCTATGGTTAGTTCTTGGGGTAAGAGCTAATTAGGTGTTATTTTTTTTTTTGTATTAGACTTGCTTTGTAGTGTACATCACGTAGTGCAATCCAGTCTTAATCTCTTTCCGTTTCACCTTTTCAGTGTCTTAAAAACATGAATTGCATTTATTTCACCCTTTTAAAAGCAATCGGTTAATGTTATTCATCAACCAAACTGCCAAACACAGCAGCCCAGACTGGCACAGTCCCTTTCCGTTCAGACAAACAACTGCCTTGTCGGCCCTTCCTCTGGATTATGCATACACCGATTTCCTGGAAATTACAAAAATTGATCGCCTTCAAATATAGATTTTTACATCTGAAATGTGAGCTGAAAAATACCTGATTTTAGCTTTTCAATTGAGGATGCAAGCCATTAATTTCACCCAGGCAAACCCTCCCACACCAAGATTTGTACAACAACCTCAGCTAATAAAGCACCTTATGATGCCAAGACCACTGGAGGAACATGATAATAAATGCAATACAGGTCAGATTATGGACTTTGTGCACTTTTATAAAAGAGGATTCATGATGCAGGGAGACACACCACAAATACTGGAAATGCAGAGAACTTTGTTCAGAGAAAGTCCTTCTCTCTTGCACTAATTCCTAGAAATGTATAATATATGTGCGAAAACAAAATATGTATGTATGATTTTGGAAGCTGTCATTTGTTTCCTGAACCTTTTCGTAATGTAATACCCTGCTTGCAATAATTAATTTTCTTACAATCATTTTGTTTCAGAAATGACATTATTAACCACAAGAAATAGCCCAGTCAGTTTCTATTCAATAAACTGCTATTTATCATTGTTATTATTCATTGGAGAACTAGAAGCTGTCGTTATTAAACTAAATCTGATCTTGTTACAGGGGGCAGTGCTAGCAGCAGTTTCCAGCCACAAGTTTAACTCATTCTATGGAGACCCTCCCGAGGAGCTACTTGACTTCTCTGAAGACCCCACATCCTCAGGTAAGTGATGGGTTAATCTCCACCCAGATGCCTCTGTCTTCTTTCTCATCCCAACTGAAGGGATATTTCCAAACATTTTCAACCAGTATCAATACTAATGGGAATAAACTTCCTCCTGTGCAAACTGTATCCATGCCCCCACTTCTGATAAGAGGTTCTACAGTAATTACTATCAAGCTTGGTTGCTGTTTTAATTGTGTGTTCAGTATTGCCAGTGAAGGTTTGCCAATAGCAGTACCATTCATTTCACCCTTTTATTTATTTTTTTGTATTAGACTTGCTTTGTAGTGTACATCACGTAGTGCAATCCAGTCTTAATCTCTTTCCGTTTCACCTTTTCAGTGTCTTAAAAACATGAATTGCATTTATTTCACCCTTTTAAAAGCAATCGGTTAATGTTATTCATCAACCAAACTGCCAAACACAGCAGCCCAGACTGGCACAGTCCCTTTACGTTCAGACAAACAACTGCCTTGTCGGCCCTTCCTCTGGATTATGCATACACGATTTCCTGGAAACGACAAAAATTGATCGCCTTCAAATATAGATTTTTACATCTGAAATGTGAGCTGAAAAATACCTGATTTTAGCTTTTCAATTGAGGATGCAAGCCATTAATTTCACCCAGGCAAACTGTGCCAATGATGCACCTCCATCTGAGCAGACACCTAGTTCTGTTTTAAAAACGGCAATATCTTTCTGTCAAAAAGAAAGAGTAGCGCTTTTGTGCCATTTCATTTCTTTATTTTAAAACAGTGCTCCATAGTAGCAACTGGCACTGGCAAACTTCAAAATTATTTTTCAAGGCTTAATGCCTGGTGTTGGTAACAGAGAACCAAAACTTGCACCAGTACGGTGTGTGCCCCCCTTTTTAAATTCCTCGGCGTTCAAACAGAAATCTGATTCTTGTGCAAGATCCTCTTCGCTCTCTCAGACTTTCATTTCCAGTCCAGAAGAAAGATGTCATTTTTCCAGATCTTTTTTTAGCTTTCCAGTGCATGGTCAGCAACAGTGGTTATAAACATACCGTGCTATACTTCAGGCTATCTTTATAACTTGCAGTTTGATTAACAGTCACATGATATATGGCATGATGGCATATGACTTTTGTGCACCACATTCACACCTTTTTTAATAGAAAAACAATTAAAAAAATTAACTAAAACAGGTCACCTTTCTTAGCCTTCACTGTGTATTCTGTGCCTTTGTTGTTTGTTCATTTTATTATATACCTTTTACCCCTAGAGTTGCTTGATTTGTACCTGTTCCACTTGGGTATGTTTTTAAAATGCTAGTCAAGGTTTTAAAATGCATTTTCTTAAGCATTAACAATATTACTACTCGTCCCCCTCTTCTCTGTTGAAGATCTTTTGGTTCTTTGCTTGTGTTTTCAATTTTGTTGCTGCTTGAACCAGCTTTCTGGTTCGCTGCACAATACAGAGGGTGGGGCAGTATTCATCTTAATAAAGCTAATAAGACATGAGAACATTGATTTTAAAGAATGTCTTATTTCCTGGGAAACACAAACAGTTTTGATAAGTCAAGTCAAAAAGGCGTCAAATTATTGCGTTAATCAGTCCAAACCAATTTATTATGCGTCGATGTCACTCTCCGCTTATTCTCACCATGTTGAAATGTCCTGGACAGAATATAATGTCAATAAGGACACACTCCTGATAATATCCCTCTGGTTACTGTCACACTCTGGTTAATATCACTCACATTTAACAGTCCTACAGTTGATTTCTACCCCACTTAATATCACTTTGGGAAATGAATGCATGGCATCTGGTTTGTGTGCAAGTAAGTTTCTGTAGTATTGAAGTGTTAAGAGTATAAAGTGTGGTAGCACAATATACTGTTGTACATGTACAGTGTAATAGATTCTGTATGAAAATAGCTTTTATTAATGAACACTGTTTAATTTAAAGCTGTCTCTAGGACTATATTTTAGGTTCCTCAGCAAAACAGGAATATTTGTTGCATCAACATTTGTTCTGTGTTTTTATTCCTATTTTGCCAGGTTATCAGGTGCCACAGATTGTCACACATAACTTGACTATGGAAATGAGGATGACGCACTGTATGACATCCTAATACACAAGCTATTTTTACCTGGCTAGTCACTAGTTCAGTACACTCCACTTCCTTACCTCGCTCTGTTTAGTTTGTTAAGAAACACTTTTGCCATACAATACTGAATAAAACATTTCAGAACGTGTAGCTTCAGCAGCCTGTTCAAACTGTTCACTTCTGAAAACCTGTCAATGTTTGTTGTTTATCCTAATGCTGCCCTCCTTCTAGGACTCCTAGCCGCAGAAAGTAGGTATCCCATTGTTCCTACTCAGTTTGGATATAACTGTGTGTCTCTTAATTTACCAGGCAATGTGTTTCACTAGCCTTTTAATACTGCTGTAGTCCCAGGCACCTATGTGGGAAGTATGGGAAGTAGACAAAATAAATAAAATATCACAGGGCTGTATTATAAATGTTTATCCTTGTATGTGGGTAAAAAGCACCAACTGTGTGTTGTGTTTTTCTCATTTCATATCAATCTGTAAGCCACTATTACGTTGAAAACATTTTGTTACAAAAAAAAGGAAAGGCAGTATTAAAATGTTTGGATCCTTCACAGTTATTTTCAAAACAGCATGCCATTAAAAATGTTGATTTCACTATCTCTGTACACATTTGTTTCATCCCTCAGACTCCATTAAATCACAATAAAACTGAATACTCATGTAAAGGGGGGGGGGGTTAGAAATTCAAACATGAGTACAAGTTTACAACATATAAAGCAACAGTATGTTATAAACAATCATTATAGTTAATATAAAAAATGAAGAAATCATTATCATTTTATAAACCAAAATAAACTTATTTCAGTGGATTACTGCTTCATCAACCATTAGGCATTAATGTAGATTTCTCTCCCAGACCATTTGGAATGGGGCAGCGCTAATTTATTACCAAGGCAACCCCAATCCATTTTATCAGGGCTTTTTCCAGGTCAGTTAGCATGGCTGATGCAGAAAGTAAATACAGAAATGGGATTAAAGTACAGCGCTGCTTTAATATTCTGCCAAGCGAGTCTCAGAGCTGAACTGCACCGAGGAGGGTGCTTTTCATGTAAGCTGTACACCTAAAGAGGTTGTATACGTCACTCACCTTACTATAGAGAATCATATTTTCAATAAACAAACTTGTTTCTCATTTACAAAATATTCAACTCTCAGATTTGTAAGTACCTTTTTTATTTTAATGAATGTACTGTACTTAGTGTATTATTTATTTATTTATTTATTTACCATTGCCTCAATGAAGCAAAGCTCCAGTTACCCACTTTGCAAAAAGGGAATTAATAATAATAATAATAATAATAATAATAATAATAATAATAATATAGTATTTGGAGAATGAGGAATTCTCTCGTGCCTTTTTTGTTGTTGTATGAGAGAGTTTTTATCAGTGTTGGCATACACACACACACACACATAGAAATGCACACATAAAAAAGCTCATTTCAGGTACAAAGGTCGCTGGCGTCATGTCCAGGGGGTCACAGTGAGTTGTGTTTGTCTGCCCACAGGGGCTGTTTCACAGGTGCTGGACAGCTTGGAGGAGATCCACGCGTTGACCGACTGCAGTGAGAAAGACCTGGACTTCCTGCACAGCGTCTTCCAGGACCAGCACCTCCACACACTGCTTGATGTGAGTCCAGCACAGCTAACAGAGGTTATAGAGACATTGAAAACAAATCTATCAAAACTTCAGAACGCTCAATCAGAATTCTAATGTAAAACCTTAAAAAAAACAAGTCCTGTAGACAAATGTTTTGGCAGTGCCTTCTCAGCCAAAATGTTTTTCTGCTTGACTTTGTTTCTTAATCTTTTTTTTTTTTTGTTTCAAGATGTAGACAAATGTTTCAGCTTGCGCCCTTTTCAACGCTTGCTTACTGGACATATTTTCTTATAGTTTTACATATGGGAGAAAAAAATCAATAAACAATAAACACATAAAGGTTGTGCTCATATCAAGCCACTTGACTGATTTTATTGGATATGTCAAAGGAAAAAGATTGCAATGTAGAGACATGGAGTATCAACACTAAGCAATAGTGAAGAGGATGATATTGTTGGTAGCTTGTGTCATATCCCTGTTTATTGTAACACAAGTTATTTGGTTGTCAGGATTTTGATTTGCAAATCATACATTGTAGTTCCTTTTGCAGCATAAAATGAACTGAATATTGAATCTGGAATCAAGTAACAAGATCTCAAATAAATAATGCTTTTAACAACTTGTGCAATAATGCACAGTATGACAGGCAGTAGTTCTCCTGTCTCAGTCCTGGATGTAGCACAAATCCATGGGTATAATAATCTGATATAAGTATTGTAATATCTAGGTCACCCTAATCTGTAAAAAATGGTGTGTCCTTATGACACCCATATAAAGTTCTAAATATATTTAATTCTCAGAAGTTAAAAATATGGCACAATTAG
This sequence comes from Acipenser ruthenus, assembly GCF_902713425.1. Lineage (NCBI taxonomy): Eukaryota > Metazoa > Chordata > Actinopteri > Acipenseriformes > Acipenseridae > Acipenser > Acipenser ruthenus. The sequence goes on from NC_081196.1 coordinate 38,101,235, forward strand.
CCTTTTGTGTAATTATTTTCTTTCTGTTAGAAAAGCATGGTTTGTTAAGATGTATTTATTTTACTCGTGCCTTGCTGATAAAATGGAAATGTGTACTTTATTTATTTATTTTTTTTGGGGGGGTGGGGGGGTAGTGTTGTTTTTTGTAATCACCTTTCAAATGAATGTTGGAAATTTCTAATTGATTAATTGTATGCTGTAGTTTTTTCATGAAACGCATCAATATAAATTCTAAAGTATTTTAGTACGTACAAACTGGAATCTGAAATTCAACTGGCTACATGTTTTGCTTTGACTGTAGAGGGCCACATGCTTTGTGTACAGTTTTGAACCTCTTCAAGTGATGAGCTCTCATTATATAGTGGAGACACCCCACGTGTTTAGGATGTTCTTCAGCATGTTATTGAGTAGTAGTTTCAGAATCTAGAAACAGAGATGCCTATCATATAACTAGCCAACTACATATGTAAAGAAGAGCTGTGTAGCTCATGCCACAAACGGTGAGTAAGGGCCTGATGACCTTTTACCTAATTTTTTATATATTAAATTTCAAGGGTGTTTCCAACAAAAAATAGTGAATTGACATAAGAGCTCAAGTAACCCCCTTTGGTCTGCTGAACTGGAATAACCTTATAGCCTCAGAAAATTGAAATATTCAGAGTTTATTCTCTATTCATTTTTTTGTATTTATTCTGATGTAATTTTGTTTTTACAAGTACGATTTATAGGCCCGTAAAATTGTGTCCTTGTTGGTGATTGTTAAACTCATTTGAATGGCTATTGGCAATGTGTAACTGATTAGTATGACTGGTTTTACACCCTGGTAAGGTTAACTGGATAGTGCTAAAATTCAAAGACTCAATTTTCCAACATGTGTGCATATCAGGAGAAATTCAGCTTCTCTGTCAATTCAAGCTTTGCCTAAAAAGTGTTTGAAAAGCAGAGCATTTTCACATTAAGGTGGTGTAAAAAGACTGCAGGTATTGTTGAACACCCCTGTGAAGACAGAATATTGTTTAATGAATGCTAATTTGCCTCATAAACCTGAGCTGGCCAGGGTCCGGCACAATGGATTTAAAACTAAAGGCCAGCTTTGTTACAGCCAATTGTAAGGAATTCTTTTTGTATATTAAGGACACTTTTTAGTGCAAAGTAGAAAACTGGTTTTGCTCAGCTCTTTATAACATGTCGTCTCCTTGTCTCTTGTATGACTCTCACGAACCAGAGTTTAATTTCTCAATAATGGGTTGGAGTGCTGAGGAAACGCACAAACTGCCAGCAGAAATTAAAATAAGACAGGTGTCTTTTGTAACATAGATAATTGACTCCAGAGCATATAACAATACTTAACAAGATTTTAATGGTTTTGAAGGATGCATGTGAAATGGATTTGGGCATTTGCTGCATATTACTCTAATTTACATAGGAGTGTCACAGTAGTGCATGTGAGTAAGTGAAGTTATAGGGCTGGATTTTTTGTTCTGTTTTCACTAGTGTAAAGTTTGCCTTTAATAGTTGTAAAGCTAGCAAGAAACAGCAATGTTTTGGGTAGAATCTGTTAAAGGAACCGTGTTTCTTACTAGTTTTATAACATTAACATTGTTTGTCCCCTTGTTCTAAAAAAAAGAAGGGAAAAAAGGGAAACTTTGCACTGGTGCAAACAAAACTGAAATCTGGCCCATAAATATTGTTTTAAGGGACCTGTTTCAGTACTGTCTAAGTCAGTTATTACAAGGAGGTTTGCCAAGGTGTTGACTGTGGTTTCTATAAGAGAGGAAAAAAAACCATGTGTTGAATTGCTTTTGTGTTGAATTATGCTGACTGTGGTTTCGTTGACCAGTCAACAGTTTTCTGTGGGTTTGTAACACAAACTGTGGATTCGTTGATCAGCAATATATCTGCCCTGCACTCCTCTTCTCTTCAAAGCCACACAGCCACTTTTAGTTAGAAGATTCGTAGAAATTAATCAATCAAAGGATTGATGGGTGACGTCACAGATGTTTTAAAAATGGTGAATTGGTAAGGCAACAAAAAGAAGAAAAAAAATATTTATATTTTATTAGCAGCTAAGCAAAGATCTTGTAAGAGGGGTGTTGTGCGAGACAGAGGGAGAGGGAGTAGCTAGCTCTGCAATCCAGCTGCTTGCTTTAAAAGGATCTGTAGTGGGACCGCCTCTATCAGCACTGAGCTGTGTGGGCCGCCTTCTGGGGACACTTTCCATGGTGGTCTCTGAATACAGATGTCACTCCATTTACAAGTTACATTTTCACACAGAAGGAGCAAGACAATATCTTCTTTTGTGAGTCTGGATCCCTTTACACGGTGGTAGTTCTGCCATTTAGGAAGCTGTTCTATACATTAAGATATCACTGAGCACCCGGCTTTTAGGAAAGCATTAAAGTTTGAGCCCAATTTGCTGCTAAGAGTTAGTGTTGTGCCTCTTGTGTATACCTGCGTGTTGTGTGTGTTCTCAAACACGCTCCTGGAAATCTGAACTTGCATTGGTCTTGGTTTTTTACTTACGATATAGTACTTTGTTTCTAGGGGGTTATTGTTTTTTTTTTTTTTTTTTTTTGTTTTTGTTTTTTTTGTTCATGTCATACAGACATGTTTTTTTGTAATAAATGTTCTTCAAAATATATAGTGAGTTATCATCGTCACTTACTCAGTGTGTTGTATTCACTGGAAACATTTCTAAGTATCAGTTTAGTTTGATGTTTTGGATACATTTTTCTTGGTATAGTCCCATTACCATTAAGAGTTGTTTACTTATAGGGACAATTGTTGAGACTGTGTTGCGGAAGTTCAGCTCAGGAGAATGTGTGTTCTGATATGCAAGTAAGACCATGCTCTCTGAGATAGTAGTGTCTGAGGAAGTTGAGATGCTTCGTATAAGGCAATGATATGCCCACTAAAGGATATGAAGCAGAGGCTACTGATTTGTGTCATTTGGTATCTCTGAGAAGGCAGAACAATAATAATGGAGTTGACTGCACAGCAATGACTGTCCTCTGTAGATACAAAAGGTGGATGCTTTCCTGGTTGCTGACTAGACACACTACCCACACAACTGTAGTGTTCAGAATTACATGTTGAGTATATGCCCAGAATTATAAACTAAAATGTCAGACAATCAGTGCGTTTACATTAGCATAAGAATTCCGATATTTTTTCGGGAAGATATTTTTTCCGAAAACTAATTCCGATATTCCGATGTAAACACAGTTTTCGGAAAATGTATTGGAATATTCCAAAAGTCAGTTTTCAGAAAACAGCACCTAGAAATTTCAGATTAAATTCTGAAAACTAACAAAATGTATATCATGTAAACACACTTTTTGGAAAACTTATTCCAATAGAGTACTGCACATGTGCAAACTCTGACCTTCATTCCTGCACGTGGTTTTAGAAAACAGAGAAAATAATAATAATCTGTAGTCAGTCTGCATGCATCCATTTGTCTAGTTAGTAATACTAAAGTAATAAAAGTAATGCATTTGTTAAAGTCTGCATGTATTTGTTAATAGCCCATACTGAAGCAGCAAATGTTTTCCAGCTTTAAAATGACGTGAGAATTTAAAATAATGTCTGCAAAAGAAACTGGTAATATAGAACAGGATGAGCTGTTGGAAAGGCTGATTGCACATTGTGGGGAATCTGAATAGAGGTATAGGATAGTAATCTTTGAATTTAAGACCTGACGCTTCGACAAAGCACGTGAATTATTGGATTTGTCTCCATTTTATCACAGAAATGTCCCGTCTGTTCAAATCGTATTTAGGCTACTACAGTACTTTGCATGCGAAAATACACTGCGTTTTCTGAAAACTTCAATCCATGTATACAGCTGAATTCTAATTAGATCTTCTATCGTTAATCATGTAAACACAGGAAAGTGACGTTTTAAGAAAATCAGTTTTCTGATTCAGTTTTTGGAAAACATCAGTTTTTGGAAAACGCTCTGTCATGTAAATGTACTGATTGTCAGTTGTGCCCAGAGTGTTTAATACTGAGCACTAATCGTGTGACTTGGCATCAAACAAAGGGGCACACAGGGTACAGTGATTCAATCTGGGTGTATCTGCTGTACTCTATGTATTTTAGTAAATGTGCAGTAATTATGTGGGTTGGTGTCTTTTGAGGGCTGCTTGTTGCCACTAGACCATAACTAGTTCAGAGTCCTGTTAGAAAACTGAACTGACATTGAGAGGAAAAAAGTATAGAAGAATTTCATCCAGTGTCTAAAGAAAGTGGAAGCGTGAAGCTTGTGTTTATAAAACAAACAAACAAACAAAAAAGCAACTTGGTTTTGTTTGGGCACACATGAGAGTTCTGGCATGTGTTTTATTATGTTTATGCATTTATTTAATTTTCTTTGTTAGTATTGCTGGAGCTTGGGGCTCCCAAGTGGTGCATCCAGTAAATGCACTCCGTGTGGAGTGCAGGATGCGTCCTATAGCCTGGAGGTCACCAGTTCGAGTCCAGGCTATTCCATTGCCGACAGTGGACGGGAGTTCCCAGGGCGCGGCACACAATTGGGGGCTCACCGCGCACCAGCTACGCCTGTAGACTGGCCAGACGCCTGCGGGCTTGCCTGTAAGCTGCCCAGAGCTGCATTGTCCTCCGACTCTGTAGCTCTGGGTTGGCTGCATGGTGGGCCTGCAGAGTGGGGAAAAAAAAACGGTCAGCTGATGGCGCACGCTTCGGAGAACAGCGTGTGTTCATCTTCGCCACTCCCAAGTCAGTGCAGGGGTGGTAGCAGTGAGCTGAGCTTTAAAAATACAATTGGATATGTCAAATTGGGAGAAAAACGGGGGGAAATCAATTGGCGACTACTACATTTTAAAAAAAAAAAATAAATAAAATGAATAAATAAAAGTATTGCTGGAACTTAATATTTTTAAGAAATGTGTGATTCAGATTGTGATTTCAAATGGATCCTCCATTTGCTAAACTAGCTGCTTGTCACTCTTGTCCCTGAAAAAACAACAGTATTAGCAATGACATGATGTTGTTTCACTACCTAGGGTTACTTAGCAATAACTGGTGCAGTCATAGACTAATTGTTATTTGCACTTAATAGCAGAACTTAAGTCGCAGCAACACTATAGACACTATTTAAAAAATACTTGTTGCTGTTTTTAGATTCATTTTTCTTCCTGGGGGGAAAAAGGTGTGCCTACAATTGCAAGGCTTACAAGATTGCTTGAATAATCTCCTCCCCCCGTGGAAATATTGTGACTGCTGGAAAGTTTTTCTTTGATTTGATCAGGTATAAAACTGAGAGGTGTTGTAGAATTTCAACAGCTGTCGGGTCAACTGAATTGAATCTGTTTTGTCTTCATGCAAGGATTAAGGCAGACATGGCGGACTTCTTCAGGTCACATCTAGTCCTGCAATGCTACTGTTACTAAAGTGCATTGCTTATTTTGTTTGTTTTTGAAGATTCTAAAGTCAGCTGCAGGTATTTTAATTGTCCACAATAAGGTGCTGCTGCAATGCAAGCTACTGTATACATCGCAAGCAGCATCCATTACATATACATAAACAACGTGTATTTTTATTTTAATTATAAAAACATGATTACTGCTCTATATAACGTTTTTAAAGCATGTGAAATGTTTTATTCCAATGATATGGATTACCTGTAAAAGCAAATAAATAAATAGGATTTTCGTTGTCCAAGGGACCAATTTACATTTGCACATGTCAATTATTATGGTGCACTTGAACGAGAGCTGTTGTACACAGTGATGCCCACTACAGTAACTACTCTTCATGCAGTATCATGCTTTTAAAGCATTATTTAAATAACTCTTGCATAAAGCTTTGTGAATATGGTCTTATGTACAGTATTGTATATGAACAGTTTTGTTATAAATGCAGGTAACAAATATTTAAAATCAATTTTCTGCAGGAAAAGGTATCATACCTGTGGGAATCATCATGTAAAACCTAGAAGATTAGACCTGGTTTGATTTTTTTTGTCTTCTTTTTTTCTCTCCAAGTATTTTATACCTTAGTAGTACCTTATTGAATAACAGATTTGTATAGAAAATACTTGTAACTGTTCAGATTTATGAGCAACAAGTATTGGAACTAGCTTTCATAAGACACATCACATGTAACTTGAGGAGGGGGAGAATAATTGTTAATCACAGAACATGAGACTTTGGAAGTGACCCTTAGGATGTCTTCTGTTAGTACCGTATGTAACGATGAGGATACAAAGATGAAAAAAAAGCTCTGTGAATAGGACACCTGTCTAAAAGAAACATTAACTCGGCTAAGATATGTCTCATCTAAAGGTGAGATAAAACGACTTAATCACTATTGACACTGCTGCAGCTGAACTCCTGAAGTACAGTTTAGCACCCTGTCTTAAATCATGGTTTGCACACTTTCACATAGTATGGAAAGCTGAATTATGATAAGCTTGTGCTGGCTGCGCTTGACTCATGACAATTCGTTGCATGGTAACAATAGAATCAGATCACATTCCTCTATGATCCTCAGAGCAAAAAATGTTTCCTCCTTAATCTTTTGCATCTCATTAAAAATGTAATGTTGCAGTATATAAATATATCAATAGCCCAGGCTGCAAGACAGTCATGGTTATGTGTGATATTTTCAAGTTTGTGGTTCTTGCTTGTTATTAAGCCTCTTGTCTTTTGAAAGCATATGGTAAATGCATAGTAAACTACTGGTTACTTTTATTTGGGGTAGACAATGACTGCAGATGATTGTGAAATAAACCAATACATACGTATAGTAAATCAAACTCTTTATGCAGGTACCAATCAAGTTGTATCAACCATTCCTGCATGCATGCATACCACAACCTGATATGGAATTAGATACATGTGTTCATTATTATTTAGATGGTGGTGTGTTTACTTGCAAAAGACATTTATGTTTCGCTGTCGGATGCTAAAAGTCCAAGCCTGAAATGAAAGCTGGCTCAAGGGGTAATCCACTAGTAATGTCGAGAACAAATGAGTGAATCATATTTTCAATTTGTATGTTGTTGATCCTCTAAGTTGCACACATGGATATAAACAGCAGTGTAAAGTTTGTATTTGTACAATGAGACAACAAGGTGGGTGTAACAGGGTGTAACGTGCCTGGGTCTTCACTGAATAATAACGAGTCAGACACAGAACATTGGGTGTTAACACACCTCACAGGCACACAGATTTAATAAATGCACAGGTGCTGCCACTAGGGTACCAGCAATGGTAGCCCTAGTGTCAAATTTAATAAAGAAAGCAAAGAAAAGCTAAAAATAAACTGTTAGCCGCACAAGGCGAGCGCTAGTCTCATTAAAAGAGGCATCCCGCTCCAGGAACCTACTACACTACGAAACCCTCTCCATACTGGTTGGGATCAACATCCCCTAAACCAACCTACTGCTGTTGCTCCCGAAGTCCCGGCTTCCCAGTGACTCCGGGTCTTTACGAGAGTCCTGGCTGGGCAGAGCTTTCACAGGCACCGTCTTGCAGTTGAAGGGCTCCTCAATGTAAACAAAGCGCCCCTCTGTGTAGCATGGTGGTGCAGTTTCCTTGAGCTGTAGCGCAGACTCTTCTTGAGCTCCGCCCAGCCTCCCCAGGCACGCCCCCCTGGCCAATCCGGACCTCCCGATCAGCTGAGCGCCTTCGAGCCTGCCTGCTCAATTGGTTGCCTGGCAACGCGTCTCCTGTTGCGCGTCCCAGCTGCACACATCCACTCAAGAACCAGCGTAAGGGTCCTCCCTGGCACAGTGGGCTACTGAGTGATGTAGTGGAATACTAAATTAAACCATGGTATGGTATAGAAGCAGGTGCAATCAACAGAGCTGAAGGGCTACAGTAACACTGTTTCTCAGGTACCAAGAACAAGCACAATGGCAAGAAAACACATGCATTCGAGCAAAATGCCGGCCATTTGAGCAATATAGAAAAACAGACTATTCAGAATGAAGGAAAACATCAATAAAAAAGGTTGGGAAGGGGTAAAAATAAATTAATCTGTATAATATTATATGTAATATGCTTTTCTTTCATACTGAAGAGTGTCTGTTTGTGATAAATAGTAAAAGCCCAGTGATGTATCCTGAGAGCTCTCACTGTAATTTCAAATACCTATTAATAGAATCTCTCAAATTAACTAAAAAGCTAACCGTCAAGATGATGAAAACCCTAGAAACCTTTTAATCTACATAGCTGTACTGAAACTTGCTGGGTTTTCTGCTTTGTTGAACTGCTGTAGTGGTGGGTTGCTTTGGTGCAGCTGGATTGTGAGGTTTGTGTCAGTTTAATTAAATAGCAGCCTGGGCTACACAGTGGAAAGGACTGCTCTGGGAGTTTTTTTTGCAACAGAAGTTTGCCAGGTTTTTTTTTTTTTCACAACTACTGCAGCGAAAATTAAAAAAAGAACGTCCATTTCTAATCCAGCAATAACAAAAGGATACAATGTAATTTCATGTTTCTGACCTTTTGCTTCTGCAAAATAAACTTTAGTTTAGGTGAAGTTTGTATGTTTTTGTTTCTTTGCACGCAAGAGAATTGTAGAGCTTTTGCTGCTGTTCTCCATGTTTGATAAGAACAAATATTCTGTATGTTTGATAAGAACAAGCATCTGTATAGACAAGGCTCACATTTTAATGTTGTTGTTTTTGCTTTATTTCCCTGTGAGGGCTGAAGAAACTTGGTCAGAACATACTTTTGAGCTACATAATGCAGCACTAATTATTTGATACAGACAAAGATTTGTTTGTTTTAGAATGTTTGCTTCCTGCAGCTTCAATTACAATATAGCGCTCTACTCAATTATGTTTGAATGCAACAAACACTGTTTTTCTGTGTATTTGAACATCAGATAGCTTTCACGATAGCTTCTGTTTTGCTCCTGCCTTGTTTGGAAAGTAACTAATTCTTAATTAATGAGTTTTAGATTTATCCTTCAAGACACTGGCTTTTTGTATGCTAGGTTACAAGGTATATGTTGAAAGGTATATTCATATATATTTTTGCAGGTAATTAAACAAAGGCTGTCCTTCGATTAAATAGGTCAGGAACCCAGCTACGAATGTGTTGCCTCTGTTGACGATGGTTTGGTGTTTTTGTTTTCCTTTCTCATGGACTTCCGCATGGTGAACACAAGTTTGTTCTACATAATGCTTCCCCTGTGGAGAACTTTTCTGACCTCATGGCTGGCCTGCCAGCTGGCAGCTCCTCTATATATTCCCAACAGGAGCTGATCTCAGTGTTTCCCAAGCACAGGGTGTTTATACTGTACAGCAAGTCGGCCACATTACAGTGCTTCTGTGGAAAACAAAACATTCACTGTAGAACAGTGGAACCAGGAAGGTGGAATTACCAAACTATGGGCAACCTTGTTCTGTGCCTCCTACCATGAGTCATAGAAGGCTGTTACTGATGCCTGTAAGATTTGTTGCAATGTCTGCTTATTTTATCTACCTCTCTACATGTCTTTTGTCATTGAGATATTAAAAATAGCAGAATTCAGCATTTTTACAGAGAAACGACACTTCTTGACAGATGTCATCCTTCTGGTTAGGGAAGATCTGTTTAGTTTCTCAAGTGAATCTAAATTAAAATTACATAGAACAGCACTTCACACTAGCACAGTGTGTTGATCATATAATGTTATTTTATATTCTTGCTGTAAGGTTCATTGAAATCTGTTGTGGTCAGTTAGGGACATTTTGTAGAAAATGCACAGTCAGAGGAGTTGCACCAATGTCCCCTTGCACCATGCTTTGGTTGAGAGATGTCTGTCATTTACTAAAGGCAACAAGGCTTGAAATGCGTACCTAGTTCTAACCTACTGTCCTACTGACTTTCAGTTGGTACCTATTAAGCCTGTGTTTAAATTTGAGCTTGCAAGTCACTAAACAAAGTGGCAAAGAAGCTTGTGTATCTGTAGTTACAAAGTAACAAAAAATATTAATAATTACTTTGTATGGTTTCCGGTGAGGTACAAAATTTAAAGTTATTGGTCTTTCCTTGCTAACTGTACTTGGTGTTTAGCTGAGCAAGTGCACTGTAGTTCCCACAAAACTTCCTGTAGAGCTGAAACCTCACGCTTGGTAAACCCTTTTTTTCTGAGCAATGAATTTAAGAAGGAAACCAGAAACAAAGTCTAATCTGAGGTGATCTGGATCTGCTTTGTTTTGTGTTTTGCAGTTCCGAGGAGTTAGATACCAGTAATAAAATCCTTTCTCGACATAACCAGGGCTAGTGATAGCTTGATTTTATTGGAACAGTTTACAGTGTTTGGGAAGGGAATCACCCTTGTTTACATCAGCTACCTATTCTTGGTGATCCTGGGATAACCCTTAAAACTTGGGGTCGATGAATTCCAGGGTGATTCCCCAGGGCTGTAAAATTATCCTGTAATACATGTGTGACTTCTTCTGGCATGGTATTGGTGAATGAAATCACTGCTGAACTTGAAAAGTTGTGGAAGTGTCATTCATAAAATCCTGACCAAACCCTAAAAAGTGTTTTTGTGCAGTCATATAATTAGGTCATCCAGATTGATATAATTGTCTTGAAAAGTGTCGGTGTTTTAAATACAAGGTTTAGGAAATGGAAATGTACACTGCTGTGCAAAAGTCTTAGACATATTGCATTTTTCTACTCTGATGCATTATGAGCATCAACAATTTACTCAAAGCCTCCACTAGTGTTTTCTACTATTAGAACAACCTTGACTTACATAAAGAAGGAAAAACATTGAGTGAATTAGCTCGCATCACTCAATTTTCAAGGTGTGGTATCCGAAGCATAATCAACAAGTACAGAGAAACATAATCAGTAATTGACAAACCCAGGACTGGAAGACCTGAAAAGCTGTCTAACAAGGATGAGCAATGCTTGAAGGTAATATCCTTAAGGAATAAAAAGACAAGCGTTGAATTGACAACAGAACTGGCAGAAGGCACATGTTTCGTTGTCCATCAACTCAAGAGTACTAAGGTCACTCTTGAAATCAGGACTTAAAGCAGAGGTTTTCTAACTGTGGGGCGCACCCCCCTAGGGGGGCATGATGAGGTTATTATCTGCGATTGTAAAAGCTCTGCGGTAAATGGCAGACTCGGTGGGCCTCCAGAATGATTGACTCAATCAACTACCCAGGCAAGGATCTTTAATCTGACCAACCCCCTGTTAAATCTGACCAGTCCCCTTCCATAGAGCTTGTGTCGTTTCTGACCTATCGCAACTCACCCGCCTTCATTTGAAAGTGCAGCGGCGGCGGGTTTTAATATCAAACACATTTTGTTCACAAATAAAATTTTGTTCACAAATAAAATCAAAAAGTAAAAAAACTAGATTTAAATCACCTGCAGTTTATAAATAGGGGGGGGGGGGGGTGTCTTAGCTTTTAGTTTAATTTACGGGTTTTGCTGCAGAATGTAGAAAACGGACAAACAAGGGTGCAACATTTTATTAAATAAATCTTTTATAAAGTTATAATAAAATTATAATGAAAAAATTCAGCTGGTAAAAAATACAACATTACATGTTAATACAATTACGAATAGTGATTGTAATAAAGTGTATCCATCTTAAAAGATATATTATTATTATTTATTTCTTAGCAGACGCCCTTATCCAGGGCGACTTACAATTGTTACAAGATATCACATTATTTTTACATACAATTACATTATTTTTTACACATTATTTTTACATACAATTACCCATTTATACAGTTGGGTTTTTACTGGAGCAATCTAGGTAAAGTACCTTGCTCAGGGGTACAGCAGCAGTGTCCCCAACCTGGGATTGAACCCACAACCCTCCGGTCAAGAGTCCAGAGCCCTAACTATTACTCCATTTATTTGTCTTTTATGTTTCTGTATTGCATAATGTTTTGCTGTGCCGTGCCACGCCACTGGTGGACGGGGCTGTTTAATGAGCGCAGTTGTGGGAGTGAGAGCAAACAGGTAGACTGGAATTTAGCACAGAGAGAGATTTTTATTATTTTGTTTTGCTTTGATTTTTTCCTTAATTGTTTATTTGACCTGCTAAATTCGAGCATGAAGCTACTGCCTGTGTGGAGCCTGCTTTGATTTTACACGTGACATTACAATATGTTATTTTAGGAAAATCACATTTTTCTAAATGTTGTACTGTTTACTAGAGAGGGAGGGCGCAAGAGAAAAAAAAATCTCATCAGGGTGGCGCAGCAAAAAAAGTTTGAGAACCCCTGACCTAAAGGATGTGTTGCAGTAAGAATACATCTGTTAAGAAAGGGGAACAAGACTAAAAGGCTAAAATATGCACAAGAACACAGAAATTAGACTATGGAACAATGGTCAAAGGTGCTTTGGACTGTTGGATGGATGGATGGACGACGACACCTTTGCCTTCTGCAAGTTCTGTTGTCAATTCAACGCTCATCATCTTTCTATTCCTTAAGGATGTTAGACAGCTTTTTGGGTCTTCCAGTCCTGGGTTTGTCAATTACAGACGATGTTTCTCTGTACTTGTTGATTATGCTTCGGATACCACACCATGAAAATCGAGTGATGCAAGCTATTTCACTCAATGATTTTCCTTCTTTATGCAAGTCAAGGTTGTTCTAAGAGTAGAAAACACTAGTGTAGGCTTTGAGTAAATTGTTGCTCATAATGCATCAGTGTAGAAAAATGCAGCATGTCTAAGACTTTTGCACAGCAGTGTACATGTTCAGGGCTTTATAACTGCTCATTCTTAAGGGCTGAAAGGAAATGCATGTTGGTGACTAACGCTGTCTTCTATTTCATGTTTCTTGCAGCTGTATGACAAGATCAACACAAAGTCCTCCCCGCAGATCAGGAATCCTACAAGTGATGCAGTACAGAGAGCCAAAGAGGTGAGCTGGCCAGTGACTCATTCATGCTGATGAGTAGTAAAACTAGCAGCACTAATAGGAGCCTTAGGCCCAGTCAACATGTGGTAGGAACTCAGCTTCCACATTCAAATGTTGACAAACATTTTGGCCTATTTTCTAAATGTTTACTTTGATAAATGCCTACATTAACGTGTTTTTTTTTAATTTAATTATTTAGTTGATTGTCTCTATAGTAATAAAATGAACAAACTCATATATGACCTTCAAGTTATGTCTGTTACAGTATGTACCTGTGACCTGTGTATCTGTCTGTTTGGCCCTGTTAAGTGGATTTACTTAACAGGGTTTTAAAGTTAAAAGTATTTGGTAGATGTATATATCGTGAATATTTTCAGATGCTCACCAGACTTTTACTGCAGTGAAGAGACAGACCGCCGTGGTGAAGAATTAAAAAAAGGTGTATTATAAAAGGATGCAAAATGTACCTGCCTCTAGACAATAACTTTCTTTGCTGGCTCAGGCACTATGGTCCACATTTGAGAAGGAATTTGTTTTCATTCTTAACAAACGTGGAGAACATGTTAGTAGTTTAAATAAAGGTTACCTCGATACTATAAGTGTCCACATTTCAGATTGTGTTTTCTGTGGTGAAGCTCTTGGAATCTACTGTATCATAAATATCTTTCTTGGAACTGAATGCTTCGACCACCCATTGTTGTGTATATGTTCTCCTTTTGTGTTAGTTCTTGATAGAGGTATGCTTTTGAAATGATATGAAAGAGATGATAATTGTGTTTTTTGCATGAAGCACTGTACTGTTTTCAATGTGGTTGAGAATGTGGTTGAGAAACCGCACGATTCATTTCTCTTAACCGGGGTGAGCCCAGCTTTTCTATTGCATGCAGTCAGAATCATCTTTCAGATTGCAATCACAATTCTATTGTCAGAATAAAGCACATGACGTTTAGAACGTACAGTGTTAAATGCTAAAACATGTTTTATAATGCAAAGGCCTGATTCTCTGGTATTGAAGAAACGCCAGATTATCTGAGGGAATGAGAGTGAAGCTTTAATCTTAGCACTGGAACAAAAGGCACAATCGACTTCATAAAGTTCAAATTACATTTTTTATGTATCCATTTAAAATTATTTTCAGTAAATAAGGAAGCAAACCTTGTAAAATGTATATTTACTAACACAGATTTTAAAAAAAGCATCTCTGCGTAGTGAAAAACTGTGAGATTTGCATCGCAACAGAAATTAAGTAAACTACAGATGCTTAAATGCAGTGGTAGTCCAGACAGTAAAATACCATTACACGTAACACCACACGGCAGTTAAACTAAGCACTCTCACAAGACGATTGTTTCTCAAGTATACTGTAGTAAAATTGAGTAAACATAATCGTGATCATATAACAAGCTGCTTACCCACGAGGACTTGTTTTGATGGATTATCCTCAGTGATTGACATTTGTATACTGTAGTTAAAGGCGCTTTTGCTAATTGTAATGTGACGTGGCCGAGGGCAGTGTAAATGATCAGGCTGGAGTCTGGACTGTTTAAAACTGGTTTTATTTTTCTTATAGTGCAGTGGGAAAACAACCACTAATAAAACAAACAAACAAAATAAACCAAGCTTTCAGTTGGAGAACTAACTAAACATTACTTTGTATGGTCCCTGTGAATACATGCAGGAACTCAGCCGCTTATAAGAATCAAATCATCTGGGACGGATGTAATTCTTATAAACGGAGTACACTGTACCTCCTAATCTGTGCTATTACCTGACCTCAGCTGTACAGAACACTTTCCCACGGGTACTAACCAGCTCCACTAACACCAAGCTTTCAGCTCTAACGCACCTATGCCATCGTTACTCTCCTACATCATTCAATCACTGTCAGCAGTATTAGGTCTTAACATATTATCATTGATCTTAGATAAAGACAAGGAGTAAGTGTATAGTCTCAATCTATAAAGGGGAGGGGGGCATAGTCTAGCAGATTTCCTTTAGGGATGTTTGTTTGTTCATCACAGAAGAGACTTTTTAACAACTGTCTTCAAGTTCATACTGCACAGCTGTAGTGTGTTATTAATTATGACCTGAAAGATGTAATAATGTGCACCCATTCATGCTGTGTTTATTCTGGGTTTTTAGCTAAGTAAAAATACATCAAAAGCTGTTAATTTGGCCATAAATTTGACAGCATTTTTTTATTGGCTAGAAATAGTTGTATTTCCTTAGCTGTACAGTATAAACCTCGCTGTGTATTCAGGATGATTGTTAATGGTAACTTCTACCATTTGCAGGGTGAGTTTTATGGCGTGCATGAATCCATAACGCTTCCAGAATATGGTTGTTTCTTTCTGGGGTAAATCAAGATTGCAAGTTTCCTTTTGCACTGCTTTTCTTTTCTACACTTCTCACCCACAAGCAATACTGAAATGCTTTAAAAAATATCTTCTGCAAGTTACTGTTTTCAAGATGACCAGGGTGCGCGGGTATTGGTGATCACTGATGATGGGCAAAACTAACCAACTACCTCTGACTGATTCTTCTTGATTTGGTTGACAGTATATGAGCGGAAGCCTAAGACCTGGATAAAGCTTTACTAACATGACCTGTCTTTTAGTAATTCAAATCATCATTGTAGAGCTGGTAGAAAGCATTGTATAATTCACCTGTGTGTCTTCTTACACTAAGAATTCCACTGAAGACGAAGCCAGCACAGCTTTGAAACATCTGGAATATGTAAGCCGGAGGCATTTTAAAACTTTTAACTTGTCAGTGTCTTTTTAAAGCATTTTGGCATTTTATGTGGTCAGAAAAAAGACCAGTACCATGAACAGTAAGAAAAAAAAAAGAAGACAAAAAAGAAAAAAAAGTTTCTATGTTTAAATAATACTGCACATAGTTACGTTTGTATCTTAACAGTTAGACAATTAAACATTGATTGAATAATATACTGTCAAAGACGAGGACTATAAGGAGTGAATCAGTAAAGTTAATAATGCTCAATCTCACATTTTGCAGGAATACAGAATGATTTCATGAGAAGACTTGCTTGATCATAAATGGCTGTGATTCACATTTTTTAATACCACTACCTTTTTGTGGTATCATGTGATCATTTTAAGGTCAGATTGATTCAAGAAAACCCGAGAAGGGGGATTATTTGCATTCTATTTTCTTTTTGCTTCACGTGATAGCTGAGCTTTAATAATAACCAGCTATGCACTGCATATCTAGTATAAGTTCAAGGATGTTTCAAACTCTATATATTTTGCAGGTACTGGAAGAGATTTCATGTTACCCAGAGAACACTGATGCTAAAGAACTAAAGCGGATCCTCACACAGCCCCATTTTATGGTGAGTTCAGCACACAAATGTATTGGGAGTGAAGTCCAGTGCAGTTATGTCAGAGTTAATTTATTAAATGTCTTTTTTTACATGGATATCTTAAAAAGATTTAATAGGAAAGACAATATTCCCTTTTGCATTATAAGGCAGAAACATTTAATAGTCCATTTACATTAAAACAAACTCTGATTAGATGAGTTTCCTGATGGAACAAATTCTCTACAAGGGTCTTGGACAAATTTAGCAGTTGCTTATTGTAAATTACTTCTTATAATACGAATACACTTAACATGAATTTCCTGTTAGTGCAAATTATTTTGGAGCCCTCCCAGGGGAAAAAAAATATGTTATAAAATGAATTGCCATAGTTTTAACAGTTGAGTGTAAGGGATGTTAGGAAATGTATTCACTTGCATCCAGATTAGCGCCTCTGTTCTGTATTTTAGTGCTGTTTGGGGACTACAGATCCCATGATGCATTTCGAGTAGTCTTTGCTCATGCAAAAACGTGCATTATCGAAGTGGAGGTGTTGAAAGCGGTGGATAATGCATCACTGTACAAGAAAAAGAAAGATGTTGCTGCAGATTTCAACATTCCCACAAACACTTTGTCAACCATTCTGAAAAACTGGGGTACAATAACAATTACTGTAACTTCAATAGAAACTGACCATATGCATTTGGCTTAGAACCTGATAATAAGAATTACTGATAAGACTTTGTTTGCTGGTCCCTTGAATTGTGTATTAACAAGAATTGACTGCATTGGTTATCTTAGGGATATGGTTATTTTGAGCCTGTGGCACAACCAGACATTTTGTGTGTGTGTGTATTGGTACCTTCAAACAGATCTGCTGTGTGGTAATTAGCTTGCGATGCCAGTGGTGCAGTGAAGAGATTTATAGGAGGGGTTATGGGTCAGAAGCTGGTGGATTCTTTAAGCTGGTCTGCGCTGCTTAATCTTGTCACTCCTTTCAAAAGCTAATTAAGTACATGTTGATTAAGGATGGTTTTTTTTCCATTGCAATACAAAGTGTTAACCCTGATCTAAATGCAATAGTGATAACTTACAACACAAAAGAAAATAATCACTAACCAACATTGTCATCTGCTAAGCTCCTGAAGATGCCACTTTGTCTTGCATTTTTACACTGCACTGTTCTTTAATGAGCACTCAGACTAGAGGGAGACAGATTTAAAGGAATTCCCTTAGCGTAGCTACCAAATAACAAAGCAGCACGGGGGAAAAAGGGTTACTTATAAAGCCCCCCAAAGAGTTGTGGTTACATGATGATGTCATCACAGCCCTCCTGCCAGCAGTTTATCTCAACAGGTGGGGGAGGGGAGGGGAGTGGAGCGGAGGGAGGCACTGTCAGGTACAGGCTGGTGAAATCCCAGCTAGCTTGTACGACTGCTGAGTGTGCAACAGGATGAGGAGGAGGCGGCAGAAGGAGAAACAGATTGGAAAGTGTATGTGAAAAGAACAGGGTTGTGCAGACATCCCCATGGCCTAGGTGAGAACGCAGGAGCATTTCCAGTTCCTGTAATATGGTTAGCTGTGTTAGTTCTTTGCCAGGCTTCTCTCCTCCTGTTTTTATACTAGACCTTGTTTTTTGCTTTTTTTAGTCGGCAGGGTTTTTTGTTTTTGTACTGTATATAAAGTTATTTAAAGACACTATTTAATTATATGCTGTTTTGTGGCATCTTGTAAATTGCTTTTAGTAAGCGTGAAAAACACATTGAAGTGTAGGCGAAATACAAGTGGGGAAATTAAGTACTATAAATGTGGTGACTTAACTCGGGTGTGAGACAGTGAGTTCTGCTTCACAGAAAGCTTTCAGGAGGGCTTTTTTGATGCGTACTTGGGGATTTCCGATATGTTTTGTTATACAGTTATAGATACACTTAAGCATATGGACAGACACATTCTGTTACTGCAAATCACTTCTCTAAATAGTGGATGAGGCATGTGTACCATGATGTCCTTTTCAACATGTGCAAGTCCAATGCCATTATTGTCTGCATATCTCCACTTGATTCCAGTACAATCATAGCTGGGGGAGAGCTATGCTTTTTGTATTCCAAACATTTGTGCTGCAAATGTTGCATACTGATGCAATGCTCTCTATGGACTGTTTTCTAGCTGGGAGCCAGCCTGGTTATCTGACTGCCAGGATTCATTTGCTTTAGGCTGAAATGAGTGGGCTTTCAGAGGGAAGTTCTTTTAGCCACCGTCTTTTAAAGACATTTTAACTATATATACAGTATATATATATGACACGTGAGGAGGGCACCTTTTAAGAGTGATCACTGGTGCATTCCTCATTGGGGCTGGGACGGAAGAAGAGGGGAGATCACTGAGCAGGCTGCCAGCCAAGTGCTGCTGGATAAGGGCTCATTGATTCATTTGTTGGCTCCTGACAGAGCCCTGTAAGTTCCTGTGACCAGACTGACTGTAATTCATTAATCAATCTGCGCTCAGAACATATTTGCCGGAGACTTTTAAACATCAGTGGCTAGTTACATAGAATACTTTGCGAAATGACCTTCGTTTTCTTCGGTAAGTGAGCTGCAGAAACCAACGTGACATGTTAGTCAGTACTTTAGATAAGGGAAACTTATGGTTAAAGGTTATGCTCAAACTTACTGCATCAGTTTTATGCAGCAGGCTGTGGAGGAATTTCGGCGACGAGGAAGTGGTGGGAAAGTTGATATATTGTCTGAAATAGCACACGAGGCATGTTATGGGACAAAGACATACTGTTTGAAAAATGTTGTGAGTTCCTCTCAAATTCACTGTATAACAAAAAGAAATAACCAGGACTACAACACAATATGGCTATGTAAAGGCTTTGTGTTTCTGCTTTGTGCTTGTTAATGTCAAACTTTAATGTGCAACCCCAATGGAGTGTTACCTTGTGGAAAATGAGAATTAATTTGCAATATCTTGGTGTGTATTTTGAAGTATTTTTTATAGACATGCAGTACAGGGGAACTTCAAGTCTTCACTATGTGCGGTACCTTCGAGTCTTCACTATGTGCGGTACCTTTGAGTCTTCACTATGTGCGGTACCTTCGAGTCTTCACTATGTGCGGTACCTTCGAGTCTTCACTATGTGCGGTACCTTCGAGTCTTCACTATGTGCGGTACCTTCGAGTCTTCACTATGTGCGGTACCTTCGAGTCTTCACTATGTGCGGTACCTTCGAGTCTTCACTATGTGCGGTACCTTCGAGTCATCACTATGTGCGGTACCTTCGAGTCTTCACTATGTGCGGTACCTTCGAGTCTTCACTATGTGCAGTACCTTCGAGTCTTCACTATGTGCGGTACCTTCGAGTCTTCACTATGTACGGGACACCATGTTAGCGTGTTTTTCCTGTTTCTTTTACCCCGCAGGCCTTGCTGCAGACCCATGACGTTGTGGCCCACGAGGTTTACAGTGACGACGCGCTGAGAGTCACGCCTCCGCCCACCTCCCCCTACCTGAACGGAGACTCCCCAGAAAGTGCCAACGGCGACATGGACATGGAGAATGTCACCCGCGTGCGCCTGGTCCAGTTCCAAAAGAACACGGACGAGCCCATGGTAAGGCATTTGGATCATGTTGGCGTGGTGGCGAGGTCCAGAAGCATTAAAAATACATTAAAGCAGAGTTCTAGAAATGTGGCATTTCAGCAGTCGGGACCACCCTAGAACCTAAAAATGACTTTGCCCACCGACCAGGTTTAATACAGGTGGACCTTCCATCGAAGGGGCGTTCTTCTGTATATCCATTATTCCCTGGTGATGTCTGTTAGGCCCACCGCTGGGACTGCCTGATTGATGATTAGTGGTATAGTAAAGGCAGTAACCCGCCTCACTGCACATGAATAGTAAAATGATAGAGAGATTGGGCTGTATGTGGTCAAAAAAACAACATTTTAATGATGATACAGGTAATTGCATTGCATTAAATTGCATGTAAAAAGCAATATCGATTGCATTGGCACCATTAGGGTAAGTCATTTCTTTTCACATTTGTAAAAAAATTTGCCTTCGTCCACAAGATATGTTGATTGTGAAGGGTAAATGAGTGCTTATTAAATTAAATGGCTTTCTTCCTTATCTTGCTGTGATTCATGTTTTCCTTTGTTTGCTCTGCTTAGTAATCCATTTGGCTGGTATTATTAAAAGCCTTTCTGTTGACCCCACATTCCAGTTGTTGAGAGAGCCAGATTGTACATAAATATAATTTCATATCCCAATTATTAGACATACCAACTTAAAACCTGATATGATCAACTATAGCCTTGAAGGATGCTGCCTCAAATTGATTTCTGCCCCCTTGCCTTTAGTGCAGTTACTCAAATATTGTGTATGAACTTGATCTTTAAGATGTGTTCACTTGTAAAAAAAAAAAAAAAAAAAAAATCAAAGTATAGGTAAAGCCAAGTAGACAAATGTTTAGGCTAATGCCTTCGTCAGTGTATCAAATAATATTTTCAATCTAATAAACAGTCAAGTATTTAACAAAATGTTCATAGATTTTTTTTTCTCTCCCCACCCCCCTCCAAACAGGGCATCACTCTAAAAATGAATGAACTGAACCACTGTATTGTTGCACGAATAATGCATGGCGGGATGATCCACAGGCAAGGTAAGGGCTTGTTTGGGTTCAGTTTTGATTGAACGGTCCACATATAAAGCAAAGATATACTGAAACATTTTAACACAGTGAAGATGGCTGAAGGTAAGCCGACAGATGAGAAGAGGGGTTAGACAACAGAGGTAGGCGAGATTGCTTGGGCGATTCACAGTCCTATTGGAATTTGTAGGTCTTGAGGGAGATTCAAATTGAGTTTGATACTGAAAGCTGGGCCAAACTTCGGATCTGGCATGAAAATAGGAGGCTGTGAATTAATATACCTCTTACTCAGGGAGTAAAGTTCTTTACAGTAGGCAGCTGCATTGAGTTTGTGTGTTTTTGTATCAGATCTCCAAACTGCAATCCGTGAGTCTTGAGTAATCTTAAAAGTGCCTCTACTACCATGGTTACCAGGACCCTAGATATAAAATGCTCAACCAGTCAGACGCTGCCTTGTTTACATCGTAACTGGGCTAGGAGAGAGAAAGATATTGGACTGTTCCCTTTCAAGTAGGGAATATTAACCATTACAAAGCGGGTGTTTCCAATTAAGACACCCGAACCTGAAAACATACACCAAAGAGACTCGTCAGAGCAGTGTGACGTGGCTGCTGCTCCGTCCCGCGAGCATAAAATATCTACGCGCACTGACAACGACGCCATTTTCCTTTTCAGCTGAACCTGATTACATCAGAGAGTTGATAAGTATTATCTTTCTTTATATATATACCTTTATCGTGCTTTTTAGCCTTTGCTTAAAAGTGCTGATTCAGTTACTGAATCGCTGAAATAAAATTCTTATTTCTGTCTTTTCTTGTACAACAGCCTAGTGCTGGTAAAGTCCCACTGCAGCCTAGTGCGCCTTGTTGACAGTCCAGTTACTGTCTTTAACAAGCTGAGCCAGCAATTGTACATTCTTTCTGTACATTGCTTGCTATTTACATTATGCCTGGGTCTTATCCCTGTGACACATGCAAGCCAACCTGCCTGTATAGTTCCAAGCAGGCTGTGTTGACAGTCCAGTTATTATTATTATTATTATTTATTTCTTAGCAGACGCCCTTATCCAGGGCGACTTACAATTGTTACAAGATATCACATTATTTTTACATACAATTACCCATTTATACAGTTGGGTTTTTACTGGAGCAATCTAGGTAAAGTACCTTGCTCAGGGGTACAGCAGCAGTGTCCCCCACTGGGGATTGAACCCACGACCCTCCGGTCAAGAGTTCAGAGCCCTAACCACTACTCCACACTGCTGCCCAGGCGAAAGTCACCAAAGCTGAAGTGTGAAATGCAAATTATAAAATGGCTTGGATAAATTAAGTGCTGTGATTGGCTGAACAAGATCATATGACTGTGTTGTAATAATTGTCTTACCGCATGGCTATGACATCATAGACCAACTTACTTACCTGATGTATTAATAATGCTACGCCTTAATAGTAACAATTATCTAAACAGTGTTTCTGTAGGTAAAAATGTCAACATGCAACTGAAACAGCATTTAAATCACTCAACAATCAGGTTTTTTTTGTTCATCTCTGTCACTAAGAATTACAGAAAAATTGGCAAATATACTGTGGTATTTATTTAGTCAAAGAACAGAAGAAAGAAAACTAGACAAGCAGTAGCAGTAACACTATTCAAAAGCCATCTGAGAATTCACCACGCAAGTTTCACTCAGCATGTAGTATACTGTATATGCAGCAGCAGCATCTACTTATTAAACTAAATATCGCTGTATAAAACTGACTAGCGAGTATGCCATTTTGAAACTCGACACAACAGATACATTTCACCACTACCCTCCGATTTCAGAAACATATTTAAAACAAAATTAAAATATCTCCTGCTCTCTGCTGACACAACCGTTGGGCTTTTAAACAAGGTCGGGTTCGGCATAGAATTCTATCGTGCTCGTCGCGGATGGGAAGGACTGCGGCACTGCGCGAACTGACATGGAAGTCGTTTAGTCCACTTATCATCTAATGCTGGTTTACAATCGAGGGAAATTATGCCGGTTACCGGCATCGGTGTGAAAACAGCCTCAGATGTGGGAAATCAGTCTGCTTTCAATTCCCAAATGTCATTTAATCTCAAAAAATGTTCTATAAATGGCATTGTTCAATGTAATGTTTATGGCAAATAAAAAAAAGGACAAAATATATGTTACAATCAAACAGTCTTCAGGGACTATATTTTCTCAGTGGAAGGATACATAATATATTTCTTATTTTTTTCCTGAAAAAAGCTAGTTTGTGTAATTATTTTTTTTGTAAAAAATGTAGCCATTTTATAAGCAAAATAACCCACGACAGGGTGTGCGGTAAGTTTTATAATGAAGCCCGCTCCTTCTCTCTCTCTCTCTCTCTCTCTCTCTCTCTCTCTCTCTCTCTCTCTCTCATGCTTTTCTTCCTCTTCTAGGCACACTGCATGTCGAGGATGAAATCAGAGAAATAAATGGAATCAGTGTAGCCAACCAGACCGTGGAACAGCTTCAAAAGATGCTTGTAAGTAAACGGAGTGAGTGAGGGCTTGTGTCTGGATCTGTTACTTCTTTTAAAACCAAACTCTGGATGACAAGAAAAGTGGAACAAGTAAAACTAGCAGCTCCCATTGACACAGAAGCACGCTGTGGAGATATGTGGGATTAATTCTGCAAACTTCCAAGTGTTGTGTTTTGCCGACTGAAACCGGTAACAATAACAGCATATGTGTCATTTTGGAGCAATGTCCTCCCTACTGGAGGTATTTGCATTACCTGACAGACGTTTCAGATTGACAAAAGGATCATTTGCATATTATTGTTTCATAAACCTATTTAGAATGTACAGAATGCTTTTGTTTGGCCATTTGTTTTCCCATATTTAAACTGTGTGAGCGCAAGTATCTCTTTAAACCAGATGTCTGTATTCCTAAACTTAGCCAGCCATACGTCTTAGATTCCAAAGTTTTTTGTTTATGTAACCAGACCTGGGTAATTTGACTTCAAATGCTGAACCTGGAGGGGTCCCTGAGTGGCTCACCTGGTAAAAAGCACTGGCATGCTTTGTCAGAGGAGCACAGGTTGTGCGAAGTTGTCTTACTTCGTTGGGGATTCCAAAGGGAGCATCACATTGGCTCCATTGATCTTGAATGCGTGTTTGGAGGGACACTTGCCGCGCAACCTGCTAAGCACTCTCTCACGAAGAACTGCTGGGAGTCTTTTCA
The DNA here is from genome assembly GCF_902713425.1 of Acipenser ruthenus. NCBI lineage: Eukaryota > Metazoa > Chordata > Actinopteri > Acipenseriformes > Acipenseridae > Acipenser > Acipenser ruthenus. The sequence goes on from NC_081196.1 coordinate 38,125,284, forward strand.
ATTAATGTAAACGATGGCGGATCTAAGTACTGTTTTAAATAATCAATAAAGGCCCCAAGGTTATAATACGTCAAAATATTCATGTATGTAAGTATTTAGATCTGCCACTGTTTTAGACCCCATAAATAAACTTTTCATCTTTGTAGAAGAGTAGGGTAAAATTGGCTACTTACTTATCTGTCGCAACACTTGTTGGAGGGTAGTGCATGTATCTGGTGTATGTGATTTGAAGATTTTCTTTTCACATTGTTGGAAATAAATAGCTCTCTAATAAAGTTGAGGTTGGTTATTACAGTGTTGAGGAAAAAAGAATGACCCTATAGAACCTTCTATATAGTCTTCTATATAGTAGTAGGCAGTGTTTTTGAGGTGCTTTTATTTTCCAGCATGTTGCACTGGCTGTTATTGAAGCAGCCCTGGCTGCTAACTCTTGTGTTTATTTCACCAGTCCTGTCTGTAGAAGTTTAATCTAAGAGGTACCCAGTGCACCGCTGACTTTAATACCTCCTGCTTTTTCTCCTTTTTGAAACAGAGGGAAATGAGAGGGAGCATCACATTCAAGATTGTGCCAAGCTATCGCAATCAGTCTTCATCTTGTGAGGTAATGGATTTAATAAGTGTGTTCATATTGTTGCTGTTGTGGGGTTTGTGGTTTTTGTTTTATTTCTCAAAGCCCCTGTGACTTACTAATTGCCTGCTGGTGGCTGTTTGTTTGTTAATGCTTTCTGAGAGACTGGTTCTGCCTGTGCTGTTATTCTCTGCGCACCAATTTTACAACAAAGATACCGGAACCCTGGGAGATGGCTGAACCTGCTCAGCCCCATCTCCATATCCATGTACTAACAAACATACCATTATCCGCACTGCCAGGAAAACGCTATGTGCCACGCTTACAGGCATCCAAGGAGGTTTAAATACCACTGTAGCACAAGTTTCATCATTCTGTACCAGAACAGTAGCCTGTCTTGGAATGGATAGTCTTCTAGTCCAACATGTTTATTGATTTAGAGTGTGGCGTGCTCTATCAAGTTGTCTGCTGCTGTAAGTTTAATGTTATTAAAGCATTGGTGATGGAGTCAATTGTGAGCCATTTTATAAAAGCAATGCAAATTCGTCCATTTCACAAATTGCTTCTTTTTATTGACGCGTAACTTTCAACTGCAGATAATGACATTGATATTAAATTAACAATGCTAAATGTTGGGGATTGTTGTATCCCTTCACATTAGTGCTTACCGTACTGTATGTGGTTCATATCTTTAATTTGCCTTCATAAAAAAATGGGATGTTCTCAATTGCTGCTGTTCATCTCCACTTAGTGGCTATGGGAGGAACTGCATGATGTTAATGTAAGAAAAAACAACTACTATAACCCTTCAGTTTTGTCCTGGTGACTTGTCTTTTTGTTTTCTTATGCAGAGAAAAACCCATAAATGGCAGGACAACGTTTGTGGTCAGGGCGTGAAGGTGAAATAACACCTAATACAAATATTTTTAAATAAATAAATAAATAAATAAATAAATAAATAAATAAATCATTCAAATAGATCTTGGGTAGTAGTGATTTTTTTTTTTTTTTTTTAAGTAGCCAAGGTGCTTAATGGTTGAAGTTGCAGGTAGTGCCAGGGATTCAAGGACTAACAGTAATATGCGCAATTAAGCCAGTGTTCCTCAGGAGCAGTGGGTGTGAAGATAACATTGTGTTCACAAAGCGCCCTGCACATGATATTTTTTCAACTCATAATGAAGACCAGCAGCTCCCTAAAGATGCAGACATGTAGATGCTTGTTAGATCAGGGTGTTCCTAAGCAGGAGTAAACTTCAGGACTTGTGTTGTGCTCTTACTACCAAAGTCAATCGGTCATCAGGGTGCAGTATGTGCAGAAACACAAATGTCTAATAAACCATAGTTTCAAAGCCCCCTTTTCTGATACCTAGTACTGTATGTAGCGTTTTGGCTTCTGTGTTTGTTTTATTCCCAGGCTGTTGCCGCTATGTGTTATGGTTGACTGCTGTTCTCTTGTTACTGAATGTTGTGTCTTATTTCAGAGAGAGTCCCCCTCCATCTCCAGACAGTCCCCAGCTAATGGGCACACCAGCATTAACAATTCCGTTTTGGTAAGGCTTCCATCTCCAATGAAGAAAACAAAATCCAGCCTTTAGTCGTTGGTGCTCATCTGTCATTGTTTTATTTTAGTTTTGTGTTTTTATTTTCTGTGTCTGATGGGACTTCTCTTGAATGCCAGTTAACTTGAGTGGTACAGATTTTATTTTTTAAAACACTTGTGTAAGATGGATCCTTTTTTTTGTTTTGAACTTTAAAGATGTGTGAGTTCAGGGAGTTGATTATACTATGTATTATTTCAAATGCATTTATTTTATATATATATATGTATGTATGTATTTTTTTAGACCTCTTTTGATGAAATCCTTACAGTTCTAGGGTTATTTAAAAAAAAAAATTATGGATACACTCAAAGGGAGATGGTGTGTTATCATTCATAAGTGTTTTGGGTATTATTATTATTGTTAGTATTATTATTATTTATTAATTAATTAACTGTAGCCTAAGAATCCTTCCTGTCATGGAGTATCCAGTGTTTTTTGCAGGAGAGCTCTGAGAGGACTGGTGTAGTTTCCGCTATCTGAGTTCTCAAATTGGTGTGCCCTCTGCTGTTGTGTTCCATGTACTTGCACTGTAAAGGCACTGGCCTGGCAATTCAATATTAAGAGGCTGCGACTTCCTGTGCATTCCTAACGAAGCTTGGGCCAGCCAGCATCTTCAGCATTAAATAAGGTGTCACATTGGTGATAAATTATTGCAGTAGGGAGGGAAATGACTATCCTTTGCAAAAGCATTACATTATTGCACATCCAGAAATTCATTTCAAACCGTGTGTGCCCTTTGTAATCAGAATATCAGAGTTCTTCATGTTTGTGTACCTGCAACTGCTTTGCAGAATATATAAATATATATATAATATTATTATTTATTTTTTTTTTTTTTTTTTAAATACCAAAACAGCTGAACAGTCCTAAAGTGCCGCTACCTTTTTCTAAAGCCAGTGATTCAATGATATCCATTGGAATATTAAGGGTTTGAGTATATTAAGGAATCTTTATTGTGTAATGCAGTTGAGATAGCGTGTTCTCCATGAAGATCTGGTTTGGTGCTGAAGGTGGTGGCCTCTTATCTGCTTCTTCTAGCTTGTTGCATCAGTGATCTGTCTGGTGTTCTTTAGCGGACTGATGCACTGCAAACACTGATCGTTGTCAACTGTGCACAATTAGTTTGAATGAAAATGTGAAGACATGCTGCAAGTGTGTTTTTATTTCCACCTCAGTAAACGGTACATTTTTTCTTTCATGGGTTGACTTTATTCTGCAGGACATTCCATTAACTACCCAACCAAAAGGACGACAGGTGAATAGACTTGTGAAATAAAACCTTTTTCATTGTAGGCATACTGTAGCTGTATGTAGTTAGCTCACCCATTCCCCTTCCCATTTCATACTTTACTGTATGTGCTAACCTTGCAAAAGCATGACGCATTTAACGCACACAGCTTACTAAATTGACACTTCCATCCATTAACACTAGGCATAGTATAACCTGGGGGACACACTAATACCAAACTAGAATATACCATCATGTTTTTAATACATACAATATGGAAGGAGGAGTGAGATTACTTCTGGTTAACACAGTATAGCTGCCACTGGAGACTAGTTTTTAACAGCTGCTGTTTTCAGAAAGTGCTATAAAAAAATTTTAAAAATAAAAAAAATAGCATTTGGTGTCAGTATATCCCTAGTATATTCTCAATCTTGCACAGCACAAGATGCTAATATGTTATTTTATTTATGTTTTTAAACCTTTTTTATTTTTTTTATAATACCCTCATCCTGTTCCTTCAGGGGTGCCTTTAAGACGTAGATCGCTGGGGTGTTTGTTTCATTAAAAACTGAGTAACACATGCTTTTGCTACAGGCACAGAGTGGAAATAATTATTCTTCAGTGCTTAAGGAATTCAGTGTATCCTCATTTATAGTGTTTTTTTTATATATATCTATAACCATTTCTACATGGAAATCTTGTGCAGTGAATTATTAGTCTTGCTTTGTTGTCAGACATGCTCTTTAGAGGACAATTAATTTTCTCCTTGTCTGTTTGGCTGCTGACAACAGACCTGATGCGTTGTCTTGCTACGTTTTAAAGACACACCTGATCGCTTCATTAAAACTTTGCATTCACAGAACTTGTAAACAGAAGTGTTCTTTAACCCTTTAAACTGAATATTTAAAGTTTTTATTAACAACTCCTTCCCTTTATCTCAGAAACATGGAGATGTGGTTTTGAGATAAAAGCTTGGATAACTTTTTTGCAGTTTGACGTTTTGATAATATACCGTAGCAATGCTTCTTGATCCTTCCTGGGTAAACTCAGACTGGGATTGAAAATCTAGTTTATGATGACAACATTTCTGCTGCTGTCCAATATGAGTCCTCTGTCTTTGATACATACGTATCATGGCACATCATTTTGATAATCTCCATGCTTACTGTGTCAGATTAAGGACTGATGTCAGTATGATTAACTATAGAAATTATATTTATTACAACACCTTTGATTAAGGCAGCATCCATCTGGTGGCAGCAGTAGGTTATGAAAAGTTTGATAAGGCACACTGTTTAGGGATGGGAAGGGGAAATTGTCAGCAAATGTAGCACAACTTAAAATGTACAGTTGGTTTACCTTTGGAATTGTATGCAAGCACAGTAAGCATCTTGCACCAAATAGCCTGCGTTAGAGGGGGGTGGGGGGATATATTATAGCACCTAATATGAGCTTCTACAACAAGCAACATTTTGTATGTTCCATTTTGAATCCTGGGCTGGGTGGATGGATCCTTAAGTTTAGAATCTCAGTGTGGGTTTTGACAAAACCCTGGGATACTGATGCTTGCCCTACTCTTTCATTTTGTTTTTTAACTTGTAAAAACCTCTGCATGTTGTCTTCAAACAACAATACAGGAAACAGCTTTCAACATCCGTGTTCACATTTGCATCACCTTACTTTTTACATCTTCACCGCTTGCTTTTCCTGCTGTACCAACAGATTGCTAGACAAACCGCACTGCAATTGTGTTGTCCTCGTTCACAACTGGACTGGTGTGTGTTTGTCTGTTTTAACGGACGTGTTGTCTTGCAGATATATGTAAGAGCACAATTTGAGTACGATCCAGCAAAGGATGATCTTATACCCTGCAAGGAAGCAGGCATCAAGTTCCTGGTGGGTGACATCATCCAGATTATCAGTAAGGATGATCACAACTGGTGGCAGGGCAAACTGGAAAATGCTAAGAACGGGACAGCAGGCCTCATCCCGTCTCCAGAACTTCAGGAATGGTGAGTTCTGCCATACAATGAAACTTAAAGATCCGTTGTATTAGCCGGCAGTGATGTACATGTGTTTCTGTTAAAAGTATATTTTTTAGATTTAAAAGTGATGAAACTTGATATGGATTTTCATTTGCATGCATTCTTGAGAGTGATCATCTTGGTCATGGTGACCTGCTTATTCAGTTCTGGCTTCTGATTGGTAGGTCTATTGAAGGCAGCGAAATGAGTTTTTGTTGCACAACGTGCTATGAATGTAGGTAATGGTGTGCCCCTGCTGTGTGTCCAGTTTTGTAAGTCACAGCCAGTTACAACCAGAATGGTGTTTACATCGTAAACCCACCATATCAAAAATAGAAACTCCCCTATTCAGTTTATAAATGTATCTAGTCACGTGACATTCAGGATAGCGGGTACAAAAGCTAACTGTCCTGTGCTTTCCTTTCTCTCTCTCTCCTTTGTTTTTAGGCGTGTAGCCTGTATAGCAATGGAGAAAACCAAACAGGAGCAACAAGCCAGCTGTACCTGGTTTGGCAAGAAGAAGAAGCAGTACAAAGACAAATACCTAGCAAAGCACAACGCAGGTGCTGTAAAAATAGAGCACAGATTGTTTTTGTTCTTCTACCAATGATGTGTTTTTTTTTGTTTTATTTTATTTTGGTGTAGTATATTTCATGTTGTACTGCAGGACTGCATGATGACGATTAGTGCTTATTTGGAAACAAAATGTGTAAGGTCACAACCACAAATAGGTAAGGGCTCAATTCATGCACAAGGTGTCCTTGGAGCCCAGTTCTTGTTCTGCATTACACACTTTGGGCAGACTACAGTGTAATGGAGAAGATCATCAATTATTCATACTTCCGTACTCTTTATAAATGCCTGTATTTATATGAATCGTTTTAATTTCAACCTTCAGCTTTTGTTTCCAGATCCATTGTACAAGGAATCTAGCCTAGTTGTTGTCCGATCTCAGTAGTAGGGTTTTGTCCTAATCAGACAGAACAACAAAGTCCTCTTTCCATGGAACACAAGCTGTGCTGTAAGAAGTGGTACTGGGGGCTCAGCAATGTGATATTAAAAGTGTCATGTTAGTTTACAGTTTTAAACAGAGGTCCAGATGATTTTATTGCTTTCAGCCTGTTTCCAGATTCAGGAGAGTTCTTGTGTCTTGGGCCAAATTCATGTTCAGATTCAAAATTCTGTACCGTCTGATGATGCATGTATGTAGCATACCGTGTTTACAATCGAGCCAAATTTAAATTTGGTAACACTAAAAAAAAAATATTAAATAGCTGTTCTTGTTTTTCTTGAATTCATTATGATTCTGTGGCCAACGTATCTGTATTACTAGATTGCAGAAAAGTCATGCTCCAATTGTTACTCTATGGAAGACTGTGGAATATGTTTCTCTTCAAATTTGTAAACTTAATTAACGTACATTATTTGATTTACAAGGATTCAAAATAAATAATATTTCACAGTGTTGTGCAGGGAAGTCAGGAGTTTGCCAGTCCGAAATCATCGTTATGTACTATAGGACCTAGATTCAGGATGCTAGAACATTTCAGTCTCTACAGCCTGTAGTACTGCATAGCCATGACCCTATGGGCTTATATAAGCTAATCAGTCAATATGTGTTATCTGCATGTTGGGCGAAGGTGTTGTTTTATTACATTATAAAAATTAAAAAATAAAGCATGTTTTATATACTTCCACTGGGCTCTCAACAATGGTTAGTTGATCTAACTGCAGTGTTAGCACTGCTAAGTCTGACTTTAGAATTTGCTGTGTTCTTTGAAATACTGCATGTTAGCTTTACTGTGTGTATTTTTTCTGTGATACATATTTTTGGTTAACTGATGTAATTGAACCATATCTCAATGACCCCCCTGTACATTTTTCATGCCGTCTTCCTCCCAATGGCCTCTGTGCATGTAAGTAACACTGAGTGACAATGCCTCTTTTTTTGCTTCTTACCTTTTTTATTTAGTGAGAATGCATGTATGTATGGATTTATTTAATATTTTTTGGGTTTCTTTAACACCAGCGTGGAACCAAAAAATACTGTTTGCTGTCCCCACCCCTCCCTCGCTCCCTTTCTCTGTTGTGTTATTAGAAAGTCTTTTTCCTGTTGGCACCTGTGAGAGCAAGCGTTCCCGTGTCCTTTTGTCTGAATTCAGGGAATAGCGAGGACTCCACTTGCTGTTTCCAAACATTACTGTACCTAACGTGGCTTAGTGCCCAGTCAGTTACTTTTGTTAGCACCTGATACGGGGCACATTGAGAAAACAGTAAGCCCCCTGCTTCCCTGGCCATCCCAGCCCATCTAAATTGTGTGTTGTGGTCATTTCCCTGTATGTGGAAAAATTGCTTGTAACCCAAGCAAGCACCATTCAGGACCTGGATAACATCAGATTTATAGCACCGATATAGCCATGTTGTATTGGAGGCATGGTCTTTCAGGTACTGAAAATGGTGCTGCATCTATAGTAACCCTATATTTTTCTTATTTAATCCTGCTCTAGGAGTGCTGCAAAAAAGTCATTATTTCGAGTGTCCAGGTGCCTGTATCCCCTGTCTGTGTGCCAGCGTTGTAACACTAATCCTCAGTTTCTCGTATCGACACTACAGCATTCAGATCTTGCGTAAAGTAACAATCAAGTGCTAACAGGAAATTAAGATTGTATATTTGGCAGGGTTGCAGCAGAATAACAATTTGGGGGAGCAAGACAGAATAGAATACTGTAGCTTTAAAATGACCGCTTTCCACAAAAAGATCCACAGTAGTCATTTCTTTCTATTTTTTAAACTATTACTCTGAAGGGGCTAATTTGGCTTGATTAGTTTAAATCTTTCCGCCGTCTAATTTCTCAATTGTTTAATTGAACCAGTGAAACATCCACACCCTATCCTAGAGTAATTCAGTGTTTAATTTGATCTTATTTTTAAACCTGGGGTGGGATGGCTTTCCATGACTAGAATTGGTCATCCCTCCTGTAGAGATTTTTTGTGGAATGCTGCTTAATGTAAGTCTTTAATGAACAATCAGCTCCTACGAGGTAAAAAATGAATACAATTGTCTTGTAACCTTTGTCGGTAACTGGATATATGCTGGTTCGCTAAAACCTGTTTTCTTGATGCATATTCGTCCATGTCTCCCCTAAATAATAATTTCTTCAAAAGGATGGGGAACTTAGGCCTGTGAAGCATGGAATAAGATTGCAACAATATCTTGATACGAGCACTAAAAAGAAAAAAAAACTTAAGCTATTTTAAAAGGAGTTTCGTGGCATGTTTCACAGTCAGTATTGTATCCAGTAGTTTGTTTTGAGATAATAGCAGACTGTGGGATTACTGTCAAGTGCTGCTACACAGTCTCAATCTTTTAAGGCACCTCTTCCTATTGGTAATGGGCATGAGAGTGTTGTTAATAAGTCATTAGAATTGAACTGCCGCATTAGATTTCTCTCTCTTGTATACTTACGTATTTGATTTCTTTCTTTTCAGTCTTTGACCAACTAGATCTCGTCACATATGAAGAAGTAGTGAAATTGCCTGCATTCAAAAGGAAAACATTAGTCTTATTAGGTAACTTCTTTTTCTTTTTTTTTCCTTGAAAAATATTGTAACGGTGTTTTTCGGGCTAATGTTTTAGTTTTTGTTTAATCACAGGTGCTCATGGAGTTGGTAGAAGACACATCAAGAACACACTCATCACAAAACATCCCGACAGATTTGCATACCCCATTCCACGTAAGTTCATATAATTGGCTGTATAGCCAGTTGTGATTCAGATTCAATCATAGAACTAGATAAATCTATAAATAAATTGAAGAAATAAATAACTATGTAAGTTATTTTAAATAATAACTATGTAAAAAATGGCAAGTAGCAGTCCCCCATTTAAAGGTTTGATGTCTAAATGGTTTCCAAGTAGGAAACCATGCTTTTTTCCTCCATTTTCATAACTTGGATCACATTGAACTGTACGGGATAAGCTATAATGCAATTTACATACTCAGGAATCTCAGCAAATAGGCCCGCCAGCTGTGTCACAGTATTTATCCAGTCATGAGGCAAGCACCAGCTGACCGCTTTGTTCTCAAAGACTTCTGTAAGTCTCCTAGAAATCTCTGCATGTCAGCTCCATTTATATATGAGGTTATTTCTGATTTGTGTGAACTATAGGCATCGCATACAGCTCGATGGAAACATCTGTTCACAAAAAGTCGCGTCTAGTAGTGGGATGCTATTTCATCATTCATGTTTCAAAATGAAAAGATTTAAATAGCATACAGCTATTGTTAGCTGAAACGTGGATCTGTTAACCCAGCGTAGCCTAGTCCCAGCTGTGATACTGTAGCCCTGTCCCTCAATCAACTTTGAACTCATGCTGAGACCACAACACTCAGTCTTGCTTTTTATCTGGGCTGGTAAGAACCACTCCAGGGCTGAAATACAGTCTCCAGGTTTTATTGCAGATGCAAAGCCATTTTATTTTAAGCTACGAGGAGAGGGAATAGGGACATTGATTCTGGTAATGCTCTAATGGTAAAGCTGCCAACTCTTCTGTGAGGTGCACATTCTCTGAATACAGAAGTATCAAAGGCTTTTGACTGTTGCTGTTTTGTAAAATGTTGGCGAGAATATAATACATAATGTCTGGTTTTACTGAGATGAACTGCACTTTGAGCAAACTGTCTGCTGCCAGGTTTGAGGATCAGTGAGATAGATGCAAGTCGTTCCTGGGGCGATTTAATCAAACCGACCTGAGACCCAAAGAATAGTGCGTCTCGGTGGGCTCGTTTAGCATGTGATCTATAGCAGAAAATTCAATACATTGGGATAGGAAGGGGAACTAAAATAGATTACTGCAGTTTGTATGGGGCTTAGGATGCTCTGTTTTGCAAATTTATTGCATGTTTCGTCAGATAAATACATCCAGTTTATATTTTTTATTGTGAGATTAGCTCATTTAAAATTAATCTGGGATCAGATATCCGGTGGAAAAAAGTTGAAAAGAGTCAGTAAATGGTCTTGGCTTGTCTAATTTGATCAACCGTGTAAAAAGTAAACAATCTTGGAAGCACTGAAATGATCCAGTGAGAACCAGGCTTTAGATACATAAACCAATCCCAATCCTAATTACCTCATCTTGCATTGTGCCAAGGTATAGGTAGCATAAATTTGATTTCTAATGTAGCCTATATTTCCCTAGTGGGTGTGTGTAGGAATAGTGTTGTTGGACCATACATCACCCTTGCCTTTAAAGGAAAAGGTTGGATATTGTATTTCGTATTGTCCCTGCTTCAAATGGCCACAGGTAAAGTAATTGTTTTCATTTGTGTTATTTTACACTTACAGTATAATGTTCCATGTATCACAAGGGCTAATGGTATTGCTTTGGCATGTTACAAGGCATTCTAGACTGCTGAGGATCATTCAGCCAATCGAAGCGCACATTTTGCCTGCTGACACATTGTGGTGAAACCCAGTTCATAACATCAGCCGTACCGTACTGTGTTTTTACTGTGCTTTACTCTTAATATCAGTACGATAGTCACCTACTTAAAAAAAAAAAAAAAAAAAAAAAAAAACTTACCTGACCTTACCTGCACCTCTCATTCAATTGCAAAGTAAATTCAAAACTGTGACATCACAATCAGCCACCTACCTCATGAATACAAAAATAATGAAGCAATATACAGGTGCACTGTTAGAACAGAGTTCCCTTTACAACATATTGAGGAGGATTGTCCCTGCCAAACAACATGGGCTTTAATGGGGAATTACACTGGTTAAAACTGACTCGTTTAATACGTACAGTTTTCCTGTTCCACAGGTTGATATTTTGTGCAAATAAGGTACATCCAGGACAGTAAATGACAGTCACGGTGGCATTTGTGACGTCAGACAGGAACAACAGTTGCTGTTTACTTTTATTCTTCTGTGTTTTTGTTGGCACATCCGTTATACAGTTTAAACGTATAATGTATACATTCAGCGAAAATATAAATTCGTAAAATGGTACTAAACATTGTATGGGCCACAGGGGCATGTTTTGTACAAATAATAAACTCCCGTTCTTTGGCAATTAAGCTTTCTTGTGTTGTTTATATTTAAGGTACTTATGTTCGCAGTTACATACAACATTTCGAATTGTGTTTACTATGTACTTCGTTTATAAACTACTAATCCCATTGTCCCTTGCAGTCCGTTCTAAGTGGAGTGCACCTGTATAAGAATTATAGGACTGTGTACCAGTACTTGCCGTACGACAACAGACATTTGTTGTTCTATAACCCTGTAATAACAGCATAATTGAAGCCAAGAACAGAGATTTTTTTTTAAAAAAATGGTTGTCATGTTTATCCGTCCTGCACACTGACACCAAGAAGGGAAACAAAGGCAGGGTCGGCTGCAGAAAAGAAAAAAAAAACAGTAGAGACTAAAACAAGTCGGTCAGACTACAAAAATAAACACAGTATTCTAAAGAAACACTTTTTATTTATTAGTGGCTAGTGTGACTTGCTTTACTTGCCATTCCATTACTGAGAAATAATCGAACTTGTTTTTAAGTTACGCTGTGAACTAACCCCCACCCACTCTCCTTATGTTGCAATATCCACAGACACAACCAGACCTTCAAAGAAAGATGAAGAAAACGGCAAGAACTACTACTTTGTAACACATGACCAAATGATGCAGGACATCTCAAACAACGATTATCTGGAGTACGGCAGCCACGAGGACGCCATGTACGGGACAAGACTGGAAACGATACGCAAGATCCACGAGCAGGGACTGATAGCAATACTAGACGTAGAACCACAGGTACGCCATCTCACCCCTGAGCTCCCCAGCACTATTCTACTGGCGTGCAGCTGTTGATGTTTTGAAAACGACCTGCTGCTGTTTACATAAATAAATATAATCGTTCTTATGGTAGGAGGCTGGATTAAATAACAATTTGTCTATTTACAAACTGTAGTCTTTCTATAGTGCTCTTTTGTTTGTCAGTTACACCTGCAATTCACTGTCTCTTGAAGTCAGCTGACTGATTATGTTTTTTCATTTTTGGTTGTTGTTGACAGGCTCTGAAAGTCCTGAGAACGGCCGAGTTTGCTCCCTACGTTGTCTTCATTGCTGCACCTACCATTACCCCTGGCATCAATGAGGTGAGAGCCCACTGCTAAACAAAATACACAGTCCCAGAATGCAATTATCTGCACTCCCCACTCTGCTGCTTATTAACAGGACTGAATGGGAGTGTAATTGATCTATCTGCGTCAGGCTACTACAGTAATGCATAGGGGTGCTTTATCTCCTGCAGTTAGTTAATTAGTTTCATGGTTTGGGTATGAAATAGATCTAAAAGGGAGTAAACCCCCCCCCCCTGAAAAATGCAGAAAATAGAGAAGTCTTTGTTATCAGGAGTGTGCTTGCATTTTATTGGAACTGAAAATGAAAAGCTTGCTGTGGCTTTCCACTGTTTTGAGCTCTTTCTTCAATACTAATTCTGCTCCCTGGCCACAATCAAAACAGTTGCTTTTTTCATTCCAGTTCCCCTTGGCTTACCTCTTACATCAGGCAGGCTTACACAGCTGTTATTATTGTAATGCACATAACATCCAGAGACTGAGTAAACAACACATTATTAAAATGTTAAAGGCATGCACTTCTGGATTAACCAAAGAATGGACTGAAATGATCTTGCAAATAGATTGAGATGGCACAGCAAACACAAAAATCAGGGAGAGGGGTTTAAACTTTATAACAAAATATGATCTCTGCAGAGTCACATATGTTCTAATTAACTGAACCAAAATATGGGGGAACAACCAAAGCTTCCTCTTTGTTTTAAAAGCTTTCTATATTGCCACTACACCAAAAAAATATTCTCCTGCAACTTCTTGAAACCGGAGGTTTTAATTGACTAGGTAGTCTGGGGGTGGATAAATGAAAAATAGATGAATCTATTTTAGGAATACATTCATTCCTGAGAATTCTAGAACTCTATGAATCTGTGCACATTTCCAGCCATTTCATGTTCTTCATGCTGGTCCCTGTGTGTTTGTATCTTTTACTAACAGTATATTGAAACTTGTTCAGTCCATTTTCACTTATGTGTTCTGTACTTCCAGAATTGCATCATTTTATCTACCTTTTGTAATGGTTTTATATTTTGCTCATTTCAACAGTGTTGTTGTTTTTTGAGCTTTTGGCCAGTGACCCCTTTAAAAAACAAAACCACCACTGCTGCCATCTTTGGTTTCGTCTTTCTTTACTGTTGAATTACTGTCCTCATCGCAATCCTCTTTTCATGGGTACAGGCCACTTCCTCAAAATAGGCTTTATATATACGGCTGCTGCAGTTCTATTAGGATTGATAGTGTCTGACTGCACACGTGGCAAGGCAGGGCTTGCATGACCCTAAATCCCAAGTAGAACTGCAGTAGCTGTTTGTATAAACACATAGTATCATACACTAACAGTTCTTTATAGCTTGAATTGTGTGTCTTGTATTTGCATCATCTGCTCTATGTAAAACAGGTTGGCAGGCTGTCCTGTACAATGCGTTTCAAATGCCTCCATAGTGTCTACCACCTCCTATCATATATCCACTTTCTCATCTTTTGTTTGTTTTGTTATCATTTTGTTCTCTTTTTTATTTCCCCTCTATAAATAGTTTGGTTTTGCTGTCCACTGTGCATGGTTTTCCTTTATTTTCTTGCATTCCCTCTCATTCTGCTTAGCTTCCCAGGTGGTGCAGAAAATTACCTGTAAGTATTAGTGGTAGTTAGTCTATGGATATTAGATATTAATCTGTGTTAGTCACTGGATGTTTAGCACCTGTATGTTTTAATTGTCCATGGTGTGTGTTCATGACCAGTGTCAAAACAAAACAAATCCATCTTGGCAACAGTAGCAAACAATTTTCAGGCTATTCTAAACCAAACAGAGATGGGAGGGGGTGGAGTACTTCAATTACATAGCAAAGTTATTATTATTATTATGATGGGATAAAGCCTTGCTTCACTGTACTGATATTCATTAGCAAAGACGAAAGTCTGACTTCTCTGCTGATGCCAAAAACCAGGTTGATGCAAGGTAAAAAAGGATCAGGGCAGCAGAAAAAAAGGGGGGTGGTAGCAGTGCATCTGTCTGTGCCATTAAATAACAAACTTCCAGAGCATGTAGTAAGAGTTCATGTCAAATTTGAAATAATCTTGCTATATGAAAGCTTGTGTGTTGAAGGTCATAGTCAAAGAAACAGTCCAATGCAAAGACATGTTTAATAAGTTCAATAACTTAAAAACACAGAACTGTGACCTTGAAGGATATAAGATTGTGCTCTTGCTTGAGTACCCATGTGTGCAGGGCTGCTAGAAGAGAAACAGACCTATACACAGGGCCTTGTCCTTCATCTTAGTTTGATTCCTTGTTCTTTCAGGATGAATCCCTTCAGAGGCTGCAGAAGGAATCCGAAATTTTACAGAAAACGTACGCGCACTACTTCGACCTGACGATCATCAACAACGAGATTGATGAGACCATCAGACACCTGGAGGAAGCTATCGACGTTGTGTGCACTACCCCACAGTGGGTGCCTGTCTCCTGGGTCTATTAGACCCTCCTGGCAATGCTTCTTTGCAGAACTTCATCATTCCCTGAAACAACACCTCAAACAGTGAGAAACCTCGTTGTAAATGACCTTAAGTCAATAGGTCTCGGCCCCTACAGACTACCTAGACGTAGTGTTGCATAACATTTTTTAATATTGTCATGTCCTTATAGATAGGAGGCAACATTTTATAGAGAATTTTTAAAGAGACAGTATCACATTACTCACAGGTACGGATTTTAAATGTAAAAATAAATAATAACAAAGCATATTCTATTTATCATAAATATATGTGCATCCCATAACACAGTATCTGTCATCAGTTATACAGTACTTAAATTGGAAGAGATTTCAATTTCGAACATAAGCGTAACCTGCATACTGAATGCTGCCTTGTATGATATCCCATCTCCTGGTGTAGACAGATGTTAAGTAGGTAAAACTACAGTGTTATTTCATGATTTAAAAACTGCTCATTTATTCACTTAGATATTTTGTTTGAATCAGGCAAGTGAAAGGAGTGTGTATGTGTATTAAAATGCATTCATTTGGGTGTTTTTATTTTTTCTTAAAGCGGTTCATTTTTTTTTTTACCTTTCTTCTAACACGCCTGCCCCTCACAGCAATACTGTCTCTTTAAAGAGGTACATAAATGTTTTAGAGATTTGAATGAGGTCTTATGCATGTGGACAGTTGCAAGCTTAAGCTTTCATGCTGTTGATGTTATCAGTGTCAAACTACTGTTATCAACAGCAGAGTACATTCCATTAGTTTGGAAAATACACAAACGCACCCAAGGGAATTCAATATTTATGGAAAAAAAATGTAAACCTATGCACATCCCTTGCATTTTGGGCAACTTTATAAACAACTGATTTTTATTAATCATGTAGTGGAGATGTGTTTGTAAATTGTCTCGATTTTAATTTGTTGTAAGAAAAAGGGGGAAGAAAATGTACCGGATTCACCATTGCAAAAAAATGTGTCGTCTGAGAGTATTAATGTTTTAATTAAGTTTAATCAAAAGAAAAAAAAAATGCTGATTTTTATTCTGTATGTAATTGTTTCAAGGAGGTGCGCACAATTTGCAAGCAAATACTGTGTAAACAAAGAGCCAGTTTGTGCATCAAGACAAAACTAAAAAAAGCTGTGTGCATCTCACTGTTGTCTTCTAACTGCCCTGTGTAAATTCCTCTGAAAATGAGCAGCTCTAGTCTGAACAGTTTTTTTTAAATATACTTCCTTTTCTGTGTTCAACAAGTAAAACGCCTTTGATTCAACTTTTTTATATATGCACAGTCATCTGTCTTTTGTCTCCTTACCCTTTCCTTTCAAAACACACCTAAAATATAATGACCAAAAATATATCGGCAGTAATCAACAGGATACCAAGGTGTTCTCCTTGTGTTACCTATCCCATTAAACAGTCACTTACAAACATAGTGCATTCTCAAATTGAACACAATGTATTTGCTATAAACTTCCTAACATGTTCAGGGTCCGTTAATTCTCATAGCACATCCCCATTAACTATATAGTGTGCCCATAAACCTTTAGAGTCACCTGTCACTTGAGGGGCAGCAGTAAGAGGCAGTAGGCATACAGTTAATTAACTCTCAAAGGGGTGACTGCAGTCTGCAACGCTTCCTCACCACCTACATTAGTTGGATCAGTGTACTGTATTGGATAAAATACCATTCCTGATGCCAGGGGACATGCAGAAATAGACAATTTCTGAGGTAAAGAAAAGGGAAAATATCCCATATTTATTATGCAGGAAAACACACCAGGCAGAATTCCATTTATTCTCAGGGGAGACATTATAAAAACAATTCCATATATGTCTCAAACTGGACATTACAGTGTACTGCCAACATTACATTTACAGGACACAAGAGGGATAAAAACCTTGACAACAGGATCTTCTGTTCAAGTTGAGTGTACCTCTCTCAGTTACTGTACATGAGCACTGGTCAATGTCAAGCAAAATTGTTAATAAGTTGGACGTGCTTATCACCCACAAGTAACTACAGACAAACAAAAAACACTGGTTAAACTTTACTGTCCCTTATCCTCATTTCAGATATTTTATAAACTATACATACTATATATACATTCATTCTCTCTCCTCTCTCTCTCTCTCTCTCTCTCTCTCTCTCTCTCTCTCTCTCTCTCTCTCTCCTCTCTCTCTCTCTCTCTCTCTCTCTCTCTCTCTCTCTCTCTCATATATATATACAGAATATTCCATAGCTGAATGGTGAACGTGCTCATTAAAAGCTGCAGACTCAAAACCACAACAGGAACAGGCTCTGTAAGGCACCAAGCCAGCTGGTAGCTGTTGCTATTCAATCATTTACTGGAAACGCTTGTGAGTTTCCGTTTAGGAGAAGCAAGGCATTCATCTAGTCTGCTTGAGTAACGCACGGTGTGCGTCTTTGGCCACACCTTGAGGTGTCACACTTGCTCTTTACATTCACAGTCGTCCAGTTTTTACTTTCTCATAAACAATACATGCAGCACAGTATTACACAGACACAAAGGAATTCTATTTTATACTTTATTACATTTAAAGTTAAACCTGAATGCAGGACCCTACCACTAACTCTCCACACAATAATGTGGATTGAACATCTATAACAATAGGGTGGCAGTACCTTCATAAATATGTACAAAAAATATTCTAATTCGTGTGGGACGCAACACAGTCCCAACTCTACTCTTGAAGCCTGCTTGTTTTATGTCGCAGCTCCGAGTAATTGATTTGGTTAATACAGTAGTTCTACTGCTCTCGGGTGAACAATATGTATTGACCTTTTACCTAAATAGAAAACCTGTTCTTGTTCCATTGCATTCCTTCATTCCGGCAATATTCTTGACATGTCTGGGTAGCTGCAGTGCTCAGCATGTTCATTGCACATACCTGATTTTTTTTTTTTTGGCAAACAAAGAGGTGACCAAGAGATGAGAGCTACAAAAGGAGCACTTTTACTTTTACATTTAACTAACCCCTCATTTCAAAATGTCAAATGAAATGTCATTAAAATACAGAACCCAAACAGAGATTTAGAGAACAGAGCAGTAGAATGTAATACCTTCAATTCCCCTGCTGCTCCAGTACGTTGCAGTCTAGCATTGCACTGTTCCAGGTGATGTCATCTGGCCTTGAGGGCAAAACTTTGAGGGACTCTGCTGTAGGGACATGACAAGTCTGCAAGGTATTTCAGTTGTTGTGGAGGGAATGCAGAGTCATTCCTCAAATGAAACTGCCCAGGTACATGACTTTTGTATTGTAAGTTTTTATTCAGACTTCTTGCCACAACTGATTTTATCCAGTCAGTCACAGGAGGAATTACATGTTCTCCCCTGTACTTCATCACTGGTGATGTAACAGGTTTGTAGAAGCTAAGAGAAAGGTTCAGTCCTGTCAAGAACAGAGTGGGTTGTGGAGGAACCTCAGCACTATCTCAACAGGCATGCAATGTGCATAACAGCAGTTAACCCCCATAATAGCACATTCCTTACAATAAGTAGCTGAAAATGCTATTTTAATGTTTGATTTGTAATTGCTCTGAATGTTTCTGAGATGGAATTTTTGCAATGTTGTGTTTAATTACCCCCCCCCCCCAAAAAAAAATTACTGATATTAATTAACTTGCACATAAAATCCTAGAGATGATTAGAGAGAGACTGACTTTGCCTACCAAGTGAGGATCAAAAATGTAGTTTCCTGCTGTCACTAAATCATGTTAATACCAAGTTTCATGACTGCCTCCCCAGCAGGATAATAAACTTTCTGTATCTGATGTCTGTAGTGTTTATTCTGAATCAAAACTCATATGACAACAACTCCTATGGGTCTATGGCCTATGGGTCTGCAAAAAATATATATGGAAACACAGTGTCAGCTTTATGAAAATGGCACAATAACATTTTCAAATATATATATATATATATATATAATATTTTAAATCCTTACTGGAAGGACAGTCTACAAGGATATAATCGTGTTTGTTTCATATTGAGTTTTAATCCATTAAAACAGACTAATGCGTTAAAGCAGTGTGAACTGAGCCGAGCCTGTCATTCCTTAACGTTTGCGTATGTATTTCATAACATACAACCAAAGAAGGTTAACAAAAACTCTGTAATTGGCTTATTTCTCTGTTTATTTAAGAGAATAACATTAAACAACAAACATGGCACATACAAAAACACTGTGTCTTTAAAGTATACAAAACACTCAGCATAGGATTTTGCACATTTTCCTGCCTTGTCACCAATAATAACAAAAGTTCTCTTGCAGCAATCTGGCATTAATAATTCAATGGACCTTGAAGAAACTCAAAGGAAGAGGAATTGTGCATTTAAGAGTTAGCTTGTAATGACTACCTGTAATGTCTAAACTAACAATTTACAACTGGATAATTGTGCATTCTATTTTGGCCTTATGTCTGTGATGTTATATTCAAACAGATTAATTTATAAACACAAATATGTGCCGCAAACGAGGCATGTCCTGTATTTAAGGTTTGATTCTGCAAACCAAACAAAATGGCCGGATCTGTTCTCTATATAAAAGTGCAAGATTAATTTAAATCTACTTAGCTAAAAACAGGCATGAAAGAAATAACATAGTTTTAAATCTTACGTGCAAGTTTTCCCTTTATTTGCATCCAGCCTTAAAAAAAACAGATACACAATGAACCATAATTGTCCCTGTAATTCCTTTGTGCTCTGTGCTAAACTTCAAGAAGAGAAAGATCGTATCAGTCCTAGCTATTTCCATAACTGAAAGAAACAAAATGCTAAATCTCCTCCATTTGTTTAAGTGAGCGAAGGGCTTTTAGAGCAGCTCTGCGTAAAGCAGATCAGCCTGACGTTTAAAGAAGATTAATGCATTTATGAATTGCTTGGAAATCCAAAGTCATTGAATTGAATGAACAAAACAGGTCATACCATCTGTACGGTAACAGAAGGAACCTGCAGAGGTTTTTGTGGCACTTAAAAAAGGTTGCCTGCCTGAATATGCCAGAATTCTACACTAATCACATACAGGAACGGCACTTTCTTATTTAGAACTAACATATAAGATATTGTGTCTAGCGTTATTTAAAATGTTTATTATATATTACACCTTATGCAAAGCACATGCAATTATATAGTCTGTAAGTCAGAATAGGTCTTATTTAAAGTCACGTTCTTAAGTATTCATCCATTAAAACACTTTTAATTAATTTATTATATTTTCAGGGGATCTCTTGCTTGATAAAGTAGTGTATCCAAATCAAATTCAGTCAAATTAATTATTAAACTAACATGATTGTAAGATTCTAGGCTTCAGAACAAACTTTTGTTGGCTTTAATATCCAACCAGTTTTGTGTAGTTTCCTTTCTAGATGCAGATGAACTGCCTCAATCTGCAAGGCCTTCTGCATCTAACCCCCAGTCTTACCCAGATTGATGCATGAAGTTACAATGGTTTTCAAAAGGATCAGTGTGCTTTATCAGTAACATACCGTCCGCAAGCAGGGAAAGTGCACATGATACATCAGAAAACAGCCAGGTCCAAACAAAGTTGCCTTCCCATTGTGCTGCCAGATCTCCAGCAATGAATTGTGGGGTGTTTGTAAGATGGCACAGTTCAACATATAAGGACACATACTGATTATCAATCAGGAAAGCAACCATAACATCACTGATTGAGGAGACAGAGTGCTAAACAGGGCAGGACAGCCTGCAGCAGCACATTCATCTGGGAGTGCAAGACTCCAGCAGACATTTTATCATCTATTCCATCCAGCAGTGACGCATTCCTGAAGGTCTCGGTGGAGTTTCCAGGCTCTCTGAGTTCTTGATGCAAGAGCTTGGAGATGAGGTTGCTGAACTTGTTCTCTGTGGTGTAGTGCAGGCCCTCGGTGGGCGTCGGTGCGATGGAGGTCACACTGAGCTCGGCAGGGTCCAGGCAAAAACCATCCAAGGACTTGGTGAAGACCACCACACTGAGGTCCAGCCCAGCTACCGAGGGGGGAGAGGTGCAGGGAATGTCCCTGACCAGCTTGTAGTTCTCCATCCACTCCTTGAGCCACTCCATGGTGCAATCACACTCCCAGGGATTACGAAAGAGGTAGAGCCGTCCCAGGAAGTAGATGGGCTGGAAGACGAAAAAGGGCAGGGAGGTCAGGTTGTTACTGTTGAGGTGGAGGGAGATAAGGCTGGTCAGGTTCTCAAAGGCTCCCTCCTCAATGAAGGTAAGCTGGTTCCTGTCCAAGTAGAGCACCTCCAGCTCTGTTAGGTCACTAAACCAGGTGTTGGAGATGTTGGTGAAGAGGTTGCCGCCCAGGTTGAGCATCTTCAGACGCCTCAGACCTTTGAATGAGTGCCGGGGCAGGTCACTCAACAGGTTGTCGTTCAGGTAGAAGTACTCGATCCGCCGGCAGTCCTGGAAAGCCTGGTCGTGGATGATGTTGATGTGGTTTTCCTGCAGGTTCAGGTACTTGAGGTTGCTCAGGCCCTGCAGGGAGTTGTAGGCCACGGCCTCGATCCTGTTGCGCTCCAGGTAGACGTGTGTCAGGTTCTCCATGCCTCGGATGGCCCCTGGGATCCGGCGGAAGTTGTTCTGGAAGCAGAGGAGCTCCCTGAGGGCAACCTGCTCCAGGAAGATGCGGTCGGGAATGTTGAAGAGGTTGCTGTTGGAGAGGTCCAGCTTGACCAGACGCTTGAGGGCAGTGAAGGTCCGGGTGTGCAGGTAGCGGATGTACTCATTGTGAGCCATCTTGAGCTCCACCAGGTTGGGCAGACCCTTGAAGGCCCCTGGCGTGATGAAGGAGATATTGTTGTGGTCTAGCGACAGGTAGCGTAAGGAAGGCAGGGTGCCAAAGGCCCTCTCAGACAGAAACTTGATGTTGTTCTTGTCCAGGTTGATGGACACGGCCTCGCAGGGGAACTCCTTGGGGAGGTCAGCAAGGCTGGAGCGGTCACACAGCACAGTGCAGCTCCGCTCCGGGGTACAGGTGCAGCGAGCAGGGCAGGAACGGGCACAGGCCCAGGGGGCAAGGACAGGGGGGATCAGGAGAAAAGAGACTGGAGAAGGGGGTTAGAAGGGAATGAGAAGGAAGAAGAAATGTCAAGAACTGTTTTTGAAATGTTTTACACATATAAATACATCCAAAGAATTTTTTTATATATATATATATATTGTATGTACATTACTATATCAGATATAGTACAATATTTTGCCATGACCCCCTGTAGCATACTGTGCTTGAAAATCCCAAATATTTATATGCAATACATTATGTGTTGCTGGACAGATCTTGTGTTTGATACAAGGAACGGGGTCTAGTCACATAAATGTAGCCTTTCTGCATAGAAACATACCTTAGAATTACACAGTTAAAATGTTTCGGCTTCGATAACATTTTATGTAGTTGTCTTCGTTATTTATGCAGTAGGTATGCAGTCATTATTGTATATAAACTTGTGGTAGTGTATGCCTGTTGTCCTCTAGGACTATTATTTGGACAACTTAAAAATACAAGATTTTAGCACATTAAGCAGAGGAAACACAAAGCCAGTTTTTCAGGAACAGTGATTGAAATCTGGTTCCAGGAGACCTAGTTTGAGGCAGTTTTCCTGTATCAAACCCCAAGTCTCTCCTGGTGTGCCATGCAGTCTCCTGAAACCAAGTTCCAAGCCACAATGTGGCTTCATGTTCTCTCAGCTTTTCTTCTGCCTTTATATACCTGGCAGGAAGCATACAGATACATAAGAAGTCTTAATGAAAGGCCTGCTTGACAGGTAGGAATAAAGAGTGTAATCTATCACACAGGCTTCCAAGCTTCGCACTACTCCTGACTGCTCAGGCCTGGGAGAAGACGGGAGGAGTGTGTTTGATAACCCACAGAAAGCCGTCTCAGTGTTGATAAGTCACATGAACTTCTGTCAGTCCTAACATAGCTGTTAATCAGACTTCCAGAGAACAAGTGTCAAAACCACCATACAACACAGGATATAAAATTTCATTTTTAGATGCATTTTGCAATTTACTGTAGTTCCAAATGTAGATATAAAATCAATACTCACCATTTAAAATTAGAAAAAACATCACAATGTCTATTCACTTGTGGCATTTCAGGATTAAATGGGGATGAGTAGAAGTGGGAAAGATCTAAAATAATAACAAATAACAGTAAGAAATCTTCGCTCAAGTGTTTTCATACTAATTCCGTTACACAGGAAAACACAATGCATCTCTATAAAATACATATGTAGCATCTGAAAAGAACATTAAAACATTCTATATAAAAAAAACCTGACTATAAAAGAACATTAAAACATTCTATATAAAAAAAACCTGACTATTAAAGAACATTAAAACATTCTATATAAAAAAAACATGACTATAAAAGAACATTAAAATATTCTATATAAAAAAACATGACTATAAAAGAACATTAAAACATTCTATATAAAAAAAACATGACTATAAAAGAATATTTTACAGCATGTAATGGTTAACAAAATATACAATGTGTGTGTCCTGCATAAAAAACAGACATAAATAACAAATCATATTGGAATTCGAACAGTTCAGTAAATAAGTAAACATGCACAAACATGCCGTTTACCTTGCTGCTGTGCCTGACTGCCAGCCTGTTTGCTCCCTGCATGGCGTGTGGATGACTGGATTTAGTTTCTCTCCCTTGACCACTAGGATTAATTTATTTTAAATGTATTTTCTTCATTAAGCTGTCACTTAATGGCTGACAAATTCTCTGGATGAAAAGGAGGATTAGAGGTGATGGAGTAAAATCTCTGTTCCCCGATCAAATCACAACCCGGTCTCTCCTAGAACAGAGCAACAGCATATTTCATGCAGATGACCTCGTCAGAAATCTCATTATTTTAACCAGATCCATGTGACAGCCTGCCAGACAGCCAAACTAACATCTCCCACACCAGCATGCATGAATACACTATTTGCAAGAAAAACATTAGGTTAAAGCATAATCCTGGTTCCCTGAAATAGAAATGTAACCTAATTACCTAATGGGTGTTTATCTCCTAAAGACCCGAAACCTGAATATTCTATACCAAAGCTGCTCAGCTGAGCCTGTGAAATGGTTTCATTTCTATTTCAGAGAACCAGAGTACGAAATATAAACATTACCTAATGGGTGAGTATACCAAAGCCGTCTCAAAGGTAATATTGCAGAATGACAAATACTTCAGCTCAGCTGAATGCATGGGCTCAAATGGAGGCTTCAAGAGTGCACTGAGAACCACGTTTAACCTCCAATGAGGAACAATGTCCTTCATAAGTGGCCGAAGCCACCAAACCCCTTTCACAAATTGCCCCGCCAGGAAGCTGAGCTCCTGGGGAGACCGAGTCAATTTTGAAGTAGATCCCAGATAGACCTTTAATGTAGAGGGGGATTTCCCCTCAATATACAGGTCCTGCAACAAATGCAATATTATTGCCATGGGACAAATCGTGGGGTCGAACCCACGAGGAAGACACCATGTCTGAAAGACGCTCCACTTTTACCTGTACTGGGAACATGTGGGCACTGCTCTGGCATTTTGTAAGTTGTCAATAACCCTACTGGACAGACACAGATTATTATTATTTATTATTTATTTCTTAGCAGACGCCCTTATCCAGGGCGACTTATAATTGTTACAAGATATCACATTATTTTTAGATACAATTACCCATTTATACAGTTGGGTTTTTACTGGAGCAATCTAGGTAAAGTACCTTGCTCAAGGGTACAGCAGCAGTATCCCCCACCTGGGATTGAACCCACAGCCCTCCGGTCAAGAGTCCAGAGCCCTAACCACTTCTCCACACTGCTGCCCTATGGCTTAAATGCAGCTGTTCAGGGGCCAAACCCAGAGCTACAGGCTCGATGGGTCAGTATGCCATAAGATCACCCATGCCTGACTGAGCAGGTCACAGCACTTGGGCAGTCTCCACAGCTGACCACTCAGGAGCTACATCAGGGTTTTCCTGGGCCAATAGGGGGCTACTAGGAGCACCTTGACCCAGTCCTGCCTGATATTCTCCAGACACAGCAGGAGCAAGGCGATCGGTGGGAAGGCTTACAACAGTAGCATCAGCCACTGGTGTGCCAAGGCATCTACAGCCCGTGGGTCCCCACCTCCTATTATGGCGAGCCAGAGGGGACAGTGGGTTAATTCCTGGGAGGCAAATGAGGCTCACCATCTGTTGTGTTGTCTGTACGACCAGGATAGCTTCCATGCACTTCGAAAAGGCACGGGGAGCTAGAGAGACCAAATGGCAAGACCCAGAACTCGTACGCTGTTCCCTGAAAGGCGAACCACAGGTATTTCCTTGAGATGTGGAAAAAGGCATCTTTGAGGTACATCGTGGTGAACCCATTCACAACCAGTTGACTGCAACAGCTGTTCATTTTCAACATTTTGAACCTCCTTTGGGTCAGATACAGGTAGAGCTGTCTGAGGTCGAGGATCTATGGCAGTCTGGGAAGAGAGCAGTCAGTTGACTTATGTTGCTTGATCCCTGGGAAGGGGCAACTCAAGCCGCCGGCTTCACGAGGGGCACAAGGCCGCAATGGGATGTAACAAACAGGCTGTAGTGCACAATATACGTGTATAATTTAAAAAAAAAAAAAAAAAAAAAAACACAACACACTGTAGCATAAATAATGTAAACAAATTAGCAAAAATCAGTCATAATACTTCTGATAGGCTCCTCCTGTCAGGTCAGCTCTTGAAAGAAAAAAACAGCATCAAGATTTGCAAGCGCTGTCATTTTACTCCCTCGGGGGCTGGCTATGATTGTCACAGGCTTGGCTGAGCAGCTTTGGTATAGAATATTCAGGTTTCAGGTCTTAAGGAGGTAAACAACGATTAAGAAATGGTTACATGTTGTACTTTAAAAGGTAACTGCCATTTTAGGTTCACTTAAAGCTTAAGTGATTCATAAAAGACTTAATGTTATATGCCATGTTCAAAATAAGCTATATAGAAGTTACTGTAAAATGTTGTAAATGTAACAATTACACAAATGTTTTGCTTCACTGAAATACACTAAAGCTGCAAGATAACAGTTGCTATATGTATGGAAGTACCAAAAAGCAGCCAAGTAATCTTCATTGAGGTTATCATTGGTGCATGTATTTACAATCCTGCAGGTCAAAATATGCCAATGGGGGGGCAGAAGCCCTAAATACAACACATTTATATAATTAATCCTGTCAAATCTCTCCATTCATGTTGTGCATCCATCATCACCCATTATAAAATAAAGCTCGAGACCTGGGTTCATAATGCAAGGGGTAAATTACATTGGACAATGATTTGTAAAGAAATTAAAATGGATGTTAAAGAGACAAAACAGATTTTATTGTAGGAAATATCTGTAGAGGAATGATAGGATCCACCTGTGTAAAGATACACAGTGTGTTCTGCCCAATTAAATTTTAAATTGGTACAAGTTAGAGCAGTGCTGCAGTCGTGATCATGTATAGATAAGGGTAGGGCCAGTAACATTGTATGTGTGTGGGGGGGTTTGGAGAAAAAAATAAACCAATCCTGCAGTTTAAACTTTTATTGTTGATAAAATCGTACAATAGACGCACAGCTGAGTCACCTCATGCAGTGCATAGCTTCTAAACTATTACATAAAGCAAACACTAAATCTATGGCATTCAAAGTGTTCAGTTTAAACATGTAGCAAGTTCAAAAGCATTTCATCATAGACCAGCCTGCGGTTTCTCAATCCGCCTGCAATCCAGTTAAGACTTATTGCTGTAGCTGAAACCTGCTAAATGTTCCAATAAAAACACCAGATGCACCAAATATGCAATAAAGAGAATAACCACATGTTTTAAGATTGCCATGTGCCAGACGTTCACTGAAAAAAACAATTACATAAAAAGAACACCAAACACACAATTGGAGAATCTGGACACCGAACTGATAAACATTTAGGAAATGTGTTTAATCTAATATTTTGTTAACTTTTATCCAAACCTTGGCATGTTTGTTTATTTTTTTAAATTTTGATTGCCAAATTTAGTATTGTTCTATAGAAACATTTGGCCTAACGGCCAATAACAGGTGTGGATTTGACACCGAGTCCAATATGACTAACATTAAAAAGCTCACACTACCCCGAAATATATAAATTTCACGCATACGGGTGACATTCAACATTCAAGTGCCAGTGTTTTTGTACTGTCTTTTGGTCAAGTTTTGAAACTTTCAAAGAAATCACTTTTAGGCTTATAAAAATAAATATTTCTCAAAAAAATGCTTAATAAATTACACAAAACTAGCAGCAAAAAAGTAGAATCTAGAAATCTGTGTGCAAATAGCTAAATTCCCCAACTGCTAATCACCCTGGTCCCAAATAAATCCTGGTTAAGTATCAAGCCCCTTCCCCTTTTGTAAACAAGCTGCGTTTCACAATCTCCACACTATTTGGAAGCTTAAGGACACGCACACAAGACATTTATATAAAAACTCTTTAAATGTGCAATAAAATAATTTTGTAAACCGTGATGGGCACGACATACAAAGGGCCTAAACTTAAATAGCACCAGTCACCTTAAGTTACCTCAATACTGTCACTGCATCCGCTTCAAAGCAGTATATATTTCAGAACAAGGCACAACACACTTGAGAATAAATCTATTGCACTTAAGTTAAATGCTATTTTCTTCCCCAAGCCACCTTGCTTCCAAAAAGAAGCTTATGCTGGCACCCTGTCCAATGATTTTAAATACACATCAAGGCAGTTTAACTCCAAGTAGTTTACAGCATTAATGTACCATCAGGAGGAAAAATATATCCTCTTTGGCCAGATCTAAATGGATTATACAGCCAGTTTATGCAATGGAAACCTACGCAACTCAAACTCTGGTTTATAAAACTGCACTCTGAATGCCACAACACCTTGTGCAGTTCTTAGTACATTTCTGACCTCCGCAATCCTCAATACAGCTTACTTTAATTTTAGGAGCCTTTTTTCTCCCCAAGAAGTTAATAGTAAGCCGAGGAAGTCCGTCAGAATTTAAACGCAGCTTGAAAGAGAAAATGTTTATACGTTTGTAATAAAATAAAGCCTGCTGCAGAATTCCTCCGTTTTTATCCTCTTGACCAAAAAACATCAACACTAGCATGCGTATAAGACAATCAGCCTAGTCTTTCTGCAGGGCTGCTTTCGGCTCTGTGGTCCTTTTATAGCCATTCTACTTCAGTTTCATTATGGCAGGCATTTGTCTAAGATTACCCATATGTAAAGTTTAGAAACATCTTTTTAAAAAAAATTGTTTTTCAAATTACCCCTTGAAAAGAATGTGTTAAGGAAAAAAAAAAAATTGCCCCACTTATGGGTAGTTTGCGGTACTTCACTAGCTGCCTTAACACTGTCAAGTCATTTGAAGAGTGGAGTAACATGTTCCAGCATTTGTGTATCTAAAAGCCAGTGCTTTTAAAAGCACCGAGGTGTATTATTGGTTATTAAGATCACCACCTGGAATGGCTTTTTGAAGACTACCATGTCCCTAATGGGTAGCTATCCAGGATAGAGTGAGCAAAAAATCTGAACTCTTAATCCCTTAAAACAGTTTGCCACACAAGGAATCAATACCTTTATCAAACGCTTCTGGTGTTTTTACAAGCTGCTTGTGCTAAAGCCTTTATTGTAGGCAACCTGATAAACTTTGTCCCTGTGACAATTTGAAGTTCAAATGGAACAAAAATGACTCAAGTCATATCATCCCAGTATTTGCCAAGGTTTGATTTAGTCCAAGCTTTTATGCCTCACAAAAACAATTGATCTTGGCCAACTTGAGCCAGTGACAATAAAAAATAAAATTCTGTCTAAAGTTAAAGGCACAGTACATTAACAAACAAATGATCCTCAGTTTACAAAAGAAATGAAGTGCAGCTGAAAACTCTAGAGTCCAAGATTCTATAGGCATTTTGAAGAAAAAAAAAAAAGCCGTCATGTTTTGTCTTATAAGGTGTGATGCTCTGGTTCTCTGCAGGCCATCTTCGTTTAGTTTAAGCTCCCTTTAAGAATGTTTTCAGAGAATCACAGCTGGTAATGTACTGAGAGTTCTTGAAGCTACACAAGGTATAGTCTGGCTAAGTTACATGTGGTTTCCATTCAGCTAGTTTGGCATGGTGACCTCCACTGTGATGATGTGATCTTCAGTTTCCCCACCAGTCAACCTGGGAGTTGTAGTTTCCTCCATAACCATCACTGCTGTAAAAGTTTCCAAAGCCACCTAAGAAAATAAATCACATGTCAGGATGGGATTGCCATGAGTGTCAAAATATAAAAATCCAAAACAGTACTTTCAACTTATCAAATGGGGTTCAGCCAGGATAGGCAACCACTTACATGCAAGCTGAACTAACTATACAAGTTGGTTTTGAAAGGCATTCAAATACCACCAAGTTTAAATCTACCCAAGTAACCGCTCTATATATTGGGGAGGAAGCTTACCACCACCGCCACCAAATCCTCTGTTTCCACCATGACCTCCCCCAGGACGGCTTCCACGGCTGCCAAAGCTGTTGGCAGTATTGCTGGTCTGACGATAGTCTCTTGCGCCAAATCCACCAGAAAACCTGATGGAAGACACATTTAATTAATCCTTAGTTATAGCAGTGCTGATTGTGTGTAGATAGTAGTGACAATGACAAGCAAAAAAAGTGACTTTATAAACAAAACCTCAGGAAAAAGGGAAGTACTTTACCTCTTGGAACGCCCACGTCCGGTACTCTTGTGCTGGTGCTCGTAAGCCAGGCTCTCCAGCCAAGAGGGAACCTCCTGTTTGGCTTCAACAAGAATATCAAGGAGGTCCTTGGTAATGTTACTGTTCTTCTCATTGAAAAATGAGGTTGCCAGACCTAAAAGAGGAGAATAAAAAATAAAGCAGTTATCCAGAGAAAGTGAACATCCCAACCCTTCAATAATTGCGATTTGTCTATGAAATGAATAATTCCAAAATAAAAGCGTTTCAATAAACACTATAAAAGCCCTTTACACTTGCAGCCTTAACCCTTTGCAGTCCATTTATTAACTGCGCGTCAGGCACGCCAGGTCTAATTAATTCACACGCGCAGTTAATTTTATACGCGCTGTTTAAAAGTATTTTTTCACAGTCAAACGGGTTTAAATGGCCCTGCATATCAACAAAGCACTCACTAGGCATCTCCAGCCCCACCCTTTCGTTTGCTATAGCGTTCACCAATGTAAGAAATAAATAATAATAATAATAATAATGTCGTACATACCGATCCATCTCCGGATCACTCGTTTTATCACCAAACTCCTCAATAATGCGATCCAAGTCATTATTTTATTACTATAACATCTGAAAAAAGCTCTGCAAATGTCCATGATAGTCTCTGTGCGCTGACGCACTCAGCCAGCTTGTTTACTATGAACGCCCCGTTATCTGATACCATGTATGACTATTCATGAGATACGCCTTTTTTTTTTCTTCGACTTTTTCGAATGGTTTTCTCGGCTTTTTCCGGAGAAAAAACGACTAAACACCCGTTTATTGCGTTGCTATAATGATGTCGGACCCAGTCCGACAAAGGACCTGTGAGGAATAATTGCAATGTCGGACCCAGTCCGACAATGGACCGCAAAGGGTTAATGACTTTGGTAAAAACTCATTAGATGCCATAAAAATGAGCAGAAGGAAAAAGCAGTAAAACTGTTGTTGCATCATAGCTTAACTAAATTGCTTACCAAGGTTTCCTACACGGCCCGTACGGCCAATGCGATGGACATATTCTTCAATGTCACTTGGAAGATCAAAGTTAATGACATGTTTCACATTAGAAATGTCCAAGCCACGAGCAGCCACCTGCAAAATTAAAATCAGTTAGTCTATATTTGTTCTCCCCCCCCCCACCCACAGGCATTAACTGTTAATGTTCAACTCATTGGCACTTACAGCTGTGGCCACCAAAATTGGGCACCTTCCTGAACGGAACTGCAGAAGGGCTTCCTCTCTGTCTCTCTGTGAACGGTCCCCATGGATACTGGTGCAAGCATAGCCTTCACGATACAAGAAGTCTTCAAGGGCATCTGCACCTTTCTTGGTTTCCACAAATACCAGAGTCAAGGAGTCCTTGCCTATTCAAACAAAAACATTCTTGCTACAGTTTCATGTACTTGCATAATAGCAGTGGTTACAGCCCAACATGCCAAATCAGTGCCAGATTTACAAGTTGGGATATCTAGATTTACTGCATTTGATTTTAAAAACTCATGTTTCATGACATTTAACTTAATTCATAATTAGCCAGTTTCCTTCATTGACAACCACAAAGTAGAACGCATCATTTTACAAAACAACGAGGTCTGTAAAAACAGGGTATGAACTTGGTTAAATACTAGCTCTACAATTCAAGACTGCCAAGTTATGACAGTAACTTTAGACCAAATTGCAGACTTAATGGAACATATCCAAAATGCAATCTTTACAATCTTATTTCTGCATATATTGTTAGTAGGGTTCAATGTTTGTCACAGGGTTTGTTTCTTTAGAAAATAGCTATCATATCAAATTGGGGGGCAAAGATTAATTCCTTGGCTAAATAATGAGTACAATGCAATAAACTACCAGTAAAAATCGGTATTCTGGGGTCCCTGTTAAAACTGACTGGCATAGCCGGTTGTAACAGCAGTTGAAATCAGATCAAAACTACAACCTGGCCAACGTCTACATTAATATGCAACATACAGCAGTCCACATAGGATTTGTCTGAGGAAGCCACAGGGAAGGGAAAAAAAGCCATCACCTTGTTTCAATCATTTAAATTCAAAACACAAGCCATTTAATATGCTGATTTAAAATTAAGTTAAGTTTTCTTCTAAGCCAAAACGTATGCATTCCTTGTATGCATTTTGTCCAAGAGTTTTCAGGACATGTTAAATTTCCTCTCACAGTCTGGACCACTAACATACACGTCACAGCACACAAAGTTATGCAAGCATTTGAGGGCTTTAAAATACAACTTGCAATAAGCTGGTTAAAATTGGGAGTAAAAGATTAAAAGGAAACCCTGAAAGAAGCTTCAAGGGAAACTAGACATTTGGTTGTCAGACCATAAGTCAGAAACAACTTCCAGCAAAAGCAATAGTATTTCTGAAACAAGTCAATTTGGCTGCTCTTTCAAAATGTTGCTATGCATTGGTCTTTTAATTGGCATTTACAATACATTACAAAAGCAAAGCTCAATTAGAATTACACAATTAGTGCCAATAAATGAAATGACAAGCATTCTATCACTTAATATTGAATATAGTAACAAAATATTGCCTACTTACCAGGTTTGTCGGAGATTTCACTTGCGTTTTCCTGAACCTCACTCGGAATTACTTTGAATAAAACCAAATCTCGCAATAAACGTATAATACTTTCAAGCAGAACTAAACAATTTAATATGCACTTGTACGTCCAAAATTACAAAAACATGCCTACCACTTGGGAGGGGCAGAGCAGGCCATTGTAACTGGTTTCCTGAAGGGATACAGTATTGGGAGCCTGGAATGTAACTCCAGTGATATTGGCTGTGCCTCTTAAGCATATTCTACAGCACTTGTCATCTTGCATGCATTTCAGCATGTTACTCCGCTGTAATGCGAGCCAAGATAGTTCTCCCAAGACCTGCTCTTGGCCAGTAGGCCAACTATAGGAAGTGCTTCCTTGAATTTGAAAGAAGTCACATTATTATTGACTCAATTAATGAATCTGAAACTTCTGTAACAAACATTGAACCTTAAATCAGCACAAAAAAAAAAACAAAAAAAAAAACCACACACACCACACACTGCTGAACTTCATTTTCAATAATTAACACAATTACAACTACAGCTAAATTGAACAAAAGCAGACTTCACAGCAGTACAATCAGTATTTACCTGTAGCATTTAGCAGATCAAGCAGGAAGGAACGCTTATCTCCCTCTTCTACCCAAACAACTTTCTGGGTGATGTTCTCGGAGGTAGACCCAACACGGCCCACAGCCAAGAAAATGTACTCTTCCAGAAAGTCACGAGCAAGGATCTGAAGAATTTCAAAATTACAGCACATCAGCCACTTGTTATACATAGAATTCTCGTTTTAGAATCAAATCTGGTAGTTTTCTTACCTGGATTTCTTTAGGGAAAGTAGCACTAAACATCATGGTGTGACGGATTCCTTTTGGAGGCATGGCGTCTTGTTCAACAATGCGACGAATTTGAGGTTCAAAACCCATGTCAAGCATTCTGTCTGCTTCATCCAGCACCAGATACCTGGAATTAAAATAGAGTATAAATGCCATTAAGGAGTGGTCAGTGCCAACCCTAACCAGTCCCAATATTTAAATGATAGTTAAGTGCTAGAAAAGCAAATGTGCATCTGTAGATAGGGATGTTGGGTCTAATTAAACAAGCGTCAGCTCAATTAAATATAACAGTGCAGCTTTTGCACTGAATCAAATCCAAGCACATCTGGTACTTCTGTTTTGAAATGTTTCAAGCATCAATCAATCTCTTGATAAAGTACGCATTTTTAAAATAGATTATCAGGTTTGGTGATACAAGTCAGGGCACAATGGGCAATGGATTGGTCAGAGTACTGGTAAATAATAAAATTTGCCTACTCACTTGCAATATTCCAGACCAATCTTTCCCCTCTCCATCATGTCTACAAGACGACCAGGAGTAGCTACCAGGAGATGACAGCCTCTTTCCAGGTCACGAATTTGCTGTCCGATGTCAGCCCCACCATACACTACACATGGACGTACTTTGGAACGGTAAGCAAACTGCAAAAAAAAACACACATTTACATTTTTCTTAAATATATATTAGCTCAAAGAGCCAGCTGCCCAACATTGTGGGACAGTTAAATCCCAACTGCAGGTTAAAGTAAACAAAATAAGCAATACATTTGTTTGCTCATTTTAATTCCACTGGTTATACTAATTTACAGTAGTCCCTCGCTAAACCAAGGACAGGTTACCTGGGAATTGTGTCAAAAAAAAAAAAAAAAAATAGTTTTGAAAGAGCTCACTGCTGGTGTCACTCACCACCTCTTCAATAAAATCTCACAAAAGTCTCAACCACTGGGTCATTAGGGCAGAAGTGGCAGCTGCTCTAATACACAATAATTACTAATTAAATATAACTAGAACAGATGACAATGACACAGGCACGTCAGCAATGCCGTTCATCCAGTCTTGTGGACTAAAGCCAAGCTCTCCCAAAAATGTGAGCATTAAGTCAGCCAGGAAATATGCTTGGATTGAGCACAGCTGGTAAGCGAACACAAAATCATGGAAGCCAAAAGGCGGCTATAAAATATGAGCAGCACGACTTCTACCAGTCTTGCATTGTGTGTTAGATAGTGGAAAGACAAGTGTTCCGTGAAACATCTACACAAACGTTTAAGCTGTTTAAATATTTGTCCAACATTAAAAATTACTGTTGTTTATGAACTCTTACTTGTTCAACTTTCACAATTTTAAAATTGTGCCTATTCGTCCCACACACTAATATATATTACAGTGTTCTAGATTTGTTTTTAGTTTTACTGTAGTTGTAACATGTTTTTAGCAAAAGCTACATGTCAACATACGTGGAGAGCGACAACAGGAGTGATGAAGATTTCGAAGAGTGTTTGGAGGATTTCAATACCAGCGACAGTGATGCTTACATCACTCGGCGATTATGACGAGGAGTCAGGATGTGGAGCCAAGAACAGCAGGGGACTGGGTGTTTATTACTGATCCCTGCCATGCCAGTTCTCCATCACTTGATTTTGCACCCGTTTACACAGATGTGCACCCCCCTATGGAGCCTGAGAGTTTGCGTTCTCCATTGGAGTGCTTTTTGGCTTTTGTTCCCAAAAAGCTAAATCACTTACCTTTGTTATTGTACAAACAAAAGAGCATGCAGCTACTTTACAGGTAAACCAGCTGCAAACAGGAAGGTGTTTGGTTTGAAATGGAAGTGCTATGACGAAATACTAACAAAACACAGTACTGGGTACAAGGAAATGAAGCAGGAGTCTGCAGCAGCAAGATCCATCACAATGCCTGCACAAAGTAGACCTGTACACGCATTTGTGACTATCTCTCCAACACAAGGGAAGCAGAGACCACAAAAAAGGTGCAAGGTCTGCTACGAAAGTGAAAACGAAAGAAAGGACACAAAAAAATGTGCAGTGGTTGCGAAGGCAACCCCGGGTTCTGTTTGATTGAACATTTCACAGCAAGTCGATAATGGCACACGTTTTGTTGTTTTATTTATATTTGAAAGTTACCGCTTACTGGTTATTGTTATTAGCAGTGTTTGTTTTCATTGTTCAGACAAATAAAATAAACTAGGATTGACCGTGGGTATGTAGTACACTGGAGCATAAAGGGTTCATGAAAAACAGGTTTAGCTAATTTGTTTTTCATCATGTTAACATCTTATAACAATTACAGGTTTGAAAACATTTTCAAAATCTGGTACCTGCGAAGGTTTCATTTTTACATCTGGAGTTGAAGTGGTTAACTGTTTTTACATGACAACGTTTTAAAATCAGCCTAACAGTGCGTCTGTACTGGCTTTTCTGTGACCTGTACTGTACAGGAGGACAACAACACTGCATATATGGCCTTTACTAAAAGGCGACCAGATCTGCGCGGGTCTGATTTTTATTACCCGCTTCTGACCCGTACCTGCTACTACAGGACCTGGCCTGAATCCCGCGACCTGACCCACTTTAAGACCTTCAAACCGACCCAAACCCACAAGTGTTTGTTCTTTACCTACTGCCTGCGTCAACCGACTCACACACTCACATTTCACACAGATCTCTACCATTCTCCACTGATTGAGTTTACACAAGGCAATACAGCGTGGTAGCTCTCTAGTGGTCTGCATATATTTTAACATAGTAACATATTAAAACGAGCACACTTTACTATAAAATACCTGTCTATTCCTTTTGTAACAGTTGAAAAGGAGCTACACCTGTGCTTTCACAGAGATGTACCAGAGTTTTATGGCGGTCGTTAACAAAAACATTTTACAAGCAACGAATCCAGTCACATGTTCATTATTTTAATTTGTTACAATTCCAAAAGAATTCCACACTTGTGATTTACCTCTCGGACCACTATCCAGTACATGATATAAACCCTGCGTTATCTTTTGTTTTACTTCATCCACAGGTATTTAATAATCACCAAGCAGATGTGATGTAAAGATCTTATGAAAAGCAAAAACACTACTGCTTAGTCAGCTGACTCCACCTGTCAATTCCTAATTTTATTCCATAACCTACCCACGAAAAAACATGGAGAATTTACATTTAAAGTAGACCCATAAAGTTAAAAATAAATACATTATTTCACACAGAGAGCAAATAGGAATACCTTTCTTGCTTCATCATAGATCTGGAGCGCCAGTTCTCGGGTTGGGGCCAGAATCAAAGAGAGTGGATACTGTTTACGCCGTCCATATTTTCCATTTTCCTAGAGAGAATTAATAAAATAAATGAAGTTAAATCAATATGCATCTCATTTTAAGATATAACCATCACCATCAGGTAAATCTGTATAACACTTTACAGACATCAATACTCCCAGAGTACAGAATTTCATGGGCGTGAAATAAATGCCTCAGACATGGCAAGAATAACCACTCATTACTGGTGAACTGTAGTTATGGCGGAACGGCACGAAATGCTTTGCTTTAGAGAAGGACCCCTATACCCCTTGAGTCATATTTTTATATCTAGGGGGAACCAGTTTGGCGTTGAGATAAGCAGGTGGCCCAATTAAATAAAAATATTGGTTTATCTGTCAGTAAATGAGGCCCATCTTTCTACAAGTTAAACCCTTAGCCAGCTTTTCCACAACCTACGCTTACTGGGATGCACACATTGAAATAAAATGCACAGATGAGCCAATTGTTTGAATTTGTCAGTTAAGCCTCAATACATATACATTTGCTCCATTCCTCTCCCCGCAACATTTATATCATTGCAGTTAAGCAAAAGCTTACGCACAACTGAATGCAAGGGATAAATTACTCCTTGGTAGCATCAGCCCAAAAAAAAAAAAAAAACACACACACACTTGCAACTAGCCTAAAACAAGTTTAACATACTACAGGGGTGTTACTAAAATATTTATTCCAAACAAAGTACAGTACTTTGGAATGTATATAAACTAAACATGAGTTTATGAAAAACATCTTTATTCAGCGACAGCTGCTGCATCACAGATTGCTTCTTGTTAATGCTGTACCACACACAATGTGGAAATCCCTGCCTAAATCATAATCACCACCAAATTGGATTTCCTTACCACAACATGCATAACCACTTCAGGTCAAGCTGATCGTTACTTCATACGGTAACATCTTGAAATGCCAAAGCAGCGCAAGCCTATATACAGTCAGTTTTCTTCAATGTGCACAATTTATTTACAGGCCGTTTGCCAGGAATACAAGCCTGTTGTCCTGCTCTAGATCCAAGACAGCAAGGTTTTTTTTTTTTGTTTACATTGAATACAGAGGGACGTACTTGCAAATTAGATGCTAGTTAATGGCAGGAAAACAGCACACCCACTGCTTGTCTGTCAGAAACTGTAAATAGCAAGGCAGGGTGTTCGGTGCCTTGCTATTTAATGTAATTATTGAATCAATTATCCAGTATTTACATCTATGTATGAGGACTAATCAATTGAAAAATCATTCATTTAATTGCAAAAGCCCTAATGTACATTTGTAACAGTTAATTTCTACAACTGAATGCATTATTTGAGAAATGGTAAAATTAATGTACGCAGAGTTAAGAAAACAGGAAGTAAATGTTTAAAAGGGCGTTTGATTCTTAAGATGCAAAACTCAAACAAGGGATTATTTTTTGCTATATACAGTCTATTGCCAACTTACTTTTTTACAGTACAAAATGGATATACTGGCTGCAAGAGAATTAATCATTTGATAGAGAGGAGAGAGAGATATCCATTTTATGGTTTATCATTCACAGAATTCCAGTGCAGCATTTAAATAATCCAGATATAGAACTGAAATAATGGTTTACATTTGTTGGAACATTTAGAAATAAATGAATTCGGTATTGGGACAATTTGTGGTCGGCTCTGGGAAAGGAGGACAATTGGGGAGATGCCCTGCTGGTAAAGTACCTTTGATCTCTACATCCTCCAGAATTGTAGGATAGAAGCTTAACTCTAGAAACACTTGTGTCCTACTCTAGGTGTTATAGGGAAATAACACTTCTGACCAACACTTCATTCCCACAGTTGAGATTTCAAAGAAACTCATAAGAGATTTGTGGCTTTCTGATTGGTTTAAAGAAATCATGACTGCATTTAAACTGAAATTACTGAAATGTTCTTTGTATTGCTCTGATCCATGCTTGGAGAGAGGATACCTGCAAACTGTTGTCACCATGTAACCTTTAAGATGTCTGGTTGTAACTTTGCAACTCTGAACTTCTCTCCAATAAAACTATTTATCCGACTCAAAGCCTGCAATTTCTTTCCTTTCTTTTATTGCTTATCACAACATTAACCCTTTGCAGTCCTATGTCGGACCTGGTCCGACATTGCAATTTTCCCTTTGTGGTCAATATGTCGGACCCTGTCAGATATCAAAGACGTAAAAAAAAAAAAAAAAACAGGTCTCTAGTCATTTATCCAGAAAAAGCTGAGAACCAGGGTTTGTGAATTTAAGGGATACGTATATTTGTGTGTTTGAGGTAGACAAGTTTAAATGTTTGTGTGCTAGACTTTGCAGTTTTCAGGAACTTGGCTCCCTAAAAATGGCAAGTTTTTTCTAACAGAACAAAAGTTTTGAAACAGAAAACAAAAAGAAAAACCCATTCAAAATCCTAAGAAAGCAACCCTTAGTGTTTTGTTCTGTCTTTATTCAGACACACACACTATTCCTAACAACGTTTTCATTGGACATTCATATTGTTGCCCAAGCCACGCATACTAAAAACACATTGTCTCTGAAGAGTCTTGTGCATCAAGGCCTTTACTGCTTAAATATTACCTGAGGGTTGGCTTTTGCCGCTTGTAAAGCCTCTCCTGGACCTTCAGTGTAGATTTGGCTGAGAACTGGAAGTAAAAACGCTGCAGTTTTCCCAGAGCCTGGAAGTGCATAATTAAATATTACAACGACATCACTTAAATAAAACATACAACTATTAAAAGAGACCAAGTAATGGGCATAATCCCAATGCAATTACCTGTTTGAGCACAAGCCATCAAGTCCCTCTTTGATTTGATTATTGGAATAGCATATTTCTGCACTGGAGTAGGTCGAGTGTAACTGGTCAAATTTATGTTGCCCATAATGATTTCTCCCATTTCCACATCTTGGAACTGAAATACAAATGAAGGTTCACCTTTAACATTTAAAAATAAACCCACACTTATTCTCTTAAAAGCCAAAATTCATCTCTGACCACATTTCACAAAACTGAAATATTCATGGGTTAGTTTCCACCACTCCCTTACATTTCAGAACAGGTTTGATGGTTATAATAAAAGCAAAACAAAATGTATCTGAAGTCCCAATATCAGGTTTCCAGGACAAATCTGAAATGGCTGTGTATACGAGGTAAAGACTTACACTTTCAATATGTGGAGGGCAATTTGATCCAGTGGCCTCAACGGGAATGTCGTCATATTTTTCAAAGTTAATTCCTGTGTTGCCTCCAGAGAAAAGCTCTCTGAAAGACACAGTACCATTACAAATCAGTTAGGCAATGACATTTATACAACAAGTTATTTATGAGACAAATCATAGTTTAAAAAAAAAGTGCAGCTTTTTTTTTTAATTGGATATTTAAAGTTAAACTAATGCTAACTTACTGATTACCTTACTGCAGTAACTATATATCTACCCCAATGACCATTACAGGCCACTTACTGTTCCACACGTTCATTAGGCGACAGCGGTTTTGACCAATCTTCGTCACGGGAATTGTCCTCAACCCATCGGCTGTT
The DNA here is from genome assembly GCF_902713425.1 of Acipenser ruthenus. Taxonomy (NCBI): domain Eukaryota; kingdom Metazoa; phylum Chordata; class Actinopteri; order Acipenseriformes; family Acipenseridae; genus Acipenser; species Acipenser ruthenus. Next base: position 38,165,362 of record NC_081196.1, read on the forward strand.
TCCGCCACCGTCCCGGGAGCCAAATCCTCCACGGTCAAACCTGTTTAACAAAGACATTACAGTCAAAGCTTTTATAACCATCATCTAAAAAACAAAACTCTTGCATTCCGCTGTGTTATGAAGATTTGCTACCACTTATCTAGAAAAATGTTAAAAGGGAATCAGTTTGATTTATGGAGGAATTCTGCATCACTGCAGTTAGCTGAGGAACTATGCAAAGTAATTGCAAAGCATAAACCCATCATAAAACTTCAACAAGCCTTTAACTTAAGTGTAATGTTCATTTTAAAATTAGTGCTGGGAAATCTCGGAACAAACATTTTACATGTATCTGAACACAAAATTTGTCAGTCAAATTAGTTGGCAGAAATTCGAATGCGTATCAGTTTTGCATTGCACAGATATACTGTACCACCTTGCCAGAATCTGCACAACAGTTACTAAACTAGCAAAGTAATTGCTTCATCTGTGTAAACGGTTAGTCTGCCAGAAATTACATAATTGAAAAATACGCATCACAACGTGTATTGTCTTGCACCTATTCACCACATTACCAGGAGTTGCGCGACAGCTTCAATAAATGGCAAGTGGAACAAGGGCTCAGTCAGATGTGTGGGATTTTGTTAATATATTATGCTGTGAAATGTAAAAATGTGCAAAACGTGACTTATGGCAGTGCCCAAGCTGGGGGTGGTGAACACATTGCATTTATGTCCAAACTGGAAAATGTGGCTTTACTCGGTACTGCATCTCCAGCCCTGTCCCTACCCCACCCCTTGTTCACTGTATTTCACATAACTCTTCAGTCGTGCATACTGATAAATCATCTCCTGATCAGTCGTTTGGTAATAAAACTCCTCAATGCGATCAAAGTCATTTTATTACTGTAACACCTCAAAAAGCTCTGCAAATGTCTGTGATATTCTTTGAGCGCTGGATGCAGAAGCAGCTATCTTGTTTGTTTATGGCCATGTTATCTCTGTGGTGCCGGGGCTATGTGTATTGCTCAGATCTGCCTTTTTTTGGGGGCTTCTCTCGGTCTCTCTGCCATTGAATGGTTTTCTTGGCTTTTTCCTGGAGAAAAAATGACTAGGAGACCTGCTCTTTGATGTCAGACAGGGTCAGACAGACCGGAAAGAGAAAATTGTAATGTCTGACCTGGTCCAACATAGGACCGCAAAGGGTTAAACCAGCAATGAATGATTCAACTGCTGTTAGACATACAAACTTAAAATTGGAGAAGTTTCTTAATTTTAATCCAAAATCTGTACAAGTGCCAACAGCTGCTCCTGATCCCTGATTTAAGATGCTTATTTTTTTCTGAAGTGCAAAAACAAGTCAAGAGACAGAGTCCAGATAAGGATGCGCATGCAACCCAGAACTGGCAAATAGTGCTCCAGCTGAGGTCCCTGGTGCGGTTTTGGATTTGGGAAGAGAATCTGTATGTCTGCAATACCGATGCACCGACCTCATTTCAAAAATACGTGAGGCCCAAAAGAAAGCAAAACATGACCACAGCAGTTTGGGGACAAAGATGAGGAACAAGCCTCCATTATCGATCTGAAGATTGAGTTTTTGCAAAAAACAATCTAGCCAATCACAGAAGACCCGCTCTTATGGTGGAAGCAACAAGCCTCACGTTTTCTAACACCACCCCAACTTGCAAGGGAAATGTTTAAAAAATAAATAAAAAATGTTTCTGCTTTTGTGGTCAACCTGTTGTCATGTAGACTAATAAGTGAACAACTAAAAACAGCGAGTTTATTTATTTTTATTGTATGAAAAGCACCTGTTACACATTTTTGCGAGCCAAGTAAATGTTTATTAAAACAATTTGATTCTTGGTTCAGTTAGCTTCAACAGCTACAAAAAAGGGCCTAAAGTATCCAAGTAATGTTAAATTAATCAAAATGTGCCTTTGGCCAATTCATTAGGCTATTTAATACATAATGTGGTGTCCTTTATTTTTTCAGGAACAAAACAAAAAGTCCTACACAACATAACTCCAATGTTTTTCTACTTTTACATTTAATGGCTCATCACCTTTTGCAAACCAACAAAATATCTGAACAAATCATTCTTGGACGAACATCCAAACATAATACCATGTTCGTCCTAGCACCACTTTAAAATAGTCTTTCAACAGTACTTATAGCTGGAGAGTTTCTCCCCCCCCCCCCCCCCCCTCCTTAGTGTTAATTTATAATTACCACATAGACTTTGCTTACCTTCCTCTTGACCCAGTTCCACGGTCACTATAGAAAGAGGACTTTCCTCTATCGTTACGCCCTCCAAAGCTAGTGTAGGGGTCCCTCTGGTCTTTGTTCCATCCAGAGTTATCTTTATCATATGCAAAGCCTAGAAACACATGTACTATATTAGTGACAATGTAGCTTTAAGTTGGCCATTTAATAACTATTAATGTCGAGACCTAAAATGAGCATTTCACGTGACCACAAAACAGAAAAGTGTCAACCACTTTATAACATTTAGGTTTTCCACACCATGAAGTGCAAGTCACTGCGACTACATTTTAGAATACAAGCATCAAGACCATGTATGCTAGACCAGCAGGTGGGCAAGTGAAGGGACACCCATCAACCTTCTGCAATAAGGCGGGATGCACAAGCCTTGTGTAGTTAGTAGGGCTGCAGCAAAGGGTACATTTTGACCTTCGAAGGTTTGGAACACGTTACCGAAGGAAGGTTTGAACCATCGATGGTACTCATTTGCATAATTTACTGGTGACATCGCCATGGCTACTTATTTATTTGATTGAAAATCCTATTAACAGGTAATCCATATAAATGGAATAAAACTCACATGTTTAAAAATACATTAGGAGAACAGTACTTGTTTATAATTAAATAAAAACACATTTACACGTAATTGATGCTGCTTGCGATACAGTAAGCTTGCATTGCAGCAGCAGCACCAACTGCAGCAGACTTAGGCAAAACAAAGCATATTTAACAGTCACTGTTCCAAGCAGGTTAGTCACATTTTATTACTAAAAATATTAATATGAACTTGCGCTTGTCAAATGGTCCAAGTGATTGGTTATACCTCCATGATACGAGTCGCTAGCACAGTTTGCATTCAACTTTTTTTTTTTTGGTAGTCTAGGATTTTTTTTGTTAAATGCCCTTCAGCAGAGGGGTTTCGAGACATTTCTTTCAATACAGCTTATACTATGCAACGCTTTGCTATCGAGATGGTGAATGAAAAAATTAAAGGTCTGCCTCTGGATAATAGGAAGGGCAGACAGTGCAAGTTTTCAAAGTTAGCGTATATTTTGTATGTTTCAAACATTCTACCATAGCACTTTACACTGTCTTGTACACTAGGTATTCAGTACATATTTTACTGAAGCAATACAGCCACTAGGAGGTACCCTGCCCACTGCTTTGGATACTATACCCTGCTCCATACACGGCAGTGACGCCATGTAGAGTTGCTATACATATAACAATTTGGTAGCAGATTAATAACTTGTTTACGTAATATGCGTTATACAAACCAAAAGATCAAATTTTGCATGCGAATGACATTTAATGTCATTTATAGTATTAATATATTGTCAAACAGTTTGTTAACAGGAAGAACAAAAAAAAAAAAAATGCGTGAATGGCATCTGAAGAACCTTTGAAGGTTTAAAACAATCTTCAGATCCCTGGCTAGCGAATGAACCTTCGGACACAGCCTGAGTAGTTGGCTACAAAACTAATTTGTTTACCTACAATGGTTCTGCAAATAAGGTCTTATTGACAGAGCTACCGTTCTGAATCTCAAGGATAAATGCCAAACATTCATGCCACTGTTTGCAAGCTTGAAACGTGGAGTCAATAAAATGCTCATCAGTTCACCATTTAACTAAATTAAGTGATGTCCCACTTGTTCTCATGTCCTTGCAACTGTTTGAGGACAGAACATTGGCATGATGTACTTCCCACCTGTATTCTGAATTGGTTGGCACTGGTTAAAGGAGCCACCACCTCTGTTGCCACGATAACCTCCACGCCCACCTCTGTCACCTCGTGTGGATCCTCCTCTTCCTCCAAAGCTGTTGCCACCATTCATCCGAGAATCCCTATCATCATGATATCCATTCACAAAGCCATTGCTTCCTTGTCCATTGTCCCAGCCAGAAGAATCTTAAAGTAAAAAAGACAAATCCAAGTGTTCAATAGAGATGACAATGCATCAGGGGACACAAAGCAAGCTGGAAAAGTAGTTATCCAACTGAACATGTATATAGAGAAACTTGTAAAGAGGATATAAAATGTTCAACTACAATAACCAGTGTCAAAAGGGGTTTTATAACTCTGTAGCAATTATTTCCTTGATTGGTTGTACAACACTTGACAATTTCACCAATTGAAAAGTTTAGATTTATACACGCATATATACACACACAATTTTATATATTTTTATATTATATATATATATATATACACACACACACACAGCTCTGGGAAAAATTGAGACCACTGCAAAATTCATTTTCACTATTTATAGGTATGTGTTTGGGTAAAATGAACATTTGTTTTATTCTATAAACTACTGACAACATTTCTCCCAAATTCCAAATAAAAATATTGTCATTTAGAGCATTTATTTGCAGAAAATGACAACTGGTCAAAATAACAAAAAAGATTCCAGGACAACGTACTTGGCTTGATTCATGCGTCCTTCACAAAGACAAATCTGCCCGATTCCAGCCTTGCTGAAGCACCCCCAGATGAGTCCAATTTTCAGCTTTGCCCAACACCTGGTCGTCTAATGGTTAGACGGAGACCTGGAGAGACCTACAAGCCACAGTGTCTCGCACCCACTGTGAAATGTGGTGGAGGATCGGTGATGATCTGGGGGTGTTTCAGCAAGGCTGGAATCGGGCAGCTTTGGCATGAATCAAGCCAAGTACAAGGTTGTCCTGGAAGAAAACTTGTTTCCTTCTCCTTTAACACAAGAACGCCTCTGGTGCAGATTGAGGGCAACCTTACTGCTCATTGACAGTCCTTGAGTCAACAGTGTGTTCCTGCAAGCCAAAATCGGCAGTTCCATTCACAGGAGAAAACCGCAACCAGCAAACCTTCGCCAGCTGGCTTCAGCTGCACAGGAAAGTTGCAGAATATACCACAGCAGTCTATCCTGAGGCTGATCAAGTCTATGCATGAACGCTGCCAGGAATGCATTAATGCTCAGGGAGGTCATACACCGATATTAACTTTGTAATGTTTTCAGTGTGTCACGTTTCATAGCAAACTTATGATTTTTTTTTTTTATCTTTTTGTTCAGTCTGCGATTGTTTGACATCTGTTTAAAATATTTGATTAAATTCATTAGACCCAAGTGTTGCATTTCTTGTGTATCAGTACATATTCCAGGTTAACTTAAATACTACACACATCTAAGAACCTCAGAAAAACAAGCTGAATAAGTGCTCTAGCTGGATTACATATTTATATTAGAATATAAATACAACCACCAAGCTCCTGCGAAAAGGTTATGCAAAACATACAAAGCTAGTTAACACAAGCAGGAAAAGAGCACGCCCACTGCTCGTCTGTGGCAGAAATACTGTAACTAGCAAGGCAGGGTGTTCTGTGTAGTTTCGTTGATAAACTTAAATATCCAGTACTTATATCGATGTATATAAAATGAGGAATGGAATCTATCGAAAAAATCGATTTAAATCGTAGCAGCCCCACAATTGATAGCTGTTAATCCATTAGTGTATCTCAAATCAACTGAGAAACGCGTTCATAGTAAAACTGGTTTCATTTACTTTTTTTTTTTTTCCTATGAACTAAATGGGCTTTCATTTAAATGCCGAAGCAATTCTTTATTAAATTTAAATAGTTACTCGTCATAACGACTGTAATATTGTGTCCAGCAAAACACTTTCTCATTATAGCTTTATTAGTCGCTTAACATGCTGTGATCTTGTACGTACATGAAATTAAGGCTCGGCCTATTTAAAAGCCCATTAAGTTGTTTGAAAGAAAAAAAAAAACAATTAAATCAAATTAAATTACAGGCAGTCCTCGCACTTGACAATTGGTTCTTGAAAGTCGCATTTTAAGTCTAAGGTTGCAAGTCAAAGCACATTTTCCCCATAGGAACAATGTTATAAACAGGGGTTACGTTCCCGACTCGTAAAAAATGTGGCCAAAATGACCCGTTGTACATACTTATGCAAATATTTAACTCTTTACACTCAGCCCGTGGATTTTAGGGCGCCGGTGCCGCGGTGGTTACATGCATATTACTCTGGCACCGTAAAAGCCACCTTCCTGGCTTGTTTAAAAAAGTACAGACTAGGGGCTTTCCAATGACGCATTCAGTGTGTGTATGCAATACTCCTAGCGTGAACTACGATCGCCTGAAGTTAAGCCTCTCATTATGTGACAGTTCACAGCATAGGTTTCATTTTGAGTCCATTGCTCTTATTAGAAATTAAGGGCAAATAATTCTAAAAACAGTTACATGCGTAAAAACAAGGAGCGCCTGTGCTCTATATACAATTATAAAAAAAAAAGTGCATCGGGGTACAATAATGGTCCATTTTGATTAGAAGGCGAGCATTAATTGCATTACTACAGAAATGTTATGCAGTCCAATTACTCATACAGTGCTCAAATTCAAATTGCTAATTTATCCTACTTACTGTATAAAAACAGTAACTAGTTACGTTCACACTGACTATTCCAAGTACAGTATCACGTTAATTCAAAGAATAAATACAGTTTGTACTTATCCAACTGTCTGCAATAAAAAATAGACCAAAAAATGAAATAGAAGCAATGTTAAGTTTATATTAAAAAAATACACAAATTACACGAATCTCAGAATAAAAAATTAAAAACATCTTCTGTAATCTGGCTCAACAAAAGACCTTAGTTGAATCCGGTATCCTCCACAACTGAAATTGGTTTGCATGCCATTTGCGATCGTCTCAACCGCGTTATGTTTTCAGCCCGAATTTTATCACATTGCGCTTGCATGTCTGGGCCCCACCTACTCCACACTAGATCCAGCTTCAAGTAGAAGCAGACTAAATCACATGACCAAAAGCATGCTGGACATTGGGAGAATATTCAAGGACAGCGATGCCACCGGTAGGCAGGAAGTTTAAAAAAAAAAAAAAAAAAAAAAAAAAAAACCACACACCTGGAGTAGCAGTCATTTGCAGACACCCACTTTTTAACATTTGACCTGCACATTTGACAAAGTTCAAATATTAAGCAAAATGAAAAACATTTCACACTAACGTTTAAACTGTAAACGATTTACACCCCTAATCTGGATACAATGAAAATTTGAAAAAAAATGAGTGTGTACAATAACACTAACTCTTTACTCGGGCACTGCAAGAGAAAGCCCTGCCGGCAATGCTCGGTTTGAAGAGCAGTCAGCTTCAAATATGAGGCATTTCCAGCATTGGACCATGTCAGGAGAGAGCACTGCAAGACAGACCTACCTCAGTGCAGTAAACAAACAATTTTCAGACAAAATCTTTACAAACGAGAAATGGTAACATCAAAAAGGCACAAGGAACTATTTTCCCAATAAATATATTTGGTCTTGTGAGTCTGAGCCACAAAAACTAGTCAGCTGTTAGGGTTAGGTTGCCATCTTGCAGGGCTTTTAGCCAGCCACAGTAAATTGCTCTGTCTTGCACCAAATGATCAGGGTGCTTCGGACAAATTATTTGAATGCATTTATTTTTGCACGTTTTTCAATTGTTTTTACTGTTTTTGATCCCTTTTGTATATATGGCCATAATTACTTTATTATCCAATTTGTTTTCTTATGTTCCCTACATGTTTAAGTTTCATTGTACATCGTCAGATTTGAGCTTGCCATGCTAAGAAATTTTATAAATACATTTTGCAGAAAGCACTTCTGTGTTTTTTGTTATCTGTACTAAACAGGGCAAGTCACAGACTATTTAACTTTTCATGAAAGCCTAGTGTGTGCACACATTCATTTCATGTATGACATGTTGTGCACATTCATTTCATGTATGACACGTACCTGTAAACCTTTATATAGTTAAGAGTTATAGCACAAATCAAACAGTAAACAGGCAAAAATAGCTTGGACCCTAAAAGGGTTAAAAACCCTAACATGGTTCCTGCAGCTCTCAGCTGAGCAAATTTAAGACCTTTTTAAGAATAAGACCAATCTTTAGAAAATTTAAGACCCATTTTCACATCAAGTATACCAAACGTAAATACTAAAATTGTGACTAGTTCAAATGCCATCTAAACAATTATTTATTCAAGCTGTATGTAAAAGAATCAAACATTGATGCTAGTACAATACACAGTACCAATGCAATAAGTTGATGACAAGGGTTATTGTTCAATCTTTCTTTAAATCAATAGAGCAGCAGTTCATTCCAGCTGATCAACAAACAACTCAATTATATATGAAATCTTAAATGACATTGAGAGCTGTCAAAGCTGAAAAAAACAGTACTCACTTGACCTACGTTCTGACACGTTATAAGCATTAAATTAAATATAGTTTGACAAATTATTTAATAATAAATAAAATATATAAAAATATATATTGCATTTCTTACTTTTTTTTCTATACATTTGGAATCACACATTGTTTTTTACAACAAAGAGAGGCTCGAACGAGTGGTATTTGTGGAACTAATCCGTTGTGTTTATTCAGCAACACATAGGCTACAACTAGTAGCGATTCATTTTATTTATTTTTGTTTGGCAGACTTACACAAGGTTACATACATAGTAAACCAAGAAGAACTGTAAAACTGACAGAGTGAAGCAGCTCTCTAGAAAGTACACACCGTCTGGATCAGAGATAAATAGCTATGGTCTGGAGGATGTAACCGACGCCATTTTGGCTCACACAGAGTTCTTATGCACTAAGTAAGCGGGAATTTGGATCCAACATGGCACATATAGTCTTCAGTTTCATAACACTCAACAAGTTGAGGAGACAACCCGGTTTCCTTGTTACAACAAATAAATCAGCCACTCGATAGACTGGTAACTCAACTCCTGTGCGCCACGTAGCTTGTTCATAGGGTGAATCAAAAGAACCGATTCAATGGGGACTCTGATCCGATTCCCATTGTTCACCTAAAGCCAGGTTTACACTAGACAATGTTTTCAATGTTTCGGGAGACGCAGCGCCACGCACACGTGCCGATTAAGCTACGATTTCTCACTGTAGATCGGGGGATTGCAAGCTACACACACACTATACGAGATATCTTGTCGCGGACTGCGCCTATTTTCATTGCAGAATCGTAGACATCATTCGGGAGAATCATGGACTCAAGCGAGGAGGCGATCGCTGTTGTCTGTGCATCGTTTTGCGCAGATAAAAGAAGAAAATGTGGAGAAGATCCATTTGGACGTGCAATTGGCTTATGTAGATTTTGCTATTAATATTTCTCTGATATGAAACATTAAATACTAGAAAAATACTCATTATAAAAATATTTTACTTGCTTCCAAACTGGTTTCATTATGACGGTGCACAAGAAATGGCTTTAAGAATTCAAGACTCTTTAAAATCAATTTCTGCCTGGAAGTGAGGTCTTTTGCCCCACTCCCACTGTGACGAGGTTTCAGCAGCTTTCTGCTTGCGTTTGGACTTCTACCACTGACCAAAAATTATAAATACATATTACAGTATCATTATTCGTATCTATACAATTGAATAGATACGATAATGCATTTTGAATGGCACCGTATACCTATGTGTATAATAGGACTGTGGATATTGCTAATGTCATACTCTGCAACTTCCAGCATACAAACTTATACTTCAGGGACATATACTACACAAATGTTCAATATTGCGATAAAAAAAGTTTATAACATTAGGCTATAGCAATGTCAATATTTATTTCATTGACGTCTGTGCTCTGAACCAACTCGAGTCGAGGTGCATCCAAAATAAAATCGAATCTGTTCAAAAAGCGCAACTCGCTCCTAGTACAAAATATTTATTAGATTAAAAGATTGGCGTGGGAGATTGGCCGTCAAGCGGTCGCCAGATGAATAATTTGAAGACTTTCGTAAATATTTTGTACTATGAGCAAGTGCTGCGCTTTTGAACAGACTAGAACACAACTTTAATAGCTACTACAAGTTTGTTATAGGTTTAAATATGCAACAACGTAATCTACATTCTCTATTACACACACACCTCCTCCTCCTCGTATTTGATTAAATTAGCAATACAAGCATACAGTAGGGGTTTGAAAGGGATATTGAATACGAGCAACTGTAGAAATTGTTTCTAATGAGAGCACACACTACCACACACAATATCTGTTTCAGCGTTAAGTTATAACAATTATTTACTTAGGTACCTGAAGTTCCAAAGGAATTTCCCTCCATCTTTGCTCCTTCAATGAGCAATCACGATAGGAAATGTCACTTATGTTAAAGACACACGGGTGTTCCTGCCACGTCTCCACCATCCTTTCCTCAATTTTGAGGCTCCACACCTTGCGGGGCACAACAATTCTCTTCGTCACCATTGCTGCTAGCTTGTCCTATTGGCTACTGGCAGTATTAGTCAAGAAATCGGCCCGTAGTCCCTCACACATTTCACAAATTGCTTTGTCGGGGACTAAAATTTTCTGACATATTAAATTTGTCGGGACGCCACTCATCTAATTTCAAGACACTAATCATTTTTTTATTTTTGGGGATAAAAATGCTGCTCTGCCTCCGAGGTGTCAATCACCGGGCTACGTGTATCAGTTTGGACGGCAGGGATTCCTATTAGTTAAGAGAAGCAAAGTGCTAACTAGCAATAGCCAATCGAGTGCGTTTTGAAAAGCAGTGCCCACCCACTGAAAGAACGTTAATGACGAGAAGACGGTGCTTGCAGGTTTTTTTTTTTGGAGTGCAAGAGGAAGAAAAAAAGGTTAAGCAGCATTTTTTTTAAATGGGAATATTGTATTCATTTTTTAATACATAAAACCAAAATCCCCACAACACAATTGAGCTTGCTAGTAGTATCAACTCAAGGAGACTGCAACATCTTTACAATACCGTTTAAAATAAAAATTTAAATGCCTAAAGTTTTAGACAAGTTCTAGTAGCACATAGACTTTCTGATGATCTGCATTGGTGTATGTGCTTACTACATTTCACTTAATTTGACCGAATCCTTTGTGTGACAAGTGTACACTGATAATACTTCTTTGGTTCGGTAAATTAATAGAAGTCCGTGATGAAAAAAGTGTAGTCGGTTTATAGTCAAAATCTAAATCTTGAACATTCACTGTGCCCTGTTCGTGCTGATATTTGAGTTTATTTGTTGCATGTTTTCATTTACTTACAATCATGTTTGCTAGCGATCATTGTTTAGGGTACGGGCGGTTTCTTATTTAATACTCTGATACGCATGGCAGTTTTCAGAACTTGATCTCTGGTATCGTGTTTTTTATTTTTATAGAAAAACATAATTTAAGACCTTCAACTGAAAATCAGTCATATTTAAGACCTTTCAAAAAATTGAAAAACTAAATTCAAGACTTTAAGGATCCGCAGGAACCCTGCCTAAAATAAAACAAATTAAATCAAAAGGGATAAATGAGCAGACATACAGAATAGTTGCACACACGCCCCAAAGGAGTTGATGAGGCCTGGAATATCTTACATTTTTTTGGATCCAACAGTCTCACGTCAGCATCAACTGTCCCCCACCCCCTGCCATCACTTTGTCTCTTGATTTAATCCATACTTGAGGCGGGTACTAGGCGAAATATTTTTTTAACTGCAATAACCAACAAGGCATCGGCATGTTGTTTATTAGAAGTCAGGTACTTGATCTCCAAGTGTAGACCACACTTAGAAACAAAAGCACTATTGTACACCGTTAGCCTATTTAGAAAAACAAGAAACAGTTTCCTAGCTTTGCCTTGCTCCATTCTGCCATGGAGATGCAAGACTGTCACAGCAAAAAATGTCAAATGAGTTTAGGGGTGTATTTAAATAAACAAAGCATCAGGACTTGCTTACCGATACAACTAGACTATTTATATATTTCTTAAAAATGCATTACTGTACTGTATATAGTCGTTCCATCAACATTTGTGCTTAATGATACACAATATTTTAACTGCGCAATTCCCACAAATGTCAGTCCGCTACTTGATTTGCTGCATAACAACTTTTAGACCCATTTGACCTTAAATAATGTTACTGGTATTTATTATTATTATTATTTTTTTTTAAGTTTTAACTTCTCCCTCATTCCCCTCTTCAGGATCGAGCTATAGGAGAGGAAAAACAGACAGTTGAACTTTTCTTATATAAACAGAACCTACTCCTGATCTCAAACAGCCCAGCCCCGCAAGTATACTGCACTGAAATCAAGGAAAAATAAGATGTTAACATCCTGATATTGACAGACAACTTAAAGCCCAAGTCTGTTACTTTAAAATTGCAATTAGTGTGTAGCTCATAGCAAATTATGGCATTAATGTTGAAGCTGAACCCTTATGCACGCAACATGAAGCAGAGCTTTTCTGTTCTTAAGCTGTCACAAGAGAAACTTACAGCTCCTTACTGTAGGTAGTGAATAACCGCTGTATGTACCAGAAGTATAAGCATTTCCTGCTGTAAAAAAAAAAAAAAAGAAAGAAATGAAACCAGTACTACAATTCAAAAGGCAGTAACAAGCAAATGCTTACTGCCTTTTAGTATAGTCTACAAAAAGTCTATTGAGCCAGTTGCAATAAGGTTGGTTTTGAAGTCAGACGAAGCTGGACTGCGTCAAGTCAGACTAGGTTATGTCTGGCTTGAGAAAGTTACAATATAAAAAGACCTAACCTAGTCGGACTTGAAGTTAGACTTAAGTGGGACTTGAACAGGAAATCTAAAGCGAGAATAAATAGCATGTGCCTTTATAAAAATCAGAGAAAGACTAATATTCTATACAACCGTGTAACAATTAACTAACAATATGGCCAACTTAATTGTAAAGTTAACTCCTGAACTGTTATTAAGCTAATAAGTATGTTTGTCGACCTAGTTGAATACCATTACTATATTTCAATAGAGGATTAACATACACTTCTCCCTGTCTCTGTGCCATTTACTGTCTCAAGTCTTGGGAGCATGAACTCAACCCTGCAGTAAATGGGGACTACAGAGTTTATGCGATTTAAAAGGTACAGTGTTAATTAAAACGAGGTCTAGTTTAATGTATCAAATCTGTACCTAGCAGTGTTTACTGTAGTTGTAATATTGTTTGGGTTAAGGAGATAGCCAATCAGATTCATTTTCAGCCATCAATGCACATATCCTTGGGAGAATTTTGATGTTTGTGCACAAACAGCAACGTATCCGTCTTAAACACTACACATCCCCATGTTGCCGTTTAAATAGACCCGATTTTAAAACGGTGACATGCATGACTATGGAGGATATTATGCCAAAAATGAAAAATTAAATGTCTATTAACACTTCACAAAAATATCCTCCAGTCATGCATGATCCATACTCACATAACTCATTTGTCACAAAAAAAAAAAAAAAACACATTTGAATCCTATTAATCAATCATTCATACACACACTATATATAAAGACACACACTGAAATAGTCCTATCGTGGAATGAACCATTCTTATTTCTAAATATAGGTAAAATTCAAACTTTCGTATCCAAAGAGTCTTTTTTCAGTGTTACTCTGTTAGTATTTTTAGAACCGTGGAACGGGGTCACGGACCAGATACTTTATTTGGGCTTTATTGGCTATTTTGATTGGATCGCCAATAATACTTCCAATCAGAGGACTTCATACAGTACCCGTAGCAATCACGCCCTCCGTCAGACTGGTATGCAGAACAGGTTAAAGCAGCACTGACCAAGAGAAATAGTGTCAGATATCAAAGTGGATATGAGAATGGCAGTGATGAAACCAATTTGTTTGGAAACATTAAAAGTAAACCGGACATTTCCATCAATAGATTTAAATCTGGAATTGATCTGATGCGATCAGAAACCCAGAGGCAGTGTAAACTGCGCCTGCTCCTGTAGTAGGACTGTTCATGTTAAGTATTTGTGTGTGTTTTTTTTTTAAAATAAATTAAACCCTTGTATAAAGTAACAGCCAAAATTGTTTGCATCAGTCTACCAAAATGGTTGATTGTTATTGTTGATACCACTAATGCAGGCATCACAAATGTCCAGAAACAAAACGTTTTGCACCACATAGAATTGAGCTGATTTTGCCGGTGCTTGCTAGTCTATTAACCAGTTTGAAATTATTTCAAAGCAAGTAAAAGCATTTTCATTTCAGCTTTATTGTTAAAGATTTCACATGTAGCAATACTGCCCTACAATTACTGCACGGTAGTACTGTGATCGTTCCATTGGGTTATGATGTGAATCATAGTTTTAAAACAGAGATAGCAAATGCTCATCATAAGTTTACTGGTTCTTAAAGACCATATAAGCGCGATATACTATAACTGATTAGAAGGCATTCTTTGTTGTTCTCCAAGTTGCTGCAGTTACATTGTAGATGCTATAACGAGTTACTGTAAATGAGATACTGTTTTAGCAGACATTTAAGTAACCATTAATTTAAATGTCTCTGGAATTAATTATAAAATGCAAAACTGACTTTTTGCGAACATGCTGTGAAATACCCAGCGTAGCAAATCCGCCAAATTTAATACCAGCCAAAGTTTCCCGTTATACGGTATATAAACTTGAAACAAATCTTTCTGCCAACACCTCCAGGCATGTCAAAGTTCGTAGATGGCACGGTGCATCTGACTGGTGCCTCCTGCATATTTTTGGATGAAGTCCACTGCCATCTGGCAATGTATGTTTATCAGCTTACTATGTAGTAAGCGTTTTTAAACTTGTATATGTACATGTGTGTGTTGTTGGAGGGGGTATCAAGTACCAATTACCAACAGGAAAAGGGGGCACAGCCCAAAAAGTTTGAGAACCACTGGTTTAGATTATGATTTGAAATGCCAAGTCTGTTCAAGCCACCCCCTACCCAGGCTTAAAAGTAAGTCTGGCTTGCACTGTTTCTCAAGTCCAGTTTCACATATTGTAACCGGACCTATTTTCAAGTTCAACTTCCAAGTCGGACTTGCTGAAGATTCAGATCAATTATTACTATATAACCATGCAAAAATGCTGGGGTCTCAATCTAACAAGTATGCTGCTTTAAAAACAGGGGGCAATTCTATTTTTTTTTTTTTTTTTTTTTTTTTAATATATATATATATATATATATATATATATATAATGTGTATGTGTTTACACACACTTAAATATTTGAACTCAACACAGCAGACCTGTATATAGGTTTAGAAAACAATTCTATAGCAGACTGGGACAGTAAGACGCACCATTTGTCCTATCCTAGAGTAATCTTTCTGTAAAAGTGCCTGGAAGATTCACAAAATGTGGGTCAATTCTGGTTCAGGTTCTAAAAGTTAAACTTGTACAGAAAAGCATATACTTTAATTCAAAATTGAGGTATTTTTTCTGGTTGAATTGTGAAATCTCTTCATGTGGTACAACTTCTATCATGATACAAGAGCAATACATAGCTACTTGTTTTCCAATCAAATTGTTTTTGAAATATTAACGATTGCAATTTGGTAAGATTCTCCTACTTAATGTTTGTCACTGATCAAAGACACCAGGATAACATGTCCATGGAAAAAGACAAAAATCTTAGCTCAGTGCTTACCATTCTTAGAAGCCTCTTTGTTCCTTAAATGGGGTGGAATGTAACGTCCTAGGTAGAAAAAAAAAAAAAAGGGCGACGTAAACTACCAGTAGGCAAGAATACACACTAAGGAACCTACAGCCAACTAGTTTCAAGAAGGATGCTCTAACCCAATGTAAAAAACACGCTTACAAGAATATGAACTGTGAACTTGAGTCAAGTTTGCCTCCAAGTGTACAACCCTCTGGCACACTTATTTCTAACATCTAAGTTGAAGTTCAATTAAAAAAAGCATAAGATACTCACTGCCTGACACTCCACCTCCCTGTCCGTCAGCAGCGGAGTTCAAGTCTAGGCCAGCAAGCTGGGGAAAATAAATAAATTAATACAAATTCAGGACTAGGTTACATAATTTATAAATAAAACACATCTGACAAACCACTTAAACTGAATACCACTGGCACACAGAACTGCAAAGAAAGAATAAAAGTACTTTAAAAAGTAACTGCTGAGCAGGTATTTAGTCAACAGGCCAATGACTACAGTGTGTTGCCACCAAAAATCCATGGGTAAATCGTTAAAATTAACCTCCACCCCCATCTGTTAAACAAGCTATTTGGGTTTATGATTAGATGCTGGCAAGCCAACCAGCAGCTCTTATCAATTCTGGCTTCTATTCTACAATCACGTGTTTAAATATTTAACGCAGGGAAAGACCGGCTTCCCCGGCCTACTTCAGATGACGCAGAAATTACGCAGTAATTAACCTTATGTAAAAATGTTTACGATTTTCAAACAAAGATTTATGATTTACATACGATGTTTGACATTTTTGCTTTTTTAAAAAATAAAAAAAATAAAGTTGACGCATACAGATTCGTTGCAGCTAGTCAGAAAACAAACTGCCCGGTACGCCGTTTTATTTTAACTGTGTGCAGCTTCATCTTCTGCCTTCCACAAACTTGGAATTCAAATTACAAGTTCAGCTTCCGACAAGGGGTTTAAACTTTCGCATAAATTCATATGTAAATGGAACAAATAACCGATTAAAAGGAATAAATAGACGGACAGAATACCGACACATTAATAAAGAAACTTAAACCGCAATATATAAAGGTAACTAACAAACTATTAAACATAATTCTAGAACCCTTTTTTATTTTACCAACACTTTAGTTGTTAATTGTTTAGTTTAATTGTGTACAGATACCGATTTAGTTGTAATATGAAGTTACTCCACGGCCAATTTCAAAGTTCTCAATTTAGATATAAAAACTAAATGTTTATTAAAAAGGGCCACTGTAAAATTCCATTACGTATTTATTTAATTAAATATTTAATTTAAAAAAAATGGGTTAATGGTTGAAGTAAGAGTAATTTAAATAAAAACAGATTTAGTGTAAAACTTTAACAGATCCCTTACTTTGATTCTTAAAAACCTTATTGAAGCCGGTCAAAAAATCAATTGCGTTGTTGCAAAAAAAAAAAAAAGAATAAAGCCGGGAAGGCCCATTTAAAATTTTTTTTTTAACTGCGTAGATACTTTTTCAACATTTGGAAAATACAGAAGCCTGTAGAAGACAATGGTTTTCAAGTGGTCGTGCTCTGGTTTTACGTTTTTAAAGTAGCAGTAATCTGAATACACCGAAAAGCCGGTTCCAGTAGTAGAACAAAGGCGGCCATTGTAAGTCTAAATTGAAATGCGATGCTCCGCCATCATCACCATTACCTCCTCCTCCACCACCATTTTACTTTACAGAGCTAAACCCGAAAGCACAGAAGACATGCCAGATTATCCCTTTTGTGAAACACCGGCCACACCAACAACACAGCGTTTTCACCCAAAGTTACTTTCTCGGTTAAATTTTAAATAAAAATAATATCTTTAACTCACCTGCTGATCTAGACTAAGTGCATTTTCGACGGCCACATGACTCATAACTAAAGAATATCAATTATTTGTTTTGTTAGCAGAGAATGTTTTTCTTTGATATTTCTCTTATCTGCCTCTGTTTCTTTTTTTTCCGTTCCGATTAAACTTATATATAAATTATTATTTTTAATATATATATATTTTTTTTTTCCGTGTGGTATTACTCTTGTCCGCCTCTGCACTCGATTCGAGCCCTTTTAACCGACACCTTCCACTGGCCCGTGGAATGGAACAGCAGTAACTACCGCGAGACTTTATTTGGAGCACCAACCCTACAGAGAAGAGAAACAAGGGGGCAGTTCTCGCGATACTTTTTTTTTGGCAGAAGATGGAAAAGAAAGGAATGCAGTGGTTGCTACCAACATGCATCAAAACATAATCATTCCTATAATATTTGTATTTCAAGAAACTATTAGTTTCATAATGTCAAATATTGTACTTTTTTTTTTTTTTTTTACAAAAACGACAGAAGATTAAAGCTCTAGGAGATTTGGCTATGATATAATAAGATTTGGGCAGCAGTGTGGAGTAGTGTGGTTAGGGCTCTGGACTCTTGACTGGAGGGTCGTGGGTTCAATCCCAGGTACTTTACCTAGATTGCTCCAGTAAAAACCAACTGTATAAATAGGTAATTGTATGTAAAATAATGTAATTGTATGTAAAAAATAATGTGATATCTTGTAACAATTGTAAGTCGCCCTGGATAAAGGCGTCTGCTAAGAAATAAATAATAAATAATTTATGAACCACCAGGTCAGAATATCTCAAAAGTTTACTGCCCCATCCATGTAATGACAGGCCCCAATTGTTTGATGAGCTAAATTGTAAAAGTAAATACGTTGTAAACACAAGTACCAGTATATTTCCTAACCTAAGGATATGATTTGTGTCAAAATAGTAGTATGGCTTTTTATCTCCATTTTTTTCTATTCCAATACAGCATATTGCCACAATCAAAAGCTACATTATTTCACTTAAAACTCAAAACTAAAGTGGTAACAACGATCCTCTGCCAATTGTTATGCATAAATAATTATGTAAGGCCTTAAAAATAATCTGATATCTTGTAACAATTGTAAGTCGCCCTGGATAAGGGCGTCTGCTAAAAAATAAATTAAAAAAAAAAAAAAAAAAATCAAATGTATTATGCCTATATTTAATGTGTTTGCATTATTTTTTTATGTTATATTTAATGTACTATGCCCTGTTTTTCACTGTATTTAATGTATTATGCATTTAAACCTGCTGTCCGGTTTCCTAGTACACTGAAAACTGGACACGCATTGCCCGTTAACACAGTGCCAACGTTGCTGAAAGGCCACCACTGGCTCTGCCAATGATGCAAATTTGTGACAGACTGCTGTGCCTTTAATTATCAATTGCTGTTTCTGAAACAACAAAGCAGTTGGACAAATTGATGTCACCATGATGAGCAGCACAATTTCAGCTTTTGATAGGCACATAATTTTGAAATAAATGAAAGTTGGCAACCCTACTCCCCATGCTTTCGAATGGTTTCATGAGTTTTTCTTTAATCAATATCAATATATATGTATTTTTTTTATTGTTTTAATGTCATTAAAACTGGAAAGACATATCCAACTTTATTTTATCTGACCATTTCCTGTCTGTATTTCTTTATTTAATGGAGAAGAGGAGTTTGATGAAAACGTTAGCAGGGATTCTTGGCCAAAAGAATCCAATATAAAGAGTAAAGGTTGGTTTTGAAATTGAAAGGCATGGCTACTACATGACAGACAGTTGCCACTGGTACCATCAAAATATTTTATTGTGAAGACGCTACATCAGCAACTATACTGTGGACTTGGTGAGTAGTTTCCAGGGACTAGCATTGTCTTGAGGATTTGTCCCAGGTACTGTCGCTTTCCTGTTATTTAACCAGCCAATTGAGGGACTCTAAAACTTGAAGAACAACATGAATGAGAGAGCAGCCCTATGTTTTACTTTTATATATGATTCACTTTTTTGTGAAGAAAATGCATTAACATAGAAAATTCAACTACAAAATGATAGGGGGAGCAGTTAAAAAGAGTACTGATGCTAATAAACCTGTGGCACTACCCTTTCAATTTCAATTCCAATTCCATTATTTTTGAAATTAGAAAATAAAAAGAATCGACTAACAGCATATTAGATATTTATTTTATATGTTTGACTGATGCTTGGCCATATAGGTTGCAGTTATTATTAGCTGCTATATTTTTAACAGGAATTTTGTGTAATGTGAAATATGTATCATTGCTTTTACTTTAATGGCTTAAAACCACAAGATAATATTGTATCAAAATAAGGCTTATGGATCCCTGTCTTAAAGCAGGACATAGACAGCAAAGTCAGAATGGACAAGGACTTCGTTCTTTCCTTGTTTTAAGATCCTGGTTTTAATTCTTTTTAGTAAAGTCAGACTTCAACCAAATTCAGTCATACATTTGGTGTAGTGCCCAGCTGCTGTTACTGTACTGTCAATTGACTCTTTATGACTTTTGTTGTTCCAAACTGTATTGTTTTATCACAGAGTAACAGGATTTGTCATATAATATCTGACCCTGAGCAGAACTTATTGTCCAGTATGGGGTTACAGACTTCCAAAGGGTCCCTAAAATCCTTCTTGAAAAAAGACTTCTACATCCCCTAAGTGTATACTAACACATATTCACATTATACCCAAACTTTTTTGGGTGAAAGGCTTCCACCTTTGCAAATCTACTACACCTTCCAACCCCACATGCATCTCCCTGTTTGCACGTGCATAGCAACCAAACAGAAATCATTGAATAGCCTTGGATGATGTCAAATCAACCCAGGAAGATCACTAGACAGTTATCTTAAGAACAGGATTTTAGAACTTCTACCTGTACCTACCCTTATTAAAGTTTACAGCTGCAGTATACCACAGTAATAGCAAAGCCAAGTGTAGTAAATCAGAGTAAAAATAACTTAGTTGCAGACATGAGAATATAAAGTCTTCTCCTGAGAAACTTTTACAGTTACTATTTTAATATAGATTTTTTAAATCAAGTTTACCTCATTTTCAACTTTTTTGCCTGAAAATGGCACTCTCCATTCCTCCTGTCAAATCAACCCCTTGTTTTCACCGTCCAGGCGAAAGCAAGGGATATTACCAAGCTGCTGAAGCCTGGAGGTATTGCCCAGCCTGGGAGTTCTCCAGCTGGATTAGTGGGTTGCCTCACTGGTAGGGTTGATGAAGAATGATGAGCTAGACGATGCCTAGCTGATTTTGTTCCGATCAATGGGAGCTCAAAGGCAAAAGCAGTGTTGCCCGTGGGCCAAGCACAGCAAATCAGCAAGTCCAGAATTGCACCATTACATTTTTGTCCCTCTCTGAAGAGGTATTTTCCTCTGGACTTGCTCTTAATAGTCCATGACGTGCTTGGGTTGCCTTATATTTATTGTTTTATTTATTTAGGTATTTTACTAGATATAGGTCTAGATTAAATTAAAATGTCCCCAAGTGCTTTTAGAAACAGCTAAACTCCCTCATAACTGTGAATTAATTGTTTAGAAGACATTGCTAATGGTCCATTAGATTGTATTTCTTTGTTTAACTGCTTGCTTCATGGTTCTTACAGCTGTATCTATCTATATATCTATCTATCTATCTATCTATATATCTATCTATCTATCTATATACAGTATACAGTCAGTATGTCACTAACAAACCTTGTTATCAGTTGGTTTGTTATTTGAAGCAGAGAGGAGGAGGAAAGGATGGGAAACCTTTGGTTGCTAGATGAGTTTTACCCATCAGATACTATCAGCATATTGCCACAATAAAAATGAATACCTAGTATCTGGGCTTACATAACACAGTGTTATTTGTGTCATGAGTTTTGGCTACTTTTATATATTTAAAAGTACAATTAAGCTTTTAAATGTCATTTCTAATGAGAAAAATGTTTTTTTTAGGTTAAACAAACAATCATCACAGAGTTTTCTTTTCTGTTTCCATCAGCCACGGCAATCTGGGAATTCAGACACACAAAATGGATTCATTTCAGCAGGAAGATATTAAGTTGAATTTGGCTGAGGTTTTTGTTTTTTTATTTTTACCCTTACCCAGGGCAGAGAAAATGAATACAGCCTGGTGTCAAGAACCTGTTTTGATTTACAACAGTTTCACACTGCTTTCTTGTTAAAGGATGGGTGCAGTAGTTAAGACAACATTTGTAATCGGTTCAGAAAAGGATATGTTTTATTTATGTAAACTGGAATTGGTGCTAGTAACATAAATCTTACCTGTGGTGCACTTTCATTTCCTATAAAGGTCTCAAATATGCAGTTTTGAAACAAATATGTGATATCGCAAACTTGTATTTCATTTTAAAGCATGACATCTGGTACCACGCAAGGTGAAAGAAAGTTCTCTGTTTGTCTGACTTGCCTTCCAGGAAATCTGTTACACTTGCACTTCCTAGGTGCTTGCACCTCAGCAGTGTCATCAGGGGAAGCAGCTAGTTGGTTACTGACAGTAATGAAGCCCCTGAACAGGTAGGGACAAATTCACTCTCCAGGTGAAATGACCATGAAACTGCAAGATTATTTGAAATCAAGGCCAGCAAGTAGAGTTTTCCTTAACCAAGAATTCCACCTTTGTGACTGCCTATATTTGAAAGACGTTGGCAAAGGTGGGTTGATTTCTGTAGCACACTTCAATGTGCTAAACCAGTTATTTATTGCCTGGCAGTTCTTTCTCCTATGAGGTTCTATTACAGCTTCAACCTGTGGTTTTGAAACTGTTTGTGTGTGTGTGTGTGTGTGTGTGTGTGTGTGTGTGTGTGTGTGTGTGTGTGTGTGTGTGTGTTTTTGTTTAATTTTTTTACTGTGGTATTTTGTTGGACAACATGATCAATGTATCATTCACTACACATCTTCTGCAGAACAAAGTTTTGCACCATTCTCTTTTTAAAAGGAAAATCCTATATTAATTTCATAAAATGTTTATTAAATAACTCACTATGTTAATTTAAGGGATCCTTTGCAGACCATATGCTTAATATTCCCTGTTAGTTCAGTACATTTCTGCACAGGAACTGTTTTTAAAGGTTCGAGTTTGAATAAATCTATTTATTTGCCGACAGTCAAGGCTGCAGACACATGGTTTGTCGAAAAGTAATTTGATTATATTTCAAGCACATTTTTTAAAATACAATTTGTATGAAATGTATTCTTTATATATTTTATGTTTAGAACATACAGTATAAAAAATAAGTCAAATTGGTCAGAAATATAATCTAGAAGACCAATTTTTGTACAAAGGTACAATACCCTGGAGAATTCTATTTTCATTTTATTTTTTTAAAACAACTAAAGGCCTCCATAAGAAAGTTTGTTCTACATGATGTTTGAATTGAGTTTTAAAGTGTATTTTAATCGTGTATACATTATCATTGTGGGGCATTGTGACAGAGAGCGAATGAGTCCGAATCAACAATCTCCCTCTCGACCTGTGAGGACACTGTACAACAGAAACTGCGTGCCTCGTACTGAATGGTTGGGCAGTTCATTCCAGGGTCAGTCGAAAGTTGGCCATTCAGAAAGGGGGAGGAGTCACGATACCAAGAGTCTCAGCGCCCCTTTGGTCCCACTACCAATTATTTCAACTCCCTTTGAGCGCATTGCAATGGACATAGTGGGTCCTTTGCTACCTTCTGATTCCGGGTATACGCATATATTAGTAGTGGTGGATTATGCGACGCGATATCCGGAGGCAGTTCCATTGAGGTCCACTAGTGCAGCTGCAATAGCCAAAGAACTATTGAAGATTATGTCGAGAGTAGGGATCCCCAAAGAGATACTGACTGATCATGGGACTAACTTTCTGTCTCAAATACTACAGGAGGTGTATAAAATATAAAAAATACATCCCATCCGGACATCTGTTTATCATCCACAGACGGATGGTTTGGTGGAATGTTTTAATCAAACATTAAACAAGATGCTGAGATGATTTGTGAATCAAGAGCAGAAACATTGGGCAGCGCTCCTTCCCTACCTCCTTTTTGCAGTGAGAGAGGTGCTGCAGAGTTCAACAGGGTTCTCCCCCTTTGAGCTCTTGTACGGCCAACAGTCTTGCAGCATCCTCAATCTGTTGAGTGAGGGGTGGGAAGAGCATGGATCATCCAAAAATGTAGTGCAGCATGTGCTCCTACTCCGTGATCGCCTGGATTCGGTCAGTCGGTCGTTTGGCCCAGGACAATTTAAAAGCACTGGCAACAGCAGCATTACAACCAAAATGCATGAATTCTGACATTTTGACCAGGTAATGCTGCTTCTTCCAACATCGGAATCCAAACTATATGCTAAATGGCACTGCCCATATAAGGTGATTCGGGCTATAGGGATAGTCAATTATGAAATTCGGCAGCCCGATCGCCGCAATTAACTGGAAATTTACCATGTCAATTTATTGAAGCCCTGACAGGCAAGGGAGGCCTTATTTATATCTCCAGGCAAGGTAGAGGATGATTTTGTATAGAGGCCACTAGCGTACATAACATTCCGATGGGGGAACAGTTGCTCCCAGGTCAGCAGAGAGATCTGCGTAAGTTAATTGAGGAGTTCAAGGATGTTTTTTTCAGATGTGCCCGGCAGAACTAATCTCGTTGAATATGACATTATCTCTCCCCCAGGTACCACGGTTCAAGAGAGACCTTACCGGATCCCGGAAAGTCGACAAGGTCGCCAAAAAGGACGACACCAACCCCTCCTGTGTTGATTTCCGCAAGGTGAACGCTATTGCCAAGTTCGATGCATATCCCATGCCTCAGATCAACGAGCTTCTCGACAGACTGGGAACGGCAAAGTTCATCTCGACTTTGGACCTGACGAAGGGATACTGACAGATCCCCTTAACCCGCAGATCACGTGAGAAAAATGCATTTTCTACCCTGGTGGTCTGTTTCATTTCACAACAATGCCGTTTGGGCTACATGCTGCACCCTCTGCCTTTATTATTACTATTATTTATTTCTTAGCAGACGCCCTTACCCAGGGCAACTTACAGTTGTATACAAAAAATACATATCAAGAATTACCGTACAGTTAAGAGCAAGATACAAAATACAATGACTTTAGTCCTAATAAGAGCAAATGCAAAACAGTATGATTTGATATCGGGGCAGTTCAAGAGCAGGTAACAGTGTTGATAGTTACATCAGGGTTAGATACAAGTGCAAAGTGAAATACAAAATACTACAGATTGGGTTAAGTGCAGGATTAAATACAGTAAACTAGGGAGCAGATAAGTGCAAGTTAAAGTGCATTAAAGGCAGAAGGGAAGAGTTGAGTTTTACAGGTGTTGTCAGAGACTAATGGACCAGGTTTTATGCCCACATCATGAATATACAGCAGCGTATATTGATGATATGGTTATTTACAGCTCCACCTGGCGGGAGCAAATTGGCTGGGGTCACAGCCGTCTTGCAGTCTCTGAGGGTAGCCCGGCTGACAGCCAACTTGGATATGGGCATTTGCAAAGAAGAAACACAATATTTAGGATTTATTATGGGACATGGGCAGGTGAAACCCGTCGCCACCAAAGTCCAGGCTTTCATGGGCACGGCAATCCCGAAAACCAAGTCCCAGGTGAGGTCTCTCTTGGGGTTGGCCGGTTATTACCGACGATTCATCCCCAAGTACACCACAATGGTCAACCCTCTAGTGAACCTCACGAAAAAGAGCACACCAAATTTAATTAAATGGACAGGAGAATGTCAGGGGGCATTTGATACCGTTAAGCAACGACTCTGCCAAGCCCCAGCCCTGATCACACCAGAATTTGAAAAGGAATGTATCCTTCACACCGACGCTTCGGATGTTGGTCTGGGGGTAGTCTTGTCCCAGCGGGTCGACGGAGTAGAACACCCGATCCTGTATATAAGCAAGAAAATCCTCCATCGGGAGCGCAACTACTCGGTCATAGAAAAGGAATGTCTGGCCATTAAATGGGCTACTCAGACCTTACGCTACTACCTCTTGGGTCATTCATTCAATCTTGTCATTGACCACGCCCCACTCAGATGGTTAAGCACGATGAAGGATAGCAATGCCAGGATAACTCGTGGTATCTGGCGCTGCAACTCTTCATGTATTTCATGACACACCGTGCAGGGAAAGACCATCAAAATGTGAATTACTTTTCCCGGGAGGGAGGTGTAATGGGCAAGGTAGATTCAGCCGAGTGTTCCTTCGGCTCCACTCTGAGCGGTGGAATATGTGACAGAGAGCGAATGAATCTGAATCAACAATCTCCCTCCCAACCAGGAATACCAGGAGTCATCGCCCTAATACGGTGAGCGAAGTGCCAGCGATAAAGCCTGGTCTGCCCTGCACCTGTATACAAACAAGCACCACTGTTTAAATCACTGCACCTGCACCTAGAACACGCACTGTCCAGAGATGTGTCTGTGTCTGTGTTGTGTGTCTGTGTTTTGTATTATTATTTCGGAACTGCAACCCCTTGGTTTATATGCTGGCAATACCCATAGTTGGGTAGAGCCTGCATTATTATTTCATACGGTCAAGGCAACCATTAAAAATAAAATAAAAGATCTTGAACTGTGAACTTTGTGTTTGTCGTTGTCTGGAGCACCTGCATCACCCCTACACCTACACACTGCCACCCACATGTTCACAGACATTTGGTAGTCTCAAGCAGCAGTATGTAGCCCTGATTAGCAGTGTGTCTTAAAAGTTTAAGATAGCCCTAACAGATGTGTTGTGAATCAGCTGATGCACAGTTAATTGGCTGTGCTGCAAAGCTGTACAATTCCCAGGTGCTCAGGATCTGACAGGCTTTCCAGTGAGCAGAGCCAATCAAATCCCACAGCAGCGAGATGAGCACCAAGAGGTTCTCCAGACTCAACAGTGTGTAATCAGCCAGTCCTGCACTGTTGCAGCAAAGGAGCTATTCCAGTAGAAAATATAAAGGTGACAACATTGTGGCTATGCACTCACATCATTGTTTTAATCCACACACTACAAATACAAATTATTAATTGCAAATATATTGTGACAAACCAGGGATTGTTTTGTCATGTTCTGGACCTTTTTCACTGTCTTTTATACCATGTGGTAAAAGAAGCACTCTCACAACAGCAAGTGAAGTGAAAACAGGCGCTGCCTGTATATTTATTAATGTACAAAAACAACATAAACCAAACAAAAGCCTAACTCCAAGTTGGAGTGCTAAATAAACTTTGCAAAAGTCTTAGCTACAGCTAATCCGCTTATGGTAACAAAAACCACTTGTTCACTAAAACAAGTGAACACAACACAACACACGGCACTACATTTTCATTATTTCCTCCCCCTACTCTGCTGCAATATAGCATTAAAAGTAAACTCGGTATGGGTAGGAAATATCAGAGTTATCTTACCTGATGCACTCTTATTTAGATTCATTCAGCAGACTTCAAACAAGCTGTGCTAGAACAGACATACCTGTATTAAATAAAGACCATGTGTTCAGAAAGACCACCTTTCTATAGTGAATACTTTGTTTTGCTTACTACATATCTTGGCATGCCTCAATAAGTGTCTGAAAATTGAGTGTCATCCATGTAATTAATAGTGGGGAGTGTCACGTACATTTTGTTAGCGGGGTCAGACAAATCTGGAAAGATGTGAAGGAAGTCGGAGGGAGGGGGGGAGGCACGTTTATGAACAACATAAATTGGGAGACACCTCCCCCTGCCCCCTTTATTTCATGGGTAACTTACGTGACCTTTCATACAGGCCCATTGTTATAAAACCAAAGCACTAACTTGTTATGAAAAATTGAGTTGGACCTCCACACATAACAGCAGGCAAATAACTAGCTTTTCATGTTGTGCAGTACATGCATCCCTTGTTGTCGTCCCAAATAGACCTCAAATAGTGGTCTGAATATAAAACCAACTCTTTGCTTTGCGAATTAACATATAAAATGACTCATCTCATTTAGGAACTAAGGAAAGGCTATTTGTGGAACCCAGGCTTTCAACAGATACATACATAAACTTCTGAATGATTGCAACTACATTTGGAGCCAAAGCTTTGAAAATACAGATGAATATATAGTGTAGGTTTACTGCTAGCACATTAATAAATCTACTGACCCATACGATAAAGGTTTGTTGAGATGAAGACCAATGTCCACGGGAAATTCCTGGGGCAAAAGAAAATCCACAACTCCTTGATTCATCTCAGCTACCATCATTACCGGATTTTAACAGATAATTTCTTTCTTCACAACAGTCAGATTTCCAGACCCCCAAAAACAAGCCTGGTAAACCATAGCCATCTGAGCTTTATCTTACACAGTATATGTTTCTGTACAGTACAAAAATGCCCTATTTATAAAGCTTTATTTAAACATTGTTTTTGTTTAAAAAATAAGTCTATTTTGGTAAATAAAATACAGTCTAGAAAAGTGTAATGAATACAATTCAAAATGTGAACAGGCGCCTGTGTGAAAAGAACAGGAACTACAGCTTTAAGGGAAATTGATAGGACTACTGCTTTTAGAGCAGAATTATCAGCAAACAAATCACCTGGCTTATAAAGGTTACCCATGGTAAAAATACAGCAAAGTTTAATTAAGCATAGTGGAAACACAATAAAGCATAGGTAAGCATTGTAAAGCCCAGAGAATTAGGGTAAATTTTATTAACAAAACATGGCAAAACATGGCAAACCATGGAAACAGCATGTGAAAACTGCATAATGACTGTGCAAATGCATCATGGTAATCTTTTATAAGAGGAGGTTTAGATATTTAAGGTATAAGATGGGAAAGGGCAGAGTCTGACCCTCTATTTCAAATTAAACATTTGCTGTCATATAAACCACTCTGGGTGGGTCATGCGTTTGGACCTCATTGCTTGGTGGTGGTTTCAATACAAAAATACAGCAGACTAAATGACTTCACTGTTAGATGGCAAACTTCAAACATATGTCAACTATGTTTTTTTCCCTAGGTCAGTGACATATTTTCTTCTTGTGTGTGGAAGTTTGATTGAATTGCACAATAGAACAGGGAAATAACATGGCTCAGAGAGTATCACTTTAAATGGAATCCAGCCCAGAGTAAATCACAGTATATAGTATTCAGTCTTGGGGGTGCTGACAGCTGTACACTTTCATACCGATTAACTGCTCCTTGGCTGGTGTAAGATCAGAGTTGTTTTCTCATATAGCAATGTTTTACACATCATAATACAGAAGCAGCTTTGAGAATGGCAAAAAAAATCTATTTACATTTGTACACATATTGTGAAATAGACCATCCCAGCTCACGTCATAGATGAAGAATACAACTGTATTCCAAATGCTAAGCCGTGACTGAGAAAACCCTGCTGAATGAAATGCCCACATGTTTACAATATTTCCTGCGGTACATTTTTCACTACCCTCCCCTTACCATTGTTTAATTCCCACTTCCCACTGGTTCTCTGTGTCATTCTCCTATCTCACGGGTTAGAAAATCATGTTGGAACAGGATGTCTAAGTGGAATGTATTATTATTATTATTATTATTATTATTATTATTATTATTATTATTATTATTATATAACACACTTCTTAGGGTAAGACAAATAAAGTACAAAATGAAGAGGATATGTCTCTTCCCGATGCAGTTCAAAGGTCATGCCTATGACATCCTGTTTTGAATATGTGTCGGTTTTTTGTTCAGACAATTTTTTTTAAAACACTGATTAACAAATGATCAAGGAGGATTTGTTAAGCCTGTTTTTTAAGTTATGCTGTGATGCATTACCTGAAACCAGAACCATAAAAACCTAATACAACAAAAGCATCTAAAGAAACAATCGAAAGAAGCATGAATTAATATGAAACTCAGGGTTTCAAACTAAAAACTGTACAGCCTTGTGGTTTATGATGCCTATGACAAGGGCTCCCAAACATGGCTCAAGGCCCCCAATGACTTTTGGCATGCTAACTGAGGACCCCCACCCAATGAATCCATAGAAATGTGAAATTTGTTTTCTTTACAATCACCCTGTTTCAATCACCATGCACATTAGAAATTAAGATTATCAATGCACGATAGAGCTGAAGTCAAGGTAATAAGTTTTCCAAATAATAACCTCATTGCCATGTTTGTGTGTTGTATTTTTATCTTAATATCCCTCTTAGCCATATAATTGCATTATTATTATTATTATTATTATTATTATTATTATTATTATTATTATTATTATTATTATTATTATTATTATTATTATAGGAAGTGCACTTGCCCATTCTTCTTAATCACAATGTTTTTTTGTTTTTGTTATTTCATAAATGTTTCATTTACAGGGGAGACCAATTACATACCAATTACTAGATAAAGACTGAGCAATGCAAAGCAGCAGATATTCTTTTGAAAGGAGATTTCCTTTGCTGGTATTGCTGCTGCACCATGGCTGTACAGTACATAACTGGGGATAGTGTAATTCCACACAGGTTGACTGCCAGAACTCATTCTGGATTCTAGCCATTTCAAAAACAGAGCTGCTGCCACCTACAGGGTACTGCCAGTGTAAAGTTGCAGACGCTTGTCTCATACATCTGCATGTGTAACAAGTCTTTTGGGGGGGGGGGGGGGGGTCAAATAAAGCCCTTATAAAAAATGGAGCTTCTTCGGAAATAGTAAAAATGACAAGTAACTTGCCAAAATGACCCATTGCCTTTCTCCCATACAAACCAAAAACTGATTTGTGTCACAATTGTGAAATGCTGAAAAGAGACACACAGAAGAGACAGACATTTGCCAACATGACTCTGTTATAGCAGGCTATATTTTAACATTACTACCATAAGCAGTTAGCCTGTCAGCATTTGTTCAGAAGGCTCCCAGTTTTAGTTCAGCAGATCACTTAACACTGAAGACTAAATCTCTAAACACTAAACATTCCTACTTCACTCTGAAACTAAGAAGAGATTATAGTAGATGTTCAGCACTTACTGACCCAATCACCCATTCATCTATGAAGGATGGGGTATTGTTTTTAATGCTAATCCAATCAAGTAAACGACACCAAAGAATATCTGCATTACAGAAGCTTCTGGGATTGATGATAGATCTCTTTATCTGCAAGCAGGAACACTATGACAGTTGCTATGCAACTAGTTTTATATCATTAGTTATGCAGTTCAATAATAAAAGCATCTGCACCACTTTGCTACAGTGTTAGCTTCAATATCTTGAGAAGAAAGATGGTAGGTTCTGGCACTTTTTTCACTGATCCAGTGTTTCTATAATGCTTTTTTTTTACATGCAGCCTAAACTATGAAATAGTCAGAAACCAGACTTAATAGGAAATCAGTTTTGTTTAAATCCCCTAGGTACTCTTCAGCCACAAGCTTTCTGTCCCTTCTAATCCTCCTCCACACTGTGATCTACTGAACATATAGCAGCTGGAACTGGAGGTTATGAATGTCATCTGTCATCCTCACTTTAACACATCACAGGAGCAAAACAAAAGAAATAAAGTGGATCTCCCTTTTTTCCCCAAATGATGTTTTTGTTACACATTCCTGATACCATTTTATAGGAATCACCTGTAGTTTATATCTTCTACTTGGATTTTTAAATATGGTATGCACAGAGTATTTTGAAACTGTTTGGGGCACCAAGACACTGAGGAATAATAGTGATTAAGGAAGCAGTCGCATTCGGCCTGATGATTCTCACTTTAGCAGCTGATGATTCTGAGGGTGATATGGCAGCCATTTAAAGTGATTAAGCACAGTTAAGGACACTTCCCCTGTCCCTCTTTGACTGACAAGGGCCAGCTGTCTCTGGTGGGATCAGTATGCAGTGGGGGGTGGGGGATCGAGAGGAGGTTTTGCTTACATTCCCCAAAGATCTACCTGCACACAAGCCTTCTTGCCACTTTGTGAAGTAGCTACCTGCAACATTGGGAGGTTATAAATGTAGCTGTGAAAAACAAAAAGATGTCCTTTTATTTTCCAGATGTTTTTTTTTTTAATTAAATTAATAACTTTTTTTCAACAAGATCGACTCAACAAGATAGCAACGTGAACCTCAGTTGTTTAATAGTTTTGTAACATAAACAGGCTTGTTATGACTGATAGTGATGGTCATTTAACTGATGAAACTAGATAGACATGAAGTGCACAATATATACTTGCAGCCTTTTCTATTGTCCACGGTGGTGACGGAGGTTCATCTGTACCATTAATACATGACAAACCTTTATTTAATATGGTTGTATAGAAAACAACAGCTCAGCATTTGCATGACCAACACCCCTCCCGTTAAAATGTTGTGTGTACCACAGGATACACCACCTTTAGTACACTCCATCTATCATATGTCATTGTTTGAACACAAACTGGGCATCATATTCCCTGAGATATGTTCCCTTTAGTTTCTATGCAAAATCTCTAGCATCTGCTTCTCAGCTCTCCATTTCTCATGCCTGACAGTCAGTAGACAGGGCCATGTTAAATCCAATAAAAAAAATATGCTTATGCATTTTGTTTACAGCAAGATCAATTGTATGTATCCGCAGGGCTACATCGCTCATAGAAGACATGGATGTGAAGTGCTGGCCTCCCTGCGTCCGCCACCCGTCCGCTCCAGCTCATCCAGAACTCTGCTGCCCGCCTAGTGTTCTCTCTGCCTCGCTTCGCCCACGCTACTCCACTACTCCGCTCGCTCCACTGGCTCCCGATCACCGCTCGCATCCAGTTCAAGACTCTTGTACTAGCCTACAGATGCCTTGACCAGTCTGCACCCAGCTACCTCCAGACCCTCATCTCTCCCTACACCCCCACTCGACCTCTCCGCTCCGCCTGCACTAGAAGACTAGCTCTACCACCGCTACGCTCCCCTGCCTCCAAAGCCCGCTCCTTCTCCACCCTTGCTCCGCAGTGGTGGAATGACCTTCCTACAGATGTCAGGACTGCCCAGTCCCTGACCACATTCCGGCGCCTCCTTAAGACTCACCTCTTCAAAGAGCACCTGTAGAACTCCTCTGTTTGTATCCTGGGACACTATCACCCTTCATGTAAATGTGCTTTATTTTGCTCTTATCAGCCCCTATTTTACTGCATTTAATACTGTACTTCAGAATACTGTAATCTGCCAAGTTTTTAACCTGTAGTACTTTGTATTTAATCACATCCTGATGTAACTATCACTATTTAATCATATCCTGATGTAACTATCACTATTACCTGCTGTATTATTGAATTGTGGTTTGTCAAACTTGTACTTTACTTGAACAAAAGTTATTGTATTTCTTGCTCTTATTGTATTACTTGTATTGTAACGCTTGAAATGTGTTTGCTTACGATTGTAAGTCGCCCTGGATAAGGGCGTCTGCTAAGAAATAAATAATAATAATAATAATAATAATAATAATAATAGATGTTTAATTTATTAAAATCTTGTTGAGAACTGTTGCGCAAAGATAGGCACAACCTTCCTTCCCCTTTGAACCCGCTTGCTATCTGTGAGCCAAAATAGGCACGCTCCTGCTATATAGTTTTATTAATTGATCTTGAGTATAGCTTAAATGTCATAAGCCGAGGTATACATAGCATTAGGACGGCAAGATAATATATTGCAAATATTTATAAAACCGTACGGCATCTTTTACAATATCACTGAGGTATCAATTTGCTAGTTTTATATTTTATGCAGTAAAAGATACTTTTACTCTATCACACGTTTATAGCCATACACCCAGGTATATATGTCTTACCGGAACTGTATTATACAGCCATACCATTTTTGCCACGCACGAATTATTAACAGTAAATAAACTACATTACCCATCATACGTCGCGGTTATATATCTCGTTTATATAACGCTTCAAATAAGCAAGTAGTATGGTGTTATTATTTTTTACAAAACTAATTCCATATTTTATATGTAATTAGCTGTAAATGCTACAGGTTATATACTTTTTTTTATCGGGTTTTATGTTTTTAAAGTATATTTTCCCATATGGCGCCGGGCCTTTCTCCGGAAGAAATAGAGCGTCTGCCCGCTTGACTTCCTCTTTTTCTACAGCCTGGGTTAGGTAGGAGAATGGCGATTTTTCGCCCTAATTCAAATCTACGTTTAATCGACTAATTTATTT
The DNA here is from genome assembly GCF_902713425.1 of Acipenser ruthenus. Lineage (NCBI taxonomy): Eukaryota > Metazoa > Chordata > Actinopteri > Acipenseriformes > Acipenseridae > Acipenser > Acipenser ruthenus. The sequence continues at coordinate 38,199,154 of NC_081196.1, forward strand.
CCCCATCCATAGACATTTTCACCTCGTTTGTGTGGATAAACATGTAAACTTTGTGTATCTGGTGGCATTATTGATTATTCTGTTGTATTTCAATAAAATAACGTTTATAGTCCAGTGCTTCTATGTACTGTGACATGTTGCACACGACATCCCTGTCGCTTTGCAGTTTTTTGCAGGGGCAGCCCGCAATTATTTGAGAAAATATCCAGTACTATAATTATTTGTTAACATAACGCCGGTCAAATACGTTAACTACGTGTTTATATTTTACAAGTATAAACAGCGGTGCTGGTGCCGGTAGTTAATTATTTGAAGTGTATTAAGTGGTATGTTACCGCTATTGTTATCAGTGTAAAATTATGGCATTCGGTTTTTCTTGTAGACGTTATAATACATATGCGGTGACTGGTTTGAAATGTGTCATTTGTATGTATGTTTAGGTTTTAGGTGGTGTACAATGTATCTTGAGTAATAATATGGCCTACGCTACCGGTACTACTCCAATATGTGGTTTAACAAGTTGTTGCTATAGAGACCACGTTTCCAAATTAAATTGAAGACTAGCTTCAAATTATTAACAATCCAAACGCTACTGCGGTTATGGGAATGTCAGTTTTAAGTTTATGATCTGTCCCAGTTTGTTTTTATTATTATTTAAACTACAACAGTACTGCTTGCATTTCTGAGTGCAGATGCCTACCCGTTGGTCCCCGCTGTTGTCATAAACTGAATTTTCTCTTAACAGTACACAATGGGACGCGTTATCAGGGGACAGAGAAAAGGTGCGGGCTCCGTCTTCAAAGCCCATGTGAAGCACAGGAAAGGCGCTGCTAAACTCAGAGCTGTTGACTTTGCTGAACGCTATGGCTACATCAAGGGGATTGTAAAGGTAATTCTTTTGAACGTCCCTGCAGTGCGGTTTTAAGTGGTGCTGGCGTCTGATATGTCATCCACAGGAATGTCATCTGCACAGCCCCGACTCAAGAATTACTTATATTGTAAAGTCTCATTTAAAAAAAAACTGTCCCCACTTTTCCAGGATATCATTCATGATCCAGGCCGTGGTGCTCCTCTGGCCAAGGTGGCTTTCCGTGATCCCTACAGATTCAAGAAGAGGACCGAGCTCTTCATTGCTGCTGAGGGCATTCACACTGGGCAGTTCATCTACTGTGGCAAGAAGGGTGAGTTTCAGCCCTTTAATGTACTTATGCTATTTTACTGTAGGTGGCAGTGACGTCTTAAATTGTGCAAGGTTGGGTGTCTTGTGACGCTTTTGTGGATTTTTTCATTATGACTCCCATTGTGGTAATTATGTTCCAATATAATTTGTAATTTGAGCTGTCCCTGTACAAAATATACTTGGATTGTAGCTGACTACATTTATACAAAGTGGTGGTTGAAATCTTGCCCAGTGGATGTATCTGTATACTAGTTAGTGCATGGGTTATTTCCTCCTCTTAAGGGTACATTTCTTTTATTTTCCTTGAGCACTGGGCTATTCAAGGCTATATTTTCACAACTGCTTGCAGAAAGGTTCAAATTTGTATTGGGATTTTGTAGCAATTGGTTGTTTACTGTGAATCTGGGTGATTGTGAACTAAACAGCAATTTTTGGCAACAGGAATGATGTTTGTGATGAGAGATTCTACAATATCCTGCAGGTGTAGGCCTTGTATTTTAAAGATTCTCTTAACAAGCACTCGGCCTGCACAGGTCCTATTTGATATGTGTTATTGAAGTCATTCATAAATGTCAGTTTTGTTTAAATCCAGGATATATATATATATATATATATATATATATATATATATATATATATATATATATATATATATATATATATATAAATAAATATAAAAACAAAAAAAAACCAATAGCACTTAACCTTTTGATTTAAAATTCTCTGTTGGTCCACATTATGATTTTTGGATAATCTTAAAGTTTGGGTTTGTAACACGCGCTCTGTTTCTGTCCTTTCAGCTCAGCTGAATATTGGCAATGTTCTCCCAGTTGGCACCATGCCTGAAGGTACCATTATTTGCTGCCTGGAAGAGAAGCCTGGTGACCGTGGTAAACTGGCCCGTGCCTCTGGGAACTACGCCACTGTCATCTCCCACAACCCTGAAACTAAGAAATCCCGCGTGAAGCTGCCATCCGGGTCCAAGAAAGTAATCTCCTCTGCCAACAGAGCCGTCGTCGGTAAGTGCGCATCTGAAATACAGTAGGTCACATTTTTCAAGGGACCTAGTTCAGAACACACACAAAGCAGCTTCAATAGGGTGTAACAATTAATTGTATCGATGAATTGTGATAATTTCTTTATATATGTGTCATCAGAATAGAGTTATGTATCATCATGGGCAGCAGTGTGGAGTAGTGGTTAGGGCTCTGGACCGGAGGGTCGTGGGTTCAATCCCCAGTGGGGGACACTGCTGTTGTACCCTTGAGCAAGGTACTTTACCTAGATTGCTCCAGTAAAAACCCAACTGTATAAATGGGTAATTGTATGTAAAAATAATGTGATATCTGTATAATGTGAAATAATGTATAATGTGATATCTTGTAACAATTGTAAGTCACCCTGGATAAGGGCGTCTGCTAAGAAATAAATAATCATACAAGACCAAAAGCAGAACATGGCTCATTGTAGTTCACCAAATGTTTCTTGAATTAACCCTTTGCGGTCCATTTATTAAATGTGCGTCAGGCACGTCAGGTCTAATTAATTTTCACATGCGCAGTTAATTTTAGACGCGCTGTTTAAAAGTATTTTTTTTCACAGTCAAACGGGTTTAAATGGCCGTGCATATCAACAAAGCACTCACTAGGCATCTCCAGCCCCGCCCCACCCTTTCGTTCGCTATAGCTTTCACATATGCTAAGAAATAAATAATAATAATAGTCGTACATACCGATCAATCATCTCCTGATCACTCGTTTTATCACCAAACGCCTCAATAATGCGATCCAAGTCATTATTTTATTACTATAAAATCTGAAAAAAGCTCTGCAAATGTCTGATATTCTCTGAACGCTGATGCAGTAGCAGCCAGCTTGTTTCCTTATGGCCGCCGTTATCTGATGCCAGGGGCAAGTATGAATATTCATGATACGCCTTTTTATTTTATTATTTTCGGCCTGTCGCTCCCACTCGGCCATTGAATGGTTTTCTCGGCTTTTTCCAGAGAAAAAAACGACTAGAAACCCGTTTTTTGTGTCTTTTTGATGATGTCTGACAGGGTCCGACATTGGACCAGATAAGAATAATTGCAATGTCGGACCAGGTCCGACATAGGAACGCTAAGGGTTAATAAATGTTTTGTAGTTGTTATGAACACATACTTTGAACACATAGATTTGTCTTGAGAAAACAGTCCACTGAATGATGATTTGATCGTATTAAACATCATACAAGTAGCCCATCAGGAGCATCGCATGTAGTGATGCATATCTTGTTATGTATCGTGACATTAGTGTATCATTGCACCCGTATTGAGAAGGGGTTGAGAATTTGCTGAAGTCCCTGCCAAGCTCAATTAATGAGATTTGCATGGAAGGTGTGTCCAGCTTTCTCCTCAGTAACCTCCGAAGTTAAATGTTTTCCATGTATGATCAACTTGCATATCACTTCAAATAGATTTAGGTATAACCTCTGTATTTGAGAGTTTTTTGTTTTTTTTAAATACTCCACTAAAACCTTGTAAATTGGTATCTAGGTGTTGTTGCTGGTGGTGGTCGTATTGACAAACCAATCCTGAAGGCGGGTCGAGCCTATCACAAATACAAGGCCAAGAGAAACTGCTGGCCACGTGTCCGTGGTGTGGCTATGAACGTAAGTGAAATTTAAACTTTGTCATGTGTTTTGTTTTTGTAGAAGCTTTAAAAGTAGGTTTGATTTTGAGCTTAGATGTATTTTAGTACTTCATGTCCAATTATTGTAATAATACAGAAGTAGTTTTATTGTCTGTAAAAACACATTTGATCAGACCAGTAGCTTATTCCCAGATGTCTAATGAGTGAATGTCTGTCTTCTCTTGCAGCCTGTTGAACATCCCTTCGGTGGTGGTAACCATCAGCACATTGGTAAACCCTCAACCATCAGGAGGGATGCACCAGCTGGTCGTAAAGTCGGTCTCATTGCTGCACGTCGTACCGGTAGACTGCGTGGAACAAAGACCGTCTCAGACAAGGAGAACTGAGCTATAGTACTTTCTCATAATAAAAATGTGTAAAAACCACAAATGTTGAATACATCTATTTATTTCATGTTTGATCCTGGAGGGCAGATATATTCTGGTAATCTTACTTAAAATCCTGTACATAATACAGCATTCCAAAAACGTCCACTTGCACAAAAATTAAAAGGAACGACCACTCCCAAATGCAAAATGTTTATTTTATCCATTGTGATTTGGCCTCAGAGAAATTGAGCGAATGTAGTAATATGGTTTTATTTAACTTCCTGTTCTTATGAACACAATGCCGTAAATGTTTTTGCAAACACACTTATAAACTTGTCTCTTGAATATAAATGTACAGTAATAATTGTTGGTTATGTAAGTATCTGAGCATCATTATCCAACAGACCAGGCACATTTGGGCAGAGGGTGACATTCATGAGGTGGGTGTAACTCAACTAAAGGGAGTGGTTACACACTGGCAGCCAAGGGTTTTCATCTTGTGTTCAGTGTATTTCATTAGATATAGCAGTAATAAAATATTTTGTTAAATGTGTTTTGGTGAGTAGAGGCAGGCTATGTGCCTGTCATAAATTGTACCAGTGGTCAAACAGATTAAACTTGTAGAGGACCTTTTTACCCACAAGTTATTGTGCATCATGCTTTGAATGTGTATTGAAGCTAGCTGTCATACCCTTACACATTCCTAGTTCAGAATCTTGAAAAGAATGGATGAAGACAGTGGCATCTGTCTGCTTATATTTGTAAATGTGGAGATGGTTACGAAAGTTGCATCACCTAGAATTTTAGGATTGAGACAATGGGGCAATCATAAAAATATAAACTATATGAACAGTTTACATAATTTTGTAGTTTCTTTGATTATTTTGCAAACGTCTACCTGAAGCCATAATAATAGTACTGTATTTCATGTCAGATTTTGAAATGTCACATTTTTCAATTTGTCAGTTTTTTATTAAGTATATGGGAAAACTACAAAGCGGTATGTAATTTAGTATGTTAAATGTAACATTATTCTGAAGGTTTCATTCGACTTTATGAAGCAACATTTAATTCTATAGGGTGATGTTGGACATAGCTGTACATGCTTTTTAAAAATTTAATTATTTTTAGATTAACCATCTGTACAAACCATATCATTGTAGTACTGAAACGGTCTTTAGATTTAGTGAGTTTCACTTTGATTAAACAAAATTAAATGAAAGTAAATTCCTTTGATACTTTACTTCAACTATGACAAAACCTATTTACTCATATAAATAAAGATGTGGGACACTAAACAAATTCAAAAGAACAATCTTTAATTACCTCTTTCAAAGCATTCTCCAAAAATGAGGATGTAGTTAACAACAAAAGGTAGGGTAGGGTTAATACAAAAATCTTAAAAGGTCAAATCTTAAAAGAAAAAAAGGTTTTAAAATCAGACTTTGTCAGTGTTGGTTTACAGACTAGTAGGCTCGATATTTCTTGCAACAAAGAAATGACCACACGTATGTTAAAGCAAGTATCGTAAGTGGACAAGATGTGCCTCTCAGTCTAAAAGAAGAAAGGTCCTGATAAATTCCAGTATGAAATGTCATGCATTCATTTCAAGGACCTCACGCTTGTATTTAACGCTCCAGGGTGCCATAAGCATATCCTTTCCAGCGCTGTCACAACGGGATGACTTGAGGAGCATGTACTGCATTTTAGAATTCAAATAGTAATTTATTTAGATTTTTGCTTTTTTAAAAGTAACATTTTTAGAGTGTGCTAGGTTTGTACACTGCTCTAAGGCAAATCAAGGGATTTTATTTTCCATGCATGTTTCACAAAAGCTTAAAAAAAAAGTCAACCAGGCATACATAAATCATTAACATTTACACGTACCCTGGTGCAAGGTTTTAAAAATAAAATTGCCTTTAGTTTAATTAACGTTTCACAATTTAGGGGAAAACCAGGCTGCTACACAAAGCTGTGATCACCTGCAGAAAACCCTTTAGGTTCTTAACTATATTCCCTCTTTGTGAACCATTTCTTAACTTGACTGTAAAGCCCTGCAGTAAGTACAGCACTGTACTGTACTGTATATGCCATCAACAGCAGTGGACAATGATGCATCTTCATAGGCCATTTGTGTGGTTTTCGCCCATATCTGCACCACATATTTACAATACAGCACAAATAAAATTCGAGACAGTTACAGTGTCAATATTCCATTTTCTTTATTCTTGCTAAGGGGCGCAATGCTTTTAGTATATTTCTGTGCACAAAAACCTCACAAAGTGAAAGTTCACATCGCGACTAGCTCCAGAATTCAACGTCACACCATGGCCAAAACAAAAGTCGGCAAAACTGGGCGCAGAACTCTGTACAGTCAATATCTTCTTTAAAAATAACACAAGGACAAAAATGTTCCTCTTAAATCAAATTCTATTTGTGAAATTCAGCAAAATAATTTCTATAAAATAAAACAGCAAAATATTTAAATATAATATGGTGGGCTGTATCTTTTGCAGGATTATTTGGTATTTTAGACAAATTCCAAAAAAATACACACATTCAAGTTACCAATTAAATACAGTATTTACTGGTGTTCCTTTAAATCCTAAAGAAGGATGCTTAATTAGCATTCAAGATACATTTGCAGTTCGACTAACCAGCAGTTATTACATATAATTACAACCCTGCTTATTTTTGTTGTATGGATGAAGAGTTCTAAGACAATGCCTGCTTTCAAGTAGGACTGCATGAAACAAAATCCAAGCGAGTTACTCCATTGCAGGAGGCACTCAAAACATATCTGCTGACTTCAGCCTTCACTGGACTGCAGTAGAAGGAACGTGTTAAGAAATTAATCTAAAGGTAAGCTCTACCAATGAAACTAAAACAAGCACACCGAATACAGTCTATTATGCTCCAGGCATCCTGGCATAGCAAATTGTTGCATATATTTTTTAAATTTAAGTCTTTAAAATTCCTATTACTGAAAACTATGTGTTTATTACCCCACCAACAGACTGCCAAGTATTAAATCTGAGGAATATATGTGCAATTGAAAAGCCACTTATTCTTATATTTTTGTTTTTCCAATTACAGCCATCAAGGTGTAACAGAAAAGGCTCTTAAACTGATAAATTAGGGCATACAACTGCTGTCAAGTATGATCATATATTTCCCCATCGGCTACACTAATCTGGTGTGAAGCCATGCTAAATGTTACAGCACATTAACTAGCGCTTCAAAATGAATCAACTAATACCAGAATGAAATAAAGGCAATGGAAGAGATCTAGAACAAGGTTACATCACCACTTTTCCACATCAACCAAATATTATAAGGTTATACCAGCCAGTTAATAGCCCATAGTAAAATCAACTCTGGCAGCAGTCTCAACATAACATGGTTGACATGGTTAGGCTTTTTTTTTTTTCTCTTTTCCTAAAAAGAACTGACCCAAAACTGCCGTAAGGCAGACAACCTTCACTGCTGAGCACAGGTGATAAAGCAAAATATTTTTTTTTCATTTTGTTGTTTAGATCTGCAAGTCTCCTACAGCAAGACAGTTTTGCTGAGGAAATTTAACAGCCAAACAAACATACTATATACACCTTTGCCATTTACACATTAGCGTCAGGCCTGTTTTCTTACAACACTATACACTTTCCACTGCAGGCGGGTTATATTTTGACAGCAATATTCTGCAGGGCAGGCAGTGAATAGACTCTCCACTCCAGGTTAAATAGAAATAGTTTTATTCTGAACGAGAAGGACCTGGAGAATAGTTGAACTGTAAGGCCTGGTCGTGCACTTAATTCAACTGTCTCGATGGAGCGAATCAGATGAGAAAGTGCAGTTTTTATTCTTTCGTCTGAGCTGGAGAAACGTCTTCACTGCCTTCCCAGTTTTCTTGTGCTCGTTGACCGGGACGCTGAGGGTTGTTCATGTGCTGTGCTGCTGGGCCTGTGTATGGCTGACCATGTGTATGGTTATTCTGAAAAAACAACAGAGTATACATGGATTTAAATAAAAAACCTGGAAATGAAAAACAAAAACATCCCCGGTGGCATACTGCAAGTATTCTAAATATGGGAAAGGAATCTGTTGAAATTGCCAGGTTAAAACAATATAGCAACTTCATTGAGAGAATCAAAGAATACAACTGCAAATCAACTGTAAATAGCATGTGGTTTGTATCATAGATATGGTCAGAGGTTAAAACAATGTGAAAGTGAAACCCTTTTCTTTCTTGACAACCTGGAACTTAAATGAAAAAAGTAAAAGAATTCAGATAGGCATACTGTATCTATACTCCATAAACCTGAATAGTCCTATGACCTTGACTTGACAGCCATGTCAGATGTCAATGTTAACACCATTAACATATTTAGCACACAGTGTATATGTGTAACCCTGCAAATATTCAGTCAATATCTAAAAATTAGTCAATGAGATATAAGGGTATAACAGTTTTTTTTTTTGTTTTTTTTTTACATCTACTGGTCAGGAAAATAAACTACAAAAGCTCAGATATGATTCTGAATAAATCACAAGATTTTGTATAATTTTCACAAGGTGCAGCAGATATTACACAACCAAGATTTCACAAGAGCAAGAAATCTCAAAATGCTTTGAATTAGGTATCTTAACAAGGCTTTCACCCAATCATGGAATCTGTGTAACTAATTTAAACAAATAAATATAGTATTAGTTATGACCACAGTATTCCCAGACTCCAGAGGTTAAAATAGTTCTCAAAATTGCCCCTTATTGGTTACCGATATAGAAGAAAATAACACAGTTCAGAAAAATGCATGCAATGCATGGTGCAGGCAGTTCACAAGAAAATGAAGAAAAGCAGTGAGATAGTTCCAGGACAGGAACTATGGACAGGATTCCATTCTCAGAAATGTGCGTGGTGTTCAAAAGTAAAAGGTCTAAAAAGTACAACACTACTCATTGCCAGCTAGAGTTGATTAAAACTCTCTTAAAATTAGGATAGACAAACATCATCCTTTAACTTGAGTAAAGCAAAACAATCATTCATAATTCAAAAACTGCTAAGAGCAAATTGGTTTTCATGATCAAGAATACATTTTTATTCTGATTCTAGATTTATAAGCCATGAAAAAGTAGAGGTGCATGATATCAAAATCCCATCCTTCTTAACAGCACTGTGTAAATTGCACCACTGTCTTCTCAAACAAACTCTGCTTGGGGAAAGGTGAATGCTACACAAACAAAGCATTAGTAAGCTTGAGCTTTGATGTGACAGCGGTAGAACAGGATGTGGGAAACAGGTAAGAGACTAAATCACTTACCAACTGCTCTGCTGAGATCAGCAGCAAGAAAAGCAAGATGGATGGAAAAAGGGTGGGGATGGGGAGGAAATTAAATGAAGTCAGCAATTAATCTGTAATGTGAATATTTAGTGTGGCTTAAACTTTGCCAAATATTTACAGCACACTTATCTGGATGCTAAAACCCTGTTTTGCAACTTTACCTGAGCACAATTTAGACCAGTTGTGGAACTTTCACACATGATTCAAATATGCAATTTTCAGGGCTCACATTCCCTGAGGAAAGTCCCCTCCCCAAAAAATAAGCGAGTACGCATTGCGACATGGGAGGCAGCTGACACTGCATATGGAAACTGCTGTTGTGCATCAACATTCTTTTAACCTCGATGCGTACAACACTTTAATTTTTGATTGAATTTGATTGATCTTGAAACAGAGAGCTACATTTGTTTGTCTCCACAAAACAGAGAGCAGTTAATGCAGAATCAGCTTTAATTAACAATCCGGCAGCTGCATACAGGACCCGAGAAGGTAGCCAGAACTGCATAGACATATTCAAACACAGATTTTTACAGTAGCAACTGCTAAATCCAAACTAATGTTATCTAATTATTCTGACCTTTTAATACTGTGTCACTCACTGACTGTCCACAATAGCAATCTCAAAAACTTGAACTGCTGCACCTTAAAACAATAATTGTGTGTGTGTGTGTGTGTGTGTGTGTGTGTGTGTGTGTGTGTGTGTGTGTGTGTGTGTCTGTGTGGACAGGTTCTTTTAATCACACCCATGAAACCTATTTTGCTCCAGAAATGATGGCTCCAGAATTGGGAGATAGATGTCACACATCTTTCCTCATTTGTGCTATTCCTAATGCTTTAGATGGTTTAATCTACAAGAGTCTTGAATCAGGTGAACTGTTTGCTGAGGAAAATGAAGAAGTGGAGTTCTTTGGATTTTCTCATGAGGACATTGCTGTATAATTAAGTACCGGTAGTCTAAATGTAAGTGACAGCTGTTAGCTTTAGAAAGTTAGTTATAGATGTGTTAAATACAATTGAATGCATGAGCTATGGTAATATTTTTATAAAAATATAAAAAGTTTTTATTTGTATACATATTTATATACATTTATAGATTTGGTTCAATAAAATTGAATGAATTTGTAGCTTGTTACGTATTTGTAGTTTATACCTTGTTTCTTGGTGCTTTTAGATGCATTATTTTGTACTCATTTGAGTGGGATTTCCATGTATAGTTTTGTTAGTAGTCCTGAAATGTTTTAAAGCTTTTTCTTCTAGATTAACCTTTTCAGTAGCCTATACATTAAATTAGTAATAAACCATATTATATATTCTTGATGGCATGGCCATTGATTGTATGTATGTTCACAATGATGTATTAAATCAGATTGTATTTTGTTTTTTGGTTCCTTTTAAATTTTCTTCAAAAAAAGGAATTTGGGAATTGCTGGTCATTCTTATTGAAGAACAATTAGAGGGAATACAGTAAACAGTGTTTTTTCTTCATAGTTGAATTATTTGTAAAATAATTTATAGTCAATATCAATTAGATGCTTTACTGGAAGGAAATAAATCACAATGTGTTGTTTTACACAGGTTTAAAAATGGATAAACTTTGATAAAAAAATAAAACCAGTTAAATGTATGTTTAGCAAACACAGTGGAGTAAAAAAAAAAATAGTAAGCAGGAGATGGCTGCTTTTAAGACGTGAGCAGGGAATATCAACATCATTTTGTGGCTGCACGCTTCTCTGCCACAAATGGTGCTCCTACTAAAAACCAGTACAAATGTTGTATATCCCCCCCCCCCCCCCCTCGTTAAAGACAAAGCCAGTTACCTGTTGAAATTGTGAGCCTGGTGAGTGAGGGTAGAGAGGGGCATCTTCTGGAGGGGAAGAATCATGGTCATCTGGGGCATCCTGGTCATCAGGCTCCTGGAATAAAAAGATGTAAAACACTCAAGTAGCTTGCATGCTTTTTCCATCAGAAAAGCAATACACTACACAATTCAAAAGCTTATGAAAATGTATTTCTCTTTTATTGACTGGTCCAAGTAACTCTGTTTTAACATTTCAATATGCAAGCTGATATGAGATTAGTCGGATAAATATCTGATCAGTGTTTAAATATACAATGAAATGTGTCCTGGTACTTGCACTGTAAGTCAATGTATTTAAAAAATATGAAGATATTATAATTAGAATGCATGTTTATTAAGACTAGAATGAATTTAGAAGAAACACAATGTCAAACCGAACTAACTTTGATCTGAAAACTAGGTAACAAATCCTTGTTAGTGTAATGCATTAAACATAAAGCTACATAATTTTTGCGCAAAACACTACACAGACTACTGCCAAAAACATAACAACTTTTCACTACAAGAGTTAAATTTAAATGTCAGAACCAACACACTGCTCTTACAAAGTAAAACTATACAAAGGGGCTGGCTAGATACTGCATATATAGGGCTATAATTTGACTTGTTAAAAAGGACTACTAGGCAGGTAAACTGGAACATCATCCAGTGTCCCTAATGACAGCTTACTGTTGTATCATCAACTTGGGGATGGGTTATACAATTTCTAAAGGACTGGTATCACTCCCCACTTATTAGCTATCAAAATGCAATTTAAAAAAAAATTCCCAAAGAATCTAAAGGCTTTTGAAATGTTATTTCTTATTTTCTAAGTCTATTAAACATATGATCAATTTTAGTATATACTATAAAATATTGTTTAAAAGATTGTTTTTTCTTGGTCATGCTATTTGTTTTTAAATTTGTTACTGATGCAGTAACTTTGCCATATTTAAAAAACAAAATAAAAAACAATATATATACAGCTCTGGAAAAAATTAAGAGACCACTGCAAAATTATCAGTTTCTTTGGTTTTACTATTAATAGGTATGTGTTTGGGTAAAATCAACATTTTTGTTTTATTCTATAAACTACGGACATCATTTCTCCCAAATTCCAAATAAAAATATTGTCATTTAGAGCATTTATTTGCAGAAAATGACAACTGGTCAAAATAACAAAAAAGATGCAGTGTTGTCAGACCTCAACTAATGCAAAGAAAATAAGTTCATATTCATTTTTAAACACAATACTAATGTTTTAACTTAGGAAGAGTTCAGAAATCAATATTTGGTGGAATAACCCTGATTTTCAAGCACAGCTTTCATGCGTCTTGGCATGCTCTCCACCAGTCTTTCACATTGATGTTGGGTGACTTTATGCCACTCCTGGCGCAAAAATTCAAGCAGCTCGGCTTTGTTTGATGGCTTGTGACCATCCATCTTCCTCTTGATCACATTCCAGAGGTTTTCAATGGGGTTCAGGTCTGGAGATTGCGCTGGCCATGACAGGGTCTTGATCTGGTGGTCCTCCATCCACACCTTGATTGACCTGGCTGTGTGGCATGGAGCATTGTCCTGCTGGAAAAACCAATCCTCAGAGTTGGGGAACATTGTCAGAGCAGAAGGAAGCAAGTTTTCTTCCAGGACAACCTTGTACTTGGCTTGATTCATGCCAAAGCTGCCCGATTCCAGCCTTGCTGAAGCACCCCCAGATCATCACCGATCCTCCACCACATTTCACAGTGGGTGCGAGACACTGTGGCTTGTAGGCCTCTCCAGGTCTCCGTCTAACCATTAGACAACCGGGTGTTGGGCAAAGCTGAAAATTGGACTCATCTGGGGGTGCTTCAGCAAGGCTGGAATCGGGCAGATTTGTCTTTGTGAAGGACGCATGAATCAAGCCAAGTACAAGGTTGTCCTGGAAGAAAACTTGTTTCCTTCTGCTCTGACAATGTTCCCCAACTCTGAGGATTGGTTTTTCCAGCAGGACAATGCTCCATGCCACACAGCCAGGTCAATCAAGGTGTGGATGGAGGACCACCAGATCAAGACCCTGTCATGGCCAGCGCAATCTCCAGACCTGAACCCCATTGAAAACCTCTGGAATGTGATCAAGAGGAAGATGGATGGTCACAAGCCATCAAACAAAGCCGAGCTGCTTGAATCTTTGCGCCAGGAGTGGCATAAAGTCACCCAACATCAATGTGAAAGACTGGTGGAGAGCATGCCAAGACGCATGAAAGCTGTGCTTGAAAATCAGGGTTATTCCATCAAATATTGATTTCTGAACTCTTCCTAAGTTAAAACATTAGTATTGTTTTTAAAAATGAATATGAACTTATTTTCCTTGCATTATTCGAGGTCTGACAACACTGCATCTTTTTTTGTTATTTTGACCAGTTGTCATTTTCTGCAAATAAATGCTCTAAATGACAATATTTTTATTTGGAATTTGGGAGAAATGTTGTCAGTAGTTTATAGAATAAAACAAAAATGTTCATTTTACCCAAACACATACCTATAAATAGTAAAACCAGAGAAACTGATAATTTTGCAGTGGTCTCTTAATTTTTTCCAGAGCTGTATATACGCACACACACACATACATAAATACACACACACACACATATCTATCTACCTATCTATCCATCCAGGCAGTCCTCGCACTCCCGACACAATTGGTTCCTGAAAGTCTTGTAAGTCGAACCGTCGTACGTCAAAGCATGTTATATATGTTATAAATTGGGGTTACGTTCCTAACACTTTGGCCAGATAATATTTTTACAAAAATGACCTGTTATATTGTAGTCATGCAAATATTTATTTAACTCTTTACACTCAGCCCGTTGATTTCGGGGGGCCGCCACTCCGGTGGTTACGCACATATTCTTCAGGCACCTTCCTGGCTTGTTTAAAAGTACAGACTAGGGCACAGCAACAAGACACAAGGTAGTTATACTGCATCAGCAAGGTCTCTCCCAGGCAGAAATTTCAAGGCAGACAGGGGTTTCCAGATGTGTTGTCCAAGCTCTTTTGAAGAAGCACAAAGAAACGGGCAACGTTGAGGACCGTAGACGCAGTGGTCGGCCAAGGAAACTTACTGCAGCAGATGAAAGACACATCAGGCTTACTTCCCTTCGCAATCGGAAGATGTCCAGCAGTGTCATCAGCTCAGAATTGGCAGAAAACAGTGGGACCCTGGTACACCCATCTACTGTCCGGAGAAGTCTGGTCAGAAGTGGCCTTCATGGAAGACTTGCGGCCAAAAAGCCATACCTCCGACATGGAAACAAGGCCAAGTGACTCAACTATGCATGAAAACACAGGAACTGGGGTGCAGAAAAATGGCAGCAGGTACTCTGGACTGATGAGTCAAAATCTGAAATATTTGGCTGTAGCAGAAGGCAGTTTGTTCGCCGAAGGGCTGGAGAGCGGTACACGAATGAGTGTCTGCAGGCAACAGCGAAGCATGGTGGAGGTTCCTTGCAAGTTTGGGGCTGCATTTCTGCAAATGGAGTTGGGGATTTGGTCAGAATTAATGGTATCCTCAATGCTGAGTACAGGCAGATACTTATCCATCCTGCAATACCATCAGGGAGGCATCTGATTGGCCCCAAATTTATTCTGCAGCATGACAACGACCCCAAACATACAGCGAAAGTCATTAAGAACTACCTTCAGCGTAAAGAAGAACAAGGAGTCCTGGAAGTGATGGTATGGCCCCCACAGAGCTCTGATCTCAACATCGAGTCTGTCTGGGATTACATGAAGAGAGAGAAGCAACTGAGGCTGCCTAAATCCACAGAAGAACTGTGGTTAGTTCTCCAAGATGTTTGGGCCAACCTACCTGCCGAGTTCCTTCAAAAACTGTGTGCAAGTGTACCTAGAAGAATTGATGCTGTTTTGAAGGCAAAGGGTGGTCACACCAAATATGGATTTGGTTTAGATTTTTCTTCTGTTCACTCACTTTGCATTTAGTTAATTGATAAATATAATCTATTAACATGTCTATTTTTGAAAGCATTCTTACTTTACAGCATTTTTTCACACCTGCCTAAAACTTTTGCACAGTACTGTATATTGTGTATTCTATAATTATTGTGAAAGTATTAAACATCATTAAAATGAAAATCATGCTTTAATTGCAGTCACCCTTTCCTCGCTCCAATCAACACTGTAGTAACAGCAGCAGTGACACACACCAAGTGAGGCCTTACATACTATAGCTGGTGGGCCAAATTCATTTCAATAAGGAACAGTTTATAATCTAAACACCACTAGTATTTGACTTGTACATACTTCTCTTTTGTTTTAATTATCCAATATGGACATAACTAAAAAGTACACGTTGAATGATACTTCATTAAATACATATTAAAAGATTATAAAGCTTTTACTGAATCCTGAAAAATCCAGGTTTATTGGATTTTTAATTAAGATAGAATCTGTTAGAACAACCTGGGTCTAGTAATTGGCGTTCCTAGAGATCAAATGTGTACTTGGTAAAGTTGACTTTCCCCAGTTAGATATGTTCTTAATATATTACTCAAACATGCCATGGTACATAACAAGCACCTTCAATTTCCTGCCCATTTCAGAGAAAGTCAACTCTTTAAATTCCAGCATCTAATATTATCCAGACCGCCGCTCTTTTTTTTAAATTTAAGAAACAAGTATTTATTTATACAGATAAGTGTATTTTTTTCATAATATTCAGTAACATATACCCCCCTCTACCGCTAAAATCTACAGTATATAAAAATGTAAGTGTGATGGGTACATACAGGTGCCTCCACTATATCCTTTCCAGGGGGGATATGCACAGCCTATAGGAGTAAATTAAACCAGAGAAACAACCATTTTAATAAGGTTTATGAATAGTTAACTAGTTTCTTGTAGTATGAATAGTTAACTAGTTTCTTGTAGTATGAATAGTTAACTAGTTTCTTGTAGTATGAATAGTTAACTAGTTTCTTGTAGTGATAAATGACCATTATTGTCAATGCAGTATTTAAAAAATAAATAAATAATAAATAATTTTAAAACAGGAAAAGATAATAGTTGCAAAGTACTTGGTAAACAAGCTTTCTTTGTAAAGGACAGACTAAGGTGCATTCAGAGGAGCAGACATTTCAAATGTAATTGGAAACCACCATTTTTCTATGTTGTAGTTTATGGTGTCATGCAAGACCACTAGATATATAGTTTGTTGTAAAGGTCCTGCACACCTCAGACTCCCTTTACTTAGATTATTATTTTTTTGTGGTAAATGTTGTAACTAGGGCCGACAAGCGATTAAAATTAAATTGCGATTAATCTCGCCATTAATCTTCGTTAATCTTGGTTTTAATTGCATATTTAATTGATACAATTACTGCATCCATCTCATTCAAGTTTGTTTTGTTACTGATGCTATTATTATTATTACTATTATTATGTTAAAGTTATTCTTTATTACCTGTAAGGTAACACATGGTATTGGACCTTCTTATCTTTAAGATCTGCTGACCCCATATGTCCCTGGTCATTCCGAGATCGGAAAATGCTAATCTTCTGACAGTCCCTAAAATGAATTTGCTCCCGATTTCAAATTGTACTGTATATTTTCTTATCAGTTTCCTTTAAAAGGGTATCCTTTACTGATGTTTTTCATTGGCATTAAATAATTAATAACTTAGTCTAAATAAAACAAAGCATTCATTGAGTAACGGTTATATTCTCCTTAATTGTAAACACTACTATAACTTTTAGTACTTTGCTCCATAACAGAGTTATATGACTAACCTTCTATGCGAACGCCAACTGCACTCATTGCGTTGCATGTGCTCAAGTGTATTATTAAAAAGGTGCTGCAGGGAATGAATTATGGTGTGCTAAGAGGGTCAAAAACAGAGGAGCGCGATTAACCTGCATTAAAAAAAAAATCTCCAAAGAAATTAACGCATTAAAAATCGCAGAAGTTAACTGCGATTAATTGACAGCCCTAGTTGTATCACCAGCCCTGGAACATCAAATCAGCCAAATTAAAAATAAATCTATAGCTTGGAATGTTCCCTCCAGAATATACTCAAAGTGTAATTTTGCACTTATGTTGACTGACAAATGGTTAACCACAACTGCTAGTGATTGCATTGCCTAATTTACTTTAGGTATTCAATATTGCTGTTTAGCAAAACACCCTTATAATGTAAACACAGAATAGTAAATAAACACTAAACTATAGCCAAGGCTTGGAGTTTTCGATTTCACTCGAAAAAGTCTCTATGCCAAAAAATATTTCAATTCAATGAAGGCTAGATGAAATATCAAAATACGGAAGTGTGACCCAGAAATAAATAAATCTGAAAAAAATACAAAACGTATCTTTACTATCCCATACCCTGCAAAACATGAAATAAGTAGGATTGCAGGTAACTGCTGTTGGTACCAAATCTTACAGTTTGCTGTTGCTGTCCTGTCACTTCCCCTGGCAATAGCTGGTGTGGAGAGGTCGATTTCCTTGCTGCGTCCTCTTCAGACACCACCTCGTGCTTCGTTAAGTGACACTATGTTGAAACAGCAGTTAATATTGCGTACAATCAAGTGTCAAAAAACGATGCAAGTGTGGATGCTACAGTGTTATACAAGAATGTAAAACATTATATTAAATGTCAATGCAACTTGCATAAAAGTTAAATAAATAAAATTTTATATATATATTATATATACACACAAATATATATATATACACACATATATATATATATATACACACAGACATATATATATAGATATATACACACACACACACACATATACATACATACACACATATACACACACTTGTCACATCTATAATTATGAAAATCAAACTGTTGTATACAGCTGTTTCAACAATGTCTTTAAACTGTCTGCTAATGTGTGAAAATCAAGTGATAATGTAAGTGATATGGAAGTCATCTGCTGACAAAATGGTGAAAGTGAGTCAAAAAGGAATATTTTAGGTAATCATACAGGTTTCTGTTCAAGTTCAAACTATTTTAAAATGTAAAGTTTGTTTCAAGTCATTACAAATGTGGTTTTAAATATATAAAATTAACAAAAAGAATTTAGAGTGCATAGACTTTTTTTTTTTTACTTCTTTTACTATAAATACACTTCGAAAACTCAAAGCCCTGACTATAGCAAATAAACTCTAAAATTGTGCTTTCTGTATAAATCACCAAGTACATTACAATTAAAGTCTCCAAAAAAGTACCTTGCAAAATAAGGAAAAGGAATTTATCAATGCACCTTTTAAAATTCAGGTTGTGATAGTTAGAAGGAAGATCTAAAAGGTGCTGCATCAGAACAAAATATAAGTAAACAAAAGGAAAGCAAAAAAAGCAAATGCTTTAAAAACATGATTGATTAGCTCTGTATGGATCTATAAACTGAATCTGACAACAGGTTCTCAAATAATTATGAAATCAGTGTCAAGCGCCTAATTATTATTTTTAATGCCTAGTGATGTATGGAATAATAAATATTTAAAAAGTGCCTTCACCTTACTGTAATAAAATCATAGTGGGAATTAAAATTGAACGAATCTTACATCCTTATCCACATGTATTTTTAAAAAGCATTTAAAAATGAATACAGAACTCCAAAATCCAGGTGACAAAGTTCACCATCACACTTTCGCCACAGTTACCCCTTTATTCTGCCTACTGCTTCTCACTCTTTTCCCTTACATGAATCTTGACTAACTGACTGGGCAGAGCTCACTATTCATACTGAAAGAAAGATCCAGAGAAATGTATACATGTCTGCAGTAAAGAAAACAATTTAGCACCAAATTTGGCTACAATTAAAGTTCACTTAGTTAAGAGCAACACAAACCTGCCTACTGAATATAGCTGCCGTGTTACAATCATTTATAATTTGTGTTGATTGTTGTTTAAATTAGATTTTATTAAAAGGACTAAAAGAAAGAACATGGATATAAATAAATATTTGATTTAATGTCTAAAATTCAAAGATCATCCACTTTGTGTGTGGAGCCATCAAGCTGTGCCTGTATTATTTCCTGGTAGCTAGTCATGGGAGATATTCAAGCACATGACTCGGACACAGGGATTGCTTGTTGCTAGCTTGGTAAAGTCCCTTTATTACAAAATTCACTCAGAAATTCTAAAAGGCACAGCATGCCGTTAATATATTACTTTCAAAGCTATGCATTTGAGAAGATCAAAGGCTAAAACCACAGCCTCAAAATGCTTCAAGTCCTTTACATTACACCTTGCAATTCCAACAGTGATAAATGCAATCAATAACTGCAGAACAGTTCAAACCTTACATGGCACTAAACTGACTGGTTTATAAATAAAACAGAATAATAAAATAATAAAAATGAAAAATCCACATTTATAATTTGTCTTCCAATTTATATTCATACCTACAAGGCAGTATCATTTTAGTTTTCAGCCCAAAAAATGAAGTGTAAGATGTACCTCCTCTGGACAGAGCTCACAAGCTTTTGCTAGAGTCATCCTGGCACTGTGCGACCTTTCCAAGAAGTAGCCATTTGACGTTTCATTGCTCTGTACAGGTGGTGACCAGTTGTTGTAGGTGTACTGAGGATTTCCAGTATAAGGCCTACGTTCTAGTTCATCTCCAAGCCATTCAACTGCCCATGTCCACTTCCGCTTCAAATCGCCATTGCTCTACAAAACAGGAATTGTACAATTCAAAACACTGGCCTTCCTGAAGTCTGAATGCAGGCCAGCATGCTCCATTAATACTCTAGTTAAAATGACAAATCTCTAAAAAAAAAACAAAAAAAAAACAACAACTGTCTGTGTTAATTAGAAAGCACTGTATATAACAACATTAAATCTGCATCGCTATCGGATATAAAAAATGGAAATCTGTATTACTGTCCAATATAAAAACATATATAGTGCCGTGAAAAAGTATTTGCCCCCGTCTGATTTTCTGCATTTTTGCACATTTTTCACATTGTATTTGGTCAGATTTTTTTGTGGGTTGTAGTAGTACACAGAGGGAGTCAGAGAAAAAATGACACCAAGGTTTGGTGCTTCTTTCATTTGTTTGGTGTGCAAGGTAATCAAACATGCAATCTTCAGGTGTGAAAAAGTTATTGCCCCCCCCAGTTAACTCAACCCAATTAGAAGGGATAATTAGGGTCAGCTGTTTGAACACTTTGGTTAACAACCAGGCCTGATTTGGGCCAGCCCTGCCGTGCTTGTCCTCCATAGGCAGACTGGCCTTGCATGTCTCACAGGGATAGAACCCATGCATGATGCAAGGAGAAAGCAATGTACAGTACAGGATTGTACAGCTGTTGCCTTAATCTGCTTCGTTCGAGATATATTATATATATATATATATATATATATATATATATATATATATATATATATATATATATATATATATATATATATATATATATAAAATCAACCAGGCGGGTCAAGACCTGAGCGGGACTGGTTCTGTACTGGTTCAGTGACCTCCAGATGGGCAATAACAGCAGTGCTGTCAGATTGGACATTTACGAAACTGGCAGATGCTCAAACCCTTGAGCTACACGATGATCAATGAAAAAATCGAATGACACCAAATTACACTTTTATCATTACCAAACCTGAACTGAAAGCATCAATGTTGGATGCACGTCACAAGCACCTAAGTTTTCTTTCGCCGGATGTGCAAATGGCTGTTTTTGCAATTGGTCTCCGATAGAGCGACTGAAACAACTGAGCCAGCATCAAAGTTACAGTGCTGAGATGGAGAATGTAAAGTGTGCCAAGGCAATTCTTTTAGGAGACGACCACCTCCAAGATCCAAAGGAGTGTTGTAGAAAGTGAAATGGAAAGTTTAAGGAGGCTTGCACTTCGTTAGAGTGCAATCCATTGGAATGGTGGAAGGCTAATACCCAGCGCTTTCCCATGCTCACCAAACTGGCAAAGATGTATTTGTGCCTCGCAGGATCATCTGTGCCCCCAGAACATGATTTTTCCGCAACTAGACTTGCAGCCAATCGTTTGAGCACAAGACTCCCGGTGCATGTTGAGATAATTTTTTTAAACAAAAACAACTGAAAGCATGTAACTAAAAAGTTATATGACGCAGATAAACTAACATTAACATTTAACTTTTTTATTATTATATTTTTTGTCTTTTAAAATAAGGACTTCGGAATGAAGCAGAACTTTGCCAACTACTGAAAAACAGCCAAATATTTGGAATATTCCTGGATTTGTTTTGGAGATTTTGTTCAACAGAATTTTCTTTAACTAAAATTGGATGACAATTAAAACGATTCAAGAAAGACGCAGTTACTGTAAACTAAGATTAAAACTGAACTTTTTTTTCTTTTTTTTCAAAATAAGGATTTCTAAATGAAGCCGATTCTTTTTTTCCCCCCCAACTTGAAATGAGTGTTTTGAATATTCCTGGATTTGTGTTCTTCAGATTGTTTTTTGTTCTGGAGCTTTTTGTTGCACGCAGTTATTCACTGTTCTTAGTAACTTCAGCACTGGATAAATGATTCTTGGCAAGTACAATAACATAAGCAACATTGATTGTGTACGGAATAATAACAAGAGTATAATCAAATACCTAATTAAACGATATTTACATCCCTAATATTTCAAGCAAAACATTAAAGCAAGGACAATTACCTGTAGGATCTGATAAGCAACAGAGCAATTGCTGAACAGAGCTACCATGCATTTTATACACTGGTATGCTCTCTTCTGATAGTGGTTTTTAGAACGCTGAATGGTGTCAAACAGTCCATCCCTGTCATCCGGAATACCCTTTAGTACATTGTGAATCCTGAAAAGAAATGACAATCATATTTCATGTTGTACTTAAGAATTTCCATTTACAAGGATGCTATAATGCAAGAATAAAAACAGTCCAAATCTAAAATCAACAAAACCTGGATCTGACCAGAACATTTTATGTACAACAACCCACCTCACAAAAAACAAAAAACAAAAACAAACAAAAAACAAAACAAAACATAAAAAAATACAAGTGGATTCCACTGTTCATTTTTTGACTGTGTATTTCTCTTAACATTTAATAATTATTGAAAGGCAGTATTGTTTTGGATAGGATGTCCTAATTTCAACATGTGGCAATACCCTTGATTTGCCATAACATTTGGTCCTACATTTAGTCATATTAGGTTCTCACTATACTTCTACAGTCACTGCTGTGGCTCCAAATTTACACTTACCTATGAGTCTGCCAGGAATCCTCTATTAACAATATCTGCAAAAGCAGATCCAGGTAAGGCCTGAGCTCGTATGTGTAGGAATATGCCACCTAGAAATTAAAGGGGTTTTCATTTATTAGGTCATGTGTGAATGAACACATAATTGTAATACAGAATATCCACTGTGACTTCACAGATCTATTTTATAAAATGGCTACTTTCTGATAAAACTTAAATCATACAAAAGTCTGGGACTTGGCTTTAAAGGAGAGCCTGATACAAAGTGTTTAATTTAACATTTATTCCCTCAGACCAGACGGTCATAAAGCAGACAGGTAAACAAAAGCTTTGATTAAGGAGAGTGCTATTAAGCTGAGCACCACAAGCTTGTCATACCTGCCACAAAAGCTCACTCAGTACAGTAGATGAGAACTGTGGATTCTCCCAGCAGCTGAAGCGTAGGAGCTTAACGGTCTCTTCTGAATTGCTGCAGTCTTCAATGATCTTTTTTACGTAACTAGTGCGTACAAACATAATTTCTGCTACAAGCTGCTGGAGTGGAATGATGGGCTGAGACAGGTTAGGATCACTGTAGGGGTTTGGAAGTGGTGGATTACCTAAGAAAAAAAAGAAGAATAATGTTAACAGCTTTAAAAAAAAAAAAGACGCAAAGGTCCACACTTAGCTACTACAGTATATCCTATCCAAATACAACATGACCCCCCCCCCCCCCCCCCCCCCCCGGGTTTTTATTTTCACACACAGTTAATCTTACAAAGTTGAACTCCAAGCCCCTCTCACTAAGAATCTTACTCATGCAGACATGAAGTGCAATCATTTGTTTTGCACATCTGCATATCTGCAAAACAACCGCATGCAGCAATGGTTAGAGCTTAGAAGTGTTGGCCAAAATATCCTGGTTTCATATTCCAGCTCAGCTCCTGGTCTATTGTGTGACCCTGGAAAAGCCCTAACTGCAGTATATTTCCACTGAGCTATGGAACAGGTTAAATGCTAGACCAGCTTGTAAACAAAACCCATTTATATGGAGACATAGTGTACCAAATTACAAAAAGGTGTCAATATGTCTTCATATGCCAGCTATGCCAAGAACCAACCCAAATGACACAGAACACTGGCCATACTCATACCACTAGGCAAACCAACTACTGCAATTACACAAAACCAGAATCAGATTATTTCCAGGTAATAAAAACAAACCAGTTGATGAATTAAAACTTACCATTTATTGAAGACTGCATGCGCGATGATACATCGCAACAGCGCACTAGCTGTGACACTACTGTATACAATTTGCCCAGTTCAGCATACTGATATTTGATTGGAGGACCTGGTCCCTCATCCAGAGCTACAAGCATAAATGTTGCAGGGACACTCAATTTTAGCAACTGTGTTTTTTCAGCTACACCTGAAACAAAATCGAGAATAGACATTTTTAGTAAAATATACAAAAAAAAAAAAACCAAACACACTCCACTCATTAACACTATTTAGTTGAATTTCATACCCAGGTTGGCATACATGACAAAGAGATTGAAGTACTGCTGCAGGTGACGGCCATGCTCAGAAACCTCCCTTCGAAGCAGGTTTAACACCGCTCTCAACAAGTGGTCACTTAGGCTCAAATTGTCACAGCCCTGAAAAAAGGGGCAGAACAGTATGGACAGGTAAATTAGACCACATAAGTTGTTAGTTTGTTGTGCTTCAGATGGGCAAACATGTTTTAATAAAACCAAGCCAAAAATGTACAACCCTTAAAGAAATAGAGGTACAACTAAAGAAAATAATTCAAGATTTCTTCTTAAGCCTCACAAAATGCTAAATGTGTTTGGTTGGTAGTGGTCCAACACTTTTTCTAGGGCTCTGTAGGTACTTCTGGATATGATCAGGGCTATACAATAGCTAAGAACCACACACATGTACACCATGTTAAGTGAGCTAAAAAAGCTGATCGAGAGCACACATCTATTTGTACCTCTGTATATAGACCCAGAACTATCACATAAAACGTACAGGTAACGATATTGTACAAACTCCATTAAAATATGCTTTTATTGCTCTTTGCTTATTTTCTTCTAACCTGGCTGGAGGGTCCTGGTGAGGCAAATGGTGAAGGGCATGGTCCATCTTGCAAAGAGAAATGTGCAATAAATACTATGAGCTTAGCAAATGCACCCCTCACTTCTGCACTGGGGCACTCAAGAAGATACTCCGAGAAACGGTTTGGGTAAGCAAAGAGGACATTATGTGCAAACCAGTAGCGTACATTCTTGCTGTGACGGAGCAGGATGCACAATGCATCATACCTGAAACATACAAGAGGGAAGAGAAGAACAGATTAATAACTCAGTCACTCAACATTACAAGCACAAAACACGTGCAAATCTGAAACTAACTAGTGACACCAAAATGTAAAATCTTACCAATCACTGGCAGGGCCACGGACTAATTTCTTGGTGTGAAATCCTGTGCTAAACAGAAATCTAGCAGCAAGCTGAATACTAATCATAGCTATTTCTTCTGCTTCAGGCAAAAGATGATCTTGTCCTAAATAAAATCAGAAAAAAAAAAAAAATTAAAAGTTACTGCACAGATTTACAAATTAACGATGCAGCAATGAAAAGTGTAAGATTAAATATAATGCTAAATATCTGGTTCCTGTAGTACACTCCGATTGAAGGGAATTTTAAAAACAGGATGTTAAACTTCAGTATATGATATTCAAACGATAACATTAGTAGGTTTTATGGCGCCTTATTGCTGGTGTGTACGATTTACAAAATGATCACCGTTGATAGAGAGATTATATATATACATACATATATATATATATATATATATATATATATATATATATATATATATATATATATATATATATATATATATATATATATATATATATATATATATAAGTAGTATCCCAATAAAATATTGGTTCTTCTATCAGTACAGTGTTCCCCTTTTATAAGGTAGCCCTTTATACCACAGAACCAGTTATAAGGTGCCATGGTCGTGGTTCCCACTAGCACTTTCATTACTGTTATAAGGAAAAACAGAAACGGGAGCACTTCATGCATAAATCAATATGAGCTTCTAAAAACGCATAGCTTTCAGATCACCACTTAACTGAACAAAATATATGCAACGTTTGTAACATTTTACCTGTGTGATATGATCACCCTTAACACTAAACTGCCAAGGCAGTCATTTTGATGGTTTTCAATTACTTTGACATTTTAATTACTCTGTGTGTTTTAAAGATCTGCAGTTGTCTGTTCTTTACTTTTCCTAAATACATGTATTAAATACCCTGACGGCGTCCGAAAGTCAGAAATCGCAAAAATAAAAAGTTATGAGCACTTCTACCTAGAACCGTCAAAAGCCGTCATTTTGACGGCTTCTTACAATACATGCTTTTATTGTTAATATAACCTACAATACGCTATTT
Organism: Acipenser ruthenus; assembly: GCF_902713425.1. NCBI lineage: Eukaryota > Metazoa > Chordata > Actinopteri > Acipenseriformes > Acipenseridae > Acipenser > Acipenser ruthenus. The sequence continues at coordinate 38,225,198 of NC_081196.1, forward strand.
TTTTACATGTATGCAAGCCAGTTTGTTATGTCTACCTCCACTGAGTTTACAGTAGTATGTATTTTAATAGAATATTGCTCCTGAAGTCTAGATATGTGTTATCTAAATATCCATTGTAATCCTATCAATTCCTAGGAGAACTGCCATCTGGCTGTCTACATGAGCATATATAGTCTGCTGTCTTACAATAAATTACTATTACAAGAATTTTTGATTTGAGAGCAACTACAGATATTTGCCTTGGCATCAGAAATTTGGAACAACTTCATTGAAAACAGCATTGCCTGCTTCAAGCTAAACATAAAACACTACATGGACAAGCAGCTGTTTCCGACAAAAGCATGGTGTCGCCAGACACAATGCATGTCAAACAAACCTGTCAAATTTGGGATCAAGTTTTGGCTGGCAGAGGACCCTACCTCTACCTGTGCAAAGATGAAACTCGCCCAGCTGGTCAGAGGCTTGGTGACAATGTGGTACTTAGGCTGATGTAACCATATTTAGGAAAAAGTATGAATGTTACCAATTACAATTTTTTTTATTTCACTGTAATTAGCAAAACAGAAAAACACACAACAGCCTGATTGGAACAATAAACAAATTGAGAAGAGAGTTTCCACCATCTGCACAAAACTTAGTACTCCGTGAAAGCAAATCACCGGTGTCCAGGTGCTGTATTTCACAATGTTTCACACTATTTCAGGGAGCCAGGGTTATGATAATAACCTAACTTTCCCTTTCAAGTACGAAACGTAACCATTACCGAATGGATGAGTGTACCAAAGCTGTCGCATGGCAAGATTGCAGATGACTGAAATGCTACAAGACTAAGCCGAAGGTTGCCTTGTGCGTTACCATTCGGAACCCCAGTAATTAACTAGGGTGAAAAAATTGAGGGAGAACTCACCTCTATATGTCTGTGTTGTAGGGGTCGACTGGGAAGCCACCCTAACAGTCTAGTTCCAAAACCAGGGCTTTGAGGATCCACGACATTCAGTCTGTATAACCTAGTAAAGGTATGGGGAGTAGCCCACACCGCCGCATTGCATATGTCCATGACAGATGCACCCTGGAATAAAGCCCACGAAGTTGTCATGCCCTTGGTCAAAATGGGCAGTGAGCTTTTCTGGAGGGGGCAAGTTGGCCAGCTCATAGGCAGTCCTGACTGTCTGCTATCTACTTGAACAGCCGCTGCTTAGACAGGGCTTGACCATGGGACCTAGCCCCACAGCAGACTGCCTCCAACTTTGTCCTGTCAACATAGGACACAAAGGCCCAAACTGGGTACAGCATATGGAACTGTTAGACTGGAAAGGAGGTGGATGGTAAGTCTCCAATTCCAGAGACATGGAATGCCAAGATAGTCTTCGGCAAAAAGGCAGGATTGGTATGGAGCGTGACCTTTGTCCAGGCCTCTGTAAATATTAAGCAGGCGTTCGCTACCAAGAATGCCTGCATCTCGCTCACCCGCTTTGCAGAGGGGACAGCGAGTAAGAAAGCTGCTTTGAATGATACAAATTTCAGCTGAATGCAGGGGCTCAAATGGAGGCTTCATGAGTGCATTAAACACCACGTTTAGCCTCCGGCGAGGAACAATGTCCTTCATAGGCGGATAAAGCTGTCTAGCCCCTTTAAAAAAAATGCCCCATCAGGAAGTGAGCTCCTGGGGATACAGAGTCAATTTTGACATGGCAAGCTGAAATAGCTGCCAGATAGATCTTTAACGTTGAGGGGCATTGCCCCTCGTCAAAAAGGTCTTGCAAAAACTGCTGTAAAACGGGGGGGTTGAACCCACGAGGCAGACACCACGTCTGGAAGATGCCTCACTTATACCCGTACTGGGAATGCATGGATGTCTGCAGGGTGTCAATGACCCTATTGGAAAGCCCCAGACAGCTCAAATGCAGCCGTTCAAGGGCCAGACCCAGAGATGCATGCTCAACGGGTCGGGATGCCATAAGGTCCCCCCGCCTGACCGAGGAGGTTGCAGCGCATTGGCAGTTTCCATGGGCTGGCTGTTCAGGAGCTGCATCACGGTTGAAAACCAAATTCTCCAGGACCAATATGGGGCTACTAGGAGCACTTTGGTCTGGTCCTGCCTGATTTTCTCGAGACACGACGGGAGCAGGGTGAGCGCTGGGAAGGCGTATAACAGTTGCCTCAGCCACTGGTGTGCCAAGACACCTACTGCCAGCGGGTCCCCGCCTCCTATTATGGAGTGCCAGAGGGGAAAGTGGGTTAATTCCTGGGAGGCAAAGAGGTTTACCTCTGCTCTCCTGAACCTCTCCCAGATGAGGTTCACCACCACGGGGTGAAGCCTCCACTCTGAGCCGCTGAGAGGAAGTCCGCTGCCCAGTTTGTCACCCCGGGCAGATGAACTGCCTGCAGTGAGAGGAGGTTCTTGTGCGCTCAAAGCAAAAGCTTGTGGGCCACACAAAGGAGACACTCATGGCAACCTGAGGCCACCCTGGTGGTTGATGTAAGCCACTACTGTTGTCTTGTCTGTACGGACAAGCACATATCTCCCTCCAACCTCCTGCAGAGGGCGCATGAGCAGCACCATGTTGCAGACAGGCCTGCACATACTACCTGTAAAAAAAACAGCACACACAAGAGAAAATACTCAACAAAAAACAGTAAATTAAAAAAGTACAGAAATATAAAAAGCAGGGGTGCAACAATTAAATCAATGCATCGATTATTGATCACCTGGCTTAATTTCCTGAGCTTCAATTACATATTGGTGAATCGATGCATCAAATTAGAACCCAGTTTGAAGTCTCCTGTTGCCAGTTTGCATTAAAACCTTGAGTATGTGATAGTGTGATTCTTTTAGTGCTAGTACGGTAGAGTTCAGTGTTGCTAGGATACACACTTTAGGCCTCTTGCATTCACGTTTTGATTTTTTTTTTCTTTAAATCTATTAACTACCGATTTAGCTTTTGTTTCAAAGCGTGTTGTGTTTGGATTATATGGCAATATTATATAAAAAGAAGCTGAATTTTGTACGACAGTTAAGTTAGTCAGGATTTGTGAGATTAATTCAAATGTTTTGCTTTGCTTTTGGACAAAATGTTAACAGTAATGAACAACGATAGTTCAGATAGAAATTACTTCTTAAAATACTATTTTTAATTATTATTACAATGTTAACATTAGAACCGCAGTGGTTATACACCTACCTAAAACCGCCACAGGCAGTCATTATGACGGTTACACTTTAAACATCAGTATTAAAATGAAAGACAAACTATCGGATACAACTCAAAAGTTTTATTCAAGCACGTCATATCAAACATCTGCACAGCCGAAAACACCGTATTTAAATGAACAATTAAACATAAAAGGGTTTATTTTCTAACCACGATAAGCACTACTTTAAAAAATGAAAAACTATAATTAAACATTTCAAAAGAAACTAGTGTGTAAACAGGTATATGTACATACAAAACTGTAAAACTACTTTTTAATTTAAATGAAAGTAATGTATGTTTTCTCTGTGTGCACTGAATCCAGGTTGAGCTGCAGCAGCCTTGTACCTTTTACAGTTTTCTGATTGAAATGTTTCTGCTGAAGCGCTGTTCAAGATGACATCTCCCGATATTTTCCCCGGTGCATTCCTTGTACAAAACGAAGGAATTGGTGGCTGCCAAGTCCAGTAGAGATAACAGGTTGTATATTTAAAAAAATAAAAAAGGGGGCTCCCGAGTGGCGCATCCAGTAAAAAGCACTCGCTAGAGTGCAGGATGCGCTCTATAGCCTGGACGTCACCAGTTCGAGTCCAGGCTATTCCACAGCCGACCGTGGACGGGAGCTCCCAGGGGACGGCGCTCAATTGACCGAGCGTCGCCCTGGGGGAGGGAGGGTTAGGTCGGCCAGGGTGTCCTCGGCTCACCGCGCACCAGTGACCCCTGTAGTCTGGCCGGGCGCCTGCGGGCTTGCCTGTAAGCTGCCCAGAGCTGCATTGTCCTCCGACACTATAGCTCTGAGGCGGCTGCACAGTGAGTCTGCAGAGTGTAAAGAAGCGGGCGGCTGATAGCTTCGGAGGACAGCGTGTGTTCATCTTCGCCCCTCCAGAGTCAGCGCAGGGGTGGTAGCGGTGAGCTGAGCCTAAAAATAATTGGGCATTTCAAATTGGGGAGAAAATAATAAAAACTAATTGGCACGACTAAATTTTAAAAAAAATAAATAAATAAAAAATAAATAAATAAATAAATAAATAAATAAAATAAACAGAATATTGTAGGTTATATTCAAAATAAAAACATATATTGTAAAAGGCAGTCAAAGTGGTGGCTTTGGCGGTGCTAGGTAGAGGGGATTATTATAACTTTATTTTTGCTATCCAGCCTTTCAAATGCCATCAGGGTATTTAATACATGTATTTAGGTCAAGAACGGACAACCGCTTATCTTTCACACACACAGAGTAATATAAAATTTTAAAAGTGAAAACCGTTAAAATGACTGCTGTGGTGGGAACTTTGATGGCCCTTTACAATACATGTTTTATTTTCAATATAACCTACAATATTACTTTAAAAAATATATATATATATATATACAAGCCTGTTATCTCTACTTGACCTGGCAGCCACCAATTCCTTCGTTTTGTAAAATAAATGCACCAGGGAAAATATCAGTAGGAGAGATTTCATCTTGAAGCTAGCCACAGCGCTTCGGCAGAAACATTTCAATCAGAAAACTGCAAAGCAGCAGCTCAACCCGGATTCAGTGCTCGAGTGACGCATGCAGAGAAAACATGTTACTTTCATTTTAAATTACAAAATACATTCGTTTTTACGTTTTGTATGTACATATACCTGTTCACACACTAGTTTATTTAGAAATGTTTATTTTATTACATAGTTTTTCATTTTTTGAAGTAATTCTTTATAGTGGTAAGTTAGAAAATAAACCCTTTTATGTTTAATTGTTCATTTAAATACAGCGTTTCGGCTGTGCAGATGTTTGATATGACGTGCTTGAATAAAACTTGGAGTTGTATCTGATACTTTGTCTTTCATTTTAATATTGATGAAGTTTAAAATGTACCGTCATAATGACTGCCGGCAGCGGTTTTAGGTATGAGTATCCCTGCGGCGGTTCTAGTGTAAAGGGACATCTGATGCGGACGCATGCATATTCTTTCCAGTTGTTAAAAACTTAAGTCCTTTGTATTTCTTTTTTTAATAAGTGTTCTAATTTGAATGGAAGTTGTGCCTTTTTGTTTAACTATTATGCACAAGTGTTTTAAGTTATTGGTCTTCTGTTAAAAAAAGAAAAAATGTTTTTTCATTATTTTGAAAAAGAAAACGTCAATGCATCGATTATCGTTGATAAATGCCTATACGATAATCTAATATGAAATTAGGGTGTCGATTGCACCACTAAAAACTAGAAATAAAATAAGCTCCAGCTGGAGTTATGCAGCCTAGAGGGAGAATACAAAGTCAACTGACTTCTGTTGCTGGAACCCTGGAAAGGAGCGACTCAAGCCGCTGGCTTCACGCAATGCCGCAGCGGAACGTAACAAGCAACAGGCTGTAGTGCACAAAATACGCATAATTAGTAAAAACGATTACAGCAATTAGTATAATATCACATTTACGTTGTGTAAAAACACAATAAAATGTGAATATACAGATAGAAGCAACAAGTACTTATCTGAACAAGGCTCTCTGATCAGGTCAGTCTTGAAAGGAAAAATGGCACAGATCTGTGAGCGCAGTCGCGTGCCCCTCGGAGGCGGGGCTATGACTGCATCACAGGCTCAAAGACCAGCTTTGGTATACAATTTTCAGGACTCGGTCTTTAGGAGGTACAGTGGCTCTCAAAAGTATTCACCTCCCTTGGACTTTTCCACATTTTAAGGTGCTACAACATTGAATCAAAATGGATTTAATTAGGAGTTTCTGTCACTGATCAACACAAAAAAGTCCATAATGTGAAAAATAGTGAAAGTGAAAAATAAAATCTACAAATTGTTCTAAATTAATTACAAATACAAAACAGAAAATAACTGATTGCATAAGTATTCACCCCCTTGAGTCAATATTTGGTAGAGGCACCTTTGGCAGCAATAACAGCCATGAGTCTATTTGGATAAGTCTCTACCAGCTTTGCACATCTGGACACTGTAATTTTTGCCCATTCTTCTTTGCAAAATTGCTCAAGCTCCGTCAAGTTGGATGGGGACCTTTGGTGAACAGCAATTTTCAACTCTTTCCACATATTCTCAATTGGATTGAGGTCCGGGCTTTGACTGGGCCACTCCAGCACATTGACCTTTTGTTTTTAAGCCACTCCAGTGTGGCTTTGGCTGTATGTTTGGGGTCATTGTCCTGCTGGAAGATGAATCTTCTCCCAAGTCCCAGGTCTCTTTCAGACTTCAGCAGGTTTTCCTCTAGGATCTCTCTGTACTTTGCTGCATCCATTTTGCCCTCTATCTTAACAAGCTTTCCAGGCCCTGATGCAGAGAAGCATCCCCATAGCATGATGCTGCCACCACCATGCTTCACGGTAGGGATGGTGTTTTCAGGATGATGTGAGGTGTTAGGCTTGCGCCAAACATAGCGCTTAGCGTTGAGGCCAAAAAGCTCTATTTTGGTCTCATCAGAACATAGAATCTTCTTCCACTTGGTCTCAGAGTCTCCCACATGCCTTCTGGCAAACTCTAGCCGAGATTTGATGTGAGTTTTTTTCAACAATGGCTTTCTTTTTGCCACTCTCCCATAAAGGCCAGTTTTGTGAAGCACCCGAAGTATTGTTGCCGTATGCACAGTGTCTCCCAGCTCAGCCGTGGAAGACTGTAACTCCTTTAGAGTTGCCATATGCCTCTTGGTGGCCTCCATGACTAGTGCCCTTCTTGCCCGGATACTCAGTTTGAGGACGGCCTGTTCTAGACAGATTCACAGTTGTGCCATATTCTCTCCATTTCTTAATAATGGACTTTACTGTGCTCCGGGGGATATTCAATGCCTTGGAAATGTTCTTATATGCTACCCCCGATTGGTGCTTTTGAAGAACCTTATTCCGGATTTGCTTTGAATGATGCTTTGTCTTCATGATGTAGTTTTTGTTAGGAAATGTACTAACCAACTATGGGACCTCCCAGAGACAGGTGTATTTAACCTGAAATCATGTGAAACACCTTAATTGCACACAGGTGGACTCCATTCAACTAATTATGTGACTTCTAAAGACAATTGGTTGCACCAGAGCTTATTTAGGTGTGTCATAGCAAAGGGGGTGAATACTTACGCAATCAATTATTTTCTGTTTTATATTTGTAATTAATTTTGAACAATTTGTAGATTTTATTTTTCACTTTGACATTATGGACTTTTTTTGTGTTGATCAGTGGCAAAAACTCCTAATTAAATCCATTTTGATTCCATGTTGTAACACAATAAAATGTGGAAAAGTCCAAGGGGGGTGAACACTTTTGAGAGCCACTGTAAATACACATTCAGTAACGGTTACATTTCGTACTTGAAGGGGAACTTAAACAGCAGACCAGTAAACCAATCTAATATGTATTTAAGCCCATTTATTATTTTTCATTAGAAGACAGAAAATATTAATTAGTTATCATCGGGCCGTCTTTCTGTAAATTTAAACCACCATTGCAGCGTTTATGGGCATGTGTGCCTACTGTCTTTATATAACTAAAATCAAGATGAAAATATTGTCAATCACTACACTGAAAACCACAATCTACTTGCTTCTTTCAATTTTTTCCCCTGAACAAGGCCCCTAATTCCCCTCAATTTTTGCTTATTGCTTACTCCCTACTTCCAAACTCTTCACATTTTTTTTAAATGTGTTTGATAAATTCAATTTGTTAGTAAAATATGCAACAATGCCTATACATTTAAATACTAAAAGTAATGTTACAAAAGCGCATTTCAAGTTAACTATTTGGGTACAAACCTGGAGGTGGGTTTAGATAGACACTGTTACAGGTCAGAAGTTTCTTTATAAACTGGAAATATTCCAGGCTGTACTGCATACGGTTGTGCATGAACTGCACATTCTGCTTCCGTACACTTTGCTCAATGACAGCAGGCATCTTTATCTGGTGGGGTTTTGTGGTAATTGCCAGCTCAGAAATGTACTTGACAAGTTCACTGTCTTTCTCCAATGTGTCCATACGTTCATAAAAAAGTATGTAGGCATTCCACCACCTTTTCTGGCGCCTGTAGGACATGCGCTTCATCATGTGATCGAAAACCTCCCCCATGTACTCGCCCCCGAAGCACTGGTTTTTCATCTCTTCGTCGTCGTCCATTTTGCATTCTGTCACGTCTCCATCATCAAACTTATACCACCTGTTTTTCTCCCCGTCTCCACCATTTCTCTGAATGATGTAGGAGTAGTAGTGTCCACCACTAGCCTGACCGCTGTGCACAAGAACACCAACCAGCCTGTATTTAGAGCTCCCCGGCTGCTCATTCTCTGTGGGTTCATTTTGAATGACCTGGTTTTCAGGATTCACATCATCCCCCTCCAGCTTAGCCACACCTGCCACAGTGTAAGGCTCCATGTCCAGCTCTCGTGGAAATTCAAAGTAATCATTGAATTTGATTGCACATTCCCTTTCCCAGTCATAGTCAAAACGCTTTAGTTGGATAGCAAGAACCGGAGGCAACATCTTAATGAGCAAACGTTTCACTGTGTCCACCTGCAAGACAGAAAATGATTACAGTATTATAATAAAATATATATTAAAAAAAAAAAGTTATTCTTAGAGAAGACACCAGTATGTATGGAGTAAATAAAACATACTTTTCATCTCAAGGGACTGGCCAAAGATCACCAAAACTTTTTCCATTTGCAAATACCAGCAGTTTCACAATTTACACATATGTATTATAAATCACTGGTTATCAGAGGTTCATGCTTTATAGGAGATTAAAAAGTTACTTTATTATATTTGTATTTAAAAAAATGTGCACATGGTCTCAATAACCCAAAAAAGGGAAGATAGAGCAGTTTACCCTTTACTCTAATTGATAAAGCAGCTGTAAATTAATACTGCAAAAAACCTACATATAGCAAACAGGGGATTCCAGTATTTAACCACTTCAACACCATGACTTACGCACGTACGTCAATTGAAAACCCACTTACAGTACCATGCCGTACCAGCGTACGTCAAGTTTCACATCCTATTCTATGATCGGTTTCTCAGTCTGGCGTTTCAGGTTTCATTCTCTAAAGCAGTGCTAGTAGTGTGGAATGTGCAATGAAAGTTGGGGGGGGGGGGGGGGGGTCAGGTGACATTTTTATCCAATTGCGTGTCATGTAGCAATATCAGTCTGTAGCTGTGGGCGTTTAGAAGGCCGAGATATACTGCAGGAAGCCATTCAGCTTTTACATGTATATATATATATATGTATATATATATGTATATATATATATATATATATATATATATATATATATATATATATATATATATATATATATATATTATATATATATATATATATTATATATATATATATATATATATATAGTGTTTTAACTTATTTTTGATTTATTATTAGTTTTACTTGTTTAGTTATAGTTTATATCATTTTTTAGCGAAAGCTAAACATGGAAATGTATGTGGTCTTTCTATAATGAGCAACGGGAGTGAAGTTGGTTTGGAAGATTTCGATACCAGCGACAGTGATGCTAACTTATCACCCAGTGATTATTGGAGCCAAGAACAATACAAACAGAAGAGCATGCAGCTACTTTACAGGTATGCAAGCTGCAAACGGGAAGCTGATTGGTTTGAAATGGCAGTGATGTGACGAAATACAATCAAAACACAGCACTGGGTACAGGCAATGCGGAAGCCAGATCCATCACAATGCCTGCGCAAAGTAGCGGTGTACACGCATTTGTGACTATCCCTCCAACACAAGAAGCAGACACCGTAAAAAGGTACAGGGTCTGCTACGAAAATGAAAACAAAAGACAAAAGAAAAATGTGCAGTGGTTTGCGAAGGCAATCCTGGGTTCTGTTGTATTGAACATTTCAATAAATGGCACAGACCAAGTCGATAATGGCACACGTTTTGATGTTGTTTGACTTTTATTTGATAATTACTGTTTACTGATTATTGTTGTTATCGTTATTAGCAGTGTTTTTGTTTTCATTGTTAAAAAAAAACAAACATGGGTATATAGTACACAGCAGCATAAAGGGTTAAAAAACTGTTTACGTCATTTATTTGTGTTTTATTTATCATATGTTAACATTTTATAGCAATTACAGGTTTGAAAACATTATTTTCAAAATCTGGTACCTGAGAAGGGGTTTCATTTTTACATCTGGAGTAAGTAATTGATAAAGCAGCTGTAAATTAAGACTGCAAAAAACCTATATGATATCGCAAGCAGGGGATTCCAATATTTAAGAAATCTTCAGTATTGAACACTGTGGCTCAGACAGACTAAATTGGCATTTCATTCAAATAAAACCATTTTTTTTGTACCTTTTTAATGCATACAAGAAACTGTAAAGATTATTTATTTACCTTTTTGTTGCACTTTTCACAGTGATATGCATTGGCACCCTCCAGTAAGTCTCCTTTGACATACTGCTCCATTGAGTCCAGGAGGTTTTGATGGTTTCTAATATCTACATTCAATGTTGTAAATGATTCCTCACATTCATACCTACAAGAAATGTATCATTTTGAACAAAGAACTTTACAAGAATACACACAGTAACTAATCATTTTTTGTCTTAAACAAGGAGCACCAAAAATGAAAAACGTTATTTAAATGATACAAATAAAGGCAACATAACTGAGAATACAGCATATGAACTAAGCATAAAAGCTGTATACCTCCCATTTAAAAACTTCATTAGGGTCTCATCATATGAAATGCAAGACCTATAATTTCAGTTTTGGAAATTCCCCTACTAAATATAGTAAGAACATCTCTTCTTTAAAAAACAGGATTTCAACTCGGTTTAACTTTTTTTCTGTTGAGTGTCACATGCAACATGTAAAGTGTACAACAGTACATACCTGTGAGGACAACCCTGACATATCTTCTGATCAGCGAAGGAACCCCCAAGAACTTTGCTTAGCATAGCTGGATGGCCAAGAGCTTTCAAAGCTTCATCTAAACTGTCCACCAAAGAGTTAAAGAATTCCAATGCATCATGCTGCTCCCTCAGATTCACTGGTTCACCCCACAACCTATATAAAAAAAACAAAACAAAACACACACACACCCACCACACAAAATTAACTTTTGCCACCAAGTAATACTGTTGACTAAAACCATAAATATGCTACATTTTATAAGTCCACTCACTTATTTTTCAGAACATAATGGTATGCAGGATGTGCAACTGAAAACAACTCATATTTGAATCAAAAGGCTGAAGCCTCAATCCCTCAAACCAAGTTTAACCACGAGCCAATTGAAAATGAGATATAATGCTTCAGCTAATGTCTTGTCATGGCTACATTTACTATTGGGAAAATATTTACCTAAACTGCTTCCAGAATCCCCTGGGCACATAGTACTGCAACCTAGAGGCGGCCAAGTGCCCAAAAATAACCTGCAGGTGCCGCAGAACCCCAATATTGTACTCCTTTCGATCTTCAGTTTTACTCAGTGAAGGTTTATCTTCATACTGATGGTGGTAACTAAAAACCTCCTCCCGAGGATCAACATTGGTCTGCAAACAAAATATGACATTATGATTAAAACATTTATGGATGACAGTTCGTAAACAAATAATAAATGCGTCGTGCCCTCAGATCCAAGCTATGCCAACATGGCATGTATGCTTGGAGATGGCTAATATATCAATCACTAGGTCATGAGCAAGGATAAGAATCTTCATTGGACAAAGTATTCAAGAAAAAAACTGCAGTTATATATTGACATGCATTTGAAAACTGAAAGAGATATACATGTACTTCATTGTCCTGCTTTTCATCACCAGACATGTCATCATCAACATCACTGCCTGTGCCTTCAATAGCCAGGATGCCATTTCTAATAGGTGGAATCATGTACAGCTGCTGAATGACTGAGTTCATGTAGCATGTGGCTCCAGCATTCTTTAAGCCCACAAACCCTTTGGGAGGCCGAGGCCCAACAGGTGGCAGGTATTCCCATTCTGTAAGTGCTTCACAACCTATTTAAGATAAAAGGGAAAATTACTATTAGGCATGAACCAACAGAGGAGAAGGAGGAGGAGGAGAGATATTAAGCCTTCAAAGCCCCAATGCTAATGACACTGCTGTAAACAGTATAATATAATAGGAGGTGTAACAGGACAGCTGGACACGAACTGGTGACCACGCACACCGAAAGAGTGCGTTTTAACCATTACACAAGAAATGGGCTTGTCTGCATATGTGGTTTTAGAGCTTTTAACCTCATCTCATCTCATCTCAAGACAAGGAGCAGAATACAGAACAGCAGTCTATCACACAACACACAACAAAGGACAGTTGTTACAGAGGCATACATGGAAATGAATGCTGTATGGACTTTGCAAAACATTTGGCCACAGCTGTAGACTACATTACCCTACAGAATTAACTTTCCGTCAGTCAAATGAAACCTGCTGAATAATGTTACGTTAACACTGAATTACATACCGCTTGGTAGTTTTCCCATATACTTAACAAAAAACTGACAAATTGAAAAATGTGACATTTACTAGTATGGCTTCCGGTAGACTTTTGCGATATAATTTCATAGTTTCTTTGATTACCTGACCTTGATTATATTATAGACCTTGGTAGGTAGAATATTAAGGTTAAGGTCAACAGACGACTAAAAAGGTGGTCTCAAAAAAGAATGACATACATTCAGAAACCTGGAGCCTCCAAAAAGAAAGAGGCTAGATGAGATATTTAGCTTGTCACCTGCTTGCCAATGGTCATCCCCGTGCGCTGGTGAGTGTTGCTGTTCACTCTATATGCTAAAGAAGAGCGTCATTTTGGAAGATAAAGTTGTACGCTTGGATTCTTACCACCGCTACAATTCTATAATATACTTTTTTTTTTGTTTTCTGTAAATCTTCCTCCTTTCTCAGTCTCTTGTGATCTCACAAAAAAATGTCCAAAAATACTAACTAAGAAATAACACTGGACTCCTTATTGATCGTCTTACTATAACAATGTAAAGCATCCCAACTCTCTCCATACACAGAATATTTTATTTATTATATAAAATTTACCTTCCAAAAATTCAGTTGACAGATAGGTAAATTGTTAGGTTAGGTTGAGGCGGATGAAGACACCGCCGAGAAATCCTGAATATCAAGAATCCAGTCGCTTATTCTGTCACAAACACAGATTGTAAGTGAATGGATTCAACTCCTGCTGCTGCAGGCTTGATGGGTCGGGATGCCATAAGGTTCCCCGTGTTTGACTGAGCAGGTTGTGGCGCTTGGGCAGTCTCCACGGCTGGCCGCTCAGGAGCTGAATCAGGGTTGAAAACCCATAGTCTCCTGGGCCAGTAAGGGGCTAGACACAGCATGAGCAGGGCACTGGTGTGCAAAGACATCAACCGCCAGCAAGTCCCCGCCTCCTATTATGGACAACCAGAGGGGCCAGTGGTTTGATTCATGGGAGGCAAAGAGATCAATCTCTGCTCTCCCAAACCTCTTCCAAATGAGGCTCACCACTTTGGGGTGAAGCTTCCATTCTGTTGCGCTGGGAACTCTCCTTGCTGCAAGACCAGGAAAACTGCCTGCAGCACCAAAACATTTATGTGGAGACCCTGCCAATGGGGGGTTCACACCCACTGCACCCCCCTGTCATTCCACACAGAGCCCCAGTCCAAGCTGGATGCATCTGAGGCGACGACCTCCCTTCTGGTGATGAGACACTATCAGTAGGCAGCCGTGGTTCAACGCTGGCTGAAAAACTGTGCGCAGTCCTATACCCTGGGTGGCGGGCATGACTGCGTCACAGGCTCGGCTGAGCGGCTTTGGGGCAGCAGTGTGGAGTAGTGGTTAGGGCTCTGGACTTTTGGCCGGAGGGTCATGGGTTCAATCCCAAGTGGGGGACACTGCTGCTGTACCCTTGAGCAAGGTACTTTACCTAGATTGCTCCAGTAAAAACCCAACTGTATAAATGGGTAATTGTATGTAAAAAAGAATGTGTAAAAAATAATGTAATTGTATGTAAAATAATGTGATATCTTGTAACAATTGTAAGTCACCCTGGATAAGGGCATCTGCTAAGTATATAATAATAATAATAATAATAATAATAATAATAATAATAATAATATTCAGGTTTCATGGTCTTTAGGAGGTAATCACCCATGCAGTAATGATTACATTTCAAAGAGAACATGCAAACTCAAGCTGTGCAGCAAAATTGCTATGCGTAGTCTTTCCTCATTACATTTAAATATCATGCGCAATTCATATTTCTTCAATGCATAAAACACCCAGTACGCATCTTATCTGGAGCGTTACTAGTAACAATGCCTTTTTGTTAAGTGGCAAAAAAGAGAAACATACCTAAATAGTACATGTCAGTTAACGTGTCCACAATCTGCTTGAGGTTTCGGACACAGCCTACTGCTAGTGCAAACAGTAGCTCAAAACCGGCATTGATTGTAGCTGGAGTACTGCAGACTGGAATGGCCTGCTCGGCTGGAAATTCTCCACTCTTCATGTACTGCAGGTACACGTTGGAGGCTGGGAATATGAAATCATCGATCAACTCCTACAGAGGGAAAACAAATAAATAAACAAACAAACAAACAAAACATCGACATTATCTTACCACACTTGGGTAGCTTGTTTTCTGGCAGAAGTAGATACAGGTTTAAAACCCCCTGAATGGATACAAGCCTGTGGGAGACCTTTTAAAGCCTGCTCAAACCGGACCATCATGTTTTTGTTTCTTCTGCTTTGCAAATGACTGACAAGCCAACTGGTCAGCTTGTTAATAATAATAATAATAATAATAATAATAATAATAATAATAATACTTTATTTTATAAAGCACCTTTCATGACAAGTCATCACAAAGCGCTGTACATAAGAAAAATATTAAACATAAAATCTAACAAAAAAGCCAGTTCAACAAATAAGTTTTAAGGGGAGATTTAAAAACACCCAAGGATTCAGAGTCCCCAATTTCCACAAGGGCATTCCACAACCTAGGGGCATAGGAACAGAAGGTCCCATCACCCACAGTTCGTAGTCTGGTCGTGGGGACACAAGAGTCCAACATCAGTGAACCGCAAATTGTGTGTAGGGGTATAAATAGACAAAAAGTCAGTTATGTAAGGGGGAGACACACCCTTCAAGGCCTTAAAAGTCAATAGCAAGATTTTAAAATCAATGCGACACTTAACAAGAAGCTAATGTAACAATTCCAGAACAGGGGTAATATGATCAACAGACCTAGTCAAAACCCTGGTTGCTGAGTTTTGAACAGACTGAATAATATAATATATATTTAAGCCCAAATACATTTCAGCAAAGAAAACATAAACCAAAACAAGAAAATGTATCTGGGATCATGTTTGAGCACAGTATAAAAACCACGCACCTTAATGAGGTTGGCACCACCTTTTTCACAGCCAATGTAGTACTTCTTTTCTGGGGTTTGGAATGCTAGCAATTCCTTTGTGACACCTATATGGCCCTCCAGAATAGTTTCTTCTACCCCGGTCTCATCAATTCTTTTTACTTCATCCTGCAAGAGATAAATAAACCATATGTTTTTTAGTCTTTGGATATTAGAAAAAAATATCATCACTTTCAGAAAAGACAAATTTAAATAAAACTTACCCTAATCCTTTTTAACCAGTCAATTTCATTGTTGAGAAGAACCTCAGCATTTGGCAGGTTGATGTTGCTGTTGTACGCGTAGTTTAGCAAGTGCCTCAACAATGTAAAGTAATCTCCAGCATGCTTAGCTCTTTCCTTTGCAGTGCTCTGGAAATGAAACATTTGAAATGTTATTAGCAAGCATAAAAATACCTTGAAACCAGTGTTATTTTATGAAAATGTTTACTTCACAAATTCTAAAACAAAAGCTAAATCATTGAACAAACCATCCTAAAAAATGCTTTTTTTGACACAGTAAAAATTGTCAGCAGATGTGTTTACTAATTATTCATGTCAACCTTTCAGTACCATCAAGACCAATTTATTTCAGATTAAATATGTATTCAGATTTGTCTGGATTTAACATAGTAATCAAACCTATCAGGAAGAGGGGCAGGACATAATGTATACTGTACATAAACACAGTTATGTACATATATACTGCAGACGTACCCCTAAAACTGTGAAAAGCAGAGTTATGAAGAATAGCAGGGGCCGGTGTCCCATGCAACACCTTGTGGCCATCAGAAAAAACTGTTCCTGAGCCATCTGACGAACAGACCTGCAAAGATTTGAAAATCATGTGACTTTCCATCACAGAAGCATATCAAATGTATTGATCTATTAAAGCTCCCATTAGGTACACTAAACTGCAGTTATCCCTCACCACCAAAAACATTATGAATGTGAAAAAAATGTGATATATAAAATTGGCAGATTTAACTTGCGCTAAAAGAATGCCCTTTATTCATCTCATATTAATGTGTGACTCTCTAGTTACGTTAAGTGTAACCTACACGTAGACAGACAGGGGTCTCTAAATCCCCAGACTGATTCTCTCTGTATGTGCTAAAGAATCTATCAAGTTTATTAACTAGATAAGCGGGTTTCTAGATATGTACAAATGCAAGCTTGATTACTTACTTGCTCTGACAGTGCAAAAGCAAGTCAATTATGAAGGTCTGCCATGCCTTCTCTTTACTAAGTGCATCCAACGCAGTTGGGATTAAGGCAAAGCAGAGAGTCATAACTTCCAGTGCTTCACAGCAAACCTGTTCGTCTTCTGCATCTGGTTCATTTCCTGCATTTGTCTGTAAAAGCAACATTGTAACACAAAAGTTAAAATCTTTATTTTTTAAAC
The DNA here is from genome assembly GCF_902713425.1 of Acipenser ruthenus. Taxonomy (NCBI): domain Eukaryota; kingdom Metazoa; phylum Chordata; class Actinopteri; order Acipenseriformes; family Acipenseridae; genus Acipenser; species Acipenser ruthenus. The sequence goes on from NC_081196.1 coordinate 38,242,173, forward strand.
TTTTTATTTGTCACAAGAAAAAGATATACATATATACATAACATTACATAAGATGTCTACACATACATAAACCTCCTTCCTTTTTTTTCGAAAATAAATATTTTTATGGTAGAAAATTAGACCTCAAAGCAGAAATCAATCCAAGTGTCCCAAAATCTCATGAATTTTTTTGGATTGCAGTCTCAGAGAGAAGGTTAATTTTTCCATTGCATAGATTTTGTTTACTATATCAATCCATTGATCATGTTTGCGGTTCCTGAACAAGCCAACTTCTTGTAATAGCTTTCTCACTGGCCACTAAGAGAATACCCAAAATTGATCTGTCTTTACTTTCGATTAACTCGAAGGGGAGAGTTCCCAAATACATTCATGACAATTCCAGTGGTACTTCAGCATGTACCAACTTCTTAAGAGCTAAACTCAAGCAATGCCAAAACTGCTGCACCTTTGGACAAAAAATAAGTCGCCACCTGTTCCCCACAGAGCCTCCAACACTGTGAGGTTATGCCTTTTTGTTGTAATTGTATTTTAGGATGAGTTATGTTTTTCCAGCCAAATTCTCTCCAAATCTGTGAATTAGTGGAACTCTGCTGGAATTTACATATGCCTTCCCATTGTTCATTAGAAATTAGTTTCATTTTCTTTTTCCCATTTAACCTATGTATTATAATGCTGATTCTTGTTTAGTGTCCTGAATGCTATTATACAATTGATACCATCTTCTTCTGATTTCTTTGTTGATAGGCATCAATGAATATTTTAAGAATATCATTAGAATCTGACCTTGTATTTCTAGGATTTATGTTTGCCTAGATAATGTCACATCTGGAAGTATCTAAAAAAATCCTGTCTCTTTAAATTATACTTGTGCATCAACTCTTCAAAACTTTCTAACTGACCCTGCCGCATCACCATGCATATACCCTCCGTAGCGCAAGATTTTTAAATTTAATTTTTTTTTATTTTTAAAATTTAGGTCGTTGCCAATTATTTTTATTATTTTCTCCCAATTTGGAATGGCCAATTATTTTTAGGCTCAGCTCACCACTACCACCACTGCGCTGACTCGGGAAGGCGAAGACGAACATACGCTGTCCTCCTAAGCGTGTGCCGTCAGCCGACCGCTTTTTTTCACACTGCAGACTCACCATGCGGCCACAGTTGTCGGGAGGACAACGCAGCTCTGGGGCAGCTTACAGGCAAGCCCACAGGTGCCCGGTCAAACTACAGGGGTCGCTGGTGCGCGGTGAGCCGAGGACACCCTGGCCGACATTTTAACTGCCTCCACTCCTCTATAACTCAAAGACAAAAAGAACCAAATTCCACCTTGCAATATCGTCTTTGATTCTTGAGGTCAAGGGGTTATAATTTAGCTTAAATAACTGAGAGGTCTCTTGGCAAGAGGAACCCTAAGTATTTAATAGACGCTGATTACCACTTCAGATTATATTTTCCTTTCAGTTGGATTGATGGGTGGAAATTAAAAAAACTTCTATTTTTTCCCACATTCAGTCTGTACCCTGAGACTTTACCACATTTCCTCCAGGAGAACCATCACCCCCTCAAGGGAAACAGCAGGCTGCTCCATATATATTAGCACGTCATCTGCATAAAGTGCAATTTTATGATCCTGCCCATTTATTGTTATACCTTTAATCTCCAGGTTTTGTCTTATCCATTGCGCAAGTGGTTCAATATATAAAAGAAAACAAAAGAGGGAAAGAGGACAACCCTGTCTTGTACCCCTTCTCAGTTCAAATCTGTCTGAAAGATAACCATTCATTTTAATTTGTGCATATGGGTTTGAGTATATTGTTTGAATTCCTTTAATAAATTGTCATTAAAACCAATTTTTTTGGTGGGGTTTGATAGAAGAATTCCCAGCTAACCCGATCGAAAGCCTTGTCTGCATCCAAACTAACCAATACCGCACTTATCTTTTTTGTTTGGGTATGATTCATTATACGAGGTGTACGCCTGATGTTATCTTGCATTTGTCTAATCAAAATAAAACCTGTTTGATCTAGACTTATTAATTGAGGTAGAATTTTCTCTAATCTCTTGGCCACAATTGAAGCATAAATCTTATAGTCCACGCAGAGGACGGAAACTGGGCAAAAAGATCTGCATTTAGTCTGGTCTTTTCCTTCCTTTGGAATGACAGAAATAGTAGCTTCCTTCCAGGAAGGCAGAAGCTCTCCCCTTTCCCATAACCAGTTGCAAGTGGACAGCAGCATGGGGGCTACTTGATCTCTAAACATCTTATAAAATTTCAGTGGGGAAGCCATCAGCCCCAGATTTATTAGATTTAAGATTTGATATAGCATTATTAAACTTCCTCAATAGCTATTGATCCTGTCAAATTGCTGTTTTGTTTCACATTTAAATTAATGCAAATTTAGAGAATTTAATAAACAAGCAGCACCTTGCCCATTTTGTTTCTCAGGCAGTGTATATAGAGTTTGGATTTCCTCCAATTTGCAACATATCCACTTAGTTTTTGGGTACTTGTATTTTATTAATTGTAGACCTGGCATGTTGTTTATGTAATCGTCTTGCTAATATTCTCATTGATTTGGTTCCAGATTCATAATTTTTTTGTTTTATAAACTTCAATTTGAGAGTTTGTAGATTATTTATTTCTGCTCTAATTTTCAACAGCTCCCTTATGGGAGGACCAAGTTCCTTTTTATGTTTTGGTTCTAAAAGTTTTAATTTAGATTGTAATTCAATCATTTTGGCATCCTAATCGCTCTAAGTTTTCCTCAGAGCAACGCTTTAGCTGTATCCCAAAGTATTACAGGGGATATATCACCCATATCATTATTTTGTAGAAATATTCCGATTTCTCGTTTGATTTGTTCTTTGACCTAATTGTCATTTAGAATGCCAGAGTTCATTCTCCATAGAGTTTTCTGTTTGTTTAAGTTTAAATCCAAAGTCAAATAAACTGGTGCATGGTCAGATAACTCAATTGTTCCGATCTCACTTTCTTTTATCTTAGCTCTGTCCTTACTATACATTAAGAAATAATAATCTATTCTACCATAAGAGGTGTGAGGGGCAGAAAAAAAGTGTGTATAGTCTCTCTCTGAAGGATATATATACCTCCATACATCCAAGATGCCTAATTCTTCCATAGATCTAGAGGTGTCCAGTTTGGGATTCATGTAAAGACTTTAATCACCTCCACAGACCAGCACTCCTACTGTTTTCAGGGCTATCAAATCAAAGTTGTTGTTTTTTTCTTTAAATTCTGTCACTTCCTGGAGGTTCATATATATTAAGTAAAGTGAAATGTTTTCTGAAATCCCATACGTGTCTGTTTTTCATGTTCAGAAATCTTACTCGTCAGGATCTTACTCCTTTTTATAGGGTTGTTTAAACCATTCACTTTAAAAGATATTATTTTGATATCCCTAGAAGTCATTCTTAATTATTTTTCCAAAACTAGGTTGACATCTGATATACAAACCTTTCCTTCTCTTTAGCAAGTTTACCATTGCTTCTCTCTCAAAATACCCAAATACTGGCATGTAGAACAAAAACCTACAACTATTCTGTATGGACATCAAAGAGGGAGTCCAAAATCTTATCGACCCCTTGTGACCCTGCACAATTCCTGGGTATCCAGGGGAAATTCTCTCCTGCTTTGAAAGAGAAGAGGGCCCTAAATGGCAGGTGCGTTCATCAAAAAAAAAAAAAAAAACACTGGTGCAGTTTGCTTTTTGTCACTGCTCCCGGTCACTGATTTACTAAACTATCATCTTGAATTGCGGAGACCCTTAGGGGGAATTCAAATCGCTGCTTATACGGTTATATGAAATAAGTTTAGTTTACTTGTCGAATTAAAAGTACAGTACTCAGAAAGAGACGCAACTTAATTTCTAAATCTGTGCCTAAACATACATTACATGCTCATATTATCTGTAAGGTTTTACATACAAGTAAACAGTAAATCCCTTTGCAGACCAATGCTGCATTTTAGCACAACATTCGAATAAATCTGTTTTGACATAGTATGGGAAATATTAAAGAAACGCTGTACAGGAGCAATCTCACCAGTAACTTGTGAACTCCCTGAAATATACTGTTGAGAACTTTTTTTTTTTTGGCGTCCAACTGGTGTTCAGGCATGTAGTTCAGTCTTCGGGTAGGGTACGGCGACGAAAAGCCTGGAGTGCTGTTTTGTACTGGTCCTTTGTTGTTTTTTGTCCCTTGCGTTTCCCTCTCTGACCCCATGCCGTTTGCCATGCATTGTGTCTGATCATGTCCATCGTTGTTTCAGGTTTCTTGAGGGCGCTGATAGCAAAAACCTCTGTCTGATAGATCCTTTATCGCAACGTCCGCTGACAAGTACAGTTGCATGTCAGATTCAAAGAAGACCCTTAGCTTCATTGGAAATGGCGTCTGGAATTTGATTTTGTTTTTCTTTAGTATTTTCTTCACTTTTTGTATTCCATCCGTTTTTGTAGAACTTTGGGTGCATAATCGTGGTCAAAATATCTTTTTTCCCATGCTTTCACCAGGATTTCTTCTTTGGTTTCGTTTCTCAGAAATGTTATCACTATAGATCTCGGTCTGGACTGGAGATCCACGGGCTTAGGGCCTAAGGATCAGTGAGCCCTTTCAATTTCAAGGCCTTGGGGTAGGTTGAGTTCTTTTTTAATTAGCTTTTAGACAAATAATGTCATCAAGTCTCCTTCAAGTTCCTCAGATACACCCTATATCCTCAGGTTCTGTCTTCTCGATCTCTCTTCTTTGTCCATCAGTTTCACGTCCAGCTGTGTCTGATTTTGAAGCAGGTGTATTAGTTCCTTATCAGTTTTTTCACCCCAGACTTCAGTTTGCACAATACGCTCCTCAGCTCCGACAATTCTTTCGTTGGTGCAGGTTAAGTCCTCAGCAATGTCGGACAATTTCTTGTTTGCATCTCTTCTGAAATCAATCAGCTCGGCACATATTTTTTCGAGACTTACACCGCGGGAGTCGTGTTCCTCCATTTCTTTGGAGTAACGTCTCATTTCTCGCTATAACATAGGAGAGTTGCTGCAACTCCTCTCCTCTTCCTCATATTTCCAGGAAGTCTCCAAAAGTCTCCAAAAGTTAAAATCTTTAAGAAGGTGTTACATACTTTAATGGTCACTTCACAGGATTTATATTGCAACCAGGTGTATTTACATATGTAAAGCAACATGGAAAAGAAATCTCTATTGAATCAACTCTTCAAATGTCATATTCTTAAGATTAGAAACTGTGTACATGCAACAATTGTAGCATCCTACCTTTTCATAAACCTTGCTAATCTCTTCATTTGAACTGAACACAAACTGCACGGTACCACAACCTGATGCCCAAACTATCTTCTGCACAGCTCTGATAACACAAATGTCTGGGATGTATTTTGAAGCTTGGAAGAAATTCTACATGGTAAGAAAAAAAAAAATTAAAATAAACAATACACAAGTAAATTGTAATAAAGCATGCACCTGTACTGTACCAACATTTACATTTGGTCAATTATCTTACTCAATTTGTGCTACAACTATGAAACAGTACTGTAGTGTTTCTCTAATGACTCCACATGCAAATAATAGTCAACAGGTCATACCACAAAGCTTATTTTGTGGTTTATTTTAACTCACAGCACACACACAAATGTCTGTAATAGTGGGTCTCACGTACCTGAACCCCTCCCAACTGAGAGGAAACTACACCAACCTCATCCGATATCTGCTGGGCAAGTCGAATCGCTACATTTCGCAGCATACATTCCGATGATGGATTGGGAATGTTTTGCAAAGCATTCTGTAGCACTATAGCCTGGTCGTGGGTAGCCTGGTTAATCTAGAAAGTAGAATTGAGAATTAGAATGGCACGAACAGCAAACAAAGTAAAACTTTATATTATATATATATATATATATATATATATATGTAAAGTGAAACTATAACAATGCAAGATCTACCACTATGAAAATACAGTGTTTCCGTTAAGTTGCAATTACCAGTCAGAGGCGGTTTCAAAATCTAGTTGACGGGCAGGGACTGAAGCATCAGTTTGACTGGCAGCAAAAGGTCTGTACTGAATGTCACGAACAGGAGCGAATGAGTCTGCCTCTAGACTACGCCCATTAAAAAGGCACAGGCAATCGACTGAGAGTCTTAGCGCATGCTTGTTAAAGCAAGTCAACAATACGCCGAATCAATCCAAGTCCCTTCCTTTTGTTCCTCCTGGAGGGGAGGATTTACTTATTTTTCATCCATGATTGTGACTGACTGTGCCTTGTGTGTTTATTGAAATGAGAGCATAAAGCATGTGCAGTTTCATTTGATATTTTTTACATCTAGGATACTAAGTTTGCGCACCCTGCTATCTTTTGAGTACAAAATGCTTTAATTTATGCCGATATTATACTAACTATTGTGTAAAATATCTGAATTTGAAAATGGCGACGTGAAATTTGAATATTAAATACATTTTTGAAAACAAATTGTTATGAACTATTTTCTTTCATTTTTTGCTCAATTAAATAAGTCTGCTAATTGAAAGGAATTTTTTGTTTGTTTCTTTAACTTATCACTAGACCTATTTTTTCCTCTATAACTACTTGTATGTGCGTTGTTTTAAGAGTGGACAGGTGTCAGGCAAGTTACGAAGTTTTGTGTTGTGACTGGTAAAACATTTAGTGACCCGTCATTGTGACGAGCAGCAGCACCTTAATGTAGGATGACTGGCATGCATTAATTCCAGTGCAAGTGTTAACAGATTTGTAAGTTCCACAAAATTAAGACACTTTAGTTAAAATGAAGACAAAAAACACACATACCGGTGACACAGGGCTTGTTCCTTCTATGACCGGCTGACAAGCTTCTGCCACTGCCTTCACATGGCCAAAGCCAACTGCTGTTAGTAACAATTTGGCTATTTTTAGAGCATTGAGATAGGCACCCCGTCTTGTTTCCACGTCTGCATTTGGCAGGAAGTTATTTCTCGTGAGCATGCTCAGAACAAGGGGCAGACCACCGCTTTTTAAGAAGTTGTACTGGAAGTCGCTGGCATCTTCTCCAAGGGTTCCACTGGCAGGCATTAACAAGGCATACACTACCTGTACAAGACAGACTATATTTTAAAAAGGGGATTTGTGCAATAGCAAGATCTACACCTGGTTTCATTCTCAACTTGTGTTTAATCACTTTCATAAATGCAACTTAAAAGTACCGTTACAAAATTCTATACATTTACTTTCAATATAAAATATTTTTTAGCTTGTTTCCTGCAATAGCTGGTAAATATTTAATGTTTCAAAAGAAAAGGTACTGTTGGTTAAAAAATGATGAAAAGGTAAAAAAAATAAAATGTAAGCTTTACAAACCTCTGTTAGGTACAGCACTTGAGAAGGAGAAGGACCAAAAAAGAGCGAGTCCAGGTTTGGGCTAAGGCTATTTTCACCAAGCTTTGCATGGTCAAGGCAGATCGCTCGTAGCTTTTCTACTGTAGTGTTATCTGGAGAGAGAGAGAGAGAGAGGAGATATTCATACATTCTAAATTAAATTTCCCCACCAATTTAAAACAGGCCGATATATTTTCATTACTCTTGCATAAATATACACATACATATAATACATATATATTTGACATTGGAACCATACCAGGAGGCATAAGCTTCATGAGGACACGGGCACCATCTCTCAGCAATGGCATGTTTAAACTGCAGCCAAGATCAGCAACTTGCCAAAGGAAAGAGATGTATCTCAGATGCAGAGACATTATCTGAAACAGAAACAGTTTGTTAATGCACAATAGCAGCTTGTTGTTCAGTTGTACCAGACAATCTTAACCAAAGTATTAAGAACACCAGTCTGTGTTAGTTACTAGTTAAGGAATATGCCGTACTTGGCAATAACAGTAAAAACACTAAGCAGCAAATTTGAAGATGGTTGATGGTTCTGAAAAATACACTTTCAGTCCTTGATGTGACAAAGTTAAAAAGAAAAAAAAAATCTGCATTTTATCCACAGAACCCAAAACCACAGGGAAATAATATTGTTTTATGGCTGTGCTTAATTGGCTCATGCTCTCTCACTCAAACTACTTATGAACTTTTATAATTTCTGCATTCATGCCTTACTGAATTTGTCAAATATATAAACAAAAAAAACTGGCCAATTACATTAGAATAGACACAGCTACATTTAAATATATCCTCTATCCTCGGTTTGCATGATTACAAAGTTTATGTATGAAGCATCACGATTAATTTAGAAACAACATTTTGTGAAATATGTCGGGTAAATACATAGGCAAGCCCTCAGCCATGACAGGGTTCCTTAGACTTAGATTGTGCTAGCAAATGTAATTTTTCTGATTAAACCAATTTATTCCTGATGTAAAAGGCAGATGGTATCATTTATTTCAATTTTTCTACCCCATTAGTGCTCAGATAAACTACCAACTAAAAATGTACCAAGAAGAGAAAGTGGTTTTGTGATGCATAGTTCACCAAGAACTAGTATAAGACCACCTGCCAACATTTGCCACTATCAGACAACAGGTCAAAATTACTGTAAATTCACTGTTACACTGTGCACATCAAGTAGCTCACAAATTGTACAACTACAGCTTTAGGTGTTGCAGATGAACAAAAGACATCAATTACCACTCCAGGAAGACAGCTTTCTACTTCTGGGTTGGGCCCATCACTAAAGTGGTTACCATGGTTCCCCGGAGACCCAGTTGATGAATCAGAGGAACTATCAGGACTTGAAGGCATATTAGAGCTGACCTGTGTAAGCTTGGCTGTGATTAACTGAAACAGAGGCAGAAAAACAATTGTACAACAAATATCAAATGTAGTGTACAAATACAGTGTTATCATAACTGCCGGAACTTATATAATTTCTAATGGAAAAGGGCAGTGCTTAACCTCTTCAACTCCACAAGCAAAAATGAATGTGCACTCCAGGTACCAGATTTTGAAATTATTGTAATTGGTATTTTTACCCCTGAAATTGCATGGAACACAATTGGATAATAAAGTCACCTGATGATTTTGATCTCTTGTTCCTGACTTCAAAACACATCACATTACTAACACTGCCTTAGGGCATAATGACAGAGAGAGAAGGAACCTGCGCTGCAAATCTCAGTACAAAGGGGAAGCAGCCGGAGCACTATGCCTTTGTTTGTTTATTTGCATAGCAGAGGACTAGCGAGCCAGCACAGACCCTACAGCATGACAAGCACTGCAGAGCACAGCACAACAGAACACCACTGCACTACAACAGGAGCACGTTCCCGTGCACTTGTGGATTACTGTACTGTTATTTTGTGAAACCTGCCGTTTTACCCCCATACCATTGCTGGTATAGGGGTAAAATGGCGGGTTTTCAGTCCCAAACAAAAAGGTTTCCCAAGATAATGACACTGTACAGTGATTATAATTAATAAATCATTTTCTATTTTGGTAATTATACAACTGTTTGGGCATTCACTTTGTCACCCACACCACTCACCTCCTGACAGGCATGTATACAAAGAGATAAGGTTGAAAAAAAATCACATTATTGTACCTTGTGTTAATGGATACCCTCAAGCCACATGAAACAGAACTAGAATGGAATAGCCAATGGCACTTACTGTTTTGTCTTTGAGATTGAGCTGTCCAATTAACTTCCGGTCATCTGCAGGATCGACAAGTTCACCACCGATGAAAAGTTCGATTTTTGTATGTGTGCTGTTGGCCTTTATTCGAGTCAAGATGCACCGGCGTACTGATCCAATAGTGTCATTTGTGTGGGACCAAATATCTAAATCATCTACCTGCCGTCCTTGGTTGGGAAAGCGTACTATGAGAGTAATGTGTTTGCCACGAAATGCCCTGGAGATGAGATGAGAGTAAAAAAAGGCTTAAATGCTTGCAACTTTAAAACTTCTTTCCATTGCATAAATAGAGGAAAAGGATTATTTTACCACTGTCCATCAACTATTATGTTCTATCACTGCAGCAATTCCTCATAACAGCTCAAGAGAACGGAAAGTCAGTGGGTATACTCCAATCCCATGACAAAGCCAATTGCCTCTTTACACCTAGGAGCTCGAGAGTGGATATTAGCCAGCAGATGTTTGCTGGAGCTCACTCGAATCCTGGCCGGTAGGGTCTGCTGTAATACAGCGAGGAGAAACTGGGATCTTGGCTAGTATGGCTCACTGTACCATGTAGAGAACTTTCCCTGCCAAGTTTGCCTTCCCATCCCGCTGGTGTATCACAGCCAATGCAACGTTCCTCATGGAATCCCCAGCAAAGACTTACATTATATAAGCATTTAACTTAAGCATTTGAAATTTTAAAACAATATGCAACTATTTAAGATACCGTGACATAGGCAGAATCGTCCTCTCCTCATGGTAATCACTGTCACACTCATTGATGTACTCTCTTAAAACAGTCAGCACCCGAACCATTCGAATTGCTTCTTGTCGGGCACAATTAATACTGTCTTTGTCACCATCCAAGACACACAGTGTGTCATAGGAGGCTTTCAACCGGTCAAAACAGGATTGGATGAAGTCTTCATGAATCTCTACCTGTGAGAGACAGTTGGAACCATTAAATTAACCATGTTAAACCAACAGAATACAAATGTAACTACATAGACAACCATTAGCTTTTTGTGGTATTTTCTTGTCCAGTATTTGTAGATTGTATACGTATAATGCATTGAAATATCACATTATAATACAAAGTATTACTCTGCACACAATCCATAGGCATTTACCTGGTTAACTTGTAATTTTGGTCCAAGATTTGTGTATATCTCTTTAAGCAAATCTATTGCTCTACTGCCAATGTCATCACTTCCCTGAATCACAACCTGTTGCAAATAAAAAAGTATTAACAAAATACATTTAAACAGAACTGTAAGGCTTTCATTTCTACAAAAGCTCTTAAAATAAGTACTAGCCAAAGCTTTTAAATTTCTTATCTATTAAAACTAACGACATTATCCCCTTTTTTGTATGATTGTCTTCTGCTTTCAAAACCGACATGCTTACATTGGTATTTTCTTTAAAAGGTGCCAGTATAGTTTGCAGAAAATAACCCATCTACATGCAGATAATCATATGGACAGCAACTGACTTCTAAAAACATAATAGCCTGAATAAAACTTTGCAACAAAACTATATAAAAAAAGCCCATCTCAAAGTAGATGTCCCCAGTATAGCATCAATAGCAATTGTAAATGCAAAGCCAATAAATCATAACAATACATACACCTAGGGGTTACAATGATGTGCAAAGAAAATAGTTCTCTATACAGAACATTTCATAAAACAACAATGCAAGTACTTCCCATGTAAACATAGTTACCGGTATATATTGAGATTGTCGAGCAAAATGTAGGTCATATTAAACAACTCAAGTAGGTCATTTCCTACTATGGTTTCTATATATTTTAGTATTAGGATTAAGACTTCAGAACTTCACCTGCATCACACCATCACCTAGTACATTCTGTTCTGTCAAATGATTACGTACAGGAAGAAAACAACTTTTTGATCCAAATAAAATTAGCAAATACCTGCCTTGGGGGGGAAAAAAAAAAAAAAAAAAAAAAAAAAAAAAAACCACCACACACCCCTAACCTTTTATTATGCTTCAAAAGCTGCAGGGGTATGCAATTCGTATCTCCTGACGCCCGGGACAAAAAGATTTGTGTGAGGGACAACAAGTTTTGCCGTTATACTTTGCCCGTTGGACAAGTAGTTTAACTACTTTTTTTTATTGCTACCGGGAGGGAGGGGGGCAGCAGTTACTGTAGCTGAGGCATGCATGAAGATTATTCTATCTGAAATAATAAAATATGTTACAAACAAGTATAACAAAACATTACATCCCTTGTATGTCTAATTAAAAAGATCCAGAGACATTCCTGCAGCAATCACTCAAAACAATCAATTGTTGGCTCAATGTTGTCATGAGTGATGAGTGTGGCTAATAGCTGTATTACTCAGGTTGCTTCCGAGTCACGGAATTATGAAGCCATGGCTTTAGTCTTTGAAGAGCACTGCAGCTGTGCTCAGATCAGAGCCCGGCCCCTGCTCAGCGGCATAATGTAGATTCAATGAGAATTGTCCTTGAAATATATTTCTAGAAACATTGAGACAAATTTAAATACGTAAGGTAAATACAGTTGTGCTCTTAAAATGATGCTCATACTGTACTCTTAAAATGATGCTCATATATACAGCTTCCATCCACTTAAAATATGCAGATGTAGCTTGAACCTCAAACCGCAGTGTATCGATGATAATGTAAATAACACCAAGCACCAGACAAGAGTTTCAAAATTTAAAACGTGCTCCTGTTTAGAGGCAAAAACTAAACTTTACGATGATGAATACGATGGTTAGTTATGGTAATTGTTTATTATTAGTTTAAACATTTTTAATAAAATGTGACCAAGAGTGAGTTTTTGGAACATTGATAAATAGAGATGCGAGAGTCTGTGCGATGCATTTAAAAACACACAAAATAATTTAGAATCAGTAATATATCGTGTAAACATTAGTGTAAACATTTCTTGGTAATGTATCAATATAAAATGAAAAGTTAAAATGTAAGTAGACAGAAACCTCAGTGTGATAATGTTAGTAAATAACACAAGCTAAGGTGAATTACAAACTTAACCCATTTTCCTGTGTTTCTGATACATCAACGTAGTGCATCCTCCTCTAACTTGTCCACCTGTTTGCCATTTTTCCCCAACATTACTGTGATCTCAGGTTGTATACAAAATTTGGGGTCTTTAAACTAAGTGCCACGAATGTTCACATCTCATTGGTCAGTTTCCCTAGTTAAGGTGTATGCAGCTCCACGATCAACATTACGAATCAGTGGAGCCTGATCCTGATCCGTTTTTCTTCCCATTGACTTCTATACTGACTAGTGATTATTTGTTTATTTTATTTTAGCAGACGCCTTTATTCAAGGCGACTTACAGAGACTAGGGTGTGTGAACTATGCATCAGCTGCAGAGTCACTTACAACTACGTCCCACCCGAGAGACGGAGCACAAGGAGGTTAAGTAACTTGCTCAGGGTCACACAATGAGTCAGTGGTTGAGGTGGGATTTGAACCACGGACCTTCTGGTTACAAGCCCTTTTCTTTAACCACTGGACCACACAGCCTCCTAGATTATACAGTACCAATACATTATCATGAAATAAAAAGTTGTAGTACTCCAGCAATGTGAAGGGGACATTTCCCCATCATCGAAAAAGTGAGGACATGTCCCCCATGTAAATTACGCCTATGGTTGGCAATGACTTCGTATCTGTGATGCAACAACCTAAAACACCTGTACATCAGGAGTTGAATTCAGCTTATAGAGAAAGTGGAAAAAACAGGCAGAAGCTATTTTTATATTTGAGTAACTCCCAAGTATTGCTTATTATAGTAGTACTCTTAGTATGTTACTTAAATTTACTAGCAAATGTGTTCCAAACTGCACTGAAAGGAACATTTCCTTAAAGTATGTTATACATTTGTTGAAGTGAGGTGGGGTCACAGGGAATCTTTTGTGTATCTTGAAGAATTTAGTGAACCCGTCATGCTACAAGTCTGCCCCTGTTAATCTTGAATTGATTGATTGTGTTCACGGTTAAATAAAACCAAAATCCTACAATTTATGTTCTTTTTTTGTGTGTTTTGTGCAACGGGGAGGGGGCAAGTAGATTTTTCTAGCATTATGTCCCTTGGACAACATGTTTTTTTTTTCAAAAATTGCACACCCCTGGAGAAGCCTATTTTCAATACAAATTGAAAGTACACATTTTTCCCCCTACACTTTGTCTGTCTTTATACATGCTTCTAATGCCATGTTTCCATCTGTACCATGAAACCAGTTAGTGAAACTCAATCTGATCTCAGTCCAACATTTAAACTGGGGCCTGTATGGATCACATTTTTGTATAATTTATAAATTAACCTTCTTCCATTAATTGAATTAATCTGTCAGTGCGCAGTCCTAATTGGGTTTGACAGGGTCCCCACTGAAATCGATTTGATCTCGATCTGCTGCTGATAGTAACTAACTAGACTGATATCACATCACTTTCAAGTCTGTCCCAGTGGCACATGGAAGTGTGGCAATTCCAGATCACAACAAATTTATACCTAAAAAAAACTGTGGTCCAAAACTTTTATTCTGGGTAAGTGTAAAACTGGGTGTTTTTTTGCTCCTGAAGCTTAGAAATTTGATATTTATGGTTATCTACCATCTATGCCAGTACTTTAAATCAGTCATTTAGTATATAACTGAGGAAAAGCCAAGACAACCAACCATTCTCTGGGCATATGAAATCTTATTCATTAAGACACTAAAATATCTAAATCTTAAGACATTTAAAACCTTCACATGAAAAGTATTTCCTCTCCAAATAACCTAGCTATATCCTGGAATTTATTTATATATTTATTTTATATATATATATATATATATATATATATATATTATATCTTCACTACAGGGTAAACCTTTCAATGAAAATCACAGGAGGCCTCAATGATGCTCCCCTCTGCAGGTCTATACCTACCCTCCAGAGGTAATCCAGTCCTATTAACTCCAAGTCATCCATCATGTAGGCCCTTCGCTTCGCAACCAACTTTCCTTCCCTGCAGTTCACAGCTTTGAAAAACCGTTCAAAGCACTTCATGCCATTTTCCGTGAGGAGGGAAGGATCAAGCTGCAGCACATTGTTTTCAAAGAAGTCCTTGTTTATGTCTGGGTCCAGGTCTGGTTCATCCCCCATGAGCTTAGAATACCACTTGAAACAGGCTTCCCGATCGCACAGGAAGACCGCATTTTCAGCGAGACACTTCCAGATCTGCTTGGCTTGCGGTGCACACAGCCAAAGCTGTCCATCTTTCAGTAAAAACCTTGAGAAAAGAAAGCTAGATATTAGTGTTTCTATATATTGGAAAGTCAACAATTAATGACACAAAAACTGCAAAACAAAAACTTGAGAAATGAGTACCACAGAATCAAGCAATGCGAAGAACTATGCAACTCTGTCAAGGCAATGCGAGAGAAAAAGCTACATGTGGTTCATGCAAGAAAAGGAAAAGGGCACTCCGATTTCAGGACCAGTAATTAAGTAAAGAGAAAGCATTGTTGTTCCATAGTCTAACTTTGTTCACTTGAAATTGTTCTGTAAGCTTTTGTACCGAACGGTTTAGTACAATTTTTATTTGTATGTTGGAAGTACTGCAGTAAAGCCAAGGACCTCTGAGACACTCTTCAAACAGGTAGGCCAGGCATCTCTTTTTACAATTTAATGCAAAGTTGTGCCGATACTTGAATTTGAAGACTTTACGTTATTTAGTAATGCTTGACCATATACAATTAACTGCACAAGGCGGCAAACATTATACTTATTATTACTTAATATATTACTTGATTGTGTAATAGGACTTGTGGCAATGTTTGGGAGGTTTATGTACACTAGTACAGTATGTAGAGGAGAGTGGTGTTTGATTTGAGTACTTGGAAACTGTAATGCTCAAGTCCTCGTCTCGAGCAATAGATCTCAAAAACCCCACCGCTGCTATCAAAGACTGAAAACTTTTAAATCTGTGAGGCAGACTTTAACATCAGTCACAGTGCTATTTACAATTCCAAAATATTGTGCTACTTTATCCCTGGTAATTACCTTTTCCAGAAGTGAAATATTTCCAACTTCTTTTCAATTGTAAGCACAACTCGCTTTCCTGTAGCCATCTGCATTAGCGCTGTACAGTGGGTGATGTTCGTCTCTAATTTTTTATTTTTTTTTTAACCATATAAATTTTGGGCAAAGTTACTTCTATATATATTAAAAAAAAAAAAAAAAAAAAATAAAAAATAAAAAAAAACCACAGTAAATGTGTGGTCCAGTGGTTAAAGAAAAGGGCTTTTAACCAAGAGGTCCTTGGTTCAAATCCCACCTCAGCCACTGACTCATTGTGTGACCCTGAGCAAGTCACTTAACCTCCTTGTGCTCCGTCTTTCGGGTGAGACGTAATTGTAAGTGACTGCAGCTGATGCATAGTTCACACACCCTAGTCTCTAAGTCGCCTTGGATAAAGGCGTCTGCTAAATAAACAAATAATAATAATAATAATAATAATAATAATAATAATAATAATAATAATAATAATAATAATAATAATAAATGTAGCGTGGGTTTTGTACTAAAGCAGGGTCAGCTGCTGCAGGGAAAACCAAGTTTATTTCTCAGACTGACCATTTTAAGGTGACAAAGAACGCATATAAATACTTGGGACTCTAATTAGGAAACATTTAGTGAATTAAATTAAATGTACTGTAGCTTACTTGTTTGCAGTAAAAAAAACTGCCTTTCATTAAACTTAGCTTTCAGATTGTGATAATGAAAAATAATGGTTTGGAAATATCTAAAATATGACTGCTTACTGTGGTGTATTTAATATCGAAATAACAGAACTAACTCACTGAAACTTACTTGTTTTTTTACTGAAACAATAAATGGTTACATGTACAGTAAAAAAATCATAAGAGCTGGCTGTGTTACATGCTCTCAGACCAGGACTCCACTAACTAACACTAAGCATGGAAGCTGCAGCACACTATTTCCCACATTACAACTGTACACAGTTAAAGGTGCGGTCACCAATTCCCTACACAACACTTGCAAAATATCCCACGTGGTGTTCATTGCAGTCATCAGCTGCACAGATTACCTATTCAACAGAATCAGGCAACAAACCAGTGAGTACCAACATTACTGTTTAGTAACCCTTTAGTGTCTTAAGTTGCTATATTTTAAGCAGTTGAATAGTGTAGCAACTGACTTAAAGTGGCAACCAATTTTTTTTTTGGCCTAAGAGCCATTGGCTCCTAAGGCAGAAAGTTAGTCTGGAGCCCTGTCTAGGCTCCTGGTTGACAAAAAAGCAACAGAATTTTCTGAATAAATAAATAGTTATTATTAAGTTAAACTGTGTTGTTTCTTTCTGTAGCCAATGATTAGCTTTAAATATGAATCCTAGGCAAAACTACACAACATACTACACTTTGACCTTGACTTAAGTTTAGTGGCCTTGGTGCTCCCTACAAACGTACTGAACTGAAGGCCATTTTGGCTTCCTTGTTGCCAAGTTGGAGCCCTGTATATGTATATATAAATAAATACTTGTGACTAACTGGGAAACAATTATTTATCTATATAAATTATTGTAATTATTTTAAATTCCCCCAAATGACAGGTACAGTTCCCATGACATATACCATGCCTGGGGTGGTGATAAGGCCGGAGGCGTAAGCCAAGGGCCTTTAACCACCCCGGAAGTGACATATATATCATTGGAACTGCACAGCCCAGAAACTTTTATTGTGTATACATATGCAGTGTAATATAGTCCCACATTTAATTTAATTTAATTTATTGTTCACTTAAATATAAATTGCACATCTCCATTTATTGTGAATTTCTGCATCGAAAGTGACATCTTGAAACTAGAGGACTGAGCACAAGCTAGTAGATGCTGAAGCTGGATCTTGAGGTGAGTTTGTGTCCTTGTATTGTTCGAGTTTGTGTTACTTCAAGCCATGGAACACAAAAAGTAAAACAAAAACTTACCTTAAAAAATTGAGTCTTTCCTGGACTTCTTGCACATGACTGTATCGACTTCCCGCTCTAACCGTTTGTGGGTCATATTCTGCATGCTCTGGAAAACACAACACTTTTGAGTCTATCAAATCTAATTTATCTTCAATGAGTAGCTCTTAAAAGGTAGCATAACTACTCAAGACTTAACTTACAATACCCATTGATCTATAAGAGAGTCTTACGTATATAACCTTACATGTAGCAGGTTAAAGGAACCGTTATATCTATTTTGTTAGTTTTATTAAGATTTTGCCTACCTTTTCCATACTGCCTCATGCTTTCCATATAGGCGGAGAGATTTTCTGCTACCAAGGTAACAAGAGCATGATTATGCTGAAGCTGGTTGATTAAGTCATGTCGATAAAACACATGTGGGCTTCTTTGTGTTTGGCTGTAACAGTAAGGAAAAGAGCAAATAGTTTTGTTTTAGGAAAAGATCCATTAACATTTATCATACCACCTGGAAAGTAACACACAGTATACGATTTCCAACGCAACAAAAAACTATATTATAAATTGAGAGAAAGAGAGAGCTAAAAAAAAAAAAGTAAGTTCTTAAGTATTCTGCCAGATAAACTGGCTGCGTATTGAGCTGGAGATATGACAACATTGATATTGACCATTACCTCAAGTTCTGTGGAGCCTCTCCAAATAAGCTACAAATTTCTCGGATTTGCTTCAGTGCGGGAATGACCCATTTGTCATTGGTACGGAGCTCTTCAATGAAGCGATCTATCCACTGAATCTTCTGTGTGTCTCTGTCCTGTGATCACAAAGAATAGAAATATAGAAATGGTTAAACAATTTACTATTTTAAACAAAAAAACAATTGGCACTGGAAACTGAAAAAACGGCTGAATGTTGCAAACATCCTACAAACTTAATAGTCTTATTCCAGTTATCTGACAAATAAATATATTGGTCATTCTGTACGGTGTAAATCATTCTCTGTTTTAACATCATAAAACACATTAATGCTACTCCAAATATATAACCAAAATTTAAAATGCAGGTTTTTGCATTTACCCCATCTGTTAATCATGTAAATGCAGAATACTCATTTTGTGTCCACTGACCTGTGAACAGCTGTAATCCAGTATTTTAATATGGGCACTGAGAGCCTGGTCCATGATATCGACAGGTACATCATCACTGTGTGCCAAATTCCACAAGAGATTTAACACCTTATGAGCCATGACCCCATCTTTGTCATCCTCCGCAAGGCGACGTATCAACTCCAACAGCTTCTCTCGCTGCTTTTTACTTGCATTTGTCCAACTTGTCTTTAAAAACGTAAAATGTAAAAATAAAAAGTTGTATTTAGGTATTTAAAGTTGTAAAATCCACTTAGCTCATCACTGTTGCATCCTGTTGCACCAATTACTACAGAAAATCCCAGTGCTACATTAAATAATAAATCACACTTGTTTTATCTTTTCTCTGTGGTTAGCTTGCGCAATGATTTGCAAATTGTCTGCAAAAATTGTTATTCACTACAGTGGCTAAACATATCCCACAATTACGTCACAACTTCAGCAGTGATAAAGCTGTGGCATATGTGTATATTATTATGAATTGATACATGTGTGTACAAAAATAGGAGAAAAAAAATGGAGAGAAACTTACTTTGAAACAATCAAAGAGATGATCAAGCTGCTCAGGAGAAAAATCCCATGCTAGCTTTGCAAGGAGATCGTGTACGTTCTTGACAATCGCTTCATGTTTACCTGCCTGCAGCAGTGCGTGGGAGAAAAGATAAACTCAAAGTAGTGGTAAGGAAATTAATGTATTGCAGTCATTCAAGGCCAAAAAGGAAGTAAACACATGGTTTTCGTTTATCCAAAGATTAACTTGAAAGGAATGAATTGTGCCAGCTGTTTTAAATATTGTTATCTAGATGGTTACAGTAACAGAAAAATCATCTGATCACACGCGACATCTGGAGCATTTATGCCTTCGACTCAGTTTTTCCAAGTAATTCCTTTTGACGTTGTTGAGGTATTAATTACAAGAGAAGGAACCGTTAACAGCGGTCCAGATAAGCTGCGTACCTGCCGTTTTTATGCATTAAAAATCCAAAATACGCACTAAATTTAAATGTAATGCGTAACACAGCTCGTCTGCCTCCCCTCCTGCCTCCCCTAAAACTTCCACTAACAACTACAATCTCCCAGAATACAATGTCTTCATACTAAAACTGTACACAAGAAAAACCAAACCAACAAACATTATCCAATCTCTGGCTAGCCCGGTTGTCTTTGTAGCCAATTAAAAGCGAATGAGACCTGTCAAGGAAATGATATGGAAAATCTGCACGCACCTTAGATTCTACAATTTGGTATCATTGTGGAGAAACGATATAGGTGCTAGAATCTAAAAGGTTACACAAATAAAACATATAACTGATAACCAGTTGGAAAACACAAAACCATAAAGCGAGAGGCACAGTTAACAGAGATAAAACGAGAAGCCATTATTTTGCTAGCCCCCTATCTGTTACCTGTGCTGCCCAGATATTGTCAAGATCTTGAAGAGTCAGAGCTTTTTCTTTGATGACAAACCGGAGGATTTTTTCCAGCTTCTCCACATACTGTGGCTGATGGAGACTGTCTCGCAGTACAATGGACAGGATGTTGTTTTGCTGGATCCATTGCTGCAAAAATAAATAAACTACAAACTCAGCAGACTTAGGCACAACACCACAGATCACTGTTCATTATTATCCCTGCACTGTAATTGGGAATGATATTTCACAAGCACAAAAACTTTTCATGTTAACATAATATACAGGTAAACAAAAAAAAAACAACAACAACAACAACAACACGGAA
The DNA here is from genome assembly GCF_902713425.1 of Acipenser ruthenus. NCBI lineage: Eukaryota > Metazoa > Chordata > Actinopteri > Acipenseriformes > Acipenseridae > Acipenser > Acipenser ruthenus. The sequence continues at coordinate 38,262,693 of NC_081196.1, forward strand.
TATATTATGTTTTGCCTGTAAATAAAATATGCTAATGCCAATAAACATTTCTGGGAACATTAATGATATTGACATGACATCAGTAACAGATTATCACTGTCAGTAATATTAGGCAGTCAGTTTTCACCCCCCCCCCCCCCCCACAATCTTACTTGCAATCTCATTGTAAGGTGTGGAAAAATTAACTGTGGCCCAGACCACATTTTGAAGCAGCACTGCACCTGCAGGTAGCTGTAAATTTAATAACCCAATTTCAGTTAATCTAATTGTACAATCAGTTGTTGTTTCTTATTAGGAGGATGACCGCAAACCTCATGATACTTCCATTTGTTTTAACTGGAAGGAGAAATATTGTTTATATATGTAAACTGCTGTACTTACAGCCATCCGCTCTGCTGTTAACCACTCCTCCTCTTCAGGATTGCCATGCCGATGTGTATAATAGGAAACACTGGATATCACCTTATTAACTTCATTTAGTGCATTCATTTTACCATTAAAAGAAGAAATTTGTAATAACCTGTTAAAATAAGAAAAAAGACAAAATCATATGTGGTGCTGTATAATGGAGAATATACAGTATATTTATTCAATTATAAGGCAGCCTTTTCTTACCTAAGAATCATTTTTAACCTAAAAATTTCTAAGTTTTTCACTGTTTCTTCTTGCCCTGGTACCCGTGAAGCTAAGTTCTTCAAAGATTTGATTATCATAGACAAAGCATCGTTTTTGGCTTCATTCTTTGCTTCCTTTTTCAACTCTTCATCTGTAAGGTTTTCTAGAAACTGTGGAACCATTTCTATTACTGGTAGGAAGTACTTCTTCACCGTGTGCAGTGTTAAAAATTCGTAACATTGCCCAAATGGTCTGAAACACAAAGACAAAATAAATTACAGAGATACTAAATCAGATGACCTGGTTTGTAAAGTGTGAAAAACATCTATACAAAGAAATAAAAGTCCTCTGATGAATGAAACGCTGTTATGATTTATAAACTTATTTCTAATTAAAAAATGCCTGCATTTAGGCAGCAAATTGACACTGAAAACAAGTAAATAAAATGGGTTAATCCTTAAACTTACTTGATGAGGGCTGCAATTATCTGAACATTCAGTGCTTGGCCACTCATAAAGCGATCGGTCAAGATCTGAAACCCGTTTAATGTGCCAAACTTGTTTATTAGATCCACTAACCAGCCCTGAAACAAAAACAATTAACAAACATGTTTCTTATGAAAGCAGAAATATAATTATTCAAAAGAAGTCACAAGTTAGTATTAAACAAAAGATACAAACTTATTTTTAAATACACAGTAAGCACCTTTCAGTTTTATCAATTATTGTGTAAATAGTCTCAGGATTGTAACTTGTCACACATTTTATCCAGATTTCTTTCTTTCAATGACACACAAAAAGACGTTACCCAATCTAACGTGACAACATATACTTGTTTCCTTTTAAATTATTATTATTATTATTTATTTTATTTTTTTTACTTCCTCTATAACAATTAGGGGTGGGCACCAATATCATGTTTTAGAACACTTCAATATTATCGATATCCAATTTTTATATCGTTGTCCACCCCTAATAACAATGTACTTTTTAAAATCTTAAAAGCTTTAAAATTCTTTCTTTCTTGTTCTTTAAATTTCTTGCAAAACAGTGCATAACACATCGGCCACCTTTGAATTAAATATAAAACAATGTGTAATATGGAAAAACTAGAGATAATAGCTCAACTACATAGAGTATATTATTGCTACACACACAAACTCCTATTGCATTATAGTTTTGGTCTGGAACTGATAAATAAAATAGCTCAGGTTCCACACCATCTCCACAAAAATAATCTACCTTTGGTGACCGTGGATCAGGTGGACGGGCAAAAAGCTCATCTTCTGCTAACTGCACTCCAGCCGGCACCGTCTCTGACGGACGTGTACCGTTATAGATATGGAACTTGCAGTGAGGATTTAAAGCCATAGCAATAAGTTCAAGAAGAGGAAACCAGTCCTGGGAGAGCTTGGCCACACAAAGTTCTACCAGGCGATGAGTGTTGTTTATAATACACCTCTGTCAAAGGGGGAAATCAGATCATAGTTAGTTTATAAAAAATGTGTAATAAGACACGATGTTAAGGTATTTAATCATCATCCTCTACAATATTCCTCTGCTCTATAATGCTTGCTGAAACCTCACACATCAGCCATTCCTTCAGCTTCACACGAACAGATAAAACATTACTTTTCCTGCATGCACAAGAAATGTTTCATGCAACCTAAAAGAACCTCAAATTAACATCAAGTGTCAAACGATGAAGCTCAGATCTGCCCTCAAAACTAACAAAGTATATAAAGGCTATCAATTCACAAAGATACTCACATGAATTTCAAACTTCCAGCCACTCACAGCTTCATCCGTAAGGATTTTTGTAAAGGAAATTGTCAAGCCATCTCGAAAAAATCTCTGACACGCTTCACATTTTACATCAAGTCCTTTGAGGTGAAAAAGAAATGATTCATGACGTATAACCGTCACAAAATTAAATGAATATTTAACAATGGATATAAAAGGTTTATAGGTGATTTAACAAACATTTTGAACAATTTAGAATAAACTCCATTAAAATACCCACAATCATAATACTCCTGAACATTATGTGGCTACAAGTATGCTGTTTAAAAACTATAGAAAGTGTACTTATACTAAAAGGGTTACCATAGAAAGTGCTCATGAATTAGTACAAACATACATCCCTGCTATGGCTGTAAATACAAAAACACAGTTATCACCACCATGACCTACATCCACCTCATGTACCGTAAAAGGGGGGAGCGACTAATACACTGATGCAACGTATGCACCAGTGTGTCTAATATAAAACTACTGTACCAGTGCCACAATGGGATTACTACAGCCACAGTTATGTCTCACACAAACTTAACTGTCAACAACCTGATTTATTTGTTCAGGATCTACGGCATTCAGGTCATGTTAGGTAGAATCGCAAAACCACTGTTCTAATTAGTCATTTCATTTTATGAGGACATAATTAAATGCCAATTATGTATGCCTGTAATACGGTCCCCCATATTTGCTTCCTTTGTTTAGGTATGTATTTCATCTCACCCCTCCCCCACCCCCACACATTTTCAGCACTTTTCCACAATTAAAAAAAAAAAAAAAAAAATCTATGACAAAAAAAAGATTTTATTAAATTAATGCATAATTTTTGCAGTCTGTGGCATTTAATTTATTCTACTCAGCACATTCATTATGCGTGACATCTCTCAGCTTGCCTTTCTCTAGTGTGAAAGCAACTCAAGCTACCCAAACCGTACCAGGCTGGCTCGGCTCGGCTCGGGTGTGCAGGTGGAAAAGGGGTACTAAAAGAACTGAAGAAACTAGAGTAAAAGACAAAAGTAAAACTTCGGCAAAGAGATCGGGGTGGCGATCTGAAAGAGGTTTCAATAAATTGGTGGTGTTTCCTCCCTTGTTTTTCAGTTCTTTAAAACACTTGACATTTAGGCTGTCAGCCTTCAACCAGATTGCCGCTGTCAAATGCAAAACAGCTCCACACCAAGCTTCTTTCTCCGGCATTCGCCATGACCGCTGCAGTAATTTAAATTTTCCCAGAACGCGCAGGGCACTTCCGCTAAGTGGAAATGAGTAAGCTTTGTTCATATTGTTTTTAAAAGCACACAATTAGAGTTTTGTTTTAAAAGCGCCACAAAAAAATAAATAACAAAAAGCACGGTATCGAAAAATCACGATATTTTTATTTTAAAAACCTGTACATATTAAACTTACAAAAATGTATCTTATCTTACCTTTTTTACCAAGATCGATAGCAGCTTCAAGAAGAACTTCTAATTCACCTTTTGGCAAAACTGGTACAACCCATCGGGGTCTGAAACAAAGCATTAAAGGAATTGTTTGATACTAGAGCAATGTCCACCCCAAGGTTAATAACAGGATGCATTTAAAGACTTCTGTTCATAGGCGTCCCAAAGGGACAGCCAGTTCCATAATGCCATGCCACAACAGAAAATCCAGAGCATGGCATTAATTCCATAATTGTCATATACCTTTTGTTTTAACATTTAATACAAAACATTCCAGTGTGAATGCGAGTAGTAGGTATACATACCGGTTGATCATGTCATCCAGCTTGGCCAGGTCGGTGTGAGGGAAGGCAGGCTCCTCCTCCTCAAGTTGTGGAGGTCCATCTCCCTGACCCTGCTCGTCCGGAGGGCTGACTGGGGAGTTCTCATTTGATGAATTAGGAGAGGACGTCTGCAAATACACACAAATATGAAAATGTATAATCTGCACTCCAGAATCTCTTTCTAAACCAGACAATGCAAGTTAGACATCCTCCGAGAGTATTGTATAGAACGCTCAGAAACAATTACCGTAACACCAGATATTATATACAAGTATACACCATGGTGGGGCAACACAAATACATCTCTGTGCAAACAAAAGCAGCAAATGAAAAAAAAAAATACTAAAGCAGAGACACTGAACGTACAGCTTATCACCCTTTCATGGTTACTAAGGGACACCCTAATACCCTTGTGCTACTTCAACAGATTAACCCTTTGCGGTCCTATGTCGGACCAGCTCCGACATTACAATTTTCCATTTCCTGTCCAACATCAAAAAGACGTAAAGCACAGGTCTCTAGTCATTTTTCTCCAGAAAAAGCAGAGAAAACTATTCAATGGCCGAGTGAGACCGATAGGAGCCGAAAAAAAAGGGATCTGAGCAATACACATAGCCCCAGCACCACAGAGATAACAGGGCCATAAACAAACAAAATAGCTGCTTCCGCATCCAGCGCTCAAAGAATATCACAGACATTTGCAGAGCTTTTGGAGATGTTACAGTAATAAAATAATGGACTTGGATCACATTATTCAGGAGTTTGGTGATAAAACAAGTGATCAGGAGATGATTTATCAGTATGCACGACTATGAAGAGGTATGTGAAAAATACAGCGAACAAGGGGTGGGACAGGGCTGGGCTGGAGATGCAGTACTGAGTGTCCTGTTGATATGCAGTGCCTTTTAAACCTGTTTTACTGTGAAAAAAAAAAAAAAAAAACTTTTAAAACAGCACGTCTAAAATAAACTGCGCGTGTGAAAATAAATTGGACCTGACGCGTCTGAGACACACTGAATAAATGGACCGCAAAGGGTTAAGACTGGGAATGGTACAGTTCCACATCAAAGCAACACAAACCTAGGAGCAGCTGTATGGAATAGAAAGTCAGCTAAAACATGGGAACTGTGAGAGAGTGAATTGTGTCTCCTGTTTGGCTGACCTAAATAGTCTGCTTGCTTTTCACTTGTCTGCACAACATGATGAACCAGTCAATGCATTTCATTTTCCGCTATGCAGCATCTGCAGGCACCTTTGCTACTGCAGTATGTATAGTCCAAAGCCTAGAAGGTCTTGCTTTCAGACAACAATTTCGACTAGAAGGACTGCGCAAGCTGCAGGCAACCTTTCAAAGTAACGTTGTTCTCTGCAGTAATACAGCAACATGTTGCAGAGAAGCGTTTTCCACAAATCTGATGAATTCACTCTGTACACCACCCAGTCACACAAAGAAGTTCACATACCTAACCATCAAAATAAGATCAAATAAATCTGTGTTAGCTGATATTGTTCTCACTATTCTGGAGCCAGTCTTGTATTTCATCTTTTGTCTGTACCTGTGCCAATGTGTTTGCACAAACTTTACACTTAGTTGCGCTGGTTAGTAAAATAGGTTGTATTTGGGCAACAACAAAAACAAAAGCATGACCACTTTGCTACAGAAGTATAATTTCCTTCACTCTAAAATATTGTGTTTGTACCACAGAGAGACTGATGAGAATTCAACTGCTGGCTGCTTACCTGGTTTTGTGGGAGAGGGGGCTGGGACTGCCCATCTGGAGCCTGGCCCTGGCTGTCATTCCCGCCGACGGGAGAGCCACGGGTCGTGGCTGTCATACTCGACACAGAGCAGATCTTTGCAATTTTGTCCACTTATGTTGTTGTCGTAAGAGAAGAAATTATTGCCTCCTCAGCAATAATGGAGAACCAGCATACGTCTGTATAAGAAAGCACCACCTCAAGCACAGGATGTTTTGCAGAGACCATTGCATAACCTTAAAACAGAAGGAGGCAAAATTAATCCTAAACAGAAAAAAACATGACATTGCATCAGAGGAATACATCATTTATATGGAGTCAGTATGGCTCCTTTTCCACAAAGGAAAATGTGCCTTTAAAAGCTATGATTGCTAGGGCTCTGGTACTGTATGTGGGTTAGAAAAAAATACCCACATTAAATTATTATTCTACGTTCAAGTGGGCCTAACACCAACTGGCAGGCTTTTTGTTAAATGAAGGATTTAGTGCTTGATGCAGAACAGGAAAATATAAATGTTATAAACTGTAAAATTCCTTAAATGTGTAAAAGATTTGAAATCTCCTTGCTCCACCCATGTCACAGGTTTCAGTGGCAAAACAGAACTGCATAACTTTTCTTTAAGAGATTTCCATGACATTTCATAAACTCTTTTGATGTAATTAGTGTGCAAAGCAAACCTATGTCTTAGGCATGGAAGAAAACTACATTTTTTTTAGAAAAAAAAAGTATTATCATTTTGCTTGTGAACAATGTAGGCTATATATCTTAAATCATGAGAAAGGGTGCAACAGCCTGTAATCTTCACAAATTTAATAAGAAAATAAATTGACTTTTTTTAAACCATCTTCCTGCCTCATAAATAACTAATTTTGCCTGTAAACAATTTGTATGCGTGAATGCATGACAAAACACCAAAGGTTGAAAACTAGCTTTGATTTCATTGTAAGTGAATTCATTTTTGAACACAGACCTAATAGTTTAATCATGAAAAGGCTTCCATTAAACAATGTGTGGATTAAAAACTATTTCAGTGCTTGCAACCCCACCTCCTTCAAAAAAAGGTGTTGAGCCACTTCAACATCCCAACGGCATGGTATCAGCAGTGGGAAATGTCAATACTCCAAACCAACATCCCAACTTCCTTATTGAACACTACTGTGTGCTCCACAACAGATTAGACTGTCCATTAATGCATCATGATAAATGCTTCCGTGGTCGTTTAAACATGTATTTGACACGATTTCAGCCATGCAAGACCTATTTCGATAATCCGATTTTTCCTAATGAATATAATGTTTGGTCTCCAACTGTACCATATGTAATACAAGAAAGTTCAACAGAAATAAAATGAATGGATTTTCAAAGTTGATTGTATACCATAATTTGAAGCAAAAAAAAGTAAGAGTGGAGGAGACTATAGAAATAACTGAAAAAAGCAGGAGTTTGATGCAAAACAATAAGGATGTTGAACATATATTTTTCAATAAATTAATCTTGCAATGCACTGTAGAACACATACATTGCTGCAATTCTTCATTTTCAACTTTACTGTGCTAATTTTACTAAAATTACAATGCCATTTCATTTTAGTTCTTTCTTAAAAACACAACCAAATGTGGCACTGACAGTGAGCCGATATTGAGCCATAGTTTAACAGGAAATGAACACCTCGTCAACAGTGCGTTTACATAAACATAATTCCGGTATTTTTCAGAATATAGTTTTCTGAAAAGTAATTCCACCTAGAATATTCCAATAGTATTCCGAAAACTAACATAATATGTCATGTAAACACACATGTAAAACTTATTCTGATAGTGTACTGCACATGTGCAAACTTTGACATCATTCCCACGCATGTGATTATTAAAGCAACTATATCCATTAGTGGTGCAAATCAGCACCGTAATTTCATATCTTATATACATTAATCAAAGAATCGATGCATTGACGTTTTATTTTTCAAAATAAAAGAACAAAGTGTTTTTTTTTTAAAACAGAAGATCCAATAACTAAAAACACCATTGTGCATAATAGCTAAACAAAAAGGCACAACTTGTATTCGGATTAACACTTCCGATTATAAAAAAAAAAAAGAAATACAAAAGGACTTGAGTTAACGGAAAAGAACATGCATGCCTCAGTTTTACTGCAGACTGAACCGAGCCCCGTCTGCTCCCATTCTAGTCGCTACTGCATAGATGCAAATGCTCTACATTTTCCGAAAAATTAAACCCATGTACACAGTTGAAATTATCTGAAGTGTAATTGGATTATCTATTTCAAGTCATGTAAACACAGAAGTGTCGTTTTCAGAAAACCAATGATTCAGTTTTCTGAATACGTTAGTTTTCTGAAAACTTGAACTCATGTAAAACATACTGAAATGACATTTAATTAGTTAGTTTGCTGACTGTAGATTAAGTTAGTTGGACCTATAGCAGAGGACTTGATATGCTACCAGGAAGAAGCAACAGCAGCTTTTCATCTATAGTGGGTGCATCTGCATTCCAAATTGAAGTATAAAATTAGAATCAAAAGATATTCAACAGAATGTGTATCAGTGATAATTTTGCTAATTATAAAACCTTGGTTAGCACTCCTTTAACAAACTAACTGAACGCTTGCTGGAAAACCAAAATAAAAACACATGCCTACTGCATGTCCTTGTCTATACAAATCAGTTAACAAGTGCTGCAAGAGTAATAGCATGGGGATGGGGTCTAAGGTCACAGATTTCCCTGCACTCTCACTGCCCCATTCACATAAGCTTCCAGTGTAATTCAGTTCACTGAGAGGGCAAAGAAAACAAAAGCTGTTTGGCCCAGAACAAAGGAATACCAGCCAAGAAACAGTAGCACACCAGTATATTACAGGTGTGATTTTGAACAGTAAAACTTACATGTTATTGTTGTGCAATTCACCTAAAATTATCTCAGATCAGACCTCGGGGGAACAATCAGTGTTAAGTTGCTATAGCCTTTGTCTGGTGAAATTTACAGTTCCATTTTATTTTTTTAACTAATCTTAATTTGTGGTGAGGATTAATTTTGTGTTTTTTTTTATGTGCACACATCATGTTATAAAATGAGAGCCATCAGTTTCAAAATGCTTTAAAAAAAAAAAATGGTACAACATTTAGTGGGAGGAAGGATTAATGTAGGCTACTTGTAAAAGCAGTAGTGGGATCCACTAGCAAGAGATGGTATGAGAGATTGGTCATTCATGCAATATATAAAATAAAGGTTCACAATACAGAAGATAAAGCAGTTGCTTTAATAGAGGGTCATTTTGTTGCCCGACCTTCTCAGATTTTGCTAGAAAAATTCACCTGGGGGGGTTTTCGGGCCCAAAGAGTTCAAATGCTAACAATTTTATTTTTTTTATTTCCTCTTCGAGCTGTGACCTGGCAAAGGTCAACCTAAAGTGAAAAATCACCCTAGGCTCAACTTAGACGCTACCATCATGTGTAGCACCTTGTTCAACTCGTAATGAATAGGGCTTTCGAGAAAAAAAAAATGCCAGGAGCACCTAACTCACTTTTGGCAAGTTACCAGATGATGGGTAAGCGATGAGTTTTATACAAACGAGGTGCTACACATGATTTTTCAGGCCAGGGTCACTTTTTCACTTTAGGTTGACCTTTGTCAGGTCACAGCTCGAAGGGAAATAAAAAAAAAACTAAAAAAAAGTGCATTTCTGAACTCATCAGGCCCGAAAACCCCCCAGGTGAATTTCTAGCAAAATCTGAGACGGTCGGGCAACAGCTCTGGTTCAATTGGCATGGAGTGACCCAAGAAGAATCATTAGTGCTTTACACAGATGACTGAAATTGAACTTAGTTATCATAAACCGGAACGATACTGGAAAATGTGCGTTTCGGTTTAGAATACACCATTCAACACCATTACAAGACCACAGAAAACAGAGATGAGCATTTCACAGTACAGAGTAGACCGGTGCAATTATAAAACTTGGATTTAATGGTATTAGCCGTCAGTTTTTATATAGTTTTTAGTTTCTAACCATTTATTCCAATTTCACTTTGATCATTTACTACTGTAACACCTATAAATATAAAAATATATAAGTTAATAAAACAAGCATGACTGAAGTAAAGGTGGAGTTGAGAATCTTGCCTCAGACTCATCCATTCCATTGCTGACATTGCAGAAACTTCTCTGCATTCCTCAGGAAGCTAATGCGGCTTCTTTGAAAATGACTGCCTCCATGTCATGGATGATTTGAGATTGGTCAGTGACATTTTTGTTAGTCTTTTCTTGGTAGTCAGTCACGTTGCTGTTTGTGTACTCGGGCAGTCTGTTTAATACACACATCACTATACTGCACTCTAATTTAAGACGCAGGCTATTGTTGAGAAGACAAAATAGGTTTAAAAAATGCATCTTAAATTTTAAAAAATACAGGCTGACAAATGCATCCACGTAACCCAGATTCTGATAGTCTCAATATCTAAGAAAGGTTCTCGGTACGCAGGTACCTACATCCTTTAGGCACACATGGTTTTTTCAGGAGTCTCAGGTTTGCAGTTGTCTGTCAGGTCTGACATGGGCAGCCCCACACGTGTTTTTTTTTTTTTTAATTTCTGGGATCGGAGCAGACTGAAGGACCACACCGAGTCGCGCTCCTTTCACGTGACCCGTGTGCGGTTGCACATTTTGCTGAAATCCATTTGAGGCTTTCCTGCCGACTGCTTCCCAAGCATAAGTAAGCAACAGCGTTTGAAAGATGTTAGCGGCTTCTGACAAAGAAATGGCTCAGTCAGAGAAGTTTCATGGATTTTGTTCGCTGTCTATTTGGCTGCACTTTAGTTACAATACTGCTAAGTTTAAGGGTCTACTGGTTACTTGTTAATTCTTGGCAGAATTCATGGTTGTTCTGATATTGGGTACCAGTATTTATTTATTTGTTCAAATTTAAATCTCCCTACTACTAGCAGATCATATTAAATATGTTTTAAAAATGCTCTTAGCTCCCCTCGAGTTAAGTTAGATATGAATTATGTTCATAGTTTTAAGAAATGTAACGAAAGCAGGACTTCCCACTTTCCTAGAGCTCAGTGTTCTGGCATGGAGAGCAGAGCACGCATAGTTTGCAATATTGAATAAGGAAGTTAGTTTGTTAAAGGGAACGCACCAGAATAATATGTCTTAATTGGAGACAAATTAAGTGAGACCAAATTTATTATGATTTAGGAATTTAAAAACCCTTTTGCCATTTTTTGTTGCCGTCTTTTTTGCTTTCTGACAATAGTATCTTTAATAGGATTGACTCGTACATGATCAATCGAATGAAAGAAATTTGCAGAACAGTATCCCAGAAAATGTTTTAGCTCAGTCTTTTGCTGAAACATTGCTTTTTTTTTTTTTTTTTTTTTCTTTGTTGGTGCCATGTTGAGTTTCAGCATAGACACTGAGTGAAGTCACATGATGAATTAACTCAACCAGGCTGGGTGTAGTGCAATAATAAATAAACCATAGAAACTGGAGTTGCAATTAGAAAACACAACACTGCAAAACTCCATTCCCAAAATACCTAATTCTGTGATAGCGAAAAATCAGTAGCCCTACTGTGGAAAGACCATAAATATAAAAAACATGGCATCTGACCATTTATTTGAGCACATCTTGGCAGTCAGACAAAAGATATTTAGGTCAACAATGTCTGAGCGTGCTGTAAGGTGCACTTTAAATGTAATTGATTAATCCTTTGAAGTATGTGTGAAGTTATTTTACAAAAATGTGATTTATACTGGGTTACGACCGACTGAAGATGTCATTAGCAAAAGGGGGCCGGTTGTACTAACGAGGTCAAACAATAGGTCACGTTTTACTAAACATTGTAAAACTAATAAACAATTACCATAATGAACATTATCGTAGTATGTTGTTTAAAACATAACACAATATATTCATAATAAAGTTGAGTTCTTATCTATAAAACAGTAGCACGTTTAAAGCTTGGGACTCGCTGTCTGTAGCTTGGTGTTGTTTACATTATCGTCAGCATATTTTAAGTGACTGGAAGCTGAAATTACTTTTTTAAAAACACACTTTTCTTATACCAATACAGTACTGCTTAGCGGTAATCAGTTCGTTTGAAAACCAGGCTTTAATCAGTGATAACAGATGCACAGGCGGTGATTTTGCGAGTGCTCCGGGGCTCAAGCACCAATGGGGGAAAAAAAGGTCTAGCATAGTGCAAAAAAATCACCTGTTCTGTCAAATTACAATGTGGATGCTTCACAAGCAGAACTGTTATTGCAGCATTTAAAAATATAAAATCCATTTGTACAAAGTCTCCCAGCTTTCTTGAAAATATCTGCGTTTCCCTCACTTCTTTTGTATTTGTTATGCTCTCATTAGTATCTAAACCTAGTAGACACAGTGTCCGTCAGTTCTGGTAGATTTTACTGTACTTGCTGAAGCGTTTTTCTCTCGCTGCGAATTAAAAAAAAAAAAAACAGCTTCTTTTTATATAAATAGCCTAATAATCCAAACACAACATACAGTCAAACCTGCTCATGCGACCACCTTTATTTAGCGACCACCTGGTCTAAGCCACCACTTTAAATTACTCCCAATGATATTTGTGCTTTTAACTGTATTAAGTGACCACCTGTCTAACGCGACCAGCGACCACAAGTCTCTTACCCAGCAACGGACTCAAACCTGTATTAAGCCCCCTTACACAGGGCTATTGTTATAAGAAAAACATGGTTTTAACTAGTATGTCCCAAATTCAAAGGAATATGGTAACCATTTTAGAGGGCTATTATCTTTAATTAATAAAACAGTGCTCTCTTGTAAAGGAAGAGAGAAAACGTGGAGAAACAAAAAGGTCCTCACCCTAGATGACAGAATTAAAGTTATTAAACTTGTAAAGACAGTAAGTGCCAAAAAAACTGCTCAAAAATCCAGCACTAGAAAGACACAGATACAACATTTTATTTTTGTTCACATGACCATATTTGAGCTGATTCTATCTTAAACCTCGGAAAAAGCTGTTAATTACTAAACAAAGTTGCTTCTTTTTAACTTGGATGTCCTGATTGACTTGCTGATTCTGTTTCACCTTCTTCATTATTCGAACACAAGAGCAAGCAATGACATGAATCACTCCCCCCAGATGCTACTTTAACTTGCATTTCGTTCTCGCACTTGCCTGGGAACTAGATAGCTGCCAATGTGTCCGTTTCGTGTTGTGTTGTTCTTTCTCACTAATTTAACAGAATGTTCTCATAATTAGGATATAGCGGCTTAAGACTTAAAGGCAAACTGTTAAAAGGAAAATAAACATTGAAAAATTCAAGCCGTGCTTAGGAGTATGAAAACAATGTGCGCGGTAATCTAAAAAGATCTTATGCTTATGGTGGCGCTGCTTTCAGGATGCAATGAATCAACACGTACCTGTAGAGCAGACACAGACATTGAAATTTGCAAAGGATTTAAAACACTTTGTGTGACCCGAGACAGGCAAGCATTCATTACTTTCAAAAAATAATGTATTTTGTAAATGCATTTGAAAGGACTATGTATACATAAAAGGTATATGCTGTGCTCATGTCACTTTTTAGTGCAGAAAAGTACAGAGACTCGCTAGTAAAGCAACTCAACTCATTTTACACTGGGTATATCCAACACAATTATAGAGGCCTAAGTACGTATCCTAGTAACGCATTGATGTTGTTTATCTACCATAATAGCACTAAAAGAAGCGCACTCAAGGTTTTAATGCCAACCGGCAACAGGAGAATTCAAACGGGGTTCTGATTTGATGCATCAATTCAACATTATGTAATCGAAGCTCAGGAAATTTAAGGACAGATGATCAATAAATCGATGCATCGATTAATTGTTACACCACTATATAATACAGATGAATACCAACAAAGACTCTAGGTCAACGCATGTGGACTGTATCATTGATAAGGCCAGAGGTTAAAGCAACGCTGGAAAACACTGGCAATGGAACTTAAGAGGTGATCTTTGTGAACAGAAACAACTTATGAGGCAGAATAATCAATACACACCGATAAAGACACCAGTACTGGCCTTTCCTATTTGGAATTCTCCCTCACATTACAGCAGGCAATTTGATTAAAAAAAAAAAAAAAAGATAATACAAAGCAAAAAAAGCTTTTATTCCTGTTGACATTTCCTTCTTTAATCTTGAAAGACATCCACTTACTACCACCAAAACTGACCTTGTATGCTCAATGTAACAAAATAATTCCATAACATTTCTCTGCCAGGTACAGCTGTTCATTAGTAGTCTCAAAACATGAAGTTTTGAAAGAAACAAAATGTTATAACAAACATGTATTTTCATTTTAAAATAAGATGTGGTACTATATTAGGTTTAGGAAATGTCAATTTGCAGGCTATGCTTTTAAACGGTCTTGTATCCCCCCCCCCCCCCCCAGAATCATTTCACCTGGAGAGTGAAATCGGTGGTGTTCTAGTCATGCATATTCTTACAAATCAGTGCAGATCTACTACAAAATCAGTTTTTGATGACCTTCTGTGTGACCTTAGCAGACGTGTCACATACGTACCTGTGCCAATGTTAAGTTTTCTTTGTAAATAAAATAATAAAGTTGTATTTTCTAACTTGATATTTAACATACTGTGTTGATGGAATACAATTCTTGAAATTTCTTGTTACAATAATTCTGCGTTCAAAAAATTCCATTTATAGACGAATGTTAATATTGTTAATAGGGGTGTTAGCAACAGTTTAACTGGGAAATAAAAGAACAAAACCCTGTGTAAAAAGACAGTTACTTTACAGTTTATTTTTAAATAGATTAAATGACAAGTGGTGCAAATATCTTATCCATATTTAAGCATGTTTTATTTTTTCATAACATACAAACAAACACAACCTGTAGAAAGTGCCTTATGAGAGTATTATGTGAAAAACTTTTGGCCATAGCTGTAGACAAGCAGCGAATCCACAAAGAGATCCAGAACGCCACTGGCTTCTTTATTGTCAATAACCAATCAGCTACTTCCCCTACTCAAATGACATGCTTTCAACCTGGTGACTCAGGAAGTTCAAGTGCAAACAGATAACCTAAGGACAAGGGTTAGAAACTGACAGCTTTCTTTAGCCTAACATAGTAACAGATAGCATGTTTTATAATGAAAAATATATAGAATTATTTTGTTAGCTGCAATGACTAACAAGGCAGCTTTACTTTAAGTGCCTTCTTATAAATCTATACAGACCACACTGTCTCAGATGTTATTTAATACTGCTAAAATTAGATCTATATTTGAAATTCTTCTTTTGATTATGCATAAACAAGTTTGATTTAAATAGCTATAAATTAACAGAATTAGAATAAAACTAAAGCATACAACTTATTTTTACAATGTAGCAACTGACAACCAACGATGCCTTATTCTGCCATGCATGCATCACTATACTGTACACAAATTTAAGACACAGGCTATTTCTGAGAAGTAAAAATTGTTCAAAAAGTGCATCTTAAAGTCAAAGGATACAATATTGCATACATAATGAATTGCTTCACGCTGATGCTTGCACTGAATCCTGCCACACTTCTCACTGCACCAGATAGGGTTTATGCGCTGCACTAGTGACACTTAACAGCAATAGTAGGTAGCACTGAAGACAAATTCACTGTTTTTTTTTTTTACTATGCATTCTGTAAATAGGGGTAATTCCGTGTTTTTCCCCACCTCGATCGCAAGGGACTATTTAATAGCACATATTCTCCTCAGTTTAATAACTAAACTCAGAAATCTCGTTCCCGTGTGTAACATACAAAATGATGAGTAGCTGTGTTACATTTATGGATGAACTGTAAAAACAAAAACCATGTCTATCATAGGATGGACCAATAATAATAATAATAATAATAATAATAATAATAATAATAAAAACACTAATACAATGTGATTATTATGATTTCCATTACACGAGAGTAGATGTTAAAACTTCATGCTGATTTGAACTCGGCTCTCGCCAAGATAAGCACCAACTAAGACGTAGCTTTACAGTAAACTAATGTGATCCATATGCGTCTCCATCCATTTACGTTTCCTTCCATATGATGATGTAGATATCCTTCTGTCTGGTGTTAATGGCTGAAGTGTAATGCTGGCTCCAGGGATCAGCTTATTTTGCCTCCCTGGCGCATCAGCACACACAACGGCTGCGATGCTGGCTCCAGGGATCAACCAAAGTGCGGCCTCCCCAGCGCATCAGCATGACAACCGTCTGGATTGAGCTAAGTAGGGTACATCTCTGGGGTTTTCAAGTGGGCACCTTCCATCCTCAGTGTTTCGTCGACTAGCCCACGACACCTCAAGAGGGCTCGACGGTGATTCTGGCGTCCCAGCATCACCCCCCTCCGTCCCCCACTCAACTCAGCCCAGCTTACTTACCTGTCCCCAGCCAGAATCTTTCCGTCTCAACCACAGCCAGTTGCTGCTCCTCTCTGCTGCTTCAGATAAGTTCTTCACTGTGCGACGCAACTCTTGGCCACTGAATCCGACGTCTCTGAGAAACCGGGTTGTAGAATGTGCCACAAATCCTCGACAACCCACTTCCACTGGGTAAACCCGAACTCTCCATCCTCGCTGTTCCGCTTCAGTGGCTAGTTGAGCATACCGCAGTTTCTTCCTCTCATACGCCTCATCTACAGCGTCCTCCCATGGCACTGTTAACTCTACCAGGTGAACAAGGCGTGCTGATCCAGACCACAAGACAATATCTGGTCGAAGGTTAGTGGTGGCAATCTCAGGTGGAAAAATAAGCCGTTGACCAACATCTGCCAGCATATTCCAGTCTCTAGCAGCTTCCAGTTGTCCTGGGCGAGGATTGGTTTTAACACCTTTTCTTGGTGGTTGCTCTCCTGGGCGGAGGAATGTTGTCTTTTGTGTGTAATGTTTTGATGGAACAGGTGGCAACTTATTGGTCATGTTACGCTTGTCTTCCAATGCTAAGGCCAAACATCGCAGCACCTGGTCATGGCGCCAAGTAAACCGTCCTTGGCTAAGAGCCACCTTACATCCTGTCAAAATGTGCCTTAATGTTGCAGGTGATGAACACAAAGGACATGAGGGATCCTCTCCTACCCAGAGGTTTAGGTTCTGTGGTGATGGGAGAACATCATATGTTGACCTGATGAGGAAACTGATCCTGCTCTGTTCCATTGACCATAGGTCTTGCCAGCCAATCTTGCGTTGTTCCACACTCTCCCATCTCATCCATTCTCCCTGTTTGGCCTGGGAAATGGCCTTTATACACCTCATCCTCTCCTCCTGCTTTTGCACCTCGTTGACTACCAGCTTCCTTCTTTGAGCTGGGGCCGCCTTGTGCCATGTAGGAGGAGTTGAACTGAAACCAAGACCCCCTCTTCCATGCTGAACTTGCCCCATGATATCACCAATTCGAAGGGCAGCCTTTGCATCTTCCACAGCTTTCTTTGCCGCCCACTTTCTTCCAGTTTTCAACACAGGTGCTGCCTCCCTTACGCATTTATCGCGTGACTCTACTAATGTCATTTCCAGTCTGACCTTGGCGCACTTAAACTCCTCGGTTAGAGCAGAGACTGGTAGCTGCAGTATTCCTTTACCATAAAGTCCCACTCTGCTGAGGCAGCGTGGAACTCCCAACCATTTCCTGATGTATGAACTGATTAAAGCTTCCAGCTTCTCTACTGTTGTCAAAGAAACCTCGTACACAGTCAGTGGCCACAGCAACCTCGGCAGTAGACCAAACTGAAAGCACCAGAGTTTTAGTTTACCTGGTAGAGCGCAGCTGTCTATGCTCTTCAACCCTTCCACTGCTTGTTGTCTAACTTCTCCCACACGAACTGTGTCCTTTAGATCCCCGTCGTACCATCTCCCAAGACTCTTCACTGGCTTCTCAGACACTGTTGGTATTGCCTCACCATTAATGAAGAATGTTTTATCTACTACTTTGCCTTTAATTATAGAGATGCTCCTTGATTTAGTGGGCTTGAATTGCATTCGTGCCCATTCAATGTTATTGGTTAACTTGCCCAATAATCGATTAGTGCAGGCTACTGTTGTAGTCATGGTTGTCATGTCATCCATGTATGCTCGAATTGGTGGTAGTCGCATTCCAGAAGCCAAGCGCTCTCCTCCTACTACCCATTTTGATGCCCTAATGATTACTTCCATTGTCATGGTAAAAGCCAGTGGAGAAATGGTGCATCCTGCCATTATTCCAACCTCTAGGCATTGCCATGTAGTGCTGAATTCTGAAGTTGAAAAAGTAGAATAGTATTTCATACAGTTTTGGTTTCGTTGTGGTAAAAATGAAAATAAGGGGATAACAGCAATTGAAACAATAGTTACAGTAAATCGTTTTTTTTTAAACCTGAAATTAACCCACTTGTAAGTATCTAGGTAATTTTGTGTGAGGTGCAAGCTTTGTAATGTTGGCAGGTTCTTACTTTGCATTGTAATTCCCACTATGGAGAACTGAAAAACATGGACCTGTATATGTCTTAGATTGGAGTGGACTAAACACTATACTGGGTTATGGCCCTTTTATGTGACCCTTTCTCATTAATCCATTTCAGGCTTTCTTGCTGGCTGCTTCAAGCAACTGTTTGAAAGACGTCAGCGACTACTGACAGAAATAAATGGCAGAGAAGTTTAATGTTTTTTTTTTTTTGCCCCCTAAAAAGAACTGAACTGGCACAAGTCCAGAGATAACCGGACAACTTTTTTCTGCAAATTTGTTGCGTCTTAGTACAGTATTCAAAAGACAGTAGAAGTCCAGCCAGGGTAGGTAAATCTTCCAGTGTCTATTTTACCTGTACTGTAGTAAAACTGCCAGGTTTAAATGGTTGCTTGTTAATTATTGGCAGAATTAATAGTAGTTATGATGTTGGGTATTGGTAGTTTATTTTCCAAATTACTATAGCTAGAGAAAAAAAGAAATACAGTCATTTAAATCTCCCTACTACTAGATGACCATATTAAATATGTTTAAAAAAAACCCTCAGATTTAAGTTTGATATCAATTATGTTGATGATGTTTTAAGAAATGTAACGAAAGCAGGACTTCACTTCGCACTTTTCTAGAGTTGAGTGACTTCTGGAATGGCGAGCAGAGCACAAATATATAAAATGGGTATTTTAAATCATAATTGGTCAAAACAGGTCACATGGGGGTGTTGCTATTGCAGCATATCGCCATAGGTCGGCACTTTTCAAAAAGGGGCAAATTACTGATAGATATCCATACGCCACTAGAATTTATCACAATAAAAATAACTAACCAGATTTATGTCAGAGTTGTAATGAGTCACCAAAACTGGGACTCGAGTCGAGACATTGGGAAGTAAAGACTTAAGTAGACTCTTTGACATGCCAAGCTCGAGTCAAGTCACCAATCTGGCTCAAGTCACTTAGTCATTAGTTATAACCTGTGCTGAATTTGTAAAGAAAGACGTGCCGGGGCGCAAGCAATGACAATAATACCGACCTTAAGAAGCGCACATTCAAAATCATAACATGTTTATTTGAAAGAGTATTGTATGTACTAGTGTTAAATGTTTACATTCACATATTCTACATCATATACAAATTAGTAGTATGTGCAGAAACATTAATTAACCTTGTGTGCCAAGGACATACCTGGTACATCCAATTGAAATACATGGTTAAAAAAAAAAATTAAATCTGGGTAGCTGTTTTCACTCGGGGTCGCTCATCGAGGCGTTATTACATATTAGGTTGGTGGCTTTAATTTCATTATATTACACAGTTAAAATATCTTTGATGTGACAAAGTCGCTAAATGTAATAAACAGCCTATTTCAACGGAACCGGCGCCCTGTGTTTGGCTTGTACTGTGAAACAGAGTGAATTAAAAAAAATAAATAAATAAATCTATGCAGAACTTTTGTTTTCTTTTCAATGTGGATTGATAAAAAAAAAGTTTACCTTTGATTAGCAGCTGTTTTATCGACCTGTGTTTCATGAAATTAGCAGTAACATCTGCCTACTTGTATTTGACTACATCTTGTTTTGTTTATATGACGGTAGAGGAAGATACTTCCTGCTCCTGGCTGTCATCACATGACACCATTGTAACATATCAAGTGCGTGGGAGGTACTGCAGTTCGAACCTTTTTTTTTGTGCTATTTTTGTTGTTTTTGCTATATAGTTACTGTGCATGAAACCTTGTATCTCAGACTTCTTGTGTCTGGTTTAGATGGTGTTGGAGAGAAAATAGTCCAGTGAGTTTGATCATTCGCACAATCTACGTTACATTCTATTTGACATTTTTCTAAGAATATTATTTTTGTGATCCCTCCTTATCTATTACTTTATACTATTTTAGAGCTTCATTTTTCTACCTTTTTTTTTTAATTAATTTATTGGATTTATTTTCTAAGTTATACAGTATATTTTTTGACCTCTTCTCTTCGATTTGACAACGAACTTTACATTATAAAAAATATATTGTGCTGTCAATTGTGAGAAGGACTGGCTTTAAATATGTCTTTAAAAAAAAAAGAATTCTCCTCTCACAACATAATAGGATATTATCAATTTTCTACTGTGACAGCATTGTATATTTCAGATGAGATTCTTTAGTATTTATTGATTTATTTTAGGTTATATATTTTCTACAATTTTACAGTAATTAAGGATTTTTGGTGGTTGGTTTTTCAATAAATAATGTTCAGATCCAATTTTCTCTCTCCTTTCCCAATAACTTGAATTGATTTTAAGTTTTAATTTGTTTCATTTAAAAATATATAATATCATTATATTGAAATTGGTATAAATTGTGTTTTTATTATTTATTGTTAATTTTGAAGTTTTACTCAGCAAAATGACAAGAAAGCAGCTCAGTACAGAGGCTGTTGCTGACCTCCTAATGGAGTCAGACTCAGAGAAAGATTTTGTGCCTGATGACTCTGGTAGTGAAAATATACTGAGTGACTCTTCCTCTAGTGAGAAATCTAGCAGTAGTGAGGAAGAGGAGCAAATGGACATTGAGCCTGAGCCCCTACCAGGTACAGTAGGTCCTGGACCAAGGGGTGGTGGATTTCAGCCACTCTACAATTGGACCCCCCTAACAACATCCAGCCTCAAATTCCACCTTTTTCTGGCACACCAGGTACCAGGGTGAACACAACTGGATTGACCCCAATTGACTTCATCCAGTTGTTCATCACCGATTACTTTGAGTATTTACCTATTCAAACCAATTTGTATGCCCAGCAATAATTGGCACAATATGGGGGACAACCTGGGGCGATATCTAGGGTGTGCAAATGGGTCCCCACTAATCTAATTGAAAAAGTTCTGGGGTTTATCCCTTCTGATGGGACTGGTGAATAAACCTAGAATTTATTTATATTGGTCCACTGACCCTGTTCACGCTTGCCCAATTTTCCCTGCCACGATGAGCTGGGACAGGTTCCAATTCATTTTAACACTATAATGACAATTCTAATGCTCTCCTGAGGAACCATTCTGAATCTGACAGACTCTTCAAATTGCGTCCCCTTCTCGATCACCTACAGAATAAAAGTGGCAAATTCAAAGTGGCCTGGTATCTGTCTAGAGCAGTGCTGCCCAAACCCAGTCCTGGAGAGCCCCTATCCAGCAGGTTTTATAGGTAACCTTTAAATCAATTTCTTAACACCTGGAGCAATTTCATTGTGATCAATTATGCAGGTGATTTATTAAATGAAGTAATTTAGAGATCATTTGGTACAAAAAATGAACTACCCTTTTTCATCCCTCAATGGCCTGGATTACATGCTGGGAAAATGTCATGACTTATCTGTCTACTGTCATGACTTATTTAAGGTGGTACGGCTGAATTATAATTTAAGATAATTTTGTTTTGTTTAATTTAACAATTCCTGCTTTGAAACTTCATGTTGTATTAGATTTTTGTATTACATTTGTATTCAAACAAACTAAACAAACCAAAACTAACTAAAATTGTAATCCAGACCATACCACTTTAAGTCATGACAGTAAACAAGTCATGACATTTTCCCAGCATGTAAACTGGCCCAATGACCAGAGTTACAATAGCTGTATTTTTTGGTCACATGTCCAAATAAACCACAAACACTTGGCACCAATAGAATCTTCAGAGTCTTAGAAAAAATTGGTTAAAAGGCAACCGCAGGACAAATAAATATTTTTAAAAAAGTATGTATACATGTTTTGTTATGGTTTTGCATTTAAATTGTTTAGAAAAACAAACTAAGGCATTCAAAGGACTCCAGAAGGACAACATTGATTAAAAAAAAAAAATAAGTACCCCAATACGAACATTGGTTTGACCCACGGTCTGCACTATTATCAGCGATGTGTAAGCAAACAGAAGCCACTGGTAGATTACAAAAACGTTTAATTAAACTTTGGCTAGGTAGTTGTTATCTTAGTATGTTTTTATTCTATATTAATTAAATTATACTCATTGAAAAAGGCAAGAGAGAACCAGATTGTCATTTTTTTATTGTTTTGGTTTAATATACTATAGCAGGCTAATGTTCCTATTGAAGTAGGCTACAATTTTTTTTTTTTTCATTAAAAAGTTGTCGTTGTTCTTTGTTGAAATTAATGTTCAGCTTTCATATTTTGTTGTGTGCTACTCACTTAATCAAACCAAGTAGTACAAGAAGTTGCTTGTATCGTTCATGGCGTTTTTCAAATCAAGTAACCTTATTTGTGTATAAAAAAAACGACAATAGAGTTGCAGCCAGTGTCATCTTACTTAAATACACTCAAGCTGAAATTGTAAAGTAATTTAAAGTAGGCTACAAAAGTGGCAGCAGACTGTCTCTCTTTAGCGCGCACGCAAGAAGTTGCAGACTTGATACAACTGTGTTGAGAATTTAAAAAGAAAGCATTTTATGAGATTTTTAACTAGCGGTACCGGGAATATGACTCGCTGCACGTCCAAAGGTTCTGGGGCTGTGACCCGGCACAAATTAAGCACTGGTTCTGGCAGTTCAAGATAGCTTGATTTAATCAGATTAATTTTACAGGTGATTAGCAATCTATACATAAAAAATAAAAAAAAAATCTGTTAAATACAAAATTAGGATGCACAATAATGTGGTCATACTTGCCCCACTTATGGTCACCATTAAAAGTCCACAGTTTTTGCTTTGTTTTCGTCTTTCCATTTTAGTAAATTTGATTCCTTGATCTATTTATAAGCACATTTTGCCACTGTATAAAGACCCCTTTCTCTGTGCTCAATTGGGTTGCGTGTTTAGTAATGAATGATACCACAAAACAAAGAACATATCTAATATTTTCTCACTTCAACACCGACACTCCCCCTTATAGTTTTGTTTCAGATACATTAACCAAATGAAAGGAAATTTGGTGGCATTTAATTTCATGTTGAGATATTATTTAAAGGTTTTAACACATAGGCGACAAATAGAAAAATAAAGAAACTGCTGCAAAATTTTATATAGATTTCTGAGGCTCCCGAGTGGCGCATCCAGTAAAAGCACTCGCTAGAGTGCAGGATGCGCTCTACAGCCTGGACGTCGCGAGTTCGAGTCCAGGCTATTCCACAACCGACCGTGGACGGGAGCTCTCAGGGGGCGGCGCTCAATTGGCCGAGCGTCGCCCGGGGGGAGGGAGGGAGGGTTAGGTCGGCCAGGGTGTCCTCAGATCACCGTGCACCAGCGACCCCTGTAGTCTGGCCGGGCGCCTGCGGGCTTGTCTGTAAGCTGCCCAGAGCTGCGTTGTCCTCTGACGCTGTAGCTCTGAGGCGGCTGCACGGTGAGTTCGCAGTGTGTAAAGAAGCGGACGGCTGACGGCACACACTTCGGAGGACAGTATGTGTTCATCTTCGCCCCTCCCGAGTCAGCGCAGGGGTGGTAGCGGTGAGCTGAGCATAATAAAAATAATTGGGCATTTCAAATTGGGGAGAAAATAATAAAAAAAACTAATTGGCAACGACTAATTTAAAAAAAAAAAAAAAAAAAATGTATATATATATATTCACAGGTAACAGAATCTGTCCTCTTAGTGTAAGCTGAGCTATGGAGTGTCTTTTTCCATTAAATGTCAACTGGACATTTTTAAGTAGCAGATACTGTTTCACAAAAGCACAAAACATAATAAAAAGGTGTATGTTGGAGTCCTAATGGCATAACAAAGCATAATACGGTACTGAAAAAAGTACAAAAACATATCTTTTAAACTTTCTTTCCAGTCACGTCTTATACTTAATATACATATACATGAAACTTTAAGTTCAAGTTTTATGTATATGTATGTTCAAGCATAAGACGTGACCGGAAAGAAAGAAAATAAATGTTTTAAGCCTTAAAGTCTTTAAACATCAACCTCTAGTTTCAAAGACCCTGATTAGCACTGACCTTGGACTACCTAATATTAGTTTAGGTAAACTTCCAAATGTTTGTAGTTTTTATTACTTTGCATTAGCTTAACAAATGTGTACTGTAAACAAAGTTTTATTCAGAATTGGATTTAAAAGGGAAATTAAAAAATAGCTACAAACCACCAACTACCTTAAAAGATATGGTGTCCATATCTTCCGCCTATGGGAAGATTGGGGAATCGGGTCCACGAGTCTGTGGTAATTGCAACTTTCTCCCTTTTAAAGTTTTGTATGAACAGATGCAGCACGATTTTCTTTAGGTTTTTCCAGCCTCGCTGTTATTGTTTTATGGGTCCGCACAGTATTGGGATAATCTTACATCGATTTCAAAAC
The DNA here is from genome assembly GCF_902713425.1 of Acipenser ruthenus. NCBI lineage: Eukaryota > Metazoa > Chordata > Actinopteri > Acipenseriformes > Acipenseridae > Acipenser > Acipenser ruthenus. The sequence goes on from NC_081196.1 coordinate 38,287,393, forward strand.
TGCTGCATTCATGATTCACACCCAATCACGTCCAATGTTCAGCCAAATCTATGGCTTTTTATTGCCATCAGTGGTTCCAGCCACAATAATTCTGAATGTTTTCATTTCAAACTGTGAAGAATTGAACTTGTGTTTTTGTGGTACGGCAATATTTGTTTAGCATAATTTACATTCCACGGTTTTCTCATCCGGTTCCTCAAAATACTTCCAAACGTGGCTTCCTTTGTTTAGAGATGCCATTTTAAACACAGAACACCGCCGTGGAATTAATACCATACCACACCTACTACAGGCATAAACACACACCAGTGCACCAATGAATTGTCCGATCGACCAAGAATAAAACCCGCTCCAGCGTCAATATTTCTGTTGCACCAATTAGAAAAGCTACTTGGAGGCAATAGCCAAACCCCTTCCTTTTTATAATATCTGCCCATGCATAACATTTGTCACGTGACTGGTTATATGTCTAGCATATTAAACATTTGACCACTTCTTTAGAGTTTAAACGTTTAAACATTTAAAATTCCCATCCCTGGTCAGTAGTTTAGAAATGTTTAAGACAACCACTTGTACGTTTTTCAAGTTTAAAAAACTATTACTGTAACACTTGAATATGGTTAATTTGCCTTTACCCCCTTATTTTAATTCTCTTTTTTTTTTTTACCACAACAAAACCAAGACTGTAAGAAATACTTTAAACTGTGTAGAATATATGCTATTAAAATTGAACAAAATGGTCCCATGGCATACCGGTAAAAGCCAGTGCCTTCAGCACAGGGAGCGACGTCCTCACATGCTCAAATCGAATCTAAGCTGCTAGTTACTGGGCTGGTGGGTTGCCCAGCAGCAATGCAAATGGCTGGATTACTGGTGGGGAAGTTTAATTTCTCGGTCAAGGATCTCGCCGCCTCTCTGTGCACAGATTCTTAAGTTTGTAAATACAGGTTTCACAGAAACGCATATACCCGTTTAAAAGGGATGTGGGAGGCCACGTCGAGTGAATGAGAAAGGGATTGTGGCTGACACACCGGCACAGGCGTCCAGGTTTTATTTACAGTTTGCAATGAAAATTAATTGCAGTGTCAGGTAGCCTCCACTAGGAATCCAGCAAAGTTAATCCTAGTGTTGGGTTACATAAGCACAAAAAAAAACACTTTAAAAACTACAAAATAATAAAAGTTGACCGAACAGTGGTCGAGTGCTACACCACTAGAAAGGAGTTCCCGCTCCAGGAACAGTCTCCCTGACACTTCCTCTCTAAACTGATTGTGGGATCAAAACCCCCAAGCTATTTCCCTATTCTTTCCGGTACTAGAGATCCTGGGATACACACAGTGATCTTAGTTCTCATGATGCCGTTTGCACATGGTGATCACGACAACAATACATATTTTCTTGTATGCTTTGCTCACCCTGGTTAACATACACAATTGCGGATTCGCAGCTGTTCTGTCTCACACACATTTACCTCCAGGCTTGTTTGAACAAAGGACAGCTTTTTAGCGTCTTTTTATAGCGTGTGGCCAGGGCTGATCGATAATCAATAAATCAATTAAAACCTGGCCACACTCCACACCTTTTCGCAGGGAGGGGCAGGGTTTTCCCCAGGAATTCTGTACAGCCGGGCGGCAGAACATTATAGCTGGGAGCACTTTTAACGGAAAAAATAAGCTTGCCTTACCTTAAATATATAATACGACAAAGGATTTGCATAATGTGTTGTCTTTCAGTGACTATATCTGGTTGCACTTTATGTTTTGTACATTTTCTTTTTCATTTCTGTTTTTTGTTATGGTAAATTACCATGCTTATTTAGGCACTCTAGGATTTGACAGGGGAATGATAACATAGGGTTAATGGAGTTCAGAAAAGAAAAACGGTAACCTTTTCACATCCTTTTTATCTTAATTATTGATCTTATTGCTTAATTTAAATAGTTTTCTTTGTTACGTTTTCAGGGCATTTTGTTAATCCACATCTTTTTTAACACAACAGTACTCACACACGTTTGGTCACCATCATAACTGTTGCATGAAACGGCAGTGTAATAATCCAGCACCTCTGCACTTAAGCACTTGCATGTCAGCTGACAACAGCTGATATCCCATCATGCCTTTCTTCTTAAAGGCGAACAGCCTCTATAGATGAACCCCCAATATCTCTCACAAAATCACCTTACAGTACAATAATACGACAAACAGACTGAATACCCAAAAATAATCTTAATATTTTTTTAATAAAGTAGCCAGCGCAAATATAGTACTAGACGGTGGATTGTGTAGATCGCTGGCTTATTTTGACCCCCTGCATTCATTATCACTATTTTTGCTTTGAAAATAATTAGTTATTTTTTTAGCACTCATTTTTATGTTTTAGCCTCTCGAAGTGCTTAACACAGAAAACCCGCCCCTTCAACTCTTTAATTGGTTAAATTATGTGTCAAGACATAACACAGCTGTCATGTGGTTCCAAGATTTTTTTTTTTCACCCAACAACGCACAACTGATCTAGTCTGCTTGAAGCGCAAATCAATCCTTATTGTTAAAGGCACAGTAGCATCTCCAAGACGGGCAGATCAAGTTTTTTCAGCCGGGTGGCCTGCCTAGCTGAAAAGGCCTGGGGAGAACCCTGAGGGAATTCTAACCCCAGCACTGCAGTGGTTAACACAAACTTTATTTACAACACTAAAAAGCCCTGTCACACCACATATGCCCTGTGCCTATTATACAGAACATGGTTTCCTCTTTCTCATTTACTTCCTATGTTCTGTGTATAACCTGACCCCATATAGTTTTCTATGGGCAGCATGGAATGTGACTGCAAGGCTTAAATGGTACCTGGTAGACAGGACTAGAAAACGGTTTTCCAGGATAAAAGTGAAAATGTTTTATGAAAACATGAGGATACAAAAATGTTATAAAGTTTTGGTATTACCCCCAGGTGTAATTCACACTCTAAATATTGTATTTAATAAAATTTTGAACCCTCTCTGCATTATAGCTAGGCTTGCTACTATTCGATTTTTATATTCTTGCCAAATCGACTTTTTTTCAACCTTTATTTTTCAATTCAAGCAGCGCATGGATTAAATCGACCTTTATGCTTAAAAAAACAAAACATACTTTTTATGCCATTGAGAAACGTCTCATTTAGAGAAACCCCTTTATCATATTCGACATCCAAAAAAACCAGGGTTACCAACATTCTATTTGAAATAACGTTTGGTCACAGCAAAGCTATAACTTGTAAAAAATGGTTTCAAATAAACCGTAGAAAATACAGCACAAAGTGTATTACACAGACTTTTACAGCATACATCTACACGTACAAATAATATGCACAGAACAAAACATTAGATAGCTGAACAGAACGAACGTGCACTTATTATTCTGAGCTCCGCCCCTCTCCTGCTTAAGCACAGCTGGACTCACTGGAGGCAAGGCAGACGGGCCCACTTTGTCCTATTATTTCACAACAGCCGCATGTTGCTTACAAATTAAGCACGCTGGCATTCTATTCACATCACAAAGAAATATAAAATTCTCCATTTCTCTTGAAACACTGTACTCTTGTTCCTCCTTTCTCTTCACGGAAAGACATGATGACACGTGTCACTACAGAACTTACAAATCAGAACTAAAAACCTTTTTTCTGGTATCACATGTGACTGAGTGAAATAATCAAAATATGTGCTATCTAGGGGAATGTAAATATGCTATGTATGATCGTTTTTGTGAAATACAATAATTGAGGTTCTGGTTTGTCTTCATATCTTTTATAACTGTCACTCGGCCCGTGCCAAGTGCCAGGGTATCAGATCAGGCCCGCCAAACGAAACAAGTTTGACACCCATGCCTTAGAATGTGAATCAAATGCACAGGAATGCAGGGGTTCCTATAGAGACACATCTACTGACAGAGGGCACAAAAATCATCCAAGTAAAAGGATGCCATTTCCCATTAACTGCCTGTAGTTCTTGTATGTGTTGCCTTCTGCTGTGGGTGATTGTAGAAACAAAAGGAAATCCATTTATTGAGCTTAAAACAGACAAGCTGTAATAGCACAACAAGGCCAACCATATCATTCTCTCTCATGGTACATTCAAATAAATAAAAAATAATAATAATCTTAGGGCCACATTTTGAAACAAATGCAAAAATCTAAGGTTGACAAAGTTAGCCCTTATCAGTATTTTAACTACAGAACAGGAACCACCGTTGGAAATTGAATGGATACATAGTGTTTGGAAATGGGTACCAAGCCATGTTATTGCTGCTGATTCATTGGGATCCTTTAAGAACCAACAGTTCTAGGATCAATCAGGTACTATGAACTGGACGAGCACAGGTGGGCCAAACGGCCTCCTCTTGTCCAGCATTTCTCATGTTTTTGTGATCTAAATGTTTAGTGCTTCATGCAAGATCACAGTGAGAATCAAATCAGGACCTTTGCATTTTTGGGGGGGAACACATTGCTTATAAAACACACATTTAACATACAATAGAATCAATAGGAAAAGAAGTTACTGAAGCACCTGCCAAACATGCACCTACCATTAGTCATATCTGCTGTTTTGTCCATCATGATGGAAATTGACTTGCAACAGAAAGGTTATATTGCATAAAAACACATCAGTGATAAAATCAAGTATTCAGAAAGTGCTTACTATATAGTATTTTTTTGGAATACAGCAGATTACCTGGACACACTTGGGATGATATCAAATGTTAAAAGGTGCTAATCTTTAATTATTTCTATTTATAAATAACTGAACATCCGTGGGGTACGTTATATAGAGATACTAAAAAGGGATTACCATTTCTTATTATTGAAATTATATTTAAGTATTCTTTTTTTCTTGAACCTGGATCTGGACTGTAAGGTTTTATTGTACTATGTAATTATGTTTTCATTCACAACAGAGCAATTTCTACCTAGAGTTTAAACTTAACAAATCATAAGTATGGATTGAAGATTGAGGTTGAGGGGGTTTAAAACTCCTCTCTGTAGTAAGGGTAATTTAACAATAATTCTAGTGAAACAGAAATTCAGTACAAGTAAAAAGTCTACACTGTCAATCTCTTACATATAGATAAACATATTTGATTCAGCTGGCCTTATCATTGTTATACTTGTGTGGTGCTTTGAAATTGCATGACATTAAGCTGCATCTTCCCAAGATCATTTAAGAAAATGTATTTAACTGTAACATCATGGTACCACCGATCATGTTTTATTTGTAATATTATTTCAATGCTCTTATGTGTTGAACATAAAGTCACTTTAACTGTCCCCATAGACAATCATTTTTGAAAGCAAATGACTGTTCTAAAAGCACTGTAATGCACAGCCCTGGCCCCTGTGGGCTATTATGCCCCTTTTACACACAGACATACGAGCCGAGCCCAGCCAGCCTGGTATGGCTCGGGTACCTTGAGTTGCTTTTACTCTGAAGCTGACCAAATGACGTCACGTGTAATGAACGTGCCAAGTCGCAGAGAACAGAGAGGAGGTGTATGGCAAAAAAGGTAATGTTTTGTTTTTTTCTCATGCAAATGTTTGAACAACAAAGCATACAGTATGAACTTTCTAGCCTAAAATTAGTAACAGTGATAATAAAAAATAACCATGAAAACATGCTTGAATATGCTGATTATTATAGCTCTATACAAAGATGGTCCTTAGTTTTTGTTGTTATTTTATTTATGATTAACTTATTTATAAAAGCAACATTAAAGCCATATGTCTTACCTAACAAGTTAAAGGAGTTTAATTATTTCTGAATACTTAACAGAATGGCCAAAGTTAAATCAAAACATTGACTCGCTCATCAAATTACAAACTGTTAATGCATGGAGATTCACACACAGTAAAAATCCGTAATACATTAGCTTTACCGTTGTTAATCTGTGAAAAAGACAACTTCAACGACATTAGACACTGAAAATAAGAAACTTAAACATATAAAATAAAGGCAAAAGCAATAAGGTTACAGATGTAACAGTCAAGAATCACCCGCGTCATAACGAAAGACAATAACCCCACCCACGGCCTGCTTCAGCCCAGAGCCAGATTCAATTATCGGGCCGGAGTTTCACGGTACGGGTCGGTTCGGGTTGGGTATATTGCCAGTGTAAAAGCACCTGACCTGTGAGGGTCCCAGGCCCTCACGGGTTGGGTGTGCCATTGTAAAATGGGTATTACAGTCCAGGTTTTTGTTGAAACCAGGCCAAAAAAAAACTACACAAACAAAAACAACTTACACTAATTCACATTTCACACAGCATTCCGTTTATAGTACTGTAATTATGCGTATAGCCTGAAGAAGAAAACAACATTTTATTAAATGTTGATCTTGAATAAAAAAAGTGATCTGGTAATAAAGCTTGCAGTTCTTCAAGAATAGACCACACTCACAATTAGTATTTAAAAAAGAAAGAAAGAAAGAAAGAAAGAAAATGGAAAGTACCCAATACATTGTCACCCACCAAAAAGAAGCGTGGCCTTGTCACTTGGCCATTTTCCATTCAAATGTTTTCAATGGTAGTAATGGCTGAAATAAATAATAAAAAAAAAAACTGAAAATTCACACATTAGCAGTATTTTAAGTTCCTGTAACAATCAAGCAGGTCTGTAATCACTAAAACCACAATTTAATGAAGGCAACAAAAAACTGTAACTTGTCCCAACTCTGTCACTTACACAAATGGCATAATGTCTCATTTCTCTCCCCCCACCCAAAAAAAAAAAATATCTCATTTAAATGTGTTGTAAGATAATTGAAATATTGTGATGGGTATCATGTTTACCTTTTTACTGACGTTTTGTATACAAAACCTTGAGGTCAGAAAATACTAGAGTTCAGAGGAAATGCCTAATTTCCATAGTACCAACTAAAGAGGCAACATAATGAGATATTAAGAAAGAATAACTTTTTTCAGCACAATGAGGCTTACTATATTTGTAGCTACATTCAAAAGTTAGGAAAAGGGTGTGATTAAAAAATACAGACTGTTCGAGTCTATTGAAATTACATAACAGCAGATTGATTCGCTGTGTTTATTTACTTGGTGTAAATTAATCTAGTCGTTTCCCTTATTTGCAATTGCATATTATTCTAAAGTCACAAAATACAAATATATAAAACGATTCTGTACGCAACTTTTTTCTTGCACATTCAAATCTAAGAAAGTTTCAAGTTCAACTATGACATTGGCCAGTTCTACTGAAGTGATCATTTGACAGGCTATAGAAAATAACAGCTGTGCTAAATACAAAACTGATTTATTAATGTACTTTTTTTTTTAAACAAAGCGAAAGGCTCGTCTTGTGATACAGGACTTGAATATCATTCACCGACATTCTTTCATGCAGATCGACATTATCTAAAGGTTTTATCCCATGAAGAATCAGAATAATATTACGTATTAATTCAATGTGATTAAAAAATAATAATGTAGTTTCAGTTTATTTTATTTATTTACATATTTTGAATCCATACTGGAAGAGAGAATCAAAACATATTTTCAAAAAAGCATTCAGAGACATATGCAGGTTTATATATATATATAAACTCAGCAATGAAAAATGCACGTATCCACCCATCTTGATATGATATTTGTATGATATGCAAACAGTGTTAACTTGCACACAGTAAAAATGACACAAAAATACGCCTATGTTATCTATTATAGAACCATTTCAACAATTTAGCAAGAAAAACCAAATATAAGTGGTAAACAAACACCAACATACCATTACGAATTGCGGTATTTAACTTGCATTAACTACATTAACTTTTAAAATTGAAACTTTCAATTGTATTTACAAGACAAATAACATAAAATAACGCAAGGCCTAATTTCCAGGCGTAGTCCTAGTCCAGGCCTACTAGTTTTCCACCGTCAAACCGCCTCAGTAATGGCGTTCCGCTCCAAAAGGAACACATTAATTTGCCGGCTGCAGCGAACAGCAAACCAGTTTGGGGCTAAACTCCTCCACGCAAGCCTGTCTAGTCATACCCGGAGATGACACTTTAATATCAAGCTCCATTTCGGTCGAAAACGGGTTGGAAACCGGGCGCTCCATCATCATCACCCATTCAGTCCCAGGCAGGACAGACGGTCAGCCATTTTCCTTCTCTTTACAGTAAAAATACAGCAACAACCGGCTTCTACACACATACAGTGTGGGTATTCACACAACCGTCAGTCCATAACAAATGCCCTGTTGACACCCTTAATCATTTTTTCTGAACATGCAGAGAGTCTAAATTATACACGCATAAATATTTTTTGATGAAAATGACAAAAATGAAATGCAACTTACCATGAATTAGATTAGACTCTTCGCTTTCTTCCCCACTACTCCAGATTTTTTAATTTAGTTAAGTCAGGGTTAATTTTCACCAGCCTTGTGCACAGGTTTTTCGCCTGAATAGTTTTTGTAAAAAAGTATCTCAATATCTCAATATTTGTCTGCTCTTGGGTGTTTTTCCTGCGTCACCAGCAGCAGCAGCAGCAGCCCCCCCAGCTCTCTCTAGCTCTGATCTCTTGTCAGTTTCAGTCCCAGACAGTCAGTCAGTACTGCTTCGGTTCAATATGGCGCTAGCGCAGACTCCGAGAAAACGCTGCCGCTGCTGCAACAACAGACAGTGCGTCCCGAAACTCAACGGCTAAAAAGACTTTCGACCAAGGAAAATTAATAATAATATAGTGAGTTAGTGTTGGGTTGTACAGAATGCTCACGACATCTCTAGTTCCAGTCCCCTAATACGCGACGCGTTTATTCTTTTAATTTGTTATTCACGGTTTCTACAGTCCAGAGCGGCGCTGTTGTGTGTCTCTCAGCTCCGCCTCTTTCAAGTCGTGCCGCGACTCCTCCTTCACAATGTTTATGAGACTGACACCATTCCGGCTCAAACACAGAGTTAACATTGTGTGATGAACCATAGACCCATTGGAACCAACATGGCGAATAATGGTAAGCAGTTTCATAACATTCAGTATAAATACGCTCTTCTTCCCCTGGCTTTAGACGATTGAGCTAGCTAGTGAGGTCGGCAAGCTTGTTGATGTGCTGTCATTGTGGGCGAAAACGACATTAGAAGCGGCAACAGTCTCATAAGACCCGGATGATGAGCTCATCCACAGTACCCGATCATATATATATATATTTTTTAATAGACTGATGTGTCCGAGTGGCTGTTATAATTGTGTAATACCAACTGATCCGGTCCAGTGTAGAATTTTAATATGATTTTTTTTTTCATCTCAAAATTGAAACATGATGTGTGATGTCTTGTTTTTTAGGTTCTCCGGGCTAATTTGTCATCACTGGCTTGGATGGAGTAGGGTCATTCCTTGTAAAAGAAACTCAATTTTAGGTATTTGTTTGTCACCATCTGAGATTTTGATTAAGCTGGGGTTGTTGAGTGTGTACCTAGAAGAAATAAAGCTCACATTGCCCCCCTTATGTCTTAATACAGTATCAACATAAGAAAGTATGGAATATGCAAGGCGAAGAGGCTCACCTCTGCTTTAATGTTTACAAAGCTTTTTGCTTGTCTCAAATGTACATGGACAGTTCCCTGAAAATGTATCAATATTACACTAAGTGCAATACTTCAGTACTATTGCTGTTCATGTCTTCCAAAGGCACCTTATTAACTTCCTTATCAAGCTCATTGACTATCTCACCAAAATAAGTTGCTTTTCTGATGGAGCAGCTTCTCAGTACAAGAACAGGTAACACTTGTGTCAGCATGAACCCAACTAGGGAATCTTTGCTGAGTGGCTTTCCTCACCATGTGACATGGAAAATGGTGATGGTGTTGGAGGAACTACAGTAAAGTGACTCACAGCAAGAGCAAGTCTTCAGAGGCCCTGTGATTGCCAAATAATGACACTGTGGAACTTTATTGAATGGGCCAAGGACAATCTGACAAGCAGTTCCTTTGTGTGGGTTGCTCTTGAAGAGGTGGAAAAAGAATACCATATCCTGGATTTAAAATGGCCCACTCCATCGCTGGCACGCAGAAGCTTCATACATATCCCTGCATCACTAAACTCAGTCACACTGAAGTCATACTGATTGAGAGAGTCAGAAAGAAGACTACTCAGAAGTATTTATAATGACTGAGTATGACAGGCAATGGTGGGTTGGTTATGTTCTTAATCCAATTCCTGAAACACAGGGAACTGAAGGTTAGCCTCCTGCACCTGCATGGTCCAGTCCCATTTTCTTCCTACCCTTGAGCTCCTGATGAGTTGGTATTTCCCCACACCCGTGTCATGTCATTTCATTGGTTAACACTCCAACTAGGCAAATCTACTAGCTGACAAAGGTGGAGCTAGTAGATTTGTGGAGCATGCATTCTTTTGTCATGGGAAGATGACCTAGAACTGAACTAAATAGCAAATAGATAGCATGTTCTCTCTGTTAAAATATGTTCAAATTGAAGCTGGCCTTATTTTCCCTGGCCCTTTTTCCCCACACGTTGTCCCTTATTAGAGTGGCACAATTAGAATATGTGATTATAACCAAACATTTCAACTTAATTAGATGTTTAAATAATAAGAATAATTCCACTTGCCATTTGTGATGACTTAGCCAACGTGGCAGATGTTGCATGTACATGGAATTATTCATAAACATTTGAGACAAATAAAGCAGTTTGCACTGATTAAGGGATACCCTCATGATTATAGAGCAGTGTGGATGAATCAAAATATACACCAACTTTTGTGTAATTCTGTAAAGGGATGCCCCAGCAGAGTAGTTGAATTGCCATATACAACCAGCATAAACCGGGGTGAAAATGGCATTTGAACTGAGGAGACAAGACTGGCAGCATTCTGTTCATAGTCCTTGATCAAAATTATTTCTAATGAAGAAGTGCCACCTAATCCTATAAATCATATGTCATGTGTAGTGTGACCATCCACGCTAAAAAGGTCATTCATAGTTTCCATGCAGGTTAAGCAGAGGTGATGCCTGTCTGAGGCAGGGTTTGTGTGAAGAAGCTGTGCTCATAGTTATTGTGTTTCAGAGCCTCTCCCTTCCAGTCCCACATGCACCTTTCAAAATAAAACCGTATGTCAGGGCTGACCAATGGACGGCGCTTGAGCCACATATGAGCTCCACAATATAGCTCTCTTGATTCAGAAGTGAAGGTTGCACAATTATAGTTTTTTGTAGAAGTCAAAATGCAAACAACAAATGGCAGTGTTTAAACATGTAACCTGTTGTTCTGAAAGGTTGTGTTGTTTGGTTATGATGATGATGATGATGATGATGATGATTATTATTATTATTATTATTATTATTATTATTATTATTATTATTATAGCTGTTGTTATTTATGGCTCTTTAATAACTTAATGTTCGTCAGTATGGTTCTTTCAGCCAAAAAGGTAGGATAGCTCTGTCCTATGTTATTAGGCCTTATTTCCATTAAAGCAATATTTAGGTTTATTACTGTTGTACCATTTTCCATGGCACAGAACAGAAGTCAATGAATTCAGAGAATCCCAGAGGGCAATTACCTTGGTACAATCCTTCAAAAAATCACAAGCATATCAGGACTTTAATTGACCTAAAGCCAGTTTTTACACAAAAAAAGTAGAGTTGTTGGTTATCATTAGGCTATGTGCTGACTGGCCACAGGCAACATGTTTCTGTAATTACTTGTACCAAGGTAGAAGCCAGGACTATTCAACATATGTTTCTTTAAACATGTTTCCTTGTGTATGCTGGGCTTAAATGTTACAAAACATCTAGCAACAAGTGCATGTAGTTCTGGCAGTTCTGACATCTGTACATTCATTGATACTTGTTGAAGGGTCCCAGTTTCAGAGGGCACAGTAATCCCAGCGCTACAACTTTGTACTTGAAAACTCAATATCTCCCAAACTAAACTATAAAACAAACTCACTTGAACATTCACTTTCTACTGGATCAGCAATCTTGAATTCCTACATTACAAACTGAAAACTGCAGTGGTACCTGCTTGTGTGCAAATTTTTCAAGGTCTGTTGTGGTCAGTGCATCAAGGAAATCATTGCAGTTGATAGAGTACATCGTTTCTCTCTTACAGAGAGACTGTATTTCTTAACTGTTATAAAAAAATACAGTATAGCTGGCACGTGTGTTTTATTGAAGGCATGGCTTCAACACAAATCTTGACTGATTTGAGTTTCATTTTGTTAACACTTTGACCTTGTGACTGGTTCTTGGGGGAGGAATAGCTGGTATTTTAGGGGTTAACTGAGTCATGGCTGGTTTATCTTTCCTGTGCTGTATTTTTAAATGAACGTCAGTGGAATAAAATGTTCCAGCATATATGGATTCAATATATGAATATAAGATTCAATATATTTGCATTATTATACAACAGTGTGGTAAGCTGGGACAGAGAAATTCACAGGATGCTGTACTAGTCCAAAAAGTGTTTTGTTTTTTGTTTTTGTTATCAGCAGTGATAATCATAACCTGTGTTTGAATCCATTGAAATATGTAAGGTTTTTTAATTTAAATCATACACATTATTTATTTATGTGTGAATACCACGTCTTCAAGTGTGTTATTGCACACATAAAATGGCTCATTATGGACATTAACATTTCCTTTAAAACCATTGGTTGTACTGTAACCATATGGGATTTGAACATCTGCAGCCAATCAGGATGTGCCTTTTTTTGTAAATAAATGATAATGAAAACAACAATACTGTCAGCTAGGAGGGTGGGATCAAGCTTGATCATTAGGCTTACAAGAACGATTTCATAAAAATAAATAGCTCTTGGTATACAGGCGTCTCACTTACACACAGACACTGCAACATGCAGGTCTAGCAGGATATTAGCATTCTCATGGAGGGACTGCTCTGTCTATGTGATTCAGGGGAACAGATAAAGCAGCCGTAGACTCACATCTTCACCTGCTGACTCATGGTACTATCTTAAAGGTGTAGCAGCGATTGCTTTAATACTGAGTACATCCCCCGCCACCACTTTAAATGTAAAATTAGAGCTACCAGTATGGCAAAAAAGCAGAATAGAATAGAATAAGACATAACAATGATTCGTTTAATGAAAATTGGATAAGAGGATTTTTAAAACTTACATGCCATGTGTTCTCAAGTTACATGTAACATTTGAAGTGACAACCTCATATGTCCCCACAAGCTAATACTTAATAAATAATGTTGTGTGACATTTGTACAGTTAAAGTTTGCATATTAGTTCATAACATTTATTGTGACATTCCTTACTGCTGCTCAATTGACAAATTCCTCCTATATTTGTCAATATCTATTCAAATACTGTATAAGTAAATAAAAGTCAAAAATGATCTTCCTCCTACCAAATTATAGTCTTTTTTTATAGCACAGGAAGTTCAAATGTCCACTCCTATCAAGCTGCAGCTGATACTCTAAAAGTACTACACAGTATATCAGTATATACCGGTTACCTTTTTTAATGCATTTCCTCAGTACAGTCCTCCCTCTTTTTAAGGTGGCCCTTTATACTGCGAAACAGTTTATAAGGCCATTACACTAACAAAAATAACACAGGCTCTTAACTATGGCTCCCGACTACAGTGTTATAAAGGGGGAGGACTGTATTTGCCACTGACTTCCACATCATCTTTAAAAATAAAAATAAATCTTTCAGTTTCATTATTGCAATATTGCTTTCTTGTCAGAATCTTCTTTTATATTATTTAAAGTTGTCCCACCCAATTACAAAAGCATGAGAGTATGATCCGATTTTATTTGCAACATAATAGTTCAGTGCACATGCCATACAGGAAGTCTGTGGGCATCCTTTACTAGCCTCTTTGTATCTATATTTGTTCACATTGCACCAATTGCACTTGCTGTTTACAATCAATGCTCCTTGACGTGGGTTAATGAGTACACATAATGTATTCTGAAGTACCTTAACTCAATCACAAACAGAGTTAGGATTGAACACAGAATAGTATATGTTACAAGGTACTTATACTGGAATTCATCCAGTCTGATATTATTTCTGTAATGTTTCTAACACATTTCATGTGTACAAAATCTGTTTGATAAGGGATCAACCTAATAAAATTATGATATGAATATTTTTGCATAATGTTAGTGAGTCTAGAGCTGTACAGAAAACAAACTATCTTGTACATATGTCCAAATTTCACAACCTTCGATTTTACATACTGTATATCTAGAGAAACCAGTATACAACTGTGATGATGATAATAGGTTTGCACATTCTTGAACGCACGTTATGAAGAGTCTGACAGTCTATAAGACTTTACCCTAGTAAAAGCATGGCAAAGTGTAATAAAGCATAGTGAAAGGATGGTAAAGCATATTAAAAAACATGGCAAACCATAGCAAACTATGCATAGTATAGCCATGAGAAAAGCATGGGACAACTGCAAAATAACTGTGCAAATGTACCATGGTAAACTTGTATAAGGGTGTCTTTGACACGTTTTTCATGATACTGATAACTTTCATTTTGGATTTGCAGCTGATTGAGTTGCAGGGATGTCATACATAGAGGATAACTGTGCAGAGATCACACATTTATTCAACCGAGGGGCTATGCATGAGGCCATACAAGTTCTCCATGAAGAAATCAATAAATCATTATACAATTCAGAGGCCTAAATCATGACTTCCTGTTCATGCTGTTTGCATCCCGGAGCTGAGGGGGTAGCAGACACATCACATTCTTTCAGACCTGCTATTACAGCATTCCATCTTGAGTGCAAACAACATATCCGGGAGTCAACTCCAAAAAAAGAACAAAAGAACATTTGTGAAATGCATGAAAAAAATATATTTTCTACAAAGTCATATCACAACTGCATAAATAAACTGGCCCTTTCCATATTAAATATTATTTTAAAAAGAAATACATGTGAAGGGGCAATAATAATAATAATAATAATAATAATAATAATAATAATAATAATAATAATAATGATAATAATAATTAGAACAAGATGAAGCATAAAGTGTTATTTTCATTTAACAATATTACAACATTCCAGAAATGCATTGTATTACCTAATTGTATTGTTATTATTCATTATTAAAAAGTTCCAGAATTCATTAGTCATAGACACAGTATTTTGTCTTTTTAACAGTCAATATAAATGTATTGTAAAAATGAATTGTATGTATTACAAACTAGTAGAGCACTGTATTCTATTACTTTACTTGGTTATGTTGTGAATTCATCTTAGCACTTGTCAATACATATGAAAGTTGTCTATCTTCTGGCATGGAGTCAGTCCAAGGAGAGTGAAAGCTGCAGATTCAGTCTATGTAATACAGAGTAAGAGTGGAAGTGTGTTTAGGACAGCAGGATCCAGGCAAGGGAACAAGGCCGTTGAAGAAGGGCACGACACCTCTGTGAAGACTAGGAATTGCTAGATCAATACGATTTGAAGGTGCAGACTGAGGCCTACTTTTTATTTTTGTATTTCTGTCTGTCTCGTCTGGCTGCTCATTGGAAATCATTGATTAGGAAGGCATTATATGTAATCCTTTGTGTGTGTCCCTACACACATACTATATGAAACAAAACAGAAAGCAAGCCATCTCGACTGTAACTAGAAAACTGAAATCATGAATGCAAAACATCAACAATTGTTACCATGACGGTTCTTTATTTTTTTTGTGTGGTTACCTGTGGAAAACCCCAGTCATTATCCTGACATGATTGTTGATTTTACGAGTCAAAGTAAAACAAATTATTCCTCTGGCATTGTGTACATGTCAGGGTCCATGTTCAGAAAATGGACATGTTTTCCCTTTAAAGTACAGTACTGTGTATGTGTTATTTAAATAATGTTTTTCCAAAGTCTGTTTTTTATGAATAAAATAGTTTGATATTCATGAACCTGTTTCTAGACTGCTGTTAAAAAAGCCACCAACAGTCCAGGACAGTTTCTTTAATTTATATATTTTATTACAAAGCAAAATGATTGGTTACGGATGTGACCCCAGTTCCCTGAAAGAGAAGATGACCGCCAATGATACTTTTGGTATATGCCTGCTTGTCAGGTATTCGCTGAGTATTTTATATCAAAGCTGCCGATAGGCCGCTCCGCGGAGTGACCTCCTCAGTCCCGCCTCACAGAGGTAATAAATAGTCACTGCACGGAGACTTCAGTATCTTTTGCATTGAACACGTGAATGCGAGTGATGCGGCCTCACAAGGTTGGCGGTCATCTTCTCCAGGGTTACATCCATAACCTTTCAATTCGAAGATGACCGCCAATGATACTTTTGGGAAAGTATACCAGAGCCGTCGTGAGGGAGAATGAGCGGACAGCATCTGAGGGACATCTTGCTACCACCATCTAGTATTGCTGGTGTGAGCGTGCAACCTCAAGGACCCTGGTGCCTATTAAAGGCATAGAGGGATCTATGACATTAAGTCGGTAGAACATGGTAAATGTATGCTGGGTAGTCCAGCTAGCCGCAGTACATATATCAGTCAATGAGGCACCTTTGAAGAGGGCCCATGAGTAGCCACACCTCTGGTTGAGTGCGTGGCCACCTTCCCAGGTTGGTGTAGGCCGGCATTAGTGTAACGCAGTCGAAACCGTGTCCACAATCCAATGGGACAGTCGCTGCTTAGAGAGTGCTTGACCTCGGGTCCGTTCACCATGGCAAACAAAGAGCTGTTCAGACTGGTGCAGCGCTCTCATTCTATTCACATAGCATCTCAATGCCCGAACCGGGCAGAAGGAATTTAATCTCCTATCCGACTCCTCCACTAAGGGAGGGGGATGGAAACCTTCTAGTTCCACTGATTGATTCAAGTGAAAAGCTGTAATCACCTTGAGGAGGTAAGCAGGGTTCGTGCGCAACGATACCCTGTTTCCATCATCCCAAACGCGTATACAGGCTCTGTGCATGGACAGTGCCTGTAGCTCACTGACCCGCTTAGCGGAGGTGATAGCTAACAGAAAGGCTGTCTTCATAGAGAGATATTTCAGCTCTATGGTATCTATTGGCTCAAACGGGTCTTAGTGAGAGCCTCCAGTACCACGTCTAGACTCCATTCGGGGAGGACGTCCTTTATAGGAGTAACCACCGAAAACCCTTTAGAAAATGGGTCACCAGTATATGAGCGCCCGGGGACACTGAGTCGATGTGAACATGGCAAGCAGATATAGCTGCTAGGTACACTTTCAACGTAGAGGGGGATTTACCCGCCTCTAGTATATCTTGCAGAAACTGTAATATAACTGCTATAGGACAATACATGGCCCACCAGTCTTCTGCCCAGGGCTTGCTCTTGGAAGCCTGATATCGGCAATAATGTGCCGGAGACTGCGCGTAGCTCTGAAGCAAGCAGCTCGGGAAGGGTAACAGAACGCAACATGCCGCCCAGGTAGGCCGTCAAGAGGCCTCCTGTTTTTGCAAGGAGTGTCACCTGCGCTTCTGCGGCGTAGGCTGTTTTAAGGTGGGCTTCCGTGATCCTGCATTGGCCGTTTGGGCATACAGGATCCTTACCTAGACCTCTCACTGGGGGGCTCGCTCTAGGGCCGCTATTGTGGAGTCCATGGAGGCAAGTGCAGCTGCGCTCTTGGACATGCTGGGTGCTGATGCCGGGTGTTGCCAAGAGGATTTTACCTCCTCCAGGTAGTCCGGGAATGCCGGAAAAGGCTGGGGGGTCGAAGTCTGCACTGGTCTCAAAACAGACCTGCGCTGCTCAGAACTTGCCTTCCAGGGTACCTGGAGGAAGTTGGCGGCCCTCTCCATCAGTGCCCGAATCGAGTTCGATGGCGCTGCAATCTCAGGCTCCGAGGTGAGCTCGGAGCTGGGGACTGTTACCTGGGTAAGGTCTGGGTCCTGCTTCTCCGTTCGCAAGAAGGACTCTTCATCCCAGGAAGCCGCTAGGGATAGCGCATTCTGTTCCTACTCACTCAACACCATGTCCTGTTGTTCAACCTCTGCAGCAACCTCACAGGGTGTGTTTGTCCTGCGGCGGCAATTTCCGCCTGCAGGATGCGCACGGGTGTAAATTCGACATTTCAGTCGAGGTGTGCAGCTCTGGAGTGTCGACGGAGCCGAAGCACCGAGGCGTCGAGGCTGTGTAACACCAAGGCACCAAAAAACCCTGAGGGGATCGAGTGTGCTGAGTGAAGTACCGCTATGGAGCACAGGGGCACCGGGGCCACCGAGGGCACAATGTGTAGAGCTTAAAGCGTAGAAGGCGTCGAAGTGCCGAGACATGGAGTCCTCAAGGCACCGAGGGCACACACCAAGGTTCTGGGGCAGCGTGTCACCAAAGGTGCTGCTGCACAAGCTCAAAAAGCCTCAAGGAGTTGAAGCGTCGAGGCACAGAGTCCTCGAGGCATCGAAGCACTAGGGTACCAAGGCTCTGGGGCAGCGTGGCACCGAAGGCATCGCTGCACAGGCTTCAAAAAACCTTGAAGCGCCAAGGCGTGTAGCTCTCAAGGCACCGAGGATGCCGAAGCACCAAAGCACCGAGGCTATAGAACATTGGGGCGTGAAGTCACCGATGTTGGGAAGTGCTTGAACACCGAGGGCACCGAGGCGTTGAGGCACCAAAACACTGAGGCTCTGAAGCACTGACTTTGTGTACATGTCAGGGTCCACGTTCAGAAAATGGACATGTTTTCCCTTTAGAGTACAGTATTGTGTATGTGTTATTTAAATACTGTTTTTTCTGAATAAAATAGTTTGACATTTGTGAACCTGTTTCTAGACTGCTGTTAAAGAAGCCACCAACAGTCCAGGGCAGTTTCATTAATTTATCTATTTTATTACAAAACAAAAATGTATTTATTCAAAAAAAAACATTCCTTAAATAACTCACAATGAGTTAAAGTTCAAAATGTAATTTAATGAAAAAAAGGTATTAAAAGTGGTGTTACACAGAACAAGGTTTAAACGATGAATTGTTCTGAATCTGCGAGCTACAGTTATAGATGGTGGGGGTCCATTTTTGTTTTTCAATTTAAAATCAATTCCCAATTCCAATTCATATTCCCTTTTAATCAATTCCAATACATTGATTAAAAAAATTGCAATTATCAGTATTACCTTACAATGCGTTTCTCACAGTGGCAACAAATTACTTAAGTCAAAGTAATTGGCTTCAAATGAAAACAGTTGAACAATCAAAACAATCATTATGTCTCTAAAATATAAGTTCCAATTTCAATTCCTTTGAATGAATTGGAAATCATTTTTAAAAGAAATTGGAATTATTTATTATTTATTTTTTTGCAATGAAATATCTTACTGGGCTTAAAACACAGTATGGATTTCTGTAAACTGTTTTTTAAAATAGTTGCAAACTTTTGGTAGAAAGTTCAGAGGGAGGGTGAGTTTAATCAATGTTTCATATATCTGGCTAAAACTGTGCATAATGCCCATAACAATACCATTACACACACCTCATCATAAAATACACAATACACAGCGGATACATACTGTTTTCTATTTTGTTGTGATTGGTTGAGACCACAGCGCGTTCCCTCCAGTTCCGTTTCCGGGTCAGTAGTTGCGATTCTGTAATCACTTCCTGCAGAGAGCAACGATGGCGCTGGTGAAGATCTGAGCTGTCGCTTCTTTACAACAGAAATCACTGTGGTTTTGCCAGCACTTCCATGGGGAAAAGACATCTTGATCCTGGAAAGACGAACATAAATACTTAGGGGATTAAATTTTTTATTTTAAATAAAGCAAGGGACCGCGCCTCCTCACGGATTTGGGATTCATTAGACGCGCGAGGTGCTTTTTTCGCTCCCCTCTCCATCGCTTTCTTGCGTTAGCTGCCCGGAGCTTTCTTCTTCTAAAATGGCCCCGGTGCAGATCGAGAATAACCAACTGGTCCCGGCTGGGGGTCCCACCTCAGCTCCCCCACCTCCTCCCCCTGGGGCGACGGCAGGGGCTCCTGCGACCCACGGGGTACGACTCAGCCTGCTGATCGAATTTTTGCTGCAGAGGACCTACCATGAAATCACTCTGTTGGCTGAACTGTAAGTAGCTTTGTTCAGTCACAGTATTTGTCTGATCGAGGCGGGACTGTGCGAAGCAGAAATAAGTATTATTATATTAATAGAAACTTAACCCCAAGGTTAAATGAGAAAGAGTGAGGGTGAATGCATAATTATCTGAAGACGGAATTGCACTATTTTGATACGTATTGTTTACCATATAATATTTCAAGCAATATGTTTTTAATGCATGTTATGATGCTATCCGGATATAATTGCCACCGCAATTAAACAGTTGAACACATTTATTGAAGCCGCTTACGCAATTTACACTCACGTTACATGTTGAATAAAATCAATTAATTTGCGGTTAGAGAGGCGAGTTAAAAAAACCTGACCTCACTTAGTGTCCGTAAATTCTGGAGCCAGTTGGCAACCCTGACAGTGATATCTGATAATCATTTTAAAAGTATTGAAGGGGACTTGAACTGTATGCATCCTGCCATAATGATACATGTAACTCCAGTAAACTGTTTTACCATAAACTGTTTGAGTTATTTTTAAATTTAACAACCTGCTGTTTAACTTTATTTTAACGTGGACCCTGTGAATGGATGCATATTCCTGACCTCCTCAAGTTTTGTTAGTGAGGTGATTTAAAAACATCCTAGTACTCAATACATGACCTGTTCTCATCAAGGGTGCTAAATATACATTGATTCTACTTGTAACCAAATCATCAGTGGTTTTGGTGTAATCGGACCTTGTGACCTACAGCGCAGGAAGTGGGAAGGCACCAGGTAGCAGCATTGTGTGAAATGTAACATTGCACTTGAAAAATCTATTTAATTAAAGTTAAATGAGTAGACTAACCTTTAAATATTGATCAATCAAAAAGAGAAACAAAAAATGTTGTGAAAACAATAGTTTAAGACGGGGTGTTAAACAGTAGCTTCAAGAGTTTGTTTTTTTATGCCGTTTTTCTCCCAATTTGAAATGCCCAATCGTATTTAGGCTCAGCCCACTGCTAACACTCCTGCGCTGACTTGGGAGTGGCGAAGACAAACACATGCTGTCCTCTGAAACGCATGCTGTCAGCCGACCGCTTCTTTTCACTCTGCAGGCCCGCCATGCAGCCAGCCCAGAGCTACAGCATCGGAGGACAACGCAGCTCTGGGCAGCTTACAGTCAAGCCTGCAGGCGCCCGGCCAGTCTACAGGGGTCACTAGTGCGCGGTGAGCTGAGGACACCCTGGCTGACCTAAGCCCCCCCCCCCAGCGCTCGGCCAATTGTGCACCGCCCCATGGGAGCTCCCGTCCACGATCAGCAGTGGAATAAAGTGGGGCATGTTGTGATGCTATATTATTGGCTACCAGACCAGAAAGCTATTGCAGATGGTTTTGTATGTTTCAACAAGAGTATTTTAAAATCAATTCTAAATTAACATTGGAAGTCAGTTCACAGTTAAATGTAGTTTCAATTTTGAAATTCATACAGATACTGATTAACTCCCCGAGGTACACCACTGCTTAGTGAAGAGGGTTTAGAACACACCGCGTGTGATTGGTGAGAAGATGCAAACTGAAAAATATTAATGTCTAATATATGTATGGAGATATGAGAGCACAATAATATAAAATATGTAGCTGTGTTGCATGTTGATGCTGATCAGGTGAAAGGTAGGGGACCTGAACCTTCTCCGATGCTGTCAGGCAGGGCCCTGGGCACTCGTGTGAATTGAGGGGGTTGGCAGATTGCTGCAGAAACTTAACTTGACGTGCTGTCACACACCCATTTGCACGAGCGCTCAGATCTGATCCCTTAGCCAGTCAAATCGCTCATCAGGGCCAACACAAGTAAGCAAAGCTTGATGCAGACACTACTAAATATTTTTGAATAATCCTAGTGCGTCGGATCAAGTTCATTGATCTGTCTGCCAAATAGACCTGCTCCTGCTGGCTGCAGAAGGATGCAATGGCATCATCTATAAGTTGTAATTTAAGAAACAAAATAGAAAATAAAAAAGGATCACATTTTTTCCTCTGCACAATGTTTGCTGTCTACTGCGTCAGTCAGCCTGTTGGAGAACAACCTTTTCCCCTTCCTGGAGGAACGTTCCAAAAGGCTTTGCTTAATGAGGTCTGGAGCTGCTCTGATTACTCAGCCGTCACGTCAGAACTGAAGCTGCTCTTTGAAAGTTTGCTACATTTCTGAGCTGCACAGCTATTGTCCTCTGTGTCCTTAGGTGCCTGCTGAACAGGTGCAGTGAGCCTCTGATCAGGTGTGTTAGTTTGCAGCTTTCTGACAGCTGTGTTCTATAGAGAAATGTGCTGGAACATGAAAATGATGAGTTTCGTTGCTTTGATCTGACAGCCCCGGGCTGCTCTGACCTGGTATTTGTTGTGAGGCATGGCTGGCAATGTTGCCATTCTGCATACATTTTTCCATATAAATCAGTGACCCTTACTGTACCACTTCATTATATTGTCATTCACTTTAGTTGTGATAGGGTTGGAAATCCTCCTATTGCATAGCAGTTTCACCCAGTCCAGGTTTTAATACAAGCTTGTTTAGCCACAGTGTGTATTTACTATAACAAGCTCAGATGTCTTATAAAACCTGGAATGGATCAAACTGCTATGCAATGGGGGGGGGGGGGGGGGTGTTCTTATTTCCATTCCTGTTTTTGGGGTTTGTCCTGAGCTGCTCAGTTTAACAAAAACTATATAAGCTATATAAAAAGGTTTGTTTAATGTAGTTTCCTTTTTAGTTCCTAAATGCAGACGATTCAGTCAACCTTCACAAGACTATGTTGTAAAAAGACCACTTGGGTTTCCTGACAAACACGCATTTCAGATTTTAAAGCATTTTTTCTTGTTTTTTCAGCCTTCCCAGGAAGACTGATATGGAAAGGTAAGTTCTTTAACTTTTGTTTCTTACAACAGTCTAGCATTTTTAATTCAGCTTTAGGTATGTTTGAATTTAGACCAATAGCAGTTCAAAAGTGAGTTGTTGCAAGTTCTCCAGTATTAAGTCTATTCATATTTCTTAGTATATTATTTGAAACGGAGAATGCTTCTGTTCCATAAAATAGAAACAAGTTGGAATTGTAGTTTAAAATAAAATCGATTTGTAATCGTGGAAGGTTAGATTTCTTTAGGTCTAGCTTTTCATTTGCATTTTTTTTCTTAAGTTACTTGAAGAGAACTGGAGTATATTTGCTTTTAATTGCACTGGTTATAAGCAAAGCCACAAGAAACCTTTTTTCTTATTAATATTTTACTAACTTGTAGTACAAAGCTTGAAACACTTACTTACTATACTATAATTGTCGACTCGAAAGCTAGTGTATTTAATGTACGTATTCAGCTCCTATTAAAAGGTAACACCAGAGTGTTGTACTTGTACTGGGATCAACATGGCTTATCCTATTCTACAAACACTGCTATATGAATACACCATTCTAAGATTGGTAATGCGAGTTATTGCTGCCAATGACTTTCCCTTTTTTTTTTTCTTTTCATTTTGGCAGAAAAATCGAGATTGTGCAGTTTGCCAGCCGGACCCGTCAGCTCTTTGTCCGCCTGTTGGCTCTGGTTAAGTGGGCAAGCAATGCTGGCAAGGTGGAGAAGTGTGCGGTACGTCTGCGTGTTTACACAGTGCAGCCGTCTCCTTGAGCAGGGTTTTAGGTATTTTAGGAATTAATACTGCAGATGTCTTCCATGTCAATGTGGTTGGCGTACGTGATGGGCAGTGTTGCGTGAGGCGCTGCTGTAACGTATTCTAGCCCCGTTTGGTGAGGTCTTTGCCATGAAGACGCTCGCTTACCTGGTTGGGGTCCATGGAATCGGTTTGTTAAATAGGGTTTGATTAGAAAAGATTGCACACCTAAGGATATTATTTAATATAAAAAATGACTGTTCAGTTGAAGGGTAATAATTTTAAATACCATCTCTGATACAAAGTATAAATAAGGCGTTTTTAAATACTTCTCTCCATAGAGATGTTACTTTTGCCGCTTGGTACACAAAGCGCTCTCTGCATATAATTTAAACATGGTCAGTATTTAGATCTACCACTGTTTAGATCAATTGAATTGTGTTTATAAATACACCAAGTCTGCTGCTTGGCCTCTGACTGCCTAGTACAGTTTCCCTTTAAAAGGCAACATTTATATATATATATATATATATTATTTCTTAGCTGACGCCCTTATCCAGGGCGACTTACAGTTACAAGATATTACATTATTTTTACATACAATTACCCTTTTTTATACAGTTGGGTTTTTACTGGAGCAATCTAGGTAAAGTACCTTGCTCAAGGGTACAGCAGCAGTGTTCCCCACCTGGGATTGAACCCACGACCCTCCGGTCAAGAGTCCAGAGCCCTAACCACTACTCCACACTGCTGCCCCTGGATTTATACAGATAATGTTGAAGATTTAAGTATGGGTCCTTCATGAACAGCAAGAAACATTAATTGATCCATTCATTGTTCCATTGCACATCCATTGCCAAACTATTCATTAGTAATATATAGTTAAATAACAGTTAAACAGTACAGCCAATTTTAACGTGATGTCATTTCCATCTGATTCAGGCTGTCTGTAGATGAGAACCGCACACTAAACCCTCTCTCTCTTGTCCTTTGCACAGATGATCTCAAGTTTTCTCGACCAGCAGGCCTTTCTCTTTGTGGACACTGCAGACCGACTGGCATCGCTGGCGAGGGACGCTCTGGTTCACGCTCGTCTGCCCAGTTTTGCCATCCCCTTCGCTATCGATGTGCTGACCACAGGATCCTACCCACGCCTGCCCACCTGCATCAGGGTGAGCTGCTACTTTACATGCCATCCTTTTTATCCCCTTTATAACTGGATTGACACCAGTGCGACCCCCTGCATTGCGAACTGATCTCAATACACACTGGTTCTTTTTAGAAACCGCAAAACGTTTGTTAGGTATTGATACATCATGATACTGAGTATGGTAATAGGAGTGTACTTAAGCACAACATAAGTTTCATCTTTAAACAAAAAATGAATAATCACTTGATGTTACAAATCATACAAACCAGCCCATCGGAACATAAGTATTTGATACATACAGTATTGTGTTGTGACCTGCATATTATAATCCATATTGTATAATGCTTTGTGTATCGTTACACCTTATTGATTTAGTTAGCCAGACTCTATTTGCCACACATCTTGAAGTACTTTAACTAAAGTAACATTATGTAGGCCAATATTAGTGCTAATTGGTGTCTGTAAAACTAGGCATTCATTTCAGATTTCCACATACTATGATTCGACGCAACAGACCCTTTTGCCAGACTTGTCTCCGCTGAGTTAGCTAGCTGCCACAAAAGTGTAATTCCCCTTTAATTACAAGAGACATTGCGGCTCTGAGATTCGACAGAGATGGTTTCTTTCTTTGTCCTACAGCAGTTCACTGACTGCGTAGCGCTGTTGAAGCCCTACAGAGAAATCAAATTTGTCAGAATCATAACTTGTCATTGTGGCAGGTTTTCTTATAAATGAATTAAACTTATTTATGAATTCTCTATAGTTCTGTTAGTTTGATGTGCAGAATAATTGATTGATGCTTAATTTAAAATATAATATAATTCAGTAACTTGTATAAACATTGGAATGCACTTTTAGGAAGTTCATGTGGTGTATCAGATGAAATGACCGCTTGTCCAGGATTCTCAGCAGACGCCCCCGGCTACAATTTAATTTATTTATTCACATTCATGTGAACAGAATCTAATTATAATTTCTGCCAATTTTCAGACTGGTTTGTGTTTTGTGTGTATACATTTTCTTATATTATTTTTTTCAAAACTGAGGGGTTGATTTGATCAACCTATATCCTGCTGACATAAAACACAGCTATATTTTGTAGTGTTTTACTGTACTGGGCAATCACCATAGATAACCCCTACAAATAAACACCCTCCAGGAGCATTCCCTGGTACTGTGAAATTCTATTAAGTCCAGCTGTCGCTCAGCGGGAATAGACTTCAAAGTAAAAGTACATTTTTATTATATTGGATTTTTCCATATCCAATTTGTTTAGCTTTCCTCAGTTACATTATGTTTTTAAATACAGGTAACACAAGAGTTTACAAAATGGTCCAAGTAACGAGATTAATGGTTTTTACAAATGTATGGCCAGATGAGATTTTTTTATATTTCATTTCATCTTCTTATATTTAATGGACAATGACAACTAGTAATCTTTACACTATTTGTATTTGTCGTTGTTCTTCACGATACTATAAACCTTTGAAACTCTGAGCTTTCAGTGCATCAGTTTCTTACCTGTATTTGTGCATTAGAGAAAGCTCAGTATAACAAGGTCTGGAGATACAGCTAAACTGTCTCTTGTGTTCTGTGCCAACAGGATAAAATCATCCCTCCTGACCCAATCACCAAGGTAGAGAAGCAGTCCACCCTTCACCAGCTCAATCAGATCCTCCGACACCGGCTCGTCACCACAGATCTCCCGCCACAGCTGGCCAACCTCACAGTTGGTAAGAACGTACTCTTAACCTGCATTTCACAATGGACCTGGAGAGACGAGAAGGGTTAGCTTAATGCTGGGTGGGTTTTCACTGCAAACACGAATTGACTCCCAAGACTAAGGCACTACACCCTTCTCTGACTCTGTTAATTCACTTGGTTTAGATCACCTACTCGTGTTTCTCTTTCTGTTCTGAAGCAAATGGCCGTGTGAAGTTCCGGGTGGAGGGGGAGTTTGAAGCCACGCTCACAGTGATGGGGGATGATCCAGATATCCCTTGGCGTCTACTCAAACTGGAAATCCTGGTGGAAGACAATGAGACGGGAGGTATACATTTTTTATTTTTATTTTGCTGTTCATAGAAAGTTTGAATCTTCCCGAAACTAATCAGCTCTGTTGTAATCTGTTGCTATAACCTGCCTGATAATCATACTTTTAGTCTCCATGAACAGTATCTCATTGAGAGTGGAACACAATGGTACAGTGTAAGGGTGATTCAACATTTTCGGTCCCTCTGCTGCCCTGGCAAAGACTACATAGTGGCAAAAAGTTACATTCCATGAAAGGCTCTTTTAACTTGCAGAGCTTTAAGTTGGCAAAAAAGGGCAAAGAGGCCTTTTAATTTCAAGTTCTCGAGTTCCTGGGTGTAAAAGAGGAAGCTGGCTCGGTTGTGAGATATGAGGACGCCCACTGAACCTTCATGTCTCCTGAGCTGTGTGGGGAATTGCACGTGATGAGGGAAAAAATGATTTGGATATTACAAATTGGGGAGAAAATCGGGGGTAAAATAATAGAGAACTGGTTTGTATGGGAATATATGTGTCTGATTTGAAGGGGTATTAAAGCTGATGCTTTTTAAGTTTGTGGGTAGGAGAGAGTTGGAGTAGTAAGGAGAGAAGTCTGGTGAATGGTGGGGGGGGAAGGTCATTTGAAAAACAAAGAACAGTGGTTTTGGTTGGGGGTAAACAGTTTGTCCCTTATTAGACAAGGAAACTCGGAAGTAGCCAATACTGTAACATTTATGAGACTTTGGAAATAGTGAGGTTTGTTTCTGTTTTGTAAATAATAAAGATTGTGCAACTGCGCATTGAACCCAGTATTGACTCCAGCATGCTACATTATAAAGAAAACAAGGTTTCTGTGGCCATAGTAACCGAAAAAGAACTAATAAGGAAGTTGCTACGTCACAATATATAACCATAGACAGGTGCATTAACCTCTTCAACTCCAGATGCAAAAATGAATGTGCACTCCAGATACTAGATTTTGAAATTGTAATTGCTGTTTTTACCCCTGAAATAAGTATTAAATAATATTTGCAAAAAAGTCAACACATTTATAACATTTTTATAATAGGGTTTAGCAATTTGCTGTATCAGAATGTATACTGTATAAAGAAACATCTTTATACAGTATACAGCAGTTCTTTCAAGACAACTTCACATTGAACATTTAAACTGTATGTTTAAAAGAACAGTAAAGAAATGAAAAAAATAAAAAGTACACTTACATGCTGAATACAGTACTTATCCGCCCTTTCTCTTGAAAAACATATCCAGCGTAGATTGCTTCATATTCATACTTGTTTCCTCCTCACACCTGTTGCCATGGTTGCAGTTTGTGTGAAGATGGCAACGGTTGCATACATCACACATGATTCACATGACAATAGGTTATCTATGAATCAGCCTTATCTTAGAATTAGCCTACAAAAGTGTTTGTTTTCATTTAGAGAATGACACATTCACACTGGAGAAAGTTCAGTGTCAGTCACTACCAAAATCGTTTTATCCGGGTAGATTTTGTAAAAGCGATCGCTCTAATAGGGCTAATTTCCATTGAAAAAAAACATTCTTGCTGCTTGGATCGTTACAGAGGGTTCATTATAAGAAGGGCTCGTTATAGTGAATTCAGACTGTGTATATACAGTTAACACCACAGTAAAGTAAACATTTTATATACATAACATAAATACTCAGTTTTTTCATGTACAGTATGTACAAAATTACGCACACAATATATAAAAGGAATACAAAAAATATTTATTTTGTAAAATAAATTGAAATACTATGTATATACTTTAGATAGTTGATTGTTTCCTGCAGTATCTCCAACTCTCAATGTCTTCACAGATAGATAAGGTTTTTTGCATGGAACACAATTGGATAATAGTCACCTGATGATTTCGATGTCTCATTCCCGACTTTAAAACACATATCACATTACTAACACTGCCTTAGGGCATAATGACAGAGAGAGAAGGAATCTGAGTACAGTATCTGATACACCACATGAACTGAGTACAGTACAAAGGGGAAGCAGTCAGAGTGCTGTGCCTTTGTTCGTTTATTTGCGTAGCAGAGGACTAGCGAGTTGGGAGCTGCAGCCATGGAGCCTGCACAGACCCCACAGCATGACAAGCACTACAGAGCACAGCACAACAGAACACCACCGTACTACAACCGGAGCACGTTCCCGTGCACTTGTGGATTACTGTACTGTGGTGTTATTCTGTGAAACGAGATCCAAATAGTTGATGATATGGGTGTAAAATGGCAGGTTTTCAGTCCCAAACAAAAAGGTTTCACAAAATAACACAATCCAGTGATTATTATTAAAAACAGACTACTTTAGTAATTGTACGACTGTTTGGACATTCACTTTGTCACCCACACCACTCACCACCTGACAGGCATGCATACAAAGAGATCAGATTGAAAAAAAAACAAACCCAAAGAACAGACGACAAACTTTGATGTACGCAGGCACGGCATGGTACTGCAAGTGTTGTTTCATTTGACATGCATGTGTACACCCTGGAGCTGAAGTGGATAACTGCACTAGTGATTTTTATTAGACTAAAACAACTTAATTATGCTATGCATAGGAGGTTAAAGTATTTATGGTGTGATGTGCTCTGTATACAATGTTTTCGGTTTATCATTCCCATTGATTTCAATAACAAAGGCATTGTTTATACTGTTTTAAGCACGCCATATATTTTGGACAAACTCAGCTGTTTGGATCTCGTTACGTGCCATTTACACAGATTTAAATAACAAAGGCACTGCTTATACTGTAGTAAACGCGCTGGCAGATTGATCAATCAGCTGTTTGTACCTCCTTACTGAGCGATTACCCATATACTGTACCTTGACTATTTAATCCCCATGTACAGTGTCTGGTTTACAGTTTGAGTGGTCAAGGATAGAGAGAGTTCTTGAAGAACTTGACTGTAATGCATAACTGAGTGCAGTTCAGTGCGAAAAAAACCCAAAACTGTTAGATGCTGTGCGCCTGCTGAAGCATGCTTGGGACTCTGTCAGTCAGCAAACAATCCAACGATGCTTCAAGAAAGCTTAGTTTGCTATAGCTGAGGAGGAGAGTTAAAGGTGTTGGATTCTGTTTAAGAATAAAAGTGTTCAAACTTTAACATATTAGTAATGTTTGTAACACCTATAGAACCTGTCATGAAGGCCTTTGAATAAAGTGCTGTTACTATAAATCACATCAACATTTACATGTACAAGACTACATGTGTACGCTACTTGTGTGTATATGGAAAAGACTTTGAATACAAAATTCAGAATTCTACTCTCCTTTAAGATATTAAGGAGATTATTAGTTGTACTCTCCCCTCCACATAGAGCATGAAAACAAAAATATTAAATATGGCAAACAGCGATGTAATCTTTGGGATGTGGTTACATTCAACACACTTGAGTTATTATGTTGTGCTCAGACCTGCTATTATACTGTACTATATTTATCCTGCTGTTAGTATGGTCAATTCAGCACCAAAGCAGCTGTGGAATGATAATTGCCGTGCGCATGAAGGAAGTGCAGTGAGCTCAAGTATTTCCAAGCCAGCCTTTGATAATTTCCCTTTACAAATGTTAATGTGGTACAAACAGATTGCTCTATGTCTTGCAACAAGTTAACAGGATTTTTCCACTTTTGCAAAAGGCCAGTTACTGAGTCTTACAGCCTTACTACAAGTCATTAATTTAGACACTGAAATGGAAGAAGGAATCTATGAAAAAGGTCAAGAGTTTATGTTGACTTAGAAATGTCTTCATCTAGAACATGTGGGGAAGCTATAAAAAAATAAAAACGCTTGGATATATTGTGAAAAGTGTTGAATTTAAATCAAGGGAAGTAATGTTAAAACTTTACAATGCATTAGTAAGACCTCATCTAGAATAATGTGTTCAGTTCTGGTCACCTCACTACAAAAAGGATATTGCTGCTGTAGAAAGTGCAAAAAAGAGTGACCAGAATTATTCCTGGTTTAAAAGGCATGTCATATGCAGACAGGCTAAAATAATTTAATCTATTCAGTCTTGAACAAAGAAAGACTACGTGGTGATCTGATTCAAGCATTAAAAATTCTAAAAGGTATTGACAGGACTTTTTCGACATGAAAAAAGAAACAAGAACCAGGGTTCACAAATGGAGATTAGATAAAGGGGCATTCAAAACAGAAAATAAGAGGCACTTTTTTACACAGAGAATTGTGGGAGACTGGAACCAACTCCCCAGTAATGTTGTTGAAGCTGACACCCTGGGATCCTTCAAGAAGCTGCTTGATGAGATTCTGGGATCAGTACGTTACTACAACCAAACGAGCAAGATGGGCCAAATCATTTGTAACCTTTCTTATGTACTGTACAGAAAACTGACAAACTGTTTGCAAATCGATACACACATTATTTAAACACATTTAAATAGGCATGCAGAACAAAAAAAATCTGTCAGTTATTGTTGTTGTTTTTATTATTGGGTGGAAGCCTGCTATTGATCCCTGGTTTAAATGCAGAAGACCCCGTCACTAGTGTATGAAAGTTAATATCTTAACACACCACAAAAACAGGGAAATAACTGCAGTGTTTAAGGAAGAAAGGGAACTCTCAGTACTTGTTCCCCTCCTGAAGAACACGAAACATGACAATTCTACAAAGTGAATTACCTTCACAGGATTAAATATATAAAAAATAAATATAAATAAATACCTTGGATTTAATTATCAGAATTACTCAAATTACAATTTAGCATTAGGCATGAAATCGGTCCTCAAACTCAGGAAGAGCACTGTCATGCTGCAACATCACATGTCGGATGTCAGCAAGTGGTCATCAAGGCATAGGGAAAGGATGTTTAGCAGCACAGACATGTAGGATGCTGCATTAACTGGAACATCAACACAAATAGGGCCCAATAACTGTGTTGTGGATGCCACATCCATACCATGACACCGGGATCGGATTGCGTATGTTCCATAGACACATGAAGTTCTCATCAGCCCTTTTCTGGCCTGCCATACTCCCCTTCAGGTGAAGATGATGTCTGCCACATTGGCCAACTATTTTATCACCCATTCACAGAACCGCTTTTAGCATTATTATTATTTATTTCTTAGCAGACGCCGGTAAAGTACCTTGGTCAAGGGTACAGCAGCAGTGTCCCCCACCTGGGATTGAACCCACGACCCTCCGGTCAAGAGTCCAGAGCCCTAAACACTACTCCACAACGCATGGAGATACATTTGTACGGATGAAACTTACTATTATGAAGAATCCTTTATGCCTGGCTAGTACCAGCCACCGGTGCAATTTTTCTTTTTGACCGTCTTGGGCTCACAACTGCAGTTCTCATAACAATAAAAACAACTTCATCAGTGCTGGCACAGTGGAATGCTTCCCTTGTGATCTGCTACACTTCCTGTTACACCGATTTTTGCCATACAGCAAAATTAGCTCAGTGCACTCTGTATGTGTAGGTTTTTACATTCTTACCATGTGTCCTTCTGCTGTGAGTACGGAGGAGCTATAGGCATCCAGCCTCTTTATACCTGAACAACCCTCTCTCTCTCCCGGCTCTCTTATGACTCACCCCTGTATATAACCTGCTTTGTAGGAACATCCGTATTTAGCCTTTCTTTTGATTTATTTTCGTTACTTTTTTATATTTTGCTGATACATGTATCCATTTCTCCCTTCCAGATGGCCGTGCTTTGGTCCACAGCATGCAGATCAATTTCATCCATGAGCTAGTCCAGTCCCGACTGTTTGCTGACGAGAAACCCCTGCAGGACATGTATAACTGTCTGCGTATCCTTTTCTGCAACTGCCTGTCCACTCCATCACTGTGTGTTATCAGTATAATATTCATTAACTGTTTTAGCAGAGCACCTCAATGGAGATGGAATGCAGTACCATGAATACACTTCATATGTTTATTTGGGATTATATCTTTTTCATACAGTCCTTTTTTTATTTGAACAAATACTTACAAATATAAAAAAATCAAGTTGCAGCTAGTACTTTTTAAATGTCACATTGGCACCCTGCTAAGGTAAAAATGAAGCCATTTAACCTGCAGTATTTTTTTTCCCGTAGTTCTAACCTATTTTTCGTTTTGCCTCACTACTGCAATATACAGTTCAGTGGGTGTCCTCTGCGCAGTGCTCACTGCTTTGAATAGTTATCAGAATTAGTACAGTATTAGCATTTCCAAGCATAGCAGGGCACAATGTACTTGACTAGTGCTAAATATCAAACAGTGACGCAGAACCAGGAGACAAACTTCAATGAACTGATTTGCATTTTTTCCCAAGTTGATCTGACTAATCCTAACTTTTTATTTTATTCAGGCGTTCTTTTTTTTTTTTTTTCTTTTTAGGTATGTGCAGACAAGAAAAGATACAAAAATATTTTTGGCCAGTCTTAGTTATTTTCTATTTGTAATTCTTGTACATTTTTAAATTACATCTTGTTTTTTTTTTTAAAGAATGATGTTTAAGCGGCGAAATAGACAAAAAAAAACTGACTAAGGAAGAGGTAGGAGAGTCATGGGACAGTCTGTTACCTTCCCAACATAATGATGAGTCTGTCCAACAGGAGTGCCTCAGATCAAATAGTGACATGGAGTGGCAGGAATGTGCAGACATTGAGAGACTTCTCGTGGAAAAGTTGGCATTGAGTTTCTTTTTAGTATTTCTGTATAACAGGTTGGGCAACATGTTATTTGTTTAATTCAGTGGTTTTCAAACTGGGGGTCGGGTTGCTGTCAGATGAAGAATGCTACAGTACGTCTCTTCTTTAAGTTCATGTTTATACAAAACACTTTGAATTCAGGTTTTTCTATCATTTACTTGTGAATGTATTTTTTTTTTTAATGGGATCCCAACCAGAAAAAGTTTGAGAACCACAGGATTAATTGAACCAATTCAATTTTCATCTGGTGCATAAAGCTGTTAATTATTTCATCTTGCTTGTAAAGCCGTCATTAGAACGGCCCACCACTGCTGATTGCAGTCTGGCAGGACCTTGTTCTGTTATCCCAGTGAATGATTCCTTGACCAGCGCTCCCTCAGATTCGTTTTGCCTGTCGCTCCAGCTAGAGGTGCTACACTCCCAGACACAGATGCTGATCCGCGAGCGCTGGGGGGATCTGGTCCAAGTGGAGCGATACTTGCCAGCAAAGTGCCTCACCCTCTCTGTGTGGAAGTAAGTTAATACGTGATTATCCTTTTCTGTTAGCATGGAAAAAGAACGCATTGCTCGTTTATTCGGGAGGTGATCTAAATCTATTGCTAGAAATGTGTATGTTTCAGTGTCTATGGCGTATAGAGTTTCTGTCGGACTGCCACCTGTTAAGTACTCTGTCAGGCAGGTAGCAACTCATAATAAAATATAGGAAACCTAGACAGATGTCTGAATTCACCTACATAGTTACTTAAAATTGAAGTAATAAAAATGCACTTGGCATTAAAAAGCAAGGCAAGTGGGAAAATACATTTTCGTCCAACTTTTATCAAGTTATATTACCTAGATTCTTGTATAGCTCAAGCTGGTTTAAAGTAATAGATGATATTTACAACCGAAAAGAGCAAAAATAGCATTGGCATTTGGTTAGGTATCTACCAGATACTCTAGATAATTGCTGTACTGTAACCCAGTGCTGTGTTTATACAGTAAAGTTTGAAACTGTTTTTCTTTAGCCAACAAGTCCTGGGCAGGAAAACCGGTACGGCCTCCGTCCACAAGGTCAACATTAAGATTGACGAGGCGGACGGATCGAAGCCTTTGCAGATATCCCACGAGCCCCCACTGCCAGCCTGTGATTCCAAGCTAATGGAGCGTGCCATGAAGGTAAAGAAAACTCCAAAACAATCCCTCCTTTTATTTAATTCCATCAGTGCTATTCAATACAAATTTGGATCTAGGCAATGAGGGATTCTTTGTTTTGTGTTCAGTCTTTTTTTTTTTTTTTTTTATAATATAAATTTAGTCGTTGCCAATTTATTATGTATATTCTTTCAAAATGCTGCAGAACAGCTCTTGTGACAGATCAGTGTAGTGGTTACTGTAGCATAGGAACCTGTCGTGTTCAGTTTACACCGTAGTTGACTCTGCAAGTCTCAAATCTGTGGCATTATGGGGCACTGCCTGTTTTTAAAAAGTACAGCAAAATAGTATGTGTATTACACTGTTGCTGTAGGGCCCTTCACCAGTTTAGTATTTCATTTTTGAAATAGCGAGTGGAACACTGTAATTAAAAATGATATTCAGCCAGTCATTAATGGTATGTGATTCTATATGTTAAAACAATGTGTTATTTGTCCTCGCAGATCGAACATCTGTCAGTGGAGAAGTTGCTCATTGACAGTGTCCATGCCCGGTCTCATCAGAAGCTACAGGAACTCAAAGCCATTCTTAAAAGCTACAACGCTAGCGATAACTGTGAGTTTTTCACTTTAAAATACTATTTACGTGATGACGGTAGTGCTCTGCAGTGGTTGTATGAATACCTCCGTACATTATTCCATCATGTATGTATGTATTTTTTTTTTCTCACGGTTATCGCAGATTTCACGATTTCTGTGAAATGTATCCATTGCCGGGTAATATGTAGTTCACTGTGAAAATTACCATTTTTGAAGAAATAATGTAAATATACATATTTTTTATCACTTAAAAATAAATACAGCAAAGGTTTTGATGCACTACCTGTTATGCTGCATTTAAGAACCTGGCAGACGGTTTAGTTTGCTTCCGGTAAATGATTGAACACACTGCATAGATCTCCACAATTTCTTTAAAATGTCTTCAACGAAAGACACAAGCTGCATCAAAGATTGAAAATATTTCTGCTAAAGATCGCGCTATCCAGTACAAGGGGACATTTCACATGTCTTATTTTTACATTTATGTTTTTATGTGTTTTGATAATTCACTGATGGTGGAAACAGAATGTCTAATAGGTGTACAAACCAAAATATTTTACAATTTTTAGCATTTACTGTTTTTCAGGTAAGTGTCAATATTTAGGAACATTTGTTGTATAATGACTCTAGAGAAAATGATCAAATTAGAATGTTACAATGCTATTTTTTTCTATATGCTATATATTTCATGATTATGTTTAATCATTAAATATATTGAAATATCTGTTTTAGACTGTCAAATGCCATCAAATAAGCAATTTTATACTAGTTCTACTTTCCTGAAGGATGCAGAAATATTTAGATAAAAATCTGTGCCCAGTTGCATAAATTTCATCTTAGTTTTTCCCTTAAGGGTTGAGAGTGTTATAGGAAGCCAATTTAGAAATTGAGTTCAAAGCCCAAGGTCTTTTATACAGCCGACTGAACTAAATATTTGTGATGGCAAGATGTTAAAACAAGTGATGCCAAGTTCTGCTTTGCTTTTTTGTCTCAGCATTCATAGAAACTGCTCTTCCCACTCTGGTCATTCCAATCCTGGAACCCTGTGGCCGGTCCGAGTGCCTTCATATTTTTGTTGACCTGCATTCTGGAATGTTCCAGCCAATGCTCTATGGGATTGGTAAGCAGCAGAAATCATGAGACTGAAGTTTTATAGCAGGCTTATTGTTGAGCAATGAAGTCATAATTGTGATGTTACCCATTAACATTCACGTGTTATGTTTTGCATCAGAAGTACTCTATTGCTTCCTTGTAGATTTGAACCCCACAATGCTCCATGGTTTTCTTTACTTCATAAATAGTAGCAACAGGTTTTTACTTGAAAAGCAACTTCTAATTGACTGAATGTGAGTGACCTCGTTTTGCCCCACCCCAGATCTGTCGACCTTGGACGACATTGAAAAGTCTATCAACGATGACATGAAACGCATTATTTCTTGGCTTCAACAACTGAAGTAAGTTGTGTGGTTTATCTATTCCAGGTCATCAGATATACACAAAATCATAATCAAGTGCTGCAATTTGGTTTGGTCTGGTAGTAGCAGGGAATGGAGATGCTAAAATATTATGTTTAATCACTGTAAAAACAGCAGTATAGTACAGAGGGGTCCAACCTTTTCTTGCTGAAAGAGCCAGCAAATTCTTACATACAAAAATGTATCAAGGGGGAAAAAAAACCTGTAACCTCAAAGCCTTGTTTCTGAAAACTACAAATGTTTGGAAGCATAGAAAATGATGGTGGGGGGCGATAAAGAGAAGGTTTAACCAGACTATACTAAGACTTGACTATGTTTGTGTTGCATTAAAAATGCCAACTGTATTGTTTTATTTTGTATTATACTTCTACCAAATATTCCCAGTTGCCTTTGCAGTGCTGCAAACCCATTTACAGCCTGCAATGGCATGCTTCACCTCACAATCAGAAGAGGCAAACTGTGGGGCTCAGTGAGCTATCCATGGACAGTCCTGGCACTTCGAATGAGTTTAAAGAAATGAATTAAACCTAGTCAGTTGGTTTTGTTTAGCTTTATTTAGATAAATACTGGAAAGTTGGCTGAGTATTTCACTGCGTTGATGGCTCTTGTCTGTGTGTGTTTGCAGGTTCTGGTTGGGGGAGCAGCGTAGTAGGCAGTCTGTGAAGCACCTCCCCACAGTGTGCACTGACACCCTACACCTCTCCAATGCATCCTCACACCCAGCAGGGAACCTCTCCAAACACAAGCTCTTCATTAAACTCACCC
The DNA here is from genome assembly GCF_902713425.1 of Acipenser ruthenus. Taxonomy (NCBI): domain Eukaryota; kingdom Metazoa; phylum Chordata; class Actinopteri; order Acipenseriformes; family Acipenseridae; genus Acipenser; species Acipenser ruthenus. The sequence goes on from NC_081196.1 coordinate 38,324,883, forward strand.
GCCTCCCTCAGTATTATATTGTAAGTGTTCTTGTTTCCTACTGTACTGACTAAGAATGTGACTGAAAGTACCCTCTGGGAACTTTCAAATGAAAATGCTGGTTCTGAGGGGGATTAACTGTATGACATTTTCCCTTTTTAAATAAGGCAATAAACAGCAGTACCACTGTATGTATGAAAAGCACATTAACTCAGGTGTCCTTAACTAAATGCATTTAAAATTGATATACTACATTCCTTTGAATTGAAGCACTTTATATAAAAAAAAAACAAAAAAAAAACCTCTCAAATGACCTGCTTCTTAAATTCGAGTATAGTTATGCGTGTATTAAATCACCAACAAAAGACGTGACTGCCTGCCCGAGAAAAGACGTTGCTGCCCGATCTTGAATCATCCATGACATACACAGGCAGACATTTTCAAAGAAGCGTCATTGGCTTCCTGAGGAATTGAAACAGAAGCTTTTACAATTTCAGCGTTTCGTTATTAGGCTCTGTTCTAACAAACAGTAGCAGCTTGGACAGATCCTAAATGCTGATCAGTATTTTTCGACTTGCCAAGCAATCGGTTCACAAAAAGGGAGAAAAACAGGTGTGAGTCATCACGTCTGGAAATGAAAAGCCATAATGCTCTGTGACAGCAGAGGGCCGCAAACTGCCTCCATACGTAGTTTTTTTATATGCGTAAAGGAAGTTGTATCTTTGTAAATGTATCTTATTTGATGTTTTATTTTTTCCTTAAATTGATGGTGGGAAATTTGGGCTGCATCTTAAATTCAAGAGTGCCTCAAATTCGAAGAAATACAATATATACATTTAAGTATATTCATGTAGATTAGAGGCTGTGTGGTCCAGTGGTTAAAGAAACAGGCTTGTAACCAGGAGGTCCCCGGTTCAAATCCCAGTTCAGCCACTGACTCACTGTGTGACCCTGAACAAGTCACTTAACCTCCTTGTGCTCTGTCTGCAGCTGATGCATAGTTCATACACCCTAGTCTTGCATCTTGTAAAGCGCTTTGTGATGGTGGTCCACTATGAAAGGCGCTATATAAAAATAGAGTATTCTTCTTCTTAATAATTATTATTATTATTATTATTATTATTATTATTATTATTACTGGTATGCTGCTTTAAGTGGTGTTATCTTTCCTAGTCTTGTACACAGATCCCATCTTTTAAGTCCAATATATAGGTCAAACAAACTAAAATGCCTTGTATAACCGGTTGTCCGTCATTGTCTGCCTGTGAGTTTTGTCTGGTTGTCGATATCTGCTTCATGTCTGTCAGTCTGCGTCGCTAAGTGAACGCTCTCTTGTGTTGAAGGTGGTGGAGATGTTTCACGTGGCCGGCTGCCCCACTGAGCTGGAGTATAAGTACTACTTCCTGTCGGTCAGCCTGCTGGACGGGGAGGAGGGGCCCCCCACTGCTCTGCTGCTGCAGCAGTTCAAGCCCAACCTGGAGGAGCTGGTGCTGAGCACTAAGGCAGCGTGCGGGACCAAGGCTGGGGCCAAGAGGAAGGTAAAGGGCTGCACGACTCTTTAATTAAAGGGCATTGCTCACAAAGCTCAAGATAATGTTCCCTCGGTCATGTCTTGCCAACATTTTTTTTAATTCTCTAACTTGACAGTGTTGTGAAATGTGTCACTTCCGCTCTGTGGTTGGTGATCTCATAATAATTACCTATATAAATATATAATACAATAACCTCACACAAATTGAATTGTATCTCCCGGTCTGTTTGTGCAGTAAAACAAGGTATCAAAATCAGCAAAACTGTCCATCTTTTTGTATTGGATAAAATATTTATTCCACCCAGAGTTTACAGAGTTAAACTGAACCTGTTGGACTTTTTCTGTGACATTCATGAAACTAATACTTGAACACTGGAACTCCCCTTCTGTTTTAAGTGAAAATCCCCACACTCATTTAAATGACTGAGGGTCATCATAAAGTATTAAAGATGCAGTACTGTAGAGGTGGAGACAGGAACTGAAACCTTGCAAAAATATGTGAAATGTATTAATTTATTGTCTTTTGCATTCAGAATAATTTGATGGGCTATTCTAATCTGGTCGAATCTGTTCTGTATCTGTTTTCAATCCTAGCTGTCTGGTGACCAGGGTGCAATTGAACCCAAAAAGCCGAAACGAGCTGGGGAGATGTGTGCGTTCAACAAGGTCCTGGCGCATCTTGTAGCGATGTGTGACACCAACATGCCCTTTATAGGACTGCGCTGTGAGGTAAGGGCTTATTCGAAAGGATGTCCATGAAGCTTCATAACCAAATAGGCATTTCCCTTTACTCACTATGGGGTTGGGGAGGGTGCCGCCTTCTGAAGTACAATCAGTTTTTAAATTATTTTTTATTTAATGTATAAATAAAGTAAATCTTAGTAAACTCAATGCCATGCACCTCTGTTCTCTTTTGGCGTTTTTACTTTTTAAAATAAAATATTAAGGGGGCGCTCCCCGTGATCAAGCTGTTCATATGCATTTCCAAAACTGTATTTTGACACGGTGCCAGACGTTGATTGCTAGATTGAGCACGATATTTCCTTATTTTATTCTAGGTTTGTGTCAATGTAATGGAAATGTTCAGAGCATCGCTGGTAACTGATTGAGAATAGGCAACTGATTGAGAATTGAGGTGGCCACGGCATGAACCAATATGGAAATGTTTACAGAGGGACTTTTATGCAAAGGAGCTGAACCTCATGGTGTATCATTTGAGTAGTCATGACCGTGCAACTGCAACGTAACAATTCCAGAGCTGGTAGCTTTTTGTTATGATGAAGTAACATTTGAATTTGAAACCGCCAGAATAGCTGATCTGAGCGTCAGTATCCCAGTCTGCAACTGATGAGTAAGAATCGCTCGATGTGTTGCTGATCTTTACCGTCTATGTGTGATAACAGATATACAGGAAGGTTTCCACCAAGTACTATAATGCAGGGTTACGACTTGCCCTTGTATTTCAGCTCTTCCAGCAAGACAGTTTATTGTTAGTAGTAACAGGACCAGAAGCAGCTGGTGTCGACTCGAAACCACCAGATCAGATACATCCAGGTGCTTCCTCCGAAGCAAGTTTGAGTCTTGGTTTAAATGTTTTATTTTGTATTGTTTTGGCTCCCTGTTTAACCCTTTCAGTCCTGAATTATTTTTGTCAAGCTGAAGAAGGCAAAATTAAGTTATATAGTTAAAGTAACAGCTTTATTGAGCATACATGAGAACAGAAGAAAAAACATATTTATACACTACATCAGACTGGAGCCAAGGAGTCCTGTGAGGTTCCAACGTGATAACATATGGCGCTAACATCAGGCAGGATGTCCTGCCAGGACTGAAAGGGTTCATTTGCTTTTGTTTTGACTTTTCTTTCTGTTCATACTTGATTTATCTTTTGTCATTGTATCTAATAGTGTTCCTGTTAGTGTTGCCCTTATTCTCAGGCCCCTCCAAAATGTAAGCTGTGCTCTTTTCCTTGTATTGGCCGGTGTAAACCCAAAATTGCATTTCAAGCTAGTTTTATAAAGTGTTTCAGAAGCCCCAAGTTGCATGTTTTTCCCTAGCAGTGTTCACAAAGATCTCTCGGTGTGTCACTGGGATGTGGTGGTCTTGATTTCCCTTTTTTTCATTCCAGCTCTCCAACATGGACATTCCACACCAGGGAGTTCAGGTGGAAGGTGATGGCTGTAGCCATGCGATCCGCATTCTGAAGTAAGTGCTCTTACCTTTCTTGTTCTGACCCTTGTGGGATTACAGACGATTAAACTACCTCCCTGCTAAGAGCAGTAAGGTGGTAAATATTTTGCTATTAAAGAATATAATGTTAAGTCCTGCTTTGAATCAAACTGGTATTTTAAGCTAGAATATGGCTAATTTGTGTTTTTTTGTTTTTATATTATATTGGGGTGGATGACGTTAAATGTGCCTAAAAACAACATTGTTTAAATAAATAAATAAATAAATAACACCACCAATAGAAACCGCTTTGTTTACTCTCTGTATGGTATGGAATGAGATCTGTATATACTGTGATGCATATCTCATGAAGCTGTGACTAGTCTGAGGCATGCAGTGTTTTTTTTTTTGTTTTAGTTTTTTTTTCCCCTGCATTTGGAATAGTCATAACACTGTGTACAGCACCAAACCTTTGTAAACTAGCTTTCTTAATCTTGCCTCTCTACTGTTGCCTGTGTCTTTGGCAGACTTCCATCCGGTAAGGGCATCAGTAAGGAAACGCAGAGGGTTCTGAACCAGTCCCTTTTGGATTGTACCTGCCGACTGCAGGGCAGGAACAATCGCACCTGGCTGGCTGAGCTGGTCTTCGCCAACTGTCCACTCACCAGTACCTCCACAAAGGAGCAAGGTGAGGCATCCTGTGGGCTTTCACCTTTAGCCATTTATTTATCTGGGAAGATAAAACCTCTCAAATGTCTTTTACAAGTGACCTGCTTCAAGTCGTTGTCGCCCCCACCCCCAATTTATAACACCAGTACAAATAATAGAAAATGCATGCAACGTGTAGACACCCAATTACCAGTACATTGTAATTGGTTCTGGAACTGTTTCAGTGTACACTGGCAAATACTAAATCACTCAGTGTATTTTTTTAAAATAATAAAGGGATTCAATCCAGGAAGCATACAACAATATTATACCCCGGCTCTGGGATAGGATCAGAAGTATCTGAAAAATGAAAGCTTGTTTAACTAGTTTATGCTGAAATATAGACTTCCATGTTACATTTTTCTATTGGACTGAGACAGCAAGAACTTTGTTCCTCAAATTTAAGTGGCACAAAGCCACACATCTCCCCCAAACACCTTTGTTCTACATGGACTTCCTTCTCTCCGCAGCTGCAACGCGGCAAGTTTACCTGACCTATGAGAGCCCCCTCTCGGAGCCAGTGGGGGGCCGCAAGGTGGTCGAGATGTTCCTCAATGACTGGAACAGCATCGCCCAGCTCTATGAGTGTGTCTTGGAGTTTGCGCGCTCTCTACCAGGTAAGGAAAGCGAAATGGGTGCCGACAAGTGCAGTTGTTTAAAATGTAGTACAAACCATTTTATTAGGGACTGGGTTGGCGTTGGTGAGACAGATACTGCATGTAAAGGAGTTTTACTTTGGGTGGTTAATTAAATCCCAGTAAGAGCGTGCTTAATTGTAAATTTATTTTTATTTATTTTTGTTTTTGTTTCTCTCAGACATGCCCTCCTATCTAAGCCTTTTCTCAGAAATAAGACTCTACAACTACCGCAAGCTTGTCCTTTGTTATGGAAACACCAAAGGAAGCTCAGTAAGTGCAAATGGGGCCTTGCTATCGAACCCTTACTTTGACACAAAGTATCCCACTGGCTGGAGTAGTGAACTAGGTGCTGAGGTATTTATACAGCTTTGGTTGTCATTTGAAGGCCTCCCACATGTGCTTTTTGTGTTGTAGTGTCCTGTTACTGTATACAAGTGTGGACATTTCTTGTCAAAGCAAAAGTGTTGTAAATTGGATTATTCATGGCAGTACACATACATACAGCCAGTTGACTGGGGTTTGAACTCAGGATCTTCAAGTTGTCTGTCTTTAGCTCTTACTAACTTGCCTCTGTGATTTGTGAAAAACTGCATATGTGTGTCTGTAAATCACTGGTACCAACATATTTGGAGAAAGTTTAACTTTCCCATTCAAACAATGTATCCTGATGGTATATGCCAAAATAATCCCAAGGTTTTAAATAATGAAAATTGAAACCTCTTCAGTATGAAATGTGTGCACTCTTGTCAGAAATTCAAAGTTTTCGGTTGAGTAAATCAGGTGTTCTGTTTACCTGATGTGTTTGTGAGGTAAGAACATGTAGAAATGTCTGAAAAATCAGTTTCGCACTGAGATGTAAACTTTTGGTGCATGTTTACTGCATTCTTCTGTAGTCTATCTGTGTGTAGTCTATCATTTTGGCAGGCCTCGTTGACAGTCCAGCTTGTTTAGTGGTTGTCTTCAAACTCTGTTATAACTCAGGAAGAACACTTGGGCTAGATTCTGAAAGCTATTTACTCCTAACTTGTCATTAGTGCAGTTTTTATCTGAAAGGAAAAAAACACGAATAAGAAACAACTTCAAGAGTAAGCAGTGGGGTTATGAAAAATAGTGTTATACGTACCTGCATGTTGCTACAACTGTTTAAATAATGTACCTCTCTGTGTGGAGTGCAGGATGCGCTGTATAGCCTGGAGGTAGCCGGTTCGAGTCCAGGCTATTCCACTGCCGACTGCAGACAGGAGTCCCCAGGGGGCGGCGCACAATTGGCCAGGGTGTCCTCGGCTCACCACGCACCAGCGACCCCTGTAGGCTGGCCGGGCGCCAGCGGGCTTGCCTGTAAGCTGCCCAGAGCTGCGTTGTCCTCCGACTCTGTAGCTCTGGGCTGGCTGCATGGCGGGCCTGCAGAGTGAAAAGAAGCGGTCGGCTGACGGCACATGTTTCGGAGGACAGCGTGTGTTCGTCTTCGCCGCTCCCGAGTCAGTGCAGGGGTGGTACTGGGATTTTAGATCTGTTGACAAATCACTGTAGGAAGAGCAAGTGTAAAAAGTTATCAGGAGTAACACATTGTGGGGACATGTAACGCTATATTTTTTGAAACCCTGCTACTTTACGTCTGCTCACAAGTTATTAAGTTAAGACTTCGTAGTTTATATCTGTTTTGGTAACTTTAATTGGATGCATTTTGTCCTTGCTGAAAAAAATGAGCTTATGATGATTTGGAATAAATAGCAATGAGAATTTAGTCCGTGGTGTCTTTGTGTCTTGGTTATACTATGAATATTTTACAGGAAACACTTCAAACATTTTAAATAAGGCTGCCTAAGGCAGCAGGAGCTTTACAATTATTATTTTTTAACTACACAGCTACCCCTTGTAACATGATGATGATTCCTACCATAGACCAGAACTGCCAGGAATTGAAAGATTGTGCCTTGTATCAATTAAGTTCAGAACAAAGGCTTCTCTTTGCATTTTGTCAAAAGCAAAATTGAAACAGTAGGGGACTGTTTCCTTATAGCAACACCAGCACATGCCCATAAAATTCCATGGATCAGTGAAGAAGAGCGCCTTGTGGCAGCAGCTGCAGTTAGAAAGCACATTATACTTTATTAATGACTGATTATCAAAACTGCTAATATAATTAAGACTCGTCATTAGCCAGTATGTTGACATTTGTTGTTAGATTTCACTTTCTACATTAGTAAATTGAACTTTTATAACCTTACCTTACTGCAAAGCACAGCGCTCTGGTGAGACAAACATTGATCTGCAGTAAAACTGGGCTATTTGTAACAGTTTTAGGATAATTATGTTTTCAGTAGAGTTTTTTTTTTCTGATGCCTGGTTACACTGTTCTAAAGAGCTGTACAGTCTCAATGGTCTCTGTTTTAGTATTGAGAATAGGGACCTAAGAAGCTGAAAGTGTATTGTAGAAGAGAGTGAGATGGGAACAGTTCACTGTATTTTGATGTTAAATGCACTGTTTACTTGGGAATGAATAGTTTCAACTGACTCTTGCCACCTGAGTCCCCTTTCCCGTGCTGCTGGGTGGTGTTGGGTCCTAGCACCATTTGCATGTGCAGTTTCAATTGGTGTATATTACCAACCCTTTCAGTTGGCATAATTAATGATTTATTGATTTTAGAATGTTTTCTTGCTGTCGTCACTTGTCAGGACCCCATTTAGAAATGAGACGTATATCTCAAGGGTTCTATCCTGGTTAAATAAATACAATTGCATTTTGTATTTGTTTTGCAGAACAATTAATAACAAATGCCAATTGTCCTGTGCCCTTTTAAAAATATTAATGATGGTTTTGTGTATTCATTGAACTCAGTAGTTTGACCCTCCTCCCCCTTCTTTTAAATTTCTGTCATTGCTTCCAGATCACCATTCAGTGGAATTCGGCAACGCACAAGTTTCACATCTCCCTGGGAACAGTCGGGCCCAACTCGGGGTGCAGTAACTGCCACAACATCATCCTTCACCAGCTGCAGGAGATGTTTAACAAGACTCCCAACGTGGTTCAGCTACTGCAGGTAACAGCAAACTGCAGCATTTTTCAGTGCAAGCAAACCAATATCTGAGCTGAGGTTCATAATCTAGATCAGTAATATTAAATTGAAAATTGTTAGGGTCATTTTGATTCACGTGCAGTCTGATGGTCTACAATGAACTTGCAACGGCCCTATACAGTACCCTATAAATCTCTTACTGCTGCGTAACATAAATATTTTGTTTTTAAAAAGGTTGCTAAACTCATTTTGTGATTGGTTGTACTCCATTCTGGTAGGTGCTATTTGACACCCAGGCTCCGCTCAATGCTATCAACAAGCTGCCCACTGTGCCCATGCTTGGCCTGACCCAGAGGACAAACACAGCCTACCAGTGCTTCTCCATCCTGCCTCAGTCACCCACGCACATCCGGCTGGCCTTCCGCAACATGTACTGCATCGACATCTACTGCCGCAGCCGGGGAGTGGTGGCCATCCGCGACGGGGCCTACAGCCTCTTCGACAACACCAAGATCATAGAGGGCTTCTACCCAGCCCCGGGTTTAAAGGTGAGCACAGCTGACATGTAGAACATAACTCCAGCTCTTTGATATGCTGTAACTTGGTGGTGGCTGTCATGCACATCATCTTAATTGTTGGAAGAATAGCTTCCAGAGCCTTTTTTGTTTCAATGCAGTGGTTGTATAAAAGGCAGGCTGGTGTAAACCTAATGGGATTCTCTCTGCCTCGGTGTCCCTGCAGACCTTCCTGAACATGTTTGTGGACAGTAACCAGGACGTGCGAAGACGGTCTGTCAATGAGGATGACAATCCCCCCTCCCCTGTAGGAGTGGATGCCATGGATACGATGATGTCCCAGCTTCAACCTCTGGTACGCCAAGGTTAAACCAGTACAGTAGATGCAATAGGGTATACAAGTAATTAAGCAAGTATGGTAATGAGCGCTAATTTTGTTTCAATGTGCAGCAATTTGGTAAGCAGCCCGGAGGAACAGGAGCCTATCCCCTGACGTCGCCCCCGACGTCCTACCACACTGGCGTGGCACCCTCTCCAGGTATCACAGCAACATTCAGCTGCTAATTTTCAATATCAGTTTTAGTTAATTATTTTATTGTTAAAGACAAAGTAATAAAGCTGCAGTATGTGTGACTCTTCCATTAGTGTAGTGATACAGTCCTCATTTCAAGCCTTGGCAACTCCATGGACTGCAATCAGAAACTTACTTCACTTCTTCTGTCCAATAATAGCAGCCAGTGAATGGGAAGCGCTTCTCCTTGTTGACTTGGGTTACAACTAAACCCAAAGGTGAACAGTTCTATGTCCCGTTTCCAATCCTCTGTCTGTCACCGGCCAGCCCCCGCAGTTTTGTGTTTTAATTGACTTTCCCAGTTAGAGTAAAGAGTATGATGAGTCAATAATTGATTGTGTGCAGGGAACATCCACGCAGCGAACTCACCTAGCGGTGCTCTGCGGGCCCCTTCGCCCGCATCATTCGGCCCCACCCCGTCACCCTCGTCTCTGGGGATTTCAATGGGGCAGACTTCCAACTTTGCCAGTCCGCATGGTAAGTGCATGTGCCGATGTGCCCTTAAGAGAAACAAATTGTACAGTGTGTGAGTATAGAAATATTTCACAAGGATACCTCGGGTCTGCTCCTGTCCAAATCAACAGATGTGTGGGCATGTACACTTGAAAGTTGACTGCTGATTTAGTATTTTATATTGATTGTTCTTAATTGTGCTCACTGTATAATTGCTGTTACAGGCACAGGGCACTCCCCTGCTTTCTTTCTATTTTTTTTATGATTAACTTCCCAATACTGATAGAAAAGTTGAAAATAAAACGGATCCATGGTTAACTCTCTTGGCACTGGATACTTGTGGAAGATAATGCCACTCAAAACTGCAGACCGCTATAGTAGTATTGGAACGATACCTCTACTTGGCAGATTATACTGATCTGCAGATTTCTATCCATTTGAAATTCATTAGTAATCGTAGGGTGAGTCTTTCTGTAAAGTTACTTGGAGCTATTTTGCGTGGTTTCTCTTGATCTAATCATTTTTCTACAGTTTTGTCCAATGTAAGTGTTTGTTGTGCTCAGTAAGTTATAGAAATGTTCATTGTACTCAGTAAGTTCATACACTTTGATGTTCGTATTACTCCATGTCAGCGTATCTCACCCAGTTTGTTTTTTTCGTTGCAGGGGCCCTGGACCCCAGCTCCCCGTACACCATGATGTCTCCAAGCCAGCGAGCAGGGAACTGGCCAGGCTCGCCCCAGGTGTCCGGTCCCTCGCCTGCTGCTCGCATGACTGGGATGTCTCCAGGAAACCCGTCCCTGCATTCTCCCATCCCTGACGTCTCGCACTCCCCGCGGGCTGGAACCAGTAGGTGTCAAGTAGCCGAGGGAATACCCTCTGAAATTAGGGACAGTGATTTTTATATACAACATACTTCAATTAAAGTTTCTTTTAAATGTCATTTCAATTGAATTTTTACATTTCCCTTGTATTTAGTTAGTATCATGTGACAATTAATCATTTGAACTCTACATATATATTGAGAGTAGGTGGGGGCCAACAAAGGTCGTATTGTCACAAGATTGGAATGGAAAGAGTCTGTTCAGAATCTTTGGGTAAGCTCAAAGCCAGTTAGACAGTCTAGAGAAAAATTATGCAAACTCAATATTGGAGCAATATTAAACCACTAAACATAATTGCTAACATCATAAGAAAGTAAGATACATGTAAAAAATCAATCTACTAGTGACATATGTAGTTACTTACTCTTCTGTGTTATAGTGTTTCACATTAAAACATAATACTTTAAAAAATACTTCCCACGCTTCTATTGGCATGGCTGGTATGGGAAGGTATCGCTATTCTAGATTACCGCTCTTGTCCCATATTGAGCTATGCAAGTAATACTCAACTAGGAACTCAAAAATCTTTGGTCAGCGTAAATCCGTTTCACAGAAGACTTAAATAGAGATACAAAAAAAAAATAGTAATTCCTTGCACCATTCCTTAGTCCTCTTAAGAATGCCTGCTTGTTCATCAGGCAGTGTAAAGAGCCATTTGGTTTTTGGAAGAAGAATTGCAATGGGGTGTTCTCTCGCAGTACGATGTGACACAATGCAGTGGTTTTTGCACAATCTCTCTTATCCCAAAGAGAGTTCTTCCACAGCAAGCTGAAATATCAAGGATAAATCCTGTCCCAAAAAAACTGTACAATAGCTCTTGGAGAACCTCTTGAAAATCCAGATGCATCAAGAAAAGTTAATTCAGCGATGGATTTTTTTTTAGGGTGTGTCATATTATGCCTGTAAAGTGTGTGAAACTGCAAGAACAAAGAAAAACCTAAATGAAAAATGTACAATTGTTGGCTTTTTTGTTTTAGGCTCCCAGACAATGCCAACGAGCATGCCTCCACCACGCAAACTACCTCAGCGCTCCTGGGCAGCCTCCATCCCCACCATCCTGAACCACAATGCCTTGCATGTGCTGCTGCTGCCCTCGCCAACGCCCTGCCTGGTTCCGGGGCTGGCGGGCAGCTACCTGTGCTCCCCCCTCGAGCGCTTCCTGGGCTCCGTCATCATGAGGCGCCACCTGCAGAGGATCATTCAGCAGGAACCCAATGTAAGCCGCATGATTTCCAAGACCATGGCACTTAGTAAAGAATTATTTGAGAGCTAGCTGGTTGTTTTTATTGATCACTGTCTTATCCAGATCTTGGAGTAAGTAGCTGTGTTTTGAAAAATATAGGGCGTTATAAATCCCCACATGTTGCTACAACTGTTTAAATAACATACTATGGTAAGAATGACATTACTGGTCAGGCTATTAGTAACCTGGAAGATACTCTGAGGCAGAGAATGCAGGTTTGTAAGTGCTGGTGCACATGTTTAATTATAAACAAACAAAAATAACAGACAGAAACTCTAAACAAGACACATTTAACAAAACAAAAGGTTATTCGAAACACAAACGTAAACAAACACAGACATGGACGTAAATACAGTACAGCACAGAACACAAAACACATACCTTCACCAACATTAATTCTCACCATCACTAACTAAATCTAAATTGTCACCCATGAGCGCCTATTTTATACACCTGTGGCTGGAGCCTTAATTGAATCATTTATTCAGTTGATGGCTCCAGCCACATTCCCACAAGTTTTTGCAGCTTTCACCCTGCCATGCTGCCACATACCTACACTAATAATACACACAATACACCCAAAGAATAAAACACCAACAATGCAGAAAATAATACAAAATAAATGCATGGACGGGAGTACCCCGCCACACATACCTGTAATTTTTCTTTTCATTGTTAACACCCTGACAACATTTTACTCTTCTAACTTTTTAAGTGTTTCAAAGCTCATTTCAAAATGTCCGCTCTAATGCACTGGGGTTTGAGATCTGTCCTCCACTCTTCCACAACACCCCATTGCAATTCTTCTTCCAAAAACCAAATGGCTCTTTACACTGCCTCGTGAACAAGCAGGCATTCTGAAGAGGACTAAGGAATGGTGCAAGGAATTTATTTATTTAAGTCTTCTGTGAAACTGATTTACGTTGACCAAATATTTTTGAGCTCCTAGTTGAGTATCAGTATTGATTGTAGATTACATGTGTTTGATATTGTGTTTCGTATTTTATCATAATGGCATCTATTAAATTGATCTAAACAGATCTGCCACTATTTTAGATCAGTTGAATCGACACTAATAAATTCAAAACAGATTTTGTACATCCCCGTTGGCAGCTAGAAAATGTCAACTCATTTACTGTGTATGTTATCTAGCGAGAGGGAGAAACTGATTTATTTGGTTATTTCACAAAACTATGGTGAATTCGGAACAAAACAATCTACATATATGAACACGTTTTTCAGGTGATATTCAGTCTCCTAGTAACCATACCAAAAAGCAAAATGTAAAGGAAGTTGGTTTCCTTTGTTCTCTCTCAGCTCTCCCCCGCCTCGCTCTTCATTTTGCCAGCTTATCAGGTGTCATAATGCACTAATTTATTTGCCATTCTTTGCACTGTGTTCATTTGTCAGTCAAAAGCTAGAAATAAAATGGCACACTGCAGTAAGATTTGAATGTGTGCAGCCCAGGTTCTGTGGAATCAATCCACCAATTATTACAAAAATAAGTTTACTAATTCAGTGGCGTAGTGTTTGGAAATTTGAATCTAAAACAATTTTAGAAGTAAATATATCGTACATTTTTGCTACAACATTTAATGTCCTATTAGTTATCAAGTTTTTACAATGATCAAAATAGTTTTCAATTTAAAGTGAGTGTTGAAAATATTAGGTGTGCCCCATTTTTGCAGCGTAACATTTTTATTTTTTTGCACTGGGGTACAATAAGACCCATATTGTTGTTTGTGTTAGATATGCAATCTTTTAGCTTTGTGGTTTCCTTCCTTCCAGCTGCAGATTGTGAACTCTAATGAACCCGGAGTGATCATGTTCAAGACTGAAGTGTTGAAATGCAGAGTCGCTCTAAACCCCAAGAACTACGAGACGCTGCAGCTGAAGGTGACCCCAGAAAACACAGGCCCCTGGTCCCAGGAGGAGCTGCAGGTCCTGGAGAAGTTCTTCGAAATGAGGGTAAGGGCTTTTTCCTACAGTAATCTGTGTAACTCTTGAGTATAGTAAAACAAAAAAACATTTACTATAGTAAAAAACATTTGTTACAGGAAATGTTAGAAATCATGCAATCCAGTTTTCTTCTCCGTTCTGTAATGAAAAAATACAAAACAAACATGTTAACAAAAAACATTTTAAATTCATGGTTCATTCCTCCACTAATACTGATTGAGGCCCTCTCACTATATGACGTAGCTGTGGATCAAGTGACGGTGTATTTAGCAGAAGTCTGTCAAGCCAAAAATTCAAGGAACAATTTATTATCTTTAGAAAACAGAACCAGTTGCAGATAAGCAGTCAAGCAGTTTGCCAAAATTGCAGGGTAAAAGCGATTTAGAGCTTCCAAAATTTACCAGTTTGAAGTAACCAAACCCTCTAACTATATTTAATATTAAACATTTGCTGGGTACAGCTACCATGTGGTGCATGCCTATCAAATGTACAAAGTGTTAATTAAAAATGCATATAATGGTATTTATCACAGAAGCTGGAACAAAAATGGGGCAAGCGGATCCCTCGAAGCAGTTCTTCATCCTTTGAGAGCACACATTCAAAATCCTGTATTTTACAAATGCAATGCAATGTCAGATTAAACCAATAAAAAAGATTATAAATAGATTATTTATTAGAAGACATCGGAGAATGGAAGTAGTGTGGCCTAATGGTTAGATCTTGGGAGGGAGTGTTTTAAAATTTACATTTATAGTATATTATAAAAATTCTCTCCACAATTTTTACATTTTATTTTTATTTTTAAATTAGCTTTCTAGGTTTCAAGAGAATACAAAAACACTTGAAGTTGTACTTGTAATGATATGAGCCAGGCTGTCTTCATATATTTTTCAACTGGTTGATGTTAGTCCTGTGGACAGAAATATTAACACTTCGGTTTTCTTTCCTCCTCCTCCCCCTTGTAGGTCGCAGGACCACCGTTTAAATACAATACACTAAATGCCTTTACAAAGCTGTTGGGGGCTCCCACTCATATCCTCAGGGACTGTGTACGAATCATGAAACTGGAGCTGGTAAGTGACTTGATGTTGCTGTCTGCACCCTTTTATGAACTCTTAAAGCTATCTGTGCAAACTTTGAACTATGGTATTTGTCATGCACAGGTTTGCATCACAAAGGAATGATCATTTGGCAACAGAATTTCAATCAAATATGTGTTGTGTGTGGTGGTGTTGTGTGTGTGTGTGTGTGTTTTTTTTTTTTTTTTTTTAACCATACTGGATTTTTGACATGTATGTTGCACATCTCATAAGTACCTTTTACACCGGTAGAAATCCCTGAAGATAGCCAAGCAGGATGGGTCCATTAACTTCCCAGGAAGTCAAAATAGAAATCATTTCCAGTATTTGAACTATTTCAGCACCAAGTTCAATGCAGGTCTGCTGTGTGGAAAGAGTTAAGAACACAAATGTGCAGACTGGCAACAAACAAGATTTTTTGTATTTATAATTTCTGTTGTATGAAATGTAATCCAGTTTCCCTGCAAACTAGGTAGCCTGTTTACGATGCTTGTGATTCTAAAAAGTACTGTTTTACAAATAATAGCAAAGATTTAAACTTTATGGTGTAAGAGCCATGAACAAAAAAAAAGAACCCTCCTATTGAGTGGGAAGCCTGCTTATGTTGTGTTTGTTGTTGAACCAGTTCCCAGACCAGGCTGCCCAGCTGAAGTGGAACGTGCAGTTCTGCCTGACCATCCCCCCCAGCGCCCCTCCCATTGCTCCTCCCGGGACCATCGCTGTGGTGCTCAAATCCAAAATGCTGTTCTTTGTAAGTGTTTCACACCCTGACAACTGCTACTGTTGGTATTTTATTGCTTGCAGCCAATGATGGTAAAAAGACTTGAGTATTGCTTCTAGGAAGGAAGCCTATAATCCTGGTGCTGCCTGCCACTACAGTAATCAAAGCCACTGAATGGATCGTGGCATATTTCATATTTTGCTTAGTATAAAAGGAATTTGTTTTAAACATTTTGGATGTTTTTTGTGAATTAAAAAAAAAAGCATTTACCTGGAGATCGCAGGTTCGAATCCAGGCTACGTCATTGCCGTCCATGACCATGGGTTCCAGGAGGCAGCGCACAACTGGCCAAGCGCCGCCCGGGTAGGGAGGGCTTAGGTCGGCAGGGCAGTCCACAGTTCACCACGCACAAGCGACCCCTGTGGCTGATAGGGCGCCTGCGGGTCTGCAGTGGAGCCATTCAGATCTGTGTTGTCCTCCGGCACTATAGGTCTGATGGCTTCGCTGTGGATCCGCAGTGTGAAAAATGACGAATTGGCAGGAACACGTTTCGGAGGATTCGTGTTTCAGCCTCTGTTTCCCCGAGTCGCCGGGGGGTTGCAGCGGTGAACCAGGATTTAATAACACAATTGGCAATTCCAAATGGGGAGAAAACTGGGGTAAAAATCATTGTCAACGACTAAATAAAAAAAACAAAAAAGCATTTACACTGAAATAGTTACTTTTGTAAGAACTCAACACTTCAAGAAGATTGGATTGTAATTATTATTTCATTCAAGTTAAACTTTTTTTTATGACCCGCTTTGTGGCGTTTTAACTTGTAGAGGTCCGGTACTGTATATTCAACAATGCTTTGTTTCTGTTGCCGTTGTCTCGTTCAGCTCCAGTTGACCCAGCGGATGCCGTCCCCTCAGGAGCCCATCAGTATCATCGTGCCCATCGTGCATGACATGGCCAACGGGATGACACAGCAGGCTGACATTCCTCGGCAGCAGAGCTCCTCCGGGGCCGCCGCGCTCATGGTCAGCAGCATCCTGAAGCGCTTTCACGAGATGCACCCTCCGCGCCAGAGTGAGTCTCATCCATCAGGGCACATCCGTCTCCAGTACTGCACTCTGAGGAGGGTCTCTCTATCAAACCAAAATAACAGGAATTGCAGTGATCTAAATGGGGGGGGGTTAGTGAACATGGCAGTATTCTGTTTTCTTTTTAAAATCTTGTGGATAACATAACTATTAATATAACCTTTTTTTAAATATATATTGGCAATTAAAATGGATGGTATCTAAATAAATTTCAAGTTTTTTTTTATTTACACATTCCTAATTGTTAACTCAATGTTGTATTAATTAAAAAGAACAACTTTGTTTACTACATTGAAAATAAACTTCAAAGGGTTATATGCATATGAGTAACAAGTTAGCAGAGCTCTTAGTCTAAAGATTCACTGGACTACCGTAATACCTTCTTGAGCAGTCCTCTAAGGGGCAGAAGGCTGATGCATTGTGTTCTTTGCGACTGTGAATATCTTAAACCCTAACCTGCAGTCTATCTGGAGGTGCTTGATTCATTGACATTGAAACTACCATGCAGTCTGCCATTAGTGCAGTCCTCCATACTAACCACAGGATCATCCCCTTTTAGTGCGCTACTTCTAGTTCGTTGCAATTGACTGTGTGTGACTACTTTTTAATGTTTTGGAGCCATGCAGTAACTAATCTCCCCAAAGTAGTTGGTGGGTGAGGAATTGCATGGAGCCTTGTACCAAATTATAAAGAGAGTCATTAGAACATAAGAAAAATTCTGATTTTGATATTAACCAGGTCTGTTGGAACTGTTTTCACTGAGGTATTGCCAAACTGTGGATGGGTAGTATTGTTAAATTATTTGAAGTGGCTATTTTCACAACTTCTGTGCCTAAGTTAATTGGCTGGCAGCCAACGAATTGTGAGCCATACTTTCCTCAGGTGTATTTAGCACTTGTAAAGCCCTCATTTGCTGTGTGTCAAAGGCTCCATTGCCAGTTGTGGCCAGAATTCCACGGGGTAGCTGACATGAGCAGAACTGAAAATGCGATAATTCAGTCGCAGTTTGAGATTTTCATGCTCGTAGTGGTTTGACACTTCCTGACAAATGTAATTTTTATGTCTCTTGCAGGTGAATGCACAATATTTGCAGCAGTGCACGAACTGATGGCAAACCTCACACTGCCCCCTGGAGGCAGACCATAGCATATTCTCTTCAGAGAAAAGGACTCAAAATGAAGATCAGCCCAACTTTTTATAAGAAGTTACAGACTGCAGCCAAACAGGAACCAATGCAAATTGGGAAGCCAGTCATAAATTATTTTAAAGAGCTAAAGATTAGAAGAAAAGAAAAAAACTATGAATCTATTTTTTCAGAGATGCACTTCTTAAATAAAAAATGATGTAATAAAAGAGTAAATAGGTTTGTTTACCTGCTGTTGTATATTGTTTTATATGCTGGGATTTAAGGAAATACAGTCCAATAAGGAGGACTCTTTACCATGAACTTTTATTCAAAATGTTTCTTTTTTTTATACTGTGAGAAACAAATGCTAGGGTATTGGAAATGGCTTACTTTTATTAGTACATTATGTAAATATTTCTTTTTTTAATTTCTTTTTGATGTTGTAGCCTAAATTAATTTCTTTTCATTTAAGCCTGTCACTTTGAATTGAGACTGTGACAACAAACTTTATAATGAAGCCGTATTTTATTAAGACTGCTTTGAGTCTTTACAAAACAAAAGGTCTGATTCTGTTGTCTGTCACAGACAAGTACTATTTAATAAATTGATAAAGAAATCAATACCTGGCGTGATCCTTCCATTCTAGGGACTTGGTGGTGGTGTTTTAAGCCCTGAGTAATTGTTAAATGGTGGGCAGTATACCTGTGCGACATTTAAATGTCTGCACTAGGGGTGCAACGTTACTCAGATCGCAGTACAATAGAAATCAGAGTACATGTGATGGGCTTGATGGCTACATATGAGGTCGCCATGCATGAAAGGGGTAATGATGGACTATTTTGTTAAAGGACAAAATGTAATGAGATTGGGAGAGTAAGTATTCATACAGACTAAACCACACTTATTCTCCATTCAAGAACCATTTGGTGAACTAGAATGAGATCTGTTGTGCTTTTGGTCTTGTATCACAATGCAAACAACTCATACCTCTATTACGATACGATATATCCTAAAGAAAGTATCATGGTTCACAATCGTCACACCCCTATTCTGCATTGAACTTGACTCTACGGGATTGAAGAACTATGTTGTGCCCATTACTCAAATGATACTTCAGGTACCTTTCTGATACCATTCTGCCCTTCATCTCTTAAAGAAAAGAGACATGTAAATGGTACCTGAATGCTTTGGGATGTGAGCTTACTGTGCCGGTGAACCTAGAGCCTGATGTTTCTCTCATTCAGTTTTATTTTCTGGCATGTAACATGGAGCAGTATTTAAGTGCTGGTATCGAACAGAATAATTCCATAAATCTTACAGGTCTGAAATGTGCAGTTCTGAAATACATTTTACAGCAATGTCCTTTTTAAAATGCAGTATCTGGTACTAAACCAGGTTAGAGGAAGCTCTCAGTTTGCTTGCCTTTCATTCAGGGCGTCTTTCACTTCCTGGGTCATTTCACCTTCATATCTACAAGATCAAACAGTATGTTACAGTATTAGCTGCAAAACATGTCGGTCACTAGGAGAGGCGACTTTGTATAATGACAAGAATGCACATTTAAAACTGCACAACGACTGGAGGTACACAACAGATAAGATTCATGGAATGATTTTGTTAGCTCTACTTCATGTGTCCTGAGGCACAAGATGAAAAGCAATACCTGAGCTTATTTGCTTAATTGGATTTCCTGGACCAAGGATTTGAGATTATATTCAAGATTCAACCATCAACTGGATTTGAGATGTTTCAAATCTCTGCCCACGTGGCAGTGAGCAGGCGTAACGTCGTATTTTTCAATGTGTCAGGCTGAGTAGAAACACGTTTGGCTCAATATTGGATTCTTCACAAGGCCTGCCTGTGACACACATTCCTGTCTGTATCAGTTCCATAGTCTGCTGTCTGCTTGCTGCCACCTATTCTCTGCCATCACTGTGAAGCACTATTTTCATTCAGAAGAACTTGCCAATTTCAGAACCTGTCAAATGTCTTGAGGCAGAATGGCACTGATGGGATTATACTGCAGATCAGGACTCTTTCATGCCCATTTAGGCTTGTCTCACTTCTCTAGAAATGTTCACCACTTGTATTTATGTGCATTGAACCTTAAATCACAACTGACTGCCCAAGAAAAGTAATATAACCTTTAATAAATTTTGTTAGGTAATCCAAGTTGGGCTTCACTTAAATTCAAGCTAATGTTGTGTGTTTAACTTTTCTTGCATTAATTATGTGAGGGATTTTATATGGATTTCATAAAAACAGACAAGAACGAATATAAAATAACCACGTCTGCCTGTATGTGAGTTTGAAAGCTAATGCAACACCTCCATTTCCAAATTGAAACAAAAAAAAAACCCAAAACAACACGCTTAACATTGTCATATATATTTTTGCTGTCCCCATTCCTTTTCATGGTCTTGCAACAATTATGTTACATACCGTATAAAGTGTAATTACAGACGGTACGATTATTGCCTTAATACAACACAGCCCGTACTAGCATGCTGGTGGGGTCAATGATTGCCAATCCTTGCACACTCTGGCTTCTTTTGCTCGCTTGAACGAACTCTGGGAGGCATGACGCACATACAAATAATAATAATAATAATAATAATAATAATAAAACATGCCATTCTGAAACATGTCATGCACTGTGTTCGTTTTCACGGTATCTTAACATACGATACGTCCAAAAGATATTCCAAAACCATACATTTCAATTGCCTTATTGTATTTCACCTCTTAACTGAAACGAAACTTAACATGTACTGAGCATGCGCAGTTTTCAGTAATACAGGAAATGAAAACGTGTCTGCACAAAAAAAAATGGTCACAAATTAAACAAAATAGAAAACCCGTTTTAAAAGTAAATTGCAATTAAAACAGCCCGAATAACCACGGAGAAACTAAGAAAAGAACAAATAGGTGAAAGTACGGTAACGTTACAGAAGCAGTGTCTGTGTAGCCTGAGTCTTTTTTCTGCCGTAAATAGTTAGTATTTAAACCAATGTTTGCATCTGAAGTACATTTCCAATAAGATGGTATTCGCGGAGTTGAGTCTCCGTCTAAACGATGTTGAATACAAAAACTGGCTGAAAGCGGGTTATTGCCTTTTAAAACTGAGAGACGGGTTGCAAAGGGTTTGTGACTAACGAAATGAGATCCTTCCACCAAAAACTGTCAAGGAATAACCCCGTGCTCCGGAGAGGGCAACGGTGTGCAAACTACTGCAAACCTCGAGGGAACCAGGTGAGAACGTGAAATCCAAATGCGGACGCGCATTACGACTGTCGTAGTTTCACGTCAGTCAGCCTTCGTGAGCACACTTAAAGACATGTCAAGAGTTATTTTAATAACTGATTTAGATATTCTGACACTGGCCTCTTTGCGTGTATGCATATACACACAGTTCATTCAAGAGCAGAACTCCTATTTCAACACAAGAGCAGACTTCCTCTGTGCTGCTGCATTGGTTCAGTGAACACAGTGGGCAGACCATGCGTCTCAGATTTAAGGGCTCAATAAGTATGCTGTGGCACAAGTCTAACCCATTGGTTGCCTACTACAGTCAGTGTACAGTAAGTGATATTTACCTGTTAGTGTGCTGCATGGCGAAAGCAAAAGCTTCCATTACTATATTAAATATACAGTACAGGATTGTTATAATGTACATTTACTGTAAGAATTTGTAGTGCTGCGTTGGGAAAAAAAAAAAACAGCCACAGATACATGAATCCACTTTTTTATTACCAAGGTCCTCATAGCCTAGGAAGCTCATTATGAAAAATATCTACTTGTATTGCATTTAAAGTGGCCACTAGTAGCTTCCTAACAACATGTACTTGCAGCAAATTCTAGTAATAGGGCCACATATGGATAGTACCAGTTCTGTATGTGTTTATTTTTATGTTTTTGTGACTAGCATTTCTTACTCGCTCCATTTCCAATCTGCCTGTTCATTGTGTGACTAGTGGAAGAAGGAGGTTTTGAAACACCACACTAATCGGGGAGGAGTCATTAACTGGGGCAACTGCAAACCCTGGCTGTGGCCCTCTCAGCACTGGGAGCTGGCGAAGGTAACAGCATTATCCCACACCCACAGACACACGTACAGAGGGTCTGCTACATAGAATGATCCCGTTTCCATTGTTTTTAGAGGTATACATATCATAGTAAGACAGGGATGGTTGAGTGATTGTATGTATGTGTAACGGGGCTGAGGCTAGGCGTGAGCTGGCGACCCTGCACACTTTATGTGAGCACCTTAACCACTATGCAAAAGAGCTGAGCTCGCCTGCATCTCTGCGTCACACAACCCTGCTTGTTACACATGGGACTGACCAGTATTGTTTGGGGACCAAGCAGTCTTTTTAAAAACCCTTTTTCTTACCTAATATTAGACTAAGCAACATTATCCCTGGTTCCCTTACATTTGTGCTGAAGATTTTCTGGTCTTTGCTTGTTTACTGAACTGGATATGTATATTCTTTAAGTTCAAACTGCTCTTCCTGGTATTGGTTTAAACTTTCTTTATCTTACTCACTTGCACGGACAGCCAGAGGGCGAGGGAGGCGCTTTCACCAGACCATGGAAATTGACCTTTACTACAAGAAGTGATACAGCACAGAGAGGAAGGAAGTGTAGACTTCTCTTTGCTACTGCAGTGCATTTAAATCTGCAGAATGATCAAGAACAAATTATATTCCAGGAGCACAAGAGCTTGATACTGCCATTATTTTTCAGCATTCTTCTTTTTTCTTTTTTATACTTGAATCTATCAGCATGGGTTTTTACAGCCCTTTATCTTTAATTGGTTCGATGTGCCGCTGTTCAGTTTTATGCAGTGTTATACGACAGTGAGCTCTTACACCAGAGCTGAGGCAGTGTGTTTGAGCGCACACTCTTGTCCTTTCTGCAGGCCTACATGCCTCGCGGACAGGCAGACGTTCCGGGTCCGGAGAAATGCGACGCTGCGGCGCTGCTCAACCTCATCAACTTCTGCGACCACTTCAGCTTCGTCAACCAGCACAAAGTCAGAGAGGTAAATCACCAGGAGCACTGTAAGGAAAACAGAAGAGTCACTGTAGTCCAATGAGACATAATGTTGATACCTACGAGTTGTATCATTAGGCAAATGTTTTTGAAAAGTAGCCTCTTGTGGATTTTATATGCAATTTGAACTGCATCTTAGAGGAATCTGTTGCATAAGATAAAACAGAGATTCAAACAACATACATTATTATTCATGTTGTGTGCAGTTATATATATATATATATATAATATATATATATATATATATATATATATATAATCGATTACTCCTACCATGTAACACAATTGCTACCTGTTGGTGGCACTATCAAGCACCATGGCTCCCTCTAGTGCATGAGTGGACAAAGTGGACCATTCCATTCCAGCTCTTTGTGAACATGACTGCTCTGGTTGGCTCTGGCCAGTTTGCCAGGGAGTGTATGAGTTTTAGTTACAGGTATCTGAACACCAAGTATAAATAACAAAAGCAAATGGACGTACTGTTATCTCACAAAGTTGCAGATGCTTTTTTTCACACTGTGAAGCTGGGCATTTGAGAATCAACTCAAAGCAGGACATTTTTTAATTTTAAATTTCGCAGTAGGTCCTGTTTTGTCTCCTTCCTTAGGTAATAAAAAGCCGCAATGAGCTGATGCATTCCTGTGAAATGAAGGTGTCATAGTGGCTGTGTCAGTATGAAAGAAAGATTGAGGATCTGCTTCTAGAACTGAAACACATACCAGAAGTGGAAGCGGCGGGGAGAGACATCAGTGAGGTAATGAGTTACAATACATGGTACAATGGATTCCATAGCATACCAAAAGATATTGGCCAAACAGTTGAAATGTTTGCATATGCTGAATTAATGTTAAAAAAAAAAAAAAAAAAAAAAAACAAGAGAAAAAAAACAACAGTGGGGCCAGTAATAATATTAATAACGCTAATCATGGATAAGAAAATGGAGTTTAAAGCATAGTTAGTACATTGTAGCGGTGTCTAATTTTAGAATTGACAAAGGTTTGTATCCTTGTCTTCTGCTGATGTGTTGTTTTAAAAAAATATTTTATGGGATTATGCCTCTGCTTCAGTAAGTATGAGTTGCTCGTTGTTTTAGTTATTTATTTATTTTATTTATTTTATTTGTTTCATGATATGTTTAAAATGAAATTTGTAGGACCTCACTGATTTACACAGACTGAGGGACTTTTTGAAGAGCAACAAGGACCTGGAAGACAGATTTCAGGCTGAGCTGCTTGAGGTGGAGTCCCTGGAGTATCAACTGAATCAGCCAGGAGACAGGGAGACAGAGGAGCAAGCTCTGGAAGAGGACACAGGTAAGAAAGCTTGTTTGTATATACAGCAGTTAAACATGCGGCAGGCTGTCACAGTGTCATCTCCTGCATTCTGTTTCCTGTCATGACCTGGGAGGCGGGACCATTGAAGGCCTTCCTGCTGCATAGAGCAAGACATTATAATTCACAACTAAACCATCTGAATTTTTAAAATATATATTTAGATTTAGTTGCTGGTTTCATGTTTCAATTATTGTGGTGTTATCCTAAAAGCATATATTTAAAGAAGTTCTAAAATAACAAAAAGATCATTGTTATGCTAAAATTGTACAAATTGCCATTAGCCATTATATTTGTCATGTTATTTGTTTATTTTTTATTTTTTTTACTTTTTTTCCTGAAAAATAGTCCTTAGGTTCTGAGAATCATATTTTTCAAACCAATATTTACTTTTTCTTGGGCTTGTTTGCCAATTTGACTTAATTCTTCTTCTCTTGTATTATAGATGATGTCCCACAGAAAAAGATGAAAATTAAAAATTAAGTTTCAAGGTAAGTGAATTGAGGAATATGGGAAGGAAAATTAAACATGTAAAGGACATGAACACTGACTTAGAATACTCTCCTGTCAGATGAATGGTGTGAATAATGCAAGGACTTATTATTGGTGACCATATTAAAAAAAAAAAAAGTATTACTAGGATGGAAATAAAACTCCCATGGAATATCAATTTGCTCCATTCCTGGTTTTACTGTGAGACACACCTGAGCATGTTACTTACACATTTTGGCTAATCAAGCTTGTACTAAAACCTGGAATGGGTGACCCTGCTATGCAATAGGAGTCTTATTCCCATCCCTGTATTATAGATACAGCATTTTGACTAGCTTGGCTTTGACTCTCTGCCTCATCCTACGAATTAGGTTAATTCACGGTCATTGTAACCAGTGCTGGAGTCCTGGCGGAATGCATCAGAACGGCGTTCCTGCACTTTTTTTGGTAGCTGGAATGGAGTTGTCACAACTTTTTTGGAACCTTTTTGAAAATAAACAGAAATCTTTTCCAGCAAACTATGTTGGAATTTGACCATACACATGTGAAAATATATCAAAGAATATCGCCTCATTCTGGACGTTGAGACAGCAAACTCGCACTGTCTGAGTGTGGTCACAGACCCACGTCAGCCTCTCTGTGTGCTCATTGGAAAAGACAATAATGGTGGGTGGGCAGGAACAATCAATCTGTTCGTGTTTATTTGTTCAATCTATCTGTTCAGCTCCACCAAACGTTCATTTACCACTACACCACTGATTGTAATGTCTGATAAAAAGCGTAATGGGATACTGTCCTACTTGTCTGTCATTAACAAGCCTAAAACAACTGTAACAGGTAAGTTCAATTTCCATATTTCCACATAAGTGTACGTTACTGTATTTATTAACAATAAATACATAACAACAGCAGGGGTGTAACTGTTACAGTATGTACACTTTAGCACTGTACGGTATGTGCATGTTTGTTATATAAATTCATGAAGACCTTTTGTTTTTAGTTAATAGATATTTGAAACACTAGTCTTACCATATTAAAGTTACGAAAAGTAACATTTATTTTGGTGTTCGTGACCACTGATTTATATACACAATATTTAGAAATTCCAAAAGCAAATGTAAAAAAAAAACCCCATAAAATATGAATGCATTTAACTTTTACTCATTATATACTGTGGGAAGAGGGATGTGATTTTTGTTTCTATGCTAGTATGTGCTGACCGTGATTTACACTTTTAGTCGCTTCCACATATGCTTCAAGTTCAAGTTCTTAGTTACCTGCTTGTGCCGGTCCGGGGGTTTCATGTCTATATTGTTGGGAGCTGCATTCAGATCGTTGCCTAGCCATGTTATATAATCTTCAATTTTGAACAATACCAGTTTTTTTTTTTTTTTTTTTTTTTTAATTCAGTAAAAACGTTTTACGTTGTTTGAAGAGATAAGACAGTTAAAATAGAAAATGTGAATTTATTGATAAGAAACATAAGTTACACATTACAGGTGGAACCCTAGTTAGACAAACTGTTAAGAAAGACGTGGTACTGTGTGATCGCTTATTTAATTTCAAACTGTGTTCGTTGTTGTTTTGGGGGAAATATCCACACAAATGTATGTGTAAAACTGAAGGACCAACAGCACTCTGGAATACAGCCTGCTGTTTTGAGAATAGTATTGAAACTTGTTTTCAGTACTGTATTCAGTTTATAGTTTTTCTTTTTTTTTTTAACTATAAAAAAAAATTGTGAAAGCAATGAATGTGCATACAAATAAAAAAAAACGCATTTCACTTGTTTGAATCAGCTTTACATTTAATGTACTTGTGTACAACACTTCAGTACCGCTGTCAGACGTGCTTTGCAGAGCGACGTTACGTACAGTGTAAAATGCAGGTTTGGGGCGATCAGAAAAATACTCATTTTCAAATAAACCTTTAGAGTGCAATATATGTTCGTGTATTGCTGTTTTTGTAAACATCTGAACGCTCACTAATACAAACCATTGCTATGTTCTCCAGCTGTTCGGATGAACAGGCTTCTACTTTATGTTATTCTTGGTAATGTTTAACTGTTGTTGAAATGATACAGTGCGTTAGGGGAATTTTTTGGGGGGGACTTGAGCACTGATTGTAACAGTAAGTTTTAGATGTACTCTACCTTAGCATGTAAGGACCTTTATGAGGTAGCACTGTGTTGCGCTTCACTAGCTACCTGTGGATACAATCAAACACTGTAGAATTTAAACTGAGCTGTAAGATGTTCTGTGTTGTGCAAAAACATTCCAATATGAGTGTGTGTCTTTAAATCATTACTGTTTGTTTTTAAGGTGCTCTGTGTTGCTGTTCAAGAATGAATAATCCAGCAGCATAGATCTGAAAAGCAGAACCACTGTGGGGGACATGATTTCAAGATTGCTTACTTTTAATCCACCCTTTTTTTCTGTAATACCAGTACTAATAAATCTATTTGAATAACCAAATGTGTGTGTGTTGTGTTCCTGGGTGGTTTACTGTTGTAATACTTCAAGCAGGCCTGTGGGGTGCAGCATTATGAACAGCTAAACAGTTACTCTATTAGAAGTATCTCAGCCAAATTAGAATAAAGAGTGGACTGAAACTAGTCAGAAACAAAATGATTAGTGTCTGTTAGCTGTTCCTAACTGACCTCGGTAGAATGCCAGCTCTGGTTATGACGCTGATTGCGTCCTACCTTTGCTTCCTATTCCTTAGAATCATGTGACCAACATACAGTACAGTAGGAAACGAAACCGAATTTCGCCCACTTAGGACAGACAGCGCCTTACTCTGTGACTCAGCTTTTTACATTACAAGTTGGATCGGGATGGTTTCAGTTCTGTATCAACAGAGTTTGTAATCGTTCAGTGCCAGGGTGATAATAATGGCGTGTTCAACGCAGCATAGATTTAAGGACCTCGAATATAAGAATTGGTTAAAAACAACACTGAGTTTACAGCTACTACGGAGCGGTTTGGTGAATTTTTTGGAAAACGAAACTAACGACTTTCACTCACAGCTGCTGAGAACGCTGAAGGGAGAGATCTGTAAGGTTCAATGCGATACCAAAAACTGCGGAAATCAAGGGACAAAGGTTGGTCTGTCATTTTTAATTCTACTTTCGAAATTATTAGACAATGTCTTTAAATGAACGTACTACCGGTGTAGTGTTAGAAAGTGGTACATCGTCAGAATGTGGTACCTTACTAAAAATTGACCCGTGTAATGTCAGAAAGCCATACGTTGTCACATTGAATGTGGTATGCTGTCATATTTTGGTAAAACAAATAAAAATAATAAAATAAAAATAATGTACACAAAAAGTTTAAATGATGAAAAAATCATTTATTTCAGGATGTTTAAACTTTTAGAACAGCCTTAAAAAATGCTTTTGGCAACAATGTCAACATGTATTTCAATGCATGTCGTCTTATCCATGAACTGAATGCTGATATCTATGACTACATGAACAAAGCTAAAAATATGAAATGGACTGCACATACCACTGTCAAGCAGGAAATAACTTCCAACACTGATCAGAAAATAATATCTCAGAAAAGACATCTCAAAAAAGTTGTCACAATTCCTGAAAACTTTACCAGTACCGAACAAACAGTTTTTCCTACGATTCTGTCTGCACGCTCACTTTGTACAGACTGATCAGGATGACCCATCTTCTAACCAAACTATTTCTGACCCTGCTGATGATAATGTTACTAATTTTAATACAAACCCACCAAATCCTCGTGGACAACCCCCTCAGGTGAATTTCAAGCACTAGATTTTTTTTTATAAACAAATGTGAAAGAGAAATCCAACAAATCAATTTTAACATACCTACAAAACATCTTAATCAATCTAAAGAAGAACAGACTGTGCTACGGAACTTTAAAAAGCGAGATGACATTATAATGAAACAGCTGACAAAGGAGGAGCTGGAGTTGTCTGGAGTAAAGACCTTTACATAAAAGAAGCTCGGCAACAACTCGCCGACACCATCTTCTACACTAATAATGATAACGATATCACATCGAAATTACAAGACACTGTGATAACGCCATCCTAAAAAACCTGTTACCAGCATCTGCATGGAACCTAATTATAGAAAACCCTCGCTGCAGTCCTTTCTATTTACATCCCAAAATCCACAAACAAAACAATCCAGTTCGTCCCTTAGTATCAGCCTGTTCCTGTCCCACTGAACTACTCTCCAAATTTCTTGATGATATCTTCAAACCCATTGTTGAATCACTGCCTACATATGTAAAGGACTCTACACATTTTCTACAAATATTGGACAATTTCAATTCACTGTGATAATCCTATTCTGTTTACAATGGACATTTAAAGCCTCTACACTGTTATCCCCAACAGTGAAGGTTTAATAGCTTTAAAACACTTCCTTGATGAACGGATAGTGAAGGAGCCCCAAACAGATATCCTTTTGAGACTAGCTGAACTTGTGCTCACTTTGAATTGTTGTTCTTTTAATGGAAATTTTTCCATTCAAGTAAGAGGTGTCAGATACATTGATGACATCTTTAGAATTTCAACTACCTCTTCTGAAGATTTGAAACAGTTCCTTCAGTCAGCATCAAGTTCCCATCCAGCTTTAGAATTCACATGGGACATCTCAGAGACCGGAACCAGTATATAATTTCTAGACATTTCCATCATAGCTGAGAATTCCACTATCACACCACTATTCACTACAAACCTACCGACTCTCATTCATATCTACAATATGACTCCTCGCACCCAAAGGCTTGCCAAGGCTCAATTCCCTATTCCCAACTTTTAAGAGACGTATTTGCAGTGATGATCAAGACTTTTTCATTAAAATTGAGTAAATGTGTGGATTTTTTGCAAATTGCGGTTTTCCAGACAAGATCATCAACAGTGCTAAATCCCGTGTTTCGTTTTTAGACAGAAAGCATGTTTTACATACCACTAAAAAACACACAGTGAACAGAATTCCTCTAGTCCTCACTTACCATCCCACCAACATAGAAGTACAGAAAACTGTGCAAAGAAATTTTAAAATTCTACCATCCATCTACAGCACCTATTTTTAAAAATCCTCCACTAATGTCCTATAGAAGAGACAAGAATCTAAAATAATACGTGGTCCACAGTCAAATTCCCTCTTCTGCAGAACCTTTAAAAGGTAGAGTCCCATGCAACAGACCACGATGTATGACATGCAAATATATTAACTCCCAAACTGAGATCAGAGGCCCTGAATCATCACTCCACATCCACCAGCCCTTTACACGTACTTCTGAAGGAGTAGGGTACTGCAGCATTTGCACAAAATGCAACCAATTATACATTGGGGAAACTAAAAGACGTTTAGCAGATCGTTTTGTGGAACATTTACGAATCATTTGAATCAACACCTTGACATTTCCAGTAGCCCGACACTTCAGCAGCAATAATCACACTGCTGAAGACATCACCATCTGTGGAATCAGTACAAATTCTACTTGGAAGCAAAGAGAACGTGAGCTTATCTTCAAACTTGGAACTTTGGAGCCTCTTGGAATGAACATTCTATTCTGACATCATCTTAACATCATCCTCAGAATGTTTGATGTTACTGCACTGTGTTATTTTTCTTTCTACACAGCTGAAGAAAGGCTTTTGCCCGAAAATATCCTGAAATAAATGATTTTTTAATCATTTAAACTTTTTGTGTACATTATTATTTTTTTATTTTATTTTTTTTTATATATATTTTCTTCTTAACAACCTTCATTTTTGTACACTGCAGTTCTACCTTCTCTGAAACGTCTCTCTCTCTCTCTCTCTCTCTCTCTCTCTCTATATATATATATATATACATACATACATACATACATACATACGTACATACGCAATATTACAATTCTAGTTTACAGTACAGCTTTGAGATAATGTATTGTTTTTCTCCCTAAAGCCTCCATTGACATGTCCTGCGTGCTCAAAGTGGAAGAATGAAATCCTGTCAAACCACAGAAATAAAAATTGTATCATCTACTGGAATAATTGCAAGCCTCATCTTTGGCATGCAGAGAAATGGGAAGTTGCCAAGGTAAGCTGTGTGTTTGGGTCAATGTTACCGGTTCTGGCATTTTTGCAACCCAGGAATGCAACTACCAGGGGGTTGGTGGCTGCATACCAGGGCCGGTATGTAAGAATATGGTGCTGGGTGGTGGGATATAGGGTTTTATGTTGTTTGTCTTGGGTTTTTTAAGGGTTTTTAGGATAATCAGAGTTACCGTAAAAAAAAAAAAAAAATCAGGTTTGCATCACTATGTTAGAAGCAGAGCGACACAAATAGCAGTGGATTTGTGCTAGAAATATATGACTGTGAGAAATGCCGTATAAGTTTGGCACAGCAAAAAGATAATAAGATAATTACTTTATTGTTTTTATAAGGGCCTTGAAAAGGTTCAAATGCCTTCTCCTTTGACATGTTTACTGCAGGTGTATATGCCTAGGGGAAACAAGGACCATACCAAGGCAAACGCCTTTGACATCTCTGCATTCTTGAACTTCATGAAATTTTGCAAGCACTTTGAGAAGATTGTGAAAGGCAATATGCTGGATAAGGTAATTCCCTGGGAGCATTTAGTGTAAGACTCCAATAACAGGTTTCTTTAAAACAACCACAAGCTACTGCCAGAGAGTTTGGACTCCCCACAGTACACCACCTGAAATTGCAAAATGTAATTTATTGTCAACCTTAGGCCTCACATACCACTTTGTACCAGGAAGTAAACACTTGTTTTAGATCTGCACTGTTTATAAGTACACAGACTATTTTAAGAAGATGTATGAATTTCATAATTAAGCATAAATGATTACAGCATTTGTGCCCAGAAATGTGTCAACGTAATGTATCGTAACAGCTATTACATTCATAGCCATGAGGTTAAAGTTTCCATTTTATCGTATTCATCATACCATTATGCATTCCTGTCACGGATAGGCTCTGTGGTAAAGTCAGACCAGGAAGTATAGCACACAGTTTGGTGAGTGAAATGCGCTGGTGTGCAGATTTAATTATAAATAAACAAAAGATTTTAACAAACAAAACGCTGAACAAAACAAAACAGCACAGTGGCCAAAACAGACAGACTAACAAACAGACATGGAACAAACAAGTATAGCGTAGCAATTGTTGTTGATCTTTTTCTGTTTCTGTCTTTAACTCTCCCTATTTATACACCTGTGGCTTCAAATTCACTGCTCCAGCCACATTCCCATGTATTTTTGCAGGGAGGATTTTAACTGCCTCCCTGTCACCACTATTCCACACACACACAAACACACACACATCCCCGTGCTCACATACCACTATACATTGTAACTCACCTGTGATACATAACCCAAACTATACAAAATAAACCAAAATACAGCCAGGGGCAGGCTGACCCCGTCATAATTCTCTTTTAAGGAAAATGTATTTTCTTTTAGTGTGATAGTTTTCACATTTTATGTGATGACAGTTCCATTCATTTCCAGTTAAATAATACTTGATAATAATTTCTTAGTTTGAATATAACTTGTACGGGACGCTTTAAACAATATTTGTAATATAGTGTTTAATTGCTTACCTGTTAAATATGCAATAATATAGGCGCTCTATTATTCTCTATAGCCAGTTCTGCTTCAATTATTATTTAAGTGCCTTACTAACTGTTCTGACAAATCCACTTCTAAAAATTGAAGCATGGCAGTGATTGAAAAGGGACAGTTTTAATGGAATAGTTAGTAAGTATTAACAACAGTAGTGAATTATAGAGAACACACACACACACACAATTGGATGTTAACCAGGGAGATAATATAATACATCCCTTTAATGTTTTCAGGTGACCTGGGTGAGAAACCAGATGATGCATTCAGCTGAGATGAAGGTAACCACTCAGGACATGGAAATGCACATCGAAAAAATCCTTGACCTGGTCCAGCACCTCAAAAATCAAGCACGGATCCCTGACCTAGAACAGCTGGAGAAAGAAATCATTGAGGTGAGCTGCTAAGGTAACCCCTGGACACAAACATAATGGAATGTTGTAAAAGCAAAACACACGCGTTCACTTGGCATGAATGTGTATCCAGGTGTAATAGGGGTGTGGGAATCCTAGATTAATCCTAGTGTATTTTCATCAGGGTTTACTGATCACACACTGGCTGATATCTGGCAACACAGAAGAGCTAGAACAGTTGAGGAACAGGACAGTGTCATATTGTGTTCTTATCTGTTAAGGTGTTGTACGCATGCTGTCTCGTACCGTTCTGGCTGATCAAACTGCAAAACCATTTCTGTCATAAGATGCACCCGACACACAAAATGCTCAATCACAATTGTACCTCTTTTTAATAAATGCAAATCTGTTGCTGTTCCCTACCTTTACACAGATTATAGTTGAGGTTTCGAGCGTTGTCTGAGCGAGTCATAATTCCGAAGTCGTATCCCACAAAAAAGAGCATTTTATAACACTAAGTACACTGAGCTGTGTGAATTTTTGTAAGTTGCCCTGCTATACCTCTGGTACCCATCTTCCTCTATCCATCTAGCTGCTGAAGACTGAACTGAACGTGGTGCTGGAGGGAGTGCAGCTAGAGTCCACTGGGGGCAATTCGATTAGCCGCATAATGGACAAGCAGAAGCTCCACGATTTGGAGCAGCAAGTTTTGAAGGAGAAGATCGAAGCCCTGGGCCTTCGCCTGGAGGAGAATAAAGACCTGCTTGTAGTAAGGATCCTCAGCCCTTTCTGTCTAGATGTGTTGTATGAAACCAACAACAATGGTAAGCCTGTCTGTGGAAACATGAGATACGATTACCTGGCCTTGTTTTTGTGCACAGAACCAGGAGGAGCACCGTATGCTGAAGGAATTCCTTGACAACAACAAGGACCTGCTGGAGCAGCTGAACCCACAGTTAGCCAAGCTGGACTTCCTAGTGCAGAAGGTCAACCAGCACGACGAGAGGCTGAGTGAACTGGAGAAGAAGACTGAGGGTGAGCTCCCAGGGTGCACGGCAGGACTAGAACTTTCTGTGGAGTTTTAACCCTAGACTGCCTGCAGGCAACATTGTACTTTGTTGTTTATTTGTTTTTATTTTTTCCTGCATAAGTGAAGTAAGGTGTAGCTGTAGAGGACTCAGAAAACAGCGTTTGAGGCTTATAGTAAAAAAACAGTATGAACACTATTAAAGTTTTTTTCTTTTTTTTAACCTGCCTGGCTTGTCTGTTACTATCACTCACATTTTTTAAGATTCTTTGGAATTACCAGAAAGCAAATTGTATTACTGTTAAACTAGACTAATTGTGTTTTCTGAAAATGTTTGTAAAAAATGACTCAGGTGCACTATTGGGGTCTAGCCCATATAAAGAAGGTCTCTGTACTGACACATGTGTATGACACAAAATGACATCTGATTGAGCTAATAGGGTATATCTTGGGAACAGCCTTTGATGAAACTGTGCATGGGAGTTTGTTGTGAGATGCCGTGGATGTCGTCATGGTGACCTGCTTTTTCGTGTTTCATGTGTTTTTTATGACTACTGACATACCCTGTTTTGTCTTCCAGAACCAATTTTCAGTGTTCCTCCAATTCGTTATAAAAACCACCTGAATGAACTTGCACAGAAAAATAAATGGCCTCTACCAGAATTTTCAGAGGAACGCCACCCACTAGGTACTTTCTAGCAAAATGAATTACAACTACATCTACTGGATAAAAATTGGGGCTGTGTTTTATTTACCATTAAATCACTCATCTTTTAGAGTATGTATTTGACAGGGATTCTTTATTTGAACACCGTGAACCCTGTTGTATACCGGCTATAATGCAGGTTTCGCCACTTTCAGTTTATGAGCCGATTCTGACCAGCCGAGTCTGACTTTGCTGCGATTGAGTGGGGTGGAGATACTAGCATCCAAATTTAACAATAGAAAAGCTTGATTGACATTAATTTAATTTTCTGTGACTTCCCTTAGCTTGCATATCACTCTTTTTACAAAATATGCACAAACATGCTGTATGCTGTGCTTGTCAGGATACAAAGGCGTGGTCCTGGTGAACGGAGTCAAGCATACAGGATTGAAAGTGCACCCCAAAGTGGTGGCGGCACACCAGGAAGTGGCGATGATTGCCATTGACCATCTAACGGCAGAGGGGTGTCTGCTTCCGGACCCGGACACTAGCCAATCAGAGACCAGCTCAACCAGCGCAGGTACCCTGCAACAGTCCTTAATGACTTTCTAGCTAAAAAATGTACGTTCAGCATACACTACCTGGATGTTGAGGTGTGCTTTTATTATACTTGCCTGTTTAACATCTCCTTTTAGTTTCTTCTGTAATCACTATTTATCAGGCTTTTGGAATGTTTTAAATATGGCTGAGCTGATTCCTAATTCCTAATGAAAAGCCCAGCTGCCAAACAGGATTTGCTCAAGGTACCTCAAGCCTTCCCCGTATGTTTTAGTTAATGTCTGTTACAAAGTAACTGGTTTTATAGTGGATAATGGGAATTGATAACCCTGTCAGTGATTCATATCTTGAAACTTGGAATGTAACTTGACGAATGTAATGATTGTTATATATTTTGTTCCCAGCAGCCCCGTTGTTTTTCTCCTGTGTGACTGTTAAATTGAACACTGAAGTTTCACTTCCCGAGGGATGCAGTGAAAAAGAGGAAGCTGTTGAAGTAGCCTATGGAAGATTAGCATCCATGTTTGGCCTGCAAGCCTCGGTGTCAGGTAATTATGTAGTAAGTCATGCACTGTGGTGAAACTTTTTTTTTTTTAAGTAGCTAATGGGAAATGTTGTCCTATAATGATGTTAGCTTAGCCATGTCACTTTATGACCAGTGGATGAGGGCTCTGTGACTAGACTGACTGCACTGCTGCTTACATACAGAAAGATCCCTACTGGAAACTATCAGAGGTCTTCCTGCCCATTGAGACTCATAGCTCAGCAGTAAATAGTTTTTCCCAGGATGGGATCAATGTCTTTCAGATACTGCTCAGTGAAAACAAGCAGACAGGCAGCCTGATTAAATAGTCATGTTACAGTAGAAATACTAACTAAATCAAACAACTTTTTCAGGGGCGTCCAAACAGATGGTCCTGGATTTCTTTTCTACATCTGGTTTCAGTGAACCCGAAGAGGTCTGGCAGACAACCGATGACAGAAAGTTGAAGTGCAAGCTCAAAATGTCGGGGCCGTTCAAATTTCAAAATCAAGGTGAGTTGTGAGGCGCAAACCGGGCGGTTTGTCAATGGGAAACATACACAGTATCATCAAAATGATTCAGACAGCTATTAGTGATACCTAGACCCCTACATGTATACAGATTGAATATGAGATAAACAACCTTATACTAGTGTAGTTACCACTGTATGAACATGACTGCCCATTATCCATGATTAAATATTACACGTTTCACACTTGGCTTAAATTTAAATGTGTAAACTCTTATTAACACTCCTATGCTAAAGCACGGTACAGGTAAATGCAAAGCATGGTAAATGCATAGTACAAGCCTGGTACATTTATTAAAGTGACTTTTGTTGAAGAAAGTTGCTTTCAAGAAAATGTATGTCAACAACCAACATCCAAACTGATTTTGAGTTATGAGCAAAAAGAGCAAAACATATTTATGAGAATGGGAGGAGTTTCAATAAGTAATATACTTAAATCTTATTTTCAGAACATTTTGTGAATAGGTTAAGTTACACTAGTAGACAAAACCCTAAATGTGTAAGGAGTGTTTTTTTTTTTTAAATCTCTTATTTGATTATACCTCAGCCAGCTGCAGGTATTTTTGTTACTGTTCTGTTTTTTCTAGTTTTTTTTTACAGACGGTGCTTCCAAAAAACAGCAGGCACAACATGAGGCAGCTAAGGAAGCACTCACCCGACTGGCAGGGGTCCTAGGCTGGGGCGGTGTCTGTGAAACTGGAAACTACAAGGGGAAGCTGCAGGAGCTGCTGGTGAAGGAGGGTCACGAGATGCCCACGTACGACACCCTACCAGGGGGCAATGGGAGTCCTGAAGACAAAACTTGTCCAGGTGTGCGATTGTAGTCCCTTTGTGTCCCACTCTCACAGAATCATGTAGCCCTGCAGCAGTGTCTGTGTGTCCCACTCTCACAGAATCATGTAGCCCTGCAGCAGTGTCTGTGTGTCCCACTCTCACAGAATCACGTAGCCCTGCAGCAGTGTCTGTGTGTCCCACTCTCACAGAAACATGTAGCCCTGCAGCAGTGCATCCAGCGTTGCTATGGGCCGATCCTGTACAGTACTGTTGTCATTCATCTTCGCTGTAGAAGCTACATGAACAAACAGCTAACTGAATGCCTCAATGCCTCATTTCTCTAATGGTTTATCCTGTTCTTGTATCTTTCTGAGCAGCTCCCCCAGTCTTGATTGTTGAGTCCTGCAAGGATAAAGAAGTATCTACAGCCAGTCCCTCTGAAAGGCCAGCAGCACCGCCCCCTCAAAGAAGCCCACTACAGCCAACCAAAGTGGCAGTGGCTAAACCTGAACCAGTCGGTAATGCATTCCAGTTACTGTAGCAGAGCTGTCTTCAAGTCTGTAGGGTGTTTCATGTTTTCACAAAGCGAAAACTGCATCCAGTTGGTAAATGTCTGTCCTTTGAAGCACAATAAAGTATATACTGCTACTGATTGCCTCTTTCGCTGTTCAGTTTAGATATAAAGTTTATCTTGCATTGATCCATCTTGGCAAATAAGTGACCTGGTTTAAGCCTTTTCCTATCAGAATTATAGAGTGAGTAAATGTGTGGAATTTTATAGACAGTCAAATAGAGACGGATAGTACTACAAATAGCTGATTCCCGCCATATGGAAAGACAGTGTTCATGTCTACATTAAGCCTGTTGTTTTTACACGCAAGCCAAAAACACGTCAAAGAAAAGTAAATCCAAAGCCACCGTAAGGTTTTATGTGTGATTAGCTATGTACCTGTCTGCCGTTTTTTATTACTGTTATGAACTCTTTCATTATTTTAGTGACGTGTTTCTTGTTTTGTGGAACAAATCTGTCAAACAAAATTCTTCTTTAAACAGCAGCTCAGTTATTCTTTGCGAATGTGACTGTCACGTTGAAGAAAGTAATCGACCCGCCAGAAGTGCACAGCGAGGAGGAGGAAGCCATCCAGGCGGCCTATAGGAACCTGGCGTTGGAGTTCGGCCTGACAGAGTCGGTCCCGGGTAACCGCTCACATTCTTCACGAGACTCATTTTAGACAGGCTGAGTAGTGCACTGTCAACTAGTTTCACAAGTAACGCATTCTTGCAAACATAATGAGATACAAAACTGGAAAACAAATTATAGTTATGTATAGATTAATCTAGCCACCAAAGGAAGTACAAAATATATGTTTTTGATTAACTAAAAGCATTTGATATTCATGAAACTGTTTTTACTCTTGTTGGGTTCTTTAAGAATGATCTAAAGCGGTTTGTGGATACCAAACTTTATTTGATGTATCAAAGCCAATACTTTGTGGGCTATTGGAATGAATTGTGATGAATTTGACAATTATGTACCTATATAGAACTCAGTGGATTGTGATGAAATTTGGTATACAGGGTCGCTCATTCTTATCATGTGTTTATATATATATATATATATATATATATATATATATATATATATATATATATATAGCTATATGTTAATTCATATATTGTGTGTGTTTTTTTAGATGTTCCTGTGAAGAAGATGGTTATGGATTACTTCACTAAATGTGGTTTTAAGGAACCTGATGAGTTCTGTGAGCCTACTGGTGACAATAAGTTCAAGTGCAAGCTGGACATCTCTGGCGAGTTTCGATTTCACAGTCAAGGTGAGGAGTTAGATCCGATATATTAGCCAAACAAAAATGCATAATTTAAAATGACTTTTGTACGTATAATTTACATTAACATGTAGATCGGATATATTCGACAGTATTACGCTAGATAAGGGAATGTGAATATCGCTGTGATATATATTAGCAGCAAATAAATGATTTAAAATTAATTGTATGATTGTACATTTCTGATTGTGTGTTTCTGTTTGTGTAACAAACGTTAACTAGCAAAATGTGTTACGTATTAATGTTATTCTGCATTTCTGGAGGTGTTTTTGTTTTGGGAAGCACTACAGTATGGACAGCAGGTATGCGAGTGATTGTCCAAAAGTTAAAGCATGAGTTTCAATCATGGAAAAATTTAAGCTCCATGCTGCGATTACTAACTAGGCCACGGTGCGCATCAATCACATGATGTACTTGAAAACCGTTGCTTATACAGTATTATTATTTTATATTTGTTCTTTCATTTATGTTTACATACAGTACTTTGTATAATTAGGACAGAAAACGAACAGGAGACTGGTTATCATAGTGCATGTATTTCAATTACATGTTTGGGAAGAAACAATACATTCATTAATTAAAAACTAAAGAGTTAACGTCTTTGCTAAACTGTGGTAAATACCTGTAGTTCAATACCAACCAATATTTTGTGTTGTGAGAGAGATCATACAGTATATGTAGGCTACTGTATATCAGCATCATTTTAAAATGGTAAATCCCTGTAGTGCAACAACCAATATAACGAGAAAGAGATACAGTATATTGAATTAAAGTGAATTATCACGATTTAAAATCATGTAGATATACACATATACGGTATCTCTCTACGACTTGCCCTCCTAATAATATGGATGCAGCATGTCATTATATTACTGAAACATTTTAATTTCGAATAGAGATTGACAACATTTTAACGTGTAAAATAATTTAATATATAAATAAATCTCCGCGATCACACATAAACTACATCAGATTGATATCGATGTTATAGAAACATAAAAAGACAGAGGTTTAAAACAGTTTACCATAGAAACAGTCGTCGATCACACATTTTAAAGTTCATATGAAAAGACAGTGGCACGAACACGCACCAACATACACAGTCTAGTAAATAAAACGGCCAGATAAAAATAAAAAGCCATGCAGTGAACCTCCCCTTTAATCAAACTGTAGCCCGCTTTACTTTTGCCTACTTTTGCCTTACTGCGCTTGCACGATCAACTTATTTCCCGGTCAACTTATTTCCTATGACACCGGCACTGAGAAGAGCACTGCATGCAATTTTCTTTTTATATACTTGCAATAATAGGTGACGTCAAACAACCCCAGGGATATGATGAACCTGGGATTAAATTGTCTAAAAGCTGCATTATCACAAACATCCCACCATACTCATGTAAGCCTTGTGAATATACAATAGTGTTATAGCATATGCTAATTCCTGACACAATTACTGTCATGAAGCATAAATAATATGCACAATACTTTTTTTTAGATGGTGTTACCAAAAAGCAGCAGGCACAACATGAGGCAGCTAAGGAAGCGCTCACCCGACTGGCGAGGGTCCTAGGCTGGGACAGTGTCTGTGAAACTGGAAACTACAAGGGGAAGCTGCAGGAGCTGCTGGTGAAGCAGGGTCAGGAGATGCCCACTTACGACACCCTACCAGGGGGCAACGGGAGTCCTGGAGACAAAACTCATCCAGGTGTGCGATTGTAGTCCCTCTGTGTCCCACTCTCACAGAATCATGTAGCCCTGCAGCAGTGCACCTAGAGTTGCTATGGGCCGATCCTGTACAATACTGTTGTCATTCATCTTCACTATAGAAGCTACATGAACAAACAGCTAACTGAATGCCTCAATGCCTCACTTCTCTAACTACCCAGTAATGTTGTTGAAGCTGACACCCTGGGATCCTTCAAGAAGCTGCTTGATGAGATTCTGGGATCAATAAGCTACTAACAACCAAACGAGCAAGATGGGCTGAATGGCCTCCTCTCGTTTGTAAACTTTCTTATGTTCTTATATTCTTATGTTCTTATGATTTGTCCTTGGCTGGGACTGGGTGTGTGAAGATGAGAACTATAAGGGTAAGCTCCAGGAGCTGCTTGTGAAGCATGGTTTCAAGATACCCAAGTGTGAGCCTGCTGGAGATTTTAACCACCCAGGTTGCAAGAGTTGTCTCAAAGCAAATATGTTCCACTATATGACCACCCTATTTATAAAAGAGTTTTGACTGTTAAATAATAAGTGGATATAAGTGATGTACATGAAAGTGACTTGCTTAGTAATGCACTCTTGCCAAGTTTCTGTGGTTTGTTTCCACAGCTTCCTTGAGTACCTGTGTTGACTCTGCCAAGCTGGAAACATCAGCAACAACAGGGGCATCAGCAGCAGCTGTCTCTGTAACCCCGGCAACAAGGCCTGAAGACTACAGCCTGGCTCCAAAGGACAAGAAGCCACGAATTGAATCACCAAGTAATGTAGTCAATAGCATGTAACTCTCTCCTGCTTAGATTTAACTCAAGAGTTACTTAAAGAGCTTGTTTTTGTGAAGTTTGACATTTGTAAAACTATTCTAGACTACGGTCAAAGATAACCGCAGTTATGACGGCTAGTTTTGAGGACATTAACAGTTTTTTCCCTTCTGTTGTGACAGAGCTGCAGAGTGTCCTGGAGACGTTTTCGCTTGTTCCGCCCCAAGTGATGAACCAGCTGAGTGTGGAGAAGGTGTGTGTCTGGAGAGTTTCAGTTGATGTGAGCAACATCACCATTAAAACTCAGGAGAGCTACAAGTCGAAGAAGGAGGCCAGGCACATGTCATACTTAAAACTAGGAACCGCCATGGGCATCTGTGGATCAAATGTTGGTATGTATTTATCAAAAAGTTTTCATGTTGTTCTAGTGAGATTTAATACTGCAGTGTTGTAAGGCTGTGGGTGTACCTTTGTTA
This sequence comes from Acipenser ruthenus, assembly GCF_902713425.1. NCBI lineage: Eukaryota > Metazoa > Chordata > Actinopteri > Acipenseriformes > Acipenseridae > Acipenser > Acipenser ruthenus. The sequence continues at coordinate 38,366,280 of NC_081196.1, forward strand.
AATAATCTGTCTGCATGTGATAGTCTATTTAATGATCAGCATCACTGCCAAAGATAGTATCATCTGCATGAAATTGCTCATTGTGGTTATTATTATTATTATTATTATTATTATTATTATTTATTTCTTAGCAGACGCCCTTATCCAGGGCGACTTACAATTGTTACAAGATATCACATTATTTTGTACATACAATTTACATTATTTTTTACACATTATGTTTACATACAATTACCCATTTATACAGTTGGGTTTTTACTGGAGCAATCTAGGTAAAGTACCTTGCTCAAGGGTACAGCAGCAGTGTCCCCCATCTGGGATTGAACCCAGAATCCTCCGGTCAAGAGTCCAGAGCCCTAACCACTACTCCACACTGCTGCCATGGTTAACATGGGAAGGCTAGTTTAAGTGCAATGTTCCACTATGATCTATTATATCTATCAAATAGGTCGTAATGTACTTATAATGTCTGTGTGGTCTGAGTGAAAAAGGTCAACCTGCCTTTCAAATCACCCAGTGCATTAGTTCACCGTTGCACTTTTACTGTTGCTGCAGTAATCAATTGTGGCTATTATCAGCATGAGAAGTTGTACCAAGCCAGGTACTTGCAGCTCACCATTAAGCTCCAGTCATCACACTCCCGTCCCCCTAATATTAATAGTTATAGATATAAGTTGTATTTATTTATTTATTTATTTATTTTTTTTTACAGATGTGACCAATGCTATTGCTATAGTGAAAGAGCACTTCAAGAAGAATAGCTCTCTTGATTTACTCTCAGAGGACTTCAGTGAATTACAACCCAAGTTTATATGTCTGCTATCAGTGAAGTCTTACAAATTCCTGTTCAGAGGAGAAGGTACGATACTGTTTCACTAGAATCAATTTCTTTTTTTAGGATTCTCATTTCTTGTAGTGACACATTCAAAAGGACTTCAAATGTGGCATTCTCTAGCTACCGCATGCAGTGTACTGTATTCACAATTTTACCTTAGAGACGCCGGGAACCAACAAAGTACAAGAAGCTAGATACCATGTGAGCTCAAGCAGTGTAACAACATTTCTATGCATATTTTTTACGCATTAAATTTGAATATCTTATGTTTTTTCAATTTGTAAAACACCCAGTCCGCTGCTTGTCTGGAGCACTGGTTACGGAATAACGTGGCCCTGCTTTCATCCATCCAGGTTCTGATGAACACGCAGCCAAGCGAGAGGCCTGCAAGGCTGCGCTGTCCCAGCTGGCCGAACTGTTCGAGTGGGGATTAGCTGCAAAGGTGGTGAGCTATGGGGACGCAGAGGGCAGGCTAACCCAGCTGCTACAGGAGCATCATCAGGAGCCACTCTCCTTTGAGTGCGTTGAGACCCTGCACACAGCCACGCTGCACCTGCAGTTCAACACATTCTCCATCTGCAGCAGGGGCAAGCAGCACACCACCAAGAAGTCTGTCCAGAGTGAAGTCAGCGTGCGCCTGCTGGGGCTGCTGGGGGAGAAGAAGGGAGGTAGGTTTCTCATTTTTAAACTTCTCAACCGATCTGATGAAATGTCTGGACAGCGACGGTAGAAAAACAATACATGTGCCATGCTGTATGTGATAAAATGCATGTTTGTTCAGGGCACCCTTGTCATTTCCCTATCTGACTTAAACAGAAACGTGAAATATCTTCAAAAATACAAGTGACAGGATATCATCAAGAATTTCTCCTTCCTTTTATACATGTGGCCACTCCCTAATTAGCATCAATTACCTAACTGGGGAATGGCCACACCTGTGATTACTGGCAGGGACAGATTTAACCCCATCCCTGCCAACCTTACATTCCCACACACACACTATTTACAGCAGTAGGGCTTCTACCATGTCACTTTACATATTTACTCAAACAATAGTTTTTGGTATTAAGGCACAGTCATCTCACTTTAGGAACTTTCTGCCGTACACATATATATATTGCAGGCTAGATCGGCCAAAGTGTTTTTATAGAAGTAAGAGCCAGCGCCATCTGATGATCATCTACTTTGGATCAAGTTTCCTTCTGTTTTGCTGGCAATGTAGAGCTGTGCCCTAGATGCTGCCACTTACTGATAAAATGTCCCTTTGACTGATATAGCCTGTGTTACAAACTGTATGTCTATAGCAAGCAAAGAGAAGCACCTTGACATACAATGTAAGGAATTGCAATAAGATCTACTCCGAATGATTGCAGACGCTGTTCGTGTCCCGGCTGTGCGAAGTCACCGGTCTTCACAAGGGATTCCAGAGGGAGCGTTGCATTGGTTCTGGTGCTCCCGTGGGTTAGGGAGGCTAAACCAGCAGGGGACTGTTTCTCCTCATTGAGCACAAGCGGACCCTACTGGCCAGGCGCCTGATGAGCTTAAGCAGACATCATCAGGGCTGGCCTTTGTCCTCCAGAGGCCGGTAGCTTGCAAACATAAGCGCACTAAATTGGGGAGAAAATCCGGGGTAAATTAATTGGGAATTCTAAATTTTTAAAAAGCACTACAAACATCATAAATTGTATTGTTCTTTCTTATATGTTTACTTGAGAATTTATGAATTTATCGACTTTACTTATGTATCTATTTTTATTTTGTTTACTCAGATTGCAGCATGCCAGTAAGGAACCAAGTTCAAGAATGGTTTGCAAAAAAGGGTTTTCCGATTCCTGAATATAAGGATACTGAAGAAAGTGGGGCAAAAGTGACGTTCTCTGCAAATATTGACTGCACCCATACAGGTAATTCACTTCTTCAAATTCACTTGTGCAAATTCTGCAAGATAATTTTGTTTTGTTTAACATCTATAGACAAAGGAGAGTATTAAACCACAAGACACACCATTTAGTTACAGCTAAACTGAAATTAATCCAAGAAATACACAGAACTGCGTCAAGCTGAATATGGTTGTTCATTTGATTAACAGATTCCCAGCCAAGTTTAGAGCTTGCTGAAGAGAAACTCAAGGACGAGCTTCTTGGTCGTATCCAGTACATTGTGGAGGATGATATTGAGCAGGGGCTTCTCAGATGAATGAGGCAGAGTTCTCCTAGATGCTGACGGGACAGGATACCAATGAAAATCTCTGATGCTGTTCTGGAAGTGAACGTCTGTTTCCCCATCCCTCCACTATGTTTGTGTTTCCACTCCTGTCTGGCCTGCATGTTTTATACTGAAGATGCCATGTACAGTCACTGCATGCTCGTTTATTACGAGGTTCAAATCGAACACTAAGCACTTCAAGATGACCTCCCTTATAAATGACTTATTTTTAAATACATTTGCATAGACTGTGCCTTTTGTCATTCCTATTAAATTATAGTTTCCTGCAGATTTGTTTAAATATGTTATCTGGAAAACAAGCTGTAATGGATAGCAAGTTTTGCTCTGAGGCTTAAATGCAGTATACATTTTTTAGCTCCACAAACTAACTGTATTCATAATATTGAAATCACAGCAGAGTAGTAAACATTAGATTGTATTTTAAAGTCATTTATATGGGAGCTCATTAATTGATTAGGGTCTATGTGCAATGCAACCCAGCACTTTGTTAGTAAATGGATTAACTATTTATGGTTTTAATGAATATTTAAAGACTTGTTTTGTGGGGTTACCTAGGTTCTATCAGCCTCACCCAGAACTGTTAACTTCATAGAAAATCAATGGGCAATCCATTCTGGTCTTCCTCTAGTTAAGGAAGACTATTTAAATTGCAGACTTTTTAAAGCTTTTAAATGTCATTTAAAACAAAGATGCTTCTGGTGATTAAAAAAAATATATATATTAAAATAAAGAAATCTCTGTTTAAGCTTTTACTGAACAAGGGGCCTGGAATTATTGGAGTCTTATATTTTAAATGTTGATGTGAACAGAGACGGTTAACAAAGTCACGATACCTGAATCGGGCAAATTGGGAGTTATAGTCTATAAAATGTGTTGGCTGCTTTCCACCTTCATGGTGTGGATGAGATTTTGTGGTGCATGGGTTTAAGTTTCTACATCTGTGTATATAATCGCTGCCGCCCTTGTGTTCTGCAACTGACCTTGTATTAACCTTTTCACTTGAAGTAAAACCAGAATTAACCTGTTCTGTAAGTTGTGAAATACATTGATAGGAGAAATGTTACTGCTTCCCAATTTCAACACAAAAAGAGAAATAATTACAAGGGCAAATCCTTTCGCATCCTGAAAATGTATTTGAAATGGTGTAAAGAATGTTGCTGCAGGTTCCTTATTTGAGGTGTGGAACCATGAAAACAATACTGAAAAGTTCATAAATAAACTACGCTCTGGATACCTATGTAAGTGACTTCTTTTTAAAATTTCAACTTAATTGTGTAATTTGTAATGAATTGAATCTTGGCACACCTGTAACTGTCATTTATCATACACACTTTCCCAAGCTGTTGTGTTTTACATTGAGCATTCTTCTTGTATTTTCAACTACTTCTAGTGACCCCCATTTGTTTGAGAAAACTTTATATAGTATGTTTCTGTATGTGTTCACCAAATCAACAGTACGAAGATCAGTCTTGAAATCAGGACTTAAAGGATGTGCTGCAATAAGAATACCTCTGTTAAGAAAGGGAAACAAGACTAAAAGGCTAAAATATGCACGAACACAGAAATTGGACTATGGAACAATGGTCAAAGTTGCTTTGAACTGTTGATGGATGGACAAGACACCTGTGCCTTCTGACAGTTCTGTTGTAAATTCAACGTTTGTCTTTCTATTCCTTAAGGATAGTATCTTCAAGTATTGCTCATCCTTGTTAGACAGCTTTTGGGGTCTTCCACTCCTGGGTTTGTCAATTACAGATGATGTTTCTCTGTACTTGTTGATTATGCTTCGGATACCACACCTTGAAAATCAAGTGATGTGAGCTATTTCACTCAATGTTTTTCCTTCTTTATGCAAGTCAAGGTTGTTATAATAGTAGAAAACACTAGTGTAGGCTTTGAGTAAATTGTTGATGCTCCTAATGCATCAGAGTAGAGAAATGCAACATATCTGAGACTTGCACAGCAGTGTGTATATATATATATATATATATATATATATATATATATATATATATATATATATATATATACACACACACACACACACACACAGTGCCTTGCAAAAGTATTCAGACCTCTGACCAATTCTCTCATATTACTGAATTACAAATGGTACATTGAAATTTTGTTCTGTTTGATATTTTATTTTAAAACATGGAAACTCAAAATCAATTATTGTAAGGTGACATTGGTTTTATGTTGGGAAATATTTTTAAGAAAAATAAAAAACTGAAATATCTTGCTTGCATAAGTATTCAACCCCTATGCTGTGGAAGCTCCCAGTTTACACCGATGAAAGAAATTGCCCTAACAAGGACACAATTACCTTACCATTGGCCTCCACCTGTGAACCATTAAAGTTGCTGTCACATTTTCTGGATAAAAACCCCACTGTTGAAGGATCATTGGTCAGGCTGTGAAAATGAAGACCAAAGAGCATTCTACAGAAGTTAGAGATAAAGCAATACAAATGCATAGATTAGGGAAAGGGTACAAAATAATATCCAAGTGTGGATATCCCAGTGAGCACAGTTGGATAAATAATTAGGAAGTGGAAGCTGCATCACACCACCCAAGAAAAGTCAGCACTCAAACAAGGAGACTTGTGAGAGAAGCCACAGAGAGGCCAACAATCACTTTGAAGGAGCTACAGAGTTCAGTGGCTGGGAGTGGAGTAATGGTGCACCAGTCAACCATATCAAGAGCTCTGCATAACACTGGCCTGTATGGAAAGGGTGGCAAGAAAGAAGCCATTACTCAAAAAGTACCATCTGAAAGCACATCTGGAGTTTGCCAGAAAGCATGAGAGTGAGCTGCGATGTGGGAAAAGGTTTTGTGGTCAGATGAGACCAAGATAGAGCTTTTTGGCCAAAACTCAAAACGCTATGTGTGGCTCAAACCTAACACTGCCCATGCTTCTCATCAGCAGGGACTGGGCATCTTGTTAAAATTGAAGAAAGAATGGATGGAGCAAAATACTGCAAAATACTGCAAGTGAACTGCTTCAGTCCGCTAAAAAACTGAAGCTTGGGAGGAAATTCACCTTTCAGCAGGACAATGATCCCAAGCACAAGGCCAAAGCAACATTGGAGTGGCTCAAGAACAAAAATATCAAACAGAACGAAATTTCAATGTACCATTTGTAATTCAGTAATATGAGAGAATTGGTCAGGGGTCTGAATACGTTTGCAAGGCACTGTATATAATCTCTTACATATTCATAAAGCAATTGGCAATCTAAGAAACCTTAAAAGCTAAATTTGACTTTCTTTTCTCAAATACAGCTAGTTTTTGCTGTCAGAACAATATTAAACTCTTAATTGCATTTCTGAACGGATCCAGCGGTGTCATCTTGATGATAGTTTATATTATGGATGAAATTTGATACGAGTCAATGTCATGAAAACTTGGTCACCATGACAAAGTCTACAGTATGTGGAGTAACCTAGTTTAACATATTTCAAGTATATAAATAGACCTCCACTATATGCTTAATAACAAGCAAGGAAAGGAAAGACAATATGAAAGGACATACACAAATTCAAAAACTTGACGGTTACTGGACGGTTATTTATTGAATGTATTTTACACTGAAGTTTCACAATGTTTTCACACATATCCTAGTGGCAGCAGTGTACATGTAATGTTTTACTTACAGCTGATCTTGCAATTGTTCTTGTTTGTAAAAGGAAATCCAATGCATCTGCAGCAATGCAATCGACAAGGTCCAATTTTCAGGAACAAGGTTTAAGCTTTGGCTGCATAGTTTAAATCATCCCACATTTGAATACCCAATTTCAAAAACTTTGACTTGCGAAACAGAATTCAATTTGGCAAAACACACTGCCATAGTGTTGGAATGGGTTACCAAAACACACTGCCATAGTGTTGGAATGGGTTACCAAAACAAAGCACTAATAGAAGACAACATTAAGACCAGACCAGCCTTTTGACTATTCTATATTCTGTTCACTACATACAGAGCTTTCACCCCTTCATTTGTTAAATTACATTATATAGGTACACATTGTTCCTAGACAAACATTTACAACATCGGAAAGAGACAATTCTCACTAGTTTGAAAAAAAAAAAACCTTACAAAGTAATGGTCATACTGCATCAACAGTAATTCAGTGTCAAGACCCCAAAAAAAATAAAAACACACCACCAAATCCTCAAGAAAACCAAATAAAACAAAAAACATTCTTCACATGCTGCTACCTACTCAACGGTACAGATGGAAACTGACCAGTGGGTACAAAACAGTAAAGTCAGCTCTTAGCAGGACAGAGTGGATTCAGATGCAAATTTAAAAATAAAAAAAGGTGTGTTTGGGAATTGAGTTTCACTTTTAAATGCTATCACTTCATGTTTAACCATGAGAAATAAAAGAAAACAAGGGAGTAATCATTGTATCATTAAGCTGAAAAGATTTTTTCCTCGACCTTCGCAGCTAGTTTGTGTTTATGTGTGCTCTTGTTGTTTCAGTCTTGGGTTAACACACACAGTGCAAAAACACAGAGTCAGGCATAGACCGAGAAAGCACAGTAAGAACTGTTTTTGGAATTCTGTTTTATAAAATTGCCAAATATTACATTGCTTTGTTTTGCAATAATTCACAGATTTTCTTTATAGCAGAAGTGCAATACTGTACTTTGGTGCTTTTTAGACACACTGATGTACCCGACAGTTAATTTATAATGCCCCGAGATTAATAAAGCAACTGCTATATAATATAACAACTCCTGCCGTGATGCCATATTTCTACATATCCGATGAACCCCTGGAACCAATTAAATGTGAGATGAAAGTTTTTACTGTAGCTCTCACTTTACATACTGTATGCTTTAGGGAAATCTCACATGACACTATAAAAAGATCAGCAATGCAAGAAGTTACAGGAAAAAATAAAGCTCAACAAAATACACATGCTTCTCATCTCCAACTTTGAGAACCATTAATATAGGATGTCTACATAAAGACCAGACAACAAAACTGCAGTACTGTACAACATCTCATCCCCAGAGTCAGACTGCTACATCTGATTAAATCTCACTACGTGTGCAGAGAGAATCTCTCTTTGGAGAAGGGGGCAGTATATTCACTTCAATGGAAACTAATTCTTTTTGGGTGGAATACACAATACCATTACAAGACACCTGTATTGGAAACAAAAGGCCACTCTCTAAAACTGAGACCACGAGCGTGTTTGAACAGGAATGTAGGAGACATGACTAATCCACGCGGATCTTCTGGTTGGTCATCCTGTAGATGATGCTGTCGTAGCCTGGGTCCATGTTCCACAGGTTGTAGGAGATCGCTATCACAGCCAGAACCAGGACGATCATCATCCACAGAATGATGTTGAAGATCACAGCGTAGTCAAAGTTGTACTTGTAGGCCAGGTTGTACGGGCTTCCTGGGTTACTCTGAAATGTTAAAGCTATGTTATTGCTTTTGTTGGTTGATGTATACCAGACAACCACATTTAGATCTAGGTGTGGTTCAGAACCCTTTAATCACAGAAGCTCCTTTTACTATCTTACATACTCATTATCAACTTTTTGTGTGTGAATGTGGTCATTCACTAGGTACAATGCAAAAATCGCCGACAAATAAGCATAAAACAAAACAAAACAAAAACTACTCAAAAGTGTTTGTTTTTATATAAAAAGGGTACGCTCACCATCAAGGTTTTCTGCAAAAAACTCCTCACACCATCCGTATTTTAAACCCACCTCTGTTGACTATGATGGTAAAACTGTGAAAGGGTACTCACAATCTGCTTGGACTCCAGGATGGATCGCGTCTTCCTCACGAGGGGGCTATCAAACTTCTTCACCGTCACCAGCTCCACCACGGCACTGCTGTTGTAGATACTGAACATGTCATCAGCAAACTGCAGCACAGACAGCAAGGTAAAGGAACAGATCAGTCAACCTCAACGTACTAGAGATCAAAGAAATAGGGGTCTTCTTATCAAGGGGATCCAAGCAAGACAAACAGGAGCCTCCTTTTATCCCCAACACTCTCAATAAATTGCGCTAAATAATCTGTTAACCAAGTTATCACATTTGGATAAGCAATTCTCTCGATGTACAGAAGACTAAAAAACGTGACACCACCCACTATATAACTCTCCTTTGGGGACGGGATAATAAAGATGATAGCCGACGCTTAAGACCTGCTCATCTCACAAGTGAGGGTATGAGCCAGTCCAGCCCACTCTCCCTTTACCTTCTGCAGCATGCTGGCGAGGATCTGCGTGGCTTCCTTGAACTGCTGGGAGTCCTGTCCGTAGCTCTTCTCCATCGCCTCCAGGCTGGACAGATCAAGGGAGTACAGGTCTGGGGAGTGCTCACTCGCCAGGTGCTTGTATTGAGACAGCTAGAGAGAGAGAGAGAGAGAGAGAGAGAGAGATGAGAGCCACCTCCTTTAAACATTCAGCTGCTTTGTGCACATTTCATAGATCTCATGCAGGTAGCAATTGATTATTATTATTATTATTATTATTACTTGTTTATTTAGCAGACGCCTTTATCCAAGGCGTGTGAACTATGCATCAGCTACAGAGTCACTTACAATTACGTCTCACCTGAAAGACTGAGCACAAAGAGGTTAAGTGACTTGCTCAGGGTCACACAATGAGTCAGTGGCTGTGGTGGGATTTGAACCGGGGACCTCCTGGTTACAAGCCCTTTTCCTTAACCACTGGACCACACAGCCTCCTGATTGATGATCAGGAAGTTTCGATAATCATATCAAAAGGTGATACCAGTCCTAATCTTACCAAAGCAATGATATCCTGTAGAACTTGCAGCTCAGAGAAGAACAGCTGAACCACCTGAATTAAGACAGAAAAATTATTTACATTTTTATTTGTATAATATTGTCCAGATACGGGACGATTAATATAGGATGTCTGTTTAATAAAGATCTGTTATATAAAAAAAATGTATCTGGCTTAAAGATCTGAAATCAGGTTTCCATGGTTTAATTCTACACCCTCAGGGATATTTCTGGTCTTCAGTTCAAAACCTTTACTAAAGACTCACCCATAGCTCTAAATTTGTCATCAACCATAAAGAAACTGTTTGAGGTTTTTAGAACAAGCATCATTTTCAAATCAGGAAGCATCCAAGACTCTTCCTGTAACACACTCAGAATGTGGCAGCTCTGCTTTTGTGGCACTTAAGGGGCTGATTCTCAAAGTCTTAATCCAAAGTACATTACACCATTTCTTCTGCTGGGACACTAAAAACTTGCAGATTGTACCATATTAATAAGAAACCACGTACTATACTGTACTTAACTGCCATTGATTGTTTTTAGTTGTATTAATAGTTTTGTAACTTTACTTGGCATTTCTTACCCTTCCAACAAAGATGAAGTGGACACTTTGGATTAAAAAGCTTTGAGAACAGGCCCCTTAATGTCTGTGACCGAAGCACTGACCTGAAACTTAAAGCACACAAAGGTGACCAGAAGCCTTGCCAGCACTAGTTTGCTGGTGGTCTGTGGAAGCTGTGCCTGCCACGCCACTCAGGAGACACTGCTAAAGAATCCGCTCTTACCCTAGCTGCTTACCTCACTGTTTCTGTTCAAGGAGTTTGGGGGCAGGACGTCAAGGACAGAGTTGTTCTGCGACAGCCTGCTGCGGATCTGACGCAGCGTCACGGGCAGCTCTTCAAACACTGCGTTCGCCCTGCCCTCCATGTACACCCCCTGCACAAAGGAGGGGAAAGCTTAACAGCAAGGCTACCAGGTCAGAGAGAAACCGGATACACAGAAACACAGCTCGTTTCTCATACCTGTTGAGAATGTAGCTTTTCTGACACTTCTATCCCCCTCCCAACACAAAGGGCCAAATTTCAGTTAACATTTTTTTTTAAATAAAACGAAAGTAAAGCTGGAGGAATATCTGTTTTCATGATTAACACATCATGGATACTGCATCAATCCAAATGAATATTGTTCCGCATACTTATTAAACACATTCACATATTTATATGTACCCCCTCCTCATATTCTCTTTAATGTTCAGAAGATCTTCCTTTAAAAGACATAGAGATTGGCAAGTCCTAAGCTTTAGTTTGAAGTTCTACTCGTATTGACTTTTGATGCACTTGGCATCTAAAATACAATCTGGAAAGTTCAAAGGTCCAACTTATTAGATTTTTGTTTTGTATACAGAGGGGTTTTAGAAAATAAATGTACATTTCAAATTGTACCTCTTCAATCGGAGCCAGCTGCAAAACGATAGGATAGTCTTCCGGGAACAGAGAGTGGATAGTATTGGCAACACTGTCCAGGGTAAAGGGAACTGCCTGAAAACAAGTTTGTGACACATGAACTATGGGTACTGATTTTCCTATAAAATATAATAGATCACATAATTACCTTTTTTTTTTTTTTAACCTTGCAACAAACTTCACATTGGGACCTAAACTTTGCATACAGTAGCTGTGGGAGTTTTTCTGCCCTGGTGTGTACTGTGTACTCACATTCTCAACAGGATATGAAGTTCCACTCTTCAACAGAGGCAGCTGATCCACGCCCCTCACTACAATGAGAGCATTCGCACGAGGGCGACGAAAAAGACTGCCAACCCGCAGGCCAGGCCAGGCTAAGTCCTAGACAAATCACAACACATTGCATTAGAGACACATTTACACTCAAGCTCTTACATCAAGTACAAATACTCATTACAAAAACTGTTCAGAAAATAGTTCTGGTTTAAGCTTGAAGTCAGGAAATTCCTTACAAAAAATGAACATTAAAAGTAACTTCAATGGTGCAGCTTGAAGCCAAAAAAGTCAGGAAATGCCATACAAATTATAAGTCGGCAGCATCCAGGTTAGGGTTTTAGCACAGATACTGAGATGTGATGGGCAGGGTAGCATTCAATGATAAAGAGAGCAGTGAAATGGCAACAAAACCTTGAACAAGGAAACACTCCACTAAACAAAGATAAGGGGAGCAGTGAAATCCATTTTCAATCACATTTCACTGATTTGGATTTGGTCTAGTTGAAGTTTAGTGCAGGAATCTGGCATGCAGGTAGCATGTATGTGGTGTGTACCTCTTTCACGGAGAAGCCCAAGGTTAAGGCCACCAGGTCAGGGATCCGTTCCCCAGAGATGGGCCACTGTCCTTCCTTGAAGGTGACATACTGAGGTGCTCGCAGCACAGTGAAGCTGTCCCCAAATGCACCTGGAACAAATAGTTAGTTATTTTTGTTTTGCCCATTATACACTGGAATGTACGTATAGTGCAGACAATCCATCTATATGCAACATGGTATATGCCATATCTTATTGGTATAAGATACCTGTGACATACAACAATAAGCTACTAACAACCAAACAAGCAAGATGGACCGAATGGCCCCCCTCTCGTTTGTAAACTTTCTTATGTTCTTAACAGCCTTCAACCCACTGAACCTCGAACCTCCTTCCTCAAGCAAACACTTGGGCATTCAACACCACTGTAACAGCAAGTAAATACAGATATACTGGATATCTCTTCATGCATAGTGTAAAAAACTCAAACCCCTCCCTAGACAACAAATAGGACTTCAAGGTTGTACTGTAAACTAAGGTAAAAAAATGCATCATTTGAATGCTGCTGCTATGTATCCACCAAACACTAAATTCAGAACTTGAAACACAGAAAGGACAATGTGACACTCACTCATAACTTTTGTCAAACTGGTTTTAAAGCAGAAGATATTGGGTAACTGTTTCCAAGCACCATTTTTATGATAAATCAATTGTTTGTCTTTTTATATTTAACAAAAAAAGTTAGCGTGGAAAGAAGCACTAAGCACTGTGTTGTCAAACTGAAATCACCAGGTCTACCTTAAATGCAGTGGAGTTAAAGGGGATTAATATATGAAATAATTCCATAATTAGACATCAATTTTGAGAGAAGCACTGTTCTAGCAAAAAGGTTTTTTTTTTTTGGTTTTTTTTAAGATATCTAGTAGGTTAACAGAAGCTTTAAAAGGCATGTCTTAGTTTCCATCTGTTATATTTTACTTCAGTGTTTTCCTCGAGAGTCAAAGCTTGTCATGTGTATAATACCTGATATCACTTTTTAAAATCAAAATCCATGTTTGCTATAATATGTTTGTTTTTGGTTTTGTAAAAACACCCATGTAACTAATGTAAGTGCAGGGCAGGCAAGACTGAATTAACCCGCTAAAAACTACTAGAGAGAAGAACTGGTCACTGGACTCTGTAACCTGGGAGACAGAAACACTGGCCTTGAAACCAGTTTCCTCTGAAGAGGAACCAGTCACTCCAGACAGACAACAAGCCCATCTGCCTATATGAAGAAGCCATTGGACTGCGAGCCCACGGTCCTTGAAGATGGACAATGACTTGAGCTTCACAGCCGCTAAATCTAAACAATATTCTAACACACACTGCTTGAAATGTATTCTGTGGCAAAAAATGACCATCTTCCTCTAACGGGTACAAAAACATAAGAAAGGCGACTGTATATATAAAGCTAACCAAAGATAATAAATATATATAAATAACACAGTCTACTGTACAAAAGTGTGTTTCTCTCATTTCTTCAACAGGTAATCCGATGGGGGTGCCAAAGCATTTATTTGACTCCAGAGAGAGAATTTTATTATAATATAGTATGAATTATCCTTGTTTTTCAACTAATTCAAAATAAAAGAATAGTGAAATAGCTCTAACTTTTGAAAGAGTATGCAAACATAAAACGCCCTTCCCTACTTTTCAAAAACATTTACCATTACTGTAGCAAACAGGAAAAGCATAGGCTGAGGTATCCAGGGTCTTAAGTTAGAGTTTGGTTTTCGGGCAAGAATGCATAGCACCCATTCAACACACGAGTAACAGCAATATTTATCCAATCAGGTCCAAACAGGATTGGGATAGTGAAACTGGGAAAGGCTGGTTCATAGTTTACAGTATGCAACTCCACGGAGCCTTCCTGTGGCCAAAACATTAACTTTGCAAAACGAGCTTGAAGTGAATTAAACCTCAAAATTCTGGCTCCTTTGAGACGTTGTGTAAAAGGACAAGAAATGCAGATTTTGCCTGCCCACATTTGCATGCACAAATAACATGGGGCACAAAACCGTATATCCTACTGGGTCTGTACTGAACAAATAATATGGTCAAATGAGTCACAGTCATTGTCTAATAATAATTATAGAACAACATCGTGCTTCCTTCTGTCTGAGTGATATTTAATTATTCGAAATCTGTATCATCGCAACTGCTTCAGACAAAAAAGCAGACGCATTCATCTGATTTGATCCCTGCTGAAACAAGCTTGTGAAAACCATACATCACGTGATGTGATGTGTCGGTACCAGTACTTCCACCAATACCCAGTCAGACTGACAGGCTCTGTAATATAAGAAGAGGAACCAGCTTTTTGCACAATTAATTACTGTACATAAAGCACCGGGCGTAAACGTAAATGAAATGACCAATTCTTGTCAGATATCCAACAACAAGCGATGAAAAAAAAGATATTCAAAAAGACGCTTTAGATTTCTAAGTGAACAGTGAGTGACTAATATACCATATAATTTCTACAAGGCTACCGACAGACTAATATTGAACATGTATTAAAAACTCAGAAATCAAACAAATAAATAAATGATTAAATACTGAAAAGAGAATGTTTTATTCGGTTAAATTCTGTCATTTATGTCCGTTCACAGCGGCCACTTCTATAACATATTTCATTATAAATATGTGTATAAGAAGAAATACATATAATATATAGGGATGGTCATCGATCAGCTGATCGGACAACAGCAAAACAATAAACGTAAAAAGAGACACGGTCCCTTTTGTTGGCTGGACAAAACGATCGCCATTCTATAAACAATTACCCGTGTAGATGTGAACGTGTCATCCCTACCTGCTGTCAGGACTGCGAAGATGGCTAGCATCGCCATTTGAAAGCTGTTAAACCCCCTTACTGCTCTGAAGAACTCCATCTTCCTCTTGTCGTTTCCAGTCACTACAGCGGGGGATTGTGGTATAAAACAAGAAGCACCGCCTTTCGTATTCAACAGACAGTCGACTAGCCAATCGGCAAGCAGAATAGAATAACTCGCTGTAAAAATGATCCAGTCATGAATGTTTACGATTTACTTGCATAGATGTTAGCCAGTTTTAGTTCACTACCTCTGTCATGTGACTGCGTTCTCTCTATTGACCTTCTCAATCAGGGCGAATGTTAAGTATTACTAGCTGTATTAGCCTAAGACATTGTGAGGTGTGGAGCTCAGACAGCAGATAGTAAGACTGTACTGTATATTTAACCGAGATACATCTTTGATTTAACAGGTACATATAGCGATGACGTTCATTTTCGCGTGTAGAGGGCTCTGTCTCGGACTATACCTGTGCCACACTTTTTTTTTTTTTATCCCGCTATGGGTGCCTGTCCCCGAAGCGGAAGGGTGGCGGGCGCCCGTCCCTCAGTACGTATGTCACTCATTAGAGTTTTATGATTAAGAACGTACTGTGACAAAACTATCCATATTGTAATACGTTTATCAGTATACGAGGGCAGCCTGTTTGTCTGTCTGTCTCCATATGTCACATTTAAGTTTGTACATATATATCTAGAGAAGCGTATACTACTGCTCTGAAGAAACTTAGCACAAGCTGCTGTAGGCTAATATAATCAGAATGTGAGGTATACAAAGACAGCTGTGTGCATGCGGTTTCAAGATCATGCTTGTTTCCTGTTCGTCTAATTTTGAATGTACAGCAGTGGTGGTGAATGATGATGACTTGCTTGTTGCTTGTTGTCTATCTGTCCATCCCTACTGGTAGTAATGCTTCTTTGCTAGTACATGTAAATGTGTTTCACACTTCAGAGCTTTCCATCTATCTGATGAAAAATGGGTCAGCTTGTGAAATTGTGATGCAACTTTTGATGACCTTTTAGCACAGTATGCTGAGCACGTCATAAACTAAGGGTCTGTTCAGCCGACTGTCTTTGCCATGTACATATGTACATGTATGTATATATATATATATATATATATATATATATATATATATATATATATATATATATATATATCTAATGTCCAATTGTAATACAATGCAAAGGTTTTTGGTTAGTCTTTTAGAAGGAGAAATAGAGGAATAAGAAAATAACAACTTAAGAAAAGTTACAGACAATATTTGGCCCATCAATAGCTCTTTGGTTCCTCGTAGCAAATTGATTTCCAGAACCTACTCTAGTCATCTATTAAAAGAAACCAATGACTCAGCAGCAAAGTGTGACTAGCTATGTAATACATTCCTCTTCCTCATGAAGCAAGTCAAACGATTGCTTCTGTTGTTTTTAGCCCGTTGTGATGATACAGCTTAGGGATTGGCAATAATGAAAAATCAAAAGGAGGTCTCCTGCTCTCTGTCTGTCTGCACTCAGTTTCCAGCTCAAGTACACTTAGGAAAAAGCAGGAATCCATTTCAGCCTGTCACTCAACCTTACTATAGTGAGCTGGACAGAGTGCACAGTGCTCTCAGTGATTCCAGGAGCAATAGACTGCACATATGTGCCGCTAACATCTCCAGCTCATTCTGAACATCTGTATAGGACCATGATCTATTGTGTGTTAATTGTCTAGGCTACTAAGTAGGCCAAGTTAATAATAATAATAATAATAATTAAAATAAAAATAAAAAAAAAACCTAAAATAATTTAATTTCAATTTAAAATGATCGTTTATTCACATTGTACACCATGTATGTATTGGCGAAAATAATATAATTTGACATTTGGTAGCCAACGTGTTGTTGCTAATCGTGCTGTTTGTTCAGTTTTCATTGTGTTCATAAAGTTTATTCAAAGTCTGCTGTTGTATAATGAACTACTGAAATCAAGTTGCTCAATGTCAGCAGCCATTTGTTTTATTTTTACTTGTCATTAAAACCACAGAGTAGCTGCTATTGACGCTGATTGCAAACACTTTTTTAGATTTTTTTTTTCATATAGCACATTGACAGCGTTCATAGGATGTGTACAAAAACGGAGATTTACTTTCACATTTAATATATATATACAACAACACTAGTTGTTGATTCAGGACTTTGGAGGGAGCGCCATTCTCACTCCATGGGCTTCTCCCCGAGTCTGCAGTGGTGCACACTCCCTCTGGCTCAGTGTTAATCTTTCCCATTTGAAGCTAATGAAGGAAGCTGAAGAATAAGATGTTTGTTAGGATTATGTGAACGAGCACCTCGTGACCCTCCTGGGTGTTATCTGTGTTTGCCTTGAACAAGGGATTAGGCTGCTATTGATGTCCTCCTTTTCCTAGACTTTGTTAACACTTCTTAATTACCATTGTATCAGGTACCACGCAGGAATGAGCCGGTTTGCAAATTAAAAACAAGGGCGTTTCCTTGTGGCAGCGGATGTTAAATCCTCTTACAGGTTTAATTGTACCCTCTATGTTATTGCCTAGTAAATAGATTTGTATGGTCATGAAATATCAGTGTTATGTTAACCTGTTGTTTAGATTCACTTTGTATCATTTCCTGTTTCAGGCATCCCATCCAGGTGATTTTTTAAATGTCAGAAAGTTTAAAACAGCCCTGCGGCCTCAATAGCGCTCTCTGGCTCCTGCCTGCCCTCCTGGTGTATCTGATACACTGCAGTGTAACCATTAACTCGCCCCCCTGCAACACTCTGCCCCAGTGGGTGTAAGGAAATACCACATTTCTTTTGAATGATGTATTTCTTACTGATGTACACCTTAACGTCCACTAGAGCGTTTCAGCGGAACAGGTTCATACAGGTTACACTCTGGTGGGCAACTTGCTGCCCGCAATGGATCTACCTGCTGCTTCCCCCCTCCAGCTGAAACAAAAGTAAAAAAAATCCCTTGGCCCGCGACGCATCTACCTGCCCCACTCATCCATCCAAAAAGAAATCCCTAAGAACGAAAGTGAGTTAATGCTCTCTTCCATTGATGAATATAAAATCAAAACATAAACGTTCACTGCTTCTTTTAAAAGCGTATAATTTACTGTGTTAACAGAGTGCTGTTGCGAGGTATGACGTTTCAGTTCGCGCAAGAGATTTGTTGCTGATTAAACCCTCCAGTTTAGTTGAATACTTCTCTGTGGAAATAATTATAGTTTTAAAAAAGGAGAAAGAAGAAAAAAAGAAATGGATCGATTTGTGACATTGCTGAGATCTCACGTACCTAACTTGTTCAGGGTGCATTGTATAATCCACCAGGAGGCACTTTGTGCAAAGCTAGACAGATAGACTGAAGATGGACAAAGTGGTGCATATTGTTAATTTTATACGCGCGCTACCATTGCACCATCGGCAGTTTATCGAACTTCTGAATCAACTGGATACTGAATGTGGTCAGCTTAGCTTCAGTCTCACAATTGCACGCATTTCCCCCATCCGTTCACGCAGGCATGCTTATTGGACTGGCGGAGCGTTTTGAAAAACGGTTTTCATCACTGAATGAGCTGAAGCCATTCATGTCATTGCTTACAAACCCATTCGGATTTGACTTTGCTAACAGTGGAACTGTGTGCCAGAGACGTCATCAACCAGCTGAAGAAAGAGAGCACTCCCCCAACTATGGCAAACCTTTCCAGGCCCTGTACTTCCTTTGCGCTGCAAACTGTTGTCAATTTTTGGTTCAACCTCTACATGCGAACAGACATTCTCTGTGGTGGGAAACATCAAAAACAACAAACGCAACAGACTAACAGATGGAAACCTCATTGCTGAGTTATGATGTGCCTGCACCTGCCTTACTCCGAACTTCAAAAAGCTGCTGGAAAATATGATCACACAGAGTCGCATTAAGTAAGTAATATATTTATGACTTTAAATGTTTTTTCTTTTGTATTGATGTGTTCAATTCTTTATACATTCTTAATGTTTATATAATGTAATATATTGCGCTTTAAATTAAAATGTATCATTTTACCTTGTAATTGCAGTAAAGGGGGTCTTGCAGCCCTTGGAGTTGTTTGAAGGCCGGATCTGCGTCTGATTAGATTAGGTTGCCCACCACTACACTAGAGGGTAGGCGTGATTCAGAGAGTTTTATTGCTGGCAATTCAGTGCAGAAGGACCTGTGTAATCTAACATTTGACCATCCTCAAAACTCCTTGTTAATTTTATATGAATGGAACAGCTTGGAGTCAGGCAGTCAACAGCGTCTCTCTCAAAGAGAATGTTGCTGCAATTACACTGGCCAGTCACTAGAGGGGCGACCGAGTACAACCTTGAAGCTACGGACACCACACTTAAAAAGTGACGGGTTGACCAAGAACACTATTGAAACTGGAAACTAGGCTCCTGGCTACTGACATATGTACAATAAATAATTTAAAAAATACATAGTTAAAAACATTTCAGCCATATGAACATTCTCTATTCTATATGATCATGATTTTGGAGTTCTACTGTGGTATGCTTTGCAGGTTTGTTTTATGCAAACACTGACCTAGTTTTTCTATGGCGTTTGAAGCTGCAAGCTTTGCATTTACAGTATATATTTATAGGAGAAAGCAGAAGGTGCTATTTCCTGTACATTTCAAACACTGTTTAACTTCCTCTTTTCTTCTGATAAAGTGCTAGAGGATATCCAAAAATAGTTATACTGCAAAGACTCAAGGGTTTAATGCAGGCCTGAGGAAGTTTCAGATCTCACAACGAGACTAAGGAAAGATAGAAGATTTAGAACACACTGCATTTTTATTTTGATGGTTTTTTAAGACCTTCCAGTAGTGGTAAGCATAATACAGTTAGATGCTTTATATTGTGTATTGTGTAGTTAATGAGCATAAACAATAGTACAATTAACATTGTTCCTGGTCTGATGAAGGCACAGTAACATTTCAGTTTAACATAGGTTTTTATTCAGGCTGTTTTTGTGTTTTTGGTATATTGTCAGGGCTTTTGAAAAGCACCCTGTGCTAGTGTCAGGGACCCACGGCCTGCTATTCAGTCTTGGGCCTCTCCTGAGCAGCGGCTGCTTATTGTCCAGTTGTGTGTGTGCTTGAAGCATACTGGGCAGTAATCATTGAGAAAAAAACACCAGTCCAATTCTGCAGTTCTTTTAAATTATTGTTTGGGGTACATTTGGTTGCCATACTTACATGAAATAGGTTTTACACATATATAACGAGATGGATTTACCAGTGAGCAGAAGGATGATGGTAAATGTAGTTCTGAGAGGTCCATGCGAGTACATGGGAAGCCATCTTGAGGCAGGGAATGCAATTTAAAAGTTTTAAAAAGTGGTCAAAATGTAAAACAAAAAATTAAAACAATACACACACCTTACGTAAACAGTTGTAGCAACACATGGGAACATGTAACACAATAAAATAAAAAGGTCCTTATGTACCCTTTAAGAGATGACTTTTTGACCCTGTATTGATTTCTGATTGAGTGGTCCATGATCTGTATTAATTACTGGGGCAGCAGAGGAAACGTCAGAGGAGTGGGATTGCTAGTGTGGATTGTGTTTAATTTTACTGTAATTGTTATCTTTCAAGTTTTTCTGCAATAAAGTGTTTACAACTTGTATTTCAGTTTAATTCTGGCATGGCACATTGGGTTTTCCCATTAACATTTGCTTGCAGGAGTTTTGTTTACACTAGTAAGGGATGGAATTAAGACTCGCATTTTACAAGTGTTTGAGTCAGGCATTTCTATGAGCTTCAAAAACAATACATTAGGCTCTCAATATAACCCGGAATGGATCAAACTGCAATGCAGTGGGTGTCTTAATTTCATCTCTGCTGCTAGCCTTTTTCTTAAGAAAAAACAAAAATATGCTGGAACTTGTAATCAGAACACCACCCAGAAGTGAGCTGACTTTTGATCACTGCACAGACATTGAGCTTTGTGTCCTGGGTGATTGCACTCACTTCCCTAGTCCCCCCTTTAAGAAAACAAGGTGCAGCAGCTTAGCGAGGAAAAGCAGATGAAGAGGAATCCCTTTATTCCAGCCTCGAAAGGGACTGAGCTTGTGCTGACAGAAGATCTTCATATTGACTCCAAACTGAATGGAAATGACAAAAAGATATCTTAATGGGGTGCTTTATACTGAATCCTTTATTTCCAATTTAGAAGAATCAAATAATTGCATCATCCCGACTGAGTAGTCAAACATATTGGAGAAGCCACGTTGGCACTTCCACAAGTCAGTGTTGGGCCAACCGCGCTCACATCTGTGTGGCGCTGCCATAGCACAGGCACTGAACCACCACAGGAGCAGGACTCACGCCATGTCGTTCATATAGAGGTCCTGTTGTAGCTTCCAGCAGGATATAAAATATAAGTCAGAGTAGCTGTCTGAGAATACTGTTACTAGATAATCAGAAATAGTTTATAAACTTTTTTTTTATATATATATAAATGTAGTCGTTGCCAATTATTTTTTATTATTTTCTCCCAATTTGGAATGGCCAATTATCTTTTAGGCTCAGCTCACTACTACGACCCCTGCGCTGACTCGGGAGGGCGAAGAAGAACACACGCTTCGTGTGCCGTCAACCGACCGCTTTTTTTCACACTGCGGACTCACCATGCAGCTACCCAAGAGCTACAGCGTCGGAGGACAACGCAGCTCTCGGGCAGCTTACAGGCAAGCCCGCAGGCGCCCGGCCAGGCTACAGGGGTTGCTGGTGCGCGGTGAGCCGAGGACACCCTGGCTGACCTAACCCTCCCTCCCCCTGGGCGGCGCTTGGCCAATTGAGCGCCGCCCCCTGGAAGCTCCCGTCCTCAGTCGGCAAAGGAATAGCCTGGACTTGAACTTGCCACGTCCAGACTATAGGGCACATCCTGCACTCCGCACGGAGCGCCTTTACTGGATGCGCCACTCAGGAGCCCATAGTTTATAAACTTTTATTGGCATAACTTTGCTGCAATCCACATACTGATCAAGATCAACAGGCGACCTTTGTACCTGCTTTTAAGCTGATCGCCTTTTTCACCTGCCGAACCATAGCACTGATTGTTGCCAAGCTACTGAACCCTGAAGAAGAGGCCCTGCCTTGCCAATAGCGATTGCTAATAAGTGATAGAGGAAACTATCGCTGGACGATTTCCCTTTCCAACCTGTGAAAGGGCAAAGTCGCACGAAGAGCTCACTGTGGGGCCCCCAGGTAACTTCATGCGACTGGAATTCGACCCATGCTTGCATGACTCACCCTGCAATCCATGAGGGAGTGCTTTTACTAGGTCGGCCACTGGGGACCTCATTCGGGGCTTCGTTATTGAAATTTGGTTAGATTTATCAAATCTTCGAAATGGCTTGACATCAAAGAATGTTTAAGCGTTTTGTCTTGATGATCTACCTCTTGAAATCAATTCCACAATCCTCAATTAGATTCAGAACTGAAGATCTGGGCCATGGACCAAGAAGCTGGATGTCAACAGGGCAGTAAAACATTTAATCGAAATCAAGATTTATTGCATGTTAGAAAATTGCCATATTAAACACCCATCCAATAAATACAATTAATAGACATTGACTTCTTTCAATAGTAAAAAATAATCAGTAAAAATCATTAAATCCCTGCTCTATATTTAAATACAACTGATACAACATTAAGACATATATACAGGTAAACTATATCTGTTTCTATTGTAGAATTTCGTGTATATTACATTTCAATATTGTTCTGTGTGAATAAAGCTGGCATAGATCAGAATAGCGTAACTGCACAGTTAAAAGATTTGTTGATATATTGAGAATTTGCTGCAGATTGACAAATGAAAATTAATGAGAAGCAGGGAGAGGGGAAGGCAGTGGGGTGTTTCGCAGTTGTTGATTATATAGTTCAGCTATGCATGATGTAGCGATTCATTCAGTCACATTTTCCGTCCCTCTTTCCTTCTATTTGCAGTTGTGAAAGATTGTTTCTGCACCCAGGGGAAAAAGGTGCTAGGTGATGTGTTGATGGTCAAACTTGATTTAATGATGTGATGATTGCCAATTTCACAAAAATCTAAACAGCTTAATTCAAAAAAATGAATTTCCGCAGGGAACATGTATTTCATTATATTTTGCAAATTCATGGACAAATAAATTGTGCCTGACTTGATTTAATCTAAAGTTCTTGGCCATTTTCTAAAAAAATGCCATCTTCCATTTTCTTCCATCTTCTACAAGCATCAAAGCTCTACCTGCACATTCTTCATCTTAATTGCTTAACTTCCAATAATCTGCATTGCATTTGGCAAGGATCCTTTTATTCTTTCAGCTATTACCATGACAATATGCCTTTGGTAAAACATGTTTTGAGATCATAAGCCGCAGCTCAAGACATGCCTAAGTGCTCGGGTAAGGTTTTTTTTATCATCCCGGCTTATCGTTCTGTGTTTTTCTTTGCTCCTCTGCAGCATGCTGTCGCTATGCTAGCGTTACTGATGGCAGTAGGGCTCATTTCCTCTCCAGCAGCAGCTATGCGACAGAGCTGCCGACCAAGTAGGATTTGCATACTCTTGAGACAAGAGGCCCATCTGCCCCAGGCTTCTCATTTAACACTTAATTATAAGCTGGGTTAACCTCGGCTGGAGGGGCAAAACCCATGACCTTCCCGTCTTAAAGCATCTTTGTTAACTAACCCCACATGTTTTCCTATTTTATCATGTCTTGGACATGGATCCCCGCCAATAATAACCATTTTACTGACAGGGGTGTCTTATTTTCCAGATTATTCTTTTTTTTTGTGAATACATGGCTTTTATAATGTTCAAAGCTAAAAAGAGATCAAGTGAAAATGTGTTGGATCATCACTTCATCACATGATTTCAGGGCTGTCTACTAACACACTCACAGCCTCAAACAATGTAGTCGACTACGCCAATATAATAACTTGACAAAATCGTCATCATCAGGGCAGACCAATAGTTAACAGTTACTAACCATTTAGACAAGCATTTTTCAATCAAAGCCACTATGATGGATATGCCTCCATTCTGGCCCTATTTACAACAAATAAATTACATTTAATGGGATTTATGGAGCAAAGAAGTGTCTTTTGTTGTTACATGATTGTTGCAGTGGCTGCATGTTCACAGTTACCATTGAAAAATGAACAAACTTCAGATTCAATTCACGGAGAAGGATCTCAGAACAGAGAGCCCAACAGAAAAGGAACCAGTTGTGCCAGAGAAGACAGGAACCACATGCAAGTTGGTTGAAGGCGCGTTCGTTTAAAATGCAGAACAATTTTACTTGTACATATAAATTAAACTGGAGATGTTGTTATTGAAAATGAAACTTCATGTTGATAAAATTGATCTTTCAAGTGCATAATGGGTGGATATTTGGGAGCAATAAGCTACAAGGAACCAGATGAGAACTGATCTAATTTCAAAATGTCCTTATGTTCTTCTATACCAAAATCCCAGGGAGGAAGATGAATCGGAATTTGGATGTGGAATGCTACATTTATTCTTGAATGCTATGGATGTCAATATTTTGTAAAGCTGTGGCACAAGGTTTTTCTCTTCCTGACCGGTAACTGAGAAATAAATGGAACTGAATACAACTGTTTTGATAATAATGCCTTTATAGTTTTGTCTACAAATGAATTAAAATGCAAATACATTTCCTTTTATCCAAGTTTCCTTTCTATGGTTGTTGGGGGCATAAAATCACTCAGGGTGTCCTATGTGGCATTTAGCCTTTTGGATACAATGATGAGGGGTGATTTTTGCCTTGGGCTTCTAGTCTGACACCCGTGGAAGTACAGCGTACAGCACATCAAGAGTACAGCATAGCAAAGCAGTCTCGCATGACTTGATCTGATGCTCATGCACTGTGTGTGAACTGAACTGGGTTAAAGCATAAACTCCTGCCGAAGATAAAGCGTATTTTGTTTCGCTCCAGCCCATTAACTAACATCTTATTTTTCTGGGGGTTTTCGTACTGTCACACTGGTGATCATGATTGTCTGGAAGCAGCAGTCATTTCAAGCAGGATTGACACTTCCCGCGAACCTGCCTCTTCTGATTACCTTGACTCAACAGAGGTTAGATGTGATGCTTTTAACGCGCTCCCTCTTATTAACATTTTTTAGACCTCCAGGGGATAGACATTAATCCGTTGACCTAAATCCAGCTTGCCCTAAATCAGATGTCAGTGTTTTAAAGAATCAAGTTATTTGTAGGTTATAATATGCATCCTACCCATTATTATTGCAGCCCCCCAACAAATGTGAACAAAACACAGGATAACTTTTAGAGAGAAGCAAATCTGTACAAAATTGTACATTCGGAGAACATTTATTATCCTGTCGTGTATTTTACTTTCAGAGGTTTTTTTTTTTTTTTTCTATGGTACTTCTGGTATGCTATTGGCATGTCAAAAAACAACTGTCTTCTTACAAACATCATCAGACCATTACTCTGATACGTTTACTAAACAGTTTAACTGAGAAGCAAGAAACAAAATTTAACGCAGTCATTGTCAGAGAAAGATACTAAAATTATTAAATTGTGCATTTAAACCAATGATCACTGGCAGGATTCATCTTGTATACAACTTTTGTACTTCTAAACTGCCACTTGAGCGTGAACCACTTAAAGCCATTAAAAAAAAAACATGATAATACAGTATTTTCAGGCGGGAGGCATGCAAAGATCGTTAAGCACACAGAAACCTATTCAGTACAACACTAAAGTCATGTAGTCTGCATTTACCAGGTGAATGAACGTGACAACTTTGGGTTAAGATGGCTTTATAATCATGACTGTTAGCTTGTTTGGCTGTATTTAATTGGCATCTGCATTATTACTATTTTGTTTAGTGTTAAATGCAAGGATTGGACAAAGCCAAAGATGGTCATTTGAGTCAGACATCTTTGATCGGATCCTTTTTTGAGGCAGCAACTTAAGTTTGCCCGAGATGTTCCATTACAATCCTTGAACAATCTCCCTGTTTCAGGACAGGGGGTAACAGTAGTAGGTCAGTCGGTCAAGGTTTCACAGGTAAAAACACATAGGAAATTGTGTCATGTATTCTTTGGTAAAAATACAATTTCAGTTTTGTATAGTATCAGTGTGCAAATAGGAAGAGATAAATGTTCCGGAAGCATCACACATTGAAATGATTAATAATTCTGAGGAAGCAAGTGTTCAACACACAAGCCTGAATATGAGGTGAAAAGGTAACGTGCTTGTAAAGAAACACCCCTTCTAGCAAAAAAGTTCTCATTTCGAAAATAATCAGTGCAGTGGTAAGAATAGGACTCTGACGTGTGTGTCCAAGTCCAGAATGCTACATGCACAACGATCTTCCAGCAGAGGGCGTATTTCCCTTTGGAATCAGAGATCCGAGATACGATGAGAGAGAGAGAGAGAGACTATTAACTGCTGTGAGAAATTAAAATAAATAATAAATAAATAAATACATAAATAAATAAATATTTTAGAAACGACCAGTAACTGATGTGAGAAATTCAAAAAATGCAGAGTGAAATGACAGTTGAAGAGGGCCTCCTAACTGCCAGAGAAATTGTTACAATTTCAAATGTAACAATTATGGATAGATTGAGCAGCAGCAGCAGTGAAATCCAACATCCAGAAGAGCCCGTCACAGCAGCTCAGGGACAAGGTGCACAGGCTGAAAACCGAGCACAGGGTCGAGGTGCAGGAGCTGAGAGTAGCGCTGCGAGGCCTGGAGGAGGACAACCAGGCCATGAAAACACAGCTGCGGAGACTGAGAGAGAAGCTGACCAGGACAGCACAGCACAGAGAGCTGAGGAGCCTGCAGAGAGAGCTGGAGGGACTGAGAGGCAGCCTGCTACACACACCAGCTGCCCAAGACCAGCACAGCACCTGCCTGGCCTGCACTGACACACAGACAGGCACAAGCACACAGGGAAGCACAGGAACACACACAGCCGCAGACACACACACAGCCCCAGACGCACACACAGCCGCAGACACACACACAGCCCCAGACGCACACACAGCCGCAGACACACACACAGAGCAGCAGGCCCGAGCGGAGGTGCTCATTCTGATAGATTCAAATGGGAGATTCCTGGACGAGAGGAGGCTTCTTCCTGGTTGGACAGTCAACAAGATCAAGTGCCCAACGACACAGAGCGTCCTACAAATCCTATCTAAGCACAGACAGAACAGCCCTAAATGCATCCTCATACACACCGGCACCAACAACCTGCACTCTGACAGACAGGGTCTGGCCAAATCCCTGCAGCAAGTGGCAGAAATGACAGCCAGAGAATTCCCCAGCTCCAAAGTCATTGTGTCCACCCTGCTACCCCGAGCTGATGAGCCTCATCACATCATTCACGGCATAAACATGGAGGTGTCCCAGGGCTGCGCCCTGCTGCCCAGCGTGCACCTGGCACACCACCACCACATCCGGCCCTACCACATGTATGACCAGGTGCACCTCAACAAGGAGGGCATGAAGCTTTTTGCAAAGTCCGTCAAGGACACCGCCCTGGGCTGAGAGCTCACCAGCACCCCCACACTGAGGCCAGGCCAGTCAGCAGGAGCGGAGCCAGGGGTCCACACTGCCCACACGCCACCCACAGCCCCCGCAGCACAGCTACACTGCAACTGTGTCCCAGCCAGGAAACCCTGCCAGCACAGAGCTCATGAATTAACTCACACTATCACCTGTACACCACAAAATTAAAACAGAGGGGAAAAATAATACTAATTAAAAAATGAACAAATATGAAATAAAACTAATGAATACAGTACGTACATAAATGCCCAAACGTGTTTGTTTCCCTGTGTAAATATACTAATGATTACAGGTGATTAATTCTAGATGTACATAAATATGAATATGTAAATATATCTAAAATAATTATCACAATTTATTTCTTTGTTACTTGAACCCTAGAAAAAATAATAATAATAGGTTCCTTTAAAATTAGCAGATGGAACATTCAGGGTCTGTGCTCCTCAACTTTTGGAACTAAGAGCACAGACTCTGAATTTGTAAATTAAATACAATGGATATCACCATTCTCCATGAAACCTGGTGTCACGCAGACGTGTCTACACTGTCCCAGTGGCTACAGGGACCTAATTGTGCCCTCCCTGAAAAACTCCAACATTAAACATGGCAGAGTCTCAGTGGGGATAATAGTGTGGTACAGAGGGGAACTCAAAAAATCCATCTCCCCTGATAAAAGAGATGAGACACACATTTGGCTCCAAATCAAAGGAGAGATCTTAAAATCTAATCAGGAATCTACCTGTGTGCTGTTTACATGCCACCCTCAGACTCCCCCTACTACAAAGAGGATGGCTTCCATGACCAATAATGAACATTTTTGTGTGATAAGAACATGTTGTGTAATATTCTGCATTCCATAAAATTCTGGACCCCCTGCTTAATCAAGTGTATTTTGATTAGTAAAAAACATTGTGCCGTAATAATGCAAATATCACCCTTAACCTAACCTTAACATACGAAAAAATGTGTTCAAACCCGTGGCGAAAGTGCGGAAGACGAATCGCCAGACCACCCGATTGCATACTGTACCGTTCTCAGTTAACGCAGGCAGGCGCATCACACAGGTCGAGGCAATCCCTACACAGGCGGGGGGCGGGCGGAACCCGGGACCACGGAGTGTGGGGTCTTTTTGTATGTCCCCAGCTGTAATACAAGTTTGTTAAGCTCCCACCACAATGGCTTTCAAACCAAACCCGACCCCGACGATTATGTATGCATCTCATAATGAGGTTCTTATTGTAAAGCTTTGCAACACTCATTGATATAAACAGAAACAAGCCGAAGGCCATCTCAGCTACCACAAAGGTCAAACCCGGATTAACCAATGTGCACTAAGTACGCTTGCACAGGGCCCCCTGATCAAACGGGACACCGGTCACTCATAATGAAAAAAAACAATACGCATTCAGGTACCTTTCCGTTTGTCCCTCGGCGGCTACCGACCTATTTAGTTACGTGCGTGAAAATAATTTTAAAAAAGAAGGCACTTATACAGTATAGGTTTGCGCGGACATCCGGGCAATTTGGTCCGCACGCACATTAGTAGTAACCGCATAGCAACTTCGGAGCCGCTGAAAACAAACCAAGACAGACGCTGTTTCCTTTATTAATTGAAGAGTTGTTACCACCTATTTTTAATACAATGCCGAAAAGTTGTGTGGTTGTTGGCTTCCGCAACCACGACTACATGCAAGACAAGCGGCTGTCATTTTTTGAACTTCCGTTTAAGCCCAGATAGAAGTGACTTCCACCAGACTCAAGAACCATTTTGCAGCGAACATCTTATTCGTGATAAACATAGTTATACTTACAGTATAAATTACAGTAATGCACAATTATAACATATCAAAAAAATAATAATAAGCACAATATTGTAACACGTTAGTAGTGTGAAGATTAATTTTAGTAATAAGAGCATTATGCATTAATTTACTCAGTGTATTTTTTAATACTACGTACTAGTTTACCTACATTAACATCAGGTAGTGCAAGATTAGTGATAAACACGGTCCGTGAAACCATACGAAATCACCCAGGTTCCTAGTTTAACAGGTACATACCCAAATAAAAAAATATATATGGTAAAACATTCAGCCCAAAACAACGTTAACGTGGGGGAAGCGCTAACCTTCTATCACTAGCCAACCCTCTCAGGGTGCGGTGTCGAAGCTGGACACACTGGTTATGCAGTCAGAAACACCCACAGACAGGGCACACAGCTTGTACTGATTTGTTGGGTACCCTTTCGCAGAGTAATGACATTCTAACAAAATAGTCCTGAACATTTTTTGATTAAAAAACAACGATGAAGCACATATAAAGAGAAAAACAATATGTTTTTATTCACAAAAAGTAGGATGTAAGATATTTTACACTATATAACAAATAAACAAGTAAATGGTATGTTTGTTTCAGCAGGTACATGGCACTTAATGGGAACATCCACTTTTTTGTGTGTGTGTTTGTGTGTGTGTACATGTTCCTATATAACACACACACACACACAAAAAGTGGATGTCCCCTTTAAGTAAACAGTCAGCCAGCTTCTCCAGTCAGCTTCTTCTCAAATCTCACCAAGAATGTAAAGTAAGCATTGAAGTCTTTTAAAAAAATGTTATTTATATATCTGTTTAATTTTATTCTTTATTACTATTCATTTAAAATACTTGTATATGTCCTAAATTAGTACAATTTAAGGCAAATTAGTTAATTTGGGTTAATAGTGTGTAAAATGTGGGCTATTTTTAAATCAGTTTTTGGCTATATTTCAGATTTTGGTTGAGCTTTTGGCTACAAAAGTCATACAGATCAGGCAACCCTGGGCACAGGTCCGCATTTATGGTAGTGCACAGGGCCTCACAATAGGTTAATCTCGGCCTGACAAAGGTAACCGAGTATATTTACGCACAAAGTGGAAACACATACACACAAAAACGTTTTCCAGGCTTTCTCGGCTATAGTACACTGGAGTGCATTTGCTTGGTATTTTAAAAGAAACTGCACTGTGCTTCGGGCTTTGTTTATGTATTCACATATATTGTGATATGTATTAAAGTGGAGTTCAGATATATATATATATATATATATATATATATATATATATATATATATATATATATATATATACCAGATGCTTCCGAGAAGACGCACACAGACAACCCTCCAGAATGAGGATTATCTTTTTTCCAAATTGCAGGATTGCCGGTGAAGAACATCATTCCCCTTGGGATGAGGGGTGCTGTAATTGCCTTTGGCAACAGCACAGTTTAAACATGGCTTGCGTTTTGCGGATCTACTAAAATATTGTGTAGCTAATGGGGATGAACCACGGTCGTGCGTTTTGTAAATCAATAGGGCAAGTGAATGTTCCAGAAAAGCCCTCTATCCCTGTTAGGCTTTGGACCCATCTGAATGCATGCTGGACTAGTTCAACTGGAAACAGTGGCTGCTGATGAGTTAGTATGAGTTTGTTTTTAGTTGCTGTAGATAACCCAACAACTGCAAATAATTAGGCTGCTTTTGATATCTCCATTTCCTCCACAGCAAAATATGTTAATTTCAGGAAAACAAGTGTCTTCTTTGAGTGAAATGAATTGGGACAGATTAGACCTATTCATTGCTTGAAGTTAAGCCAACTGTTTAACAAGGGTTTTATATATATATATATATATATATATATATATATATATATATATATATATATATATATATATATATATATATATATATAAATGTAGTCGTCGCCAGTGGTTTTTACCATGGTTTTCTCCCCAATTTGAAATGCCCAATTATTGTTTTTAAACCGGTTCAACCCCCCGGGAAACGTCCTCTGAAACTTGTTCCTGCCAATCCTTCATTTTTCACACTGCGGACCCACAGCGATGCCACCAGACCTATAATGCCACACAGATCTGAATGGCTCCACTGCAGATCCACAGGCGCCCTATCAGCCACAGGGATCGCTGGTGCGTGGTGAACCGTGGATTCCCCTGCCGACCTAATCCCCCCCCCCCACCCAGTGGCGTTATCTAAAATTGTAAACATATACGATGCTCTGGGTGAACTAGTTTGTCTTGTGATTTGTGCAGTCGTCAATCACAGCACTTCCGAATCAATGAACCCTTAGAGCCTTGTGGCTGGAGATCTCATTTCAATGTAACTGTCAATATAACTTTTTAAACTATTATCACAAGAGTTGTGTATTTTAAGTGCAATAGGCTTTAAAGGTATGGGGCTATACTAAGATCACAACGATAACTCTGAGCAGTATTTTAGTTTGTTTTTGCCATTTGCTTCCAGCCCTGTGTTAGCTAGTTAATAAATGCTTTTCATGCCATTTTTCTTGACTGCGCTACCCATCACCCATGCATGTCTTGGATGGTATCAACAAAGGTGTTTATTTTTATTGTTTATTTATTTAACTTATTCTACTGAAAAAATAACTGCATTTTACAAATGCAATGTGCTCGGAGTGTATTGAACCGAACATTGTTTAAACAAAAGTCAAATCCAAGGGGAAAAAACAAACTAAAGATCTATTTATTTTTAATTTTAAGTAATGGTAATTACCTTTTATCTATTCGTGGCATGCTATTTTTATTTCGATGAGGAGACTCCTTAAGCTTCTTTCTTGCAAACAGGCGTAATAGTGTAGTTCCCAGCAATTCTCCAAGTGGAGTCCACACGGTTTTTTATTTATTTATTTATTTTTTATTATAGGGATGCAGTACAGTATACTGTAGTTGTGCAAACATTTTAATATTCTGTATGTTTCCTTTTTTGTTACGCATTTTATTTTATGCATCAATATTAGAACTATACTCTTGAACAATTACAATAATTACAATACTGTCTTTGGCTTTATAGTGTATATTTTGAATGTGTGTAATATTATAATAATATCTTTATTTTTATATAGCGCCTTTCATACTGGACCACCATCACAAAGTGCTTTACAGAGGTAGGCTATGAACTGTCACTTACAATAGGACATTGATTTAACATTTCATCTGCAGGATGGCGCACAAGGAGGTTGGACTGCAGTGAAGTTCAACTGGCGGTCAATATGTTGGCTGCATAAAGTGAAGGATCCTGAAAAGGTCAAGGTGGAGGGTAATTTGATTTGGTGTCAAATTTCGATGACTCGCTTATGACATAATCTTATGTGAGGGGAGTCAAAAAATATGCCCACTAGACTTCCCAAATGAAAAATGAATGGCATTTTGCCACACTAAATGACACTCTTATACCATTAGAGCCAGGATCAACGGTATATATTAACATAGCTTACATTTACATGGTAACATTCCTATATAGAGTGAACAGGTTTACAACAAACACTATTGTATCTCCAAACGTTGTTATCTAGCTATAGCCAAAATAACATATCCAATGTTGAGTCCTTGGTATATACAGTACACACAGGCAGCATGTGATATAAGCTCATTTAATACAATTATATGTCATATCCTCTGTTTAAATTAGGGAACACAATCACATATAAACATTTGAAAATAATGTAGATTACACAAGTTAAAATCTGCATATTATTTTAACACAGTGTTAAAGTATTTAGCAACTTGTGAACACAACTAATGGTTCTGAAATGTATTTAACGTAAGCAAACATCAGTAGCCTATTCAACACTTCCTTGCTTCTTATTGTACTGTAGGATATATCCCTATCAGTGTATATATTGAAAAACGAAAAAAAAGGTAGATAAATTGGCACATGCATTAAAAGACTTGAAATACAAATGTACCGCTTTTTGACAACGTACCATTTTCTGACGTTTTACACGTTTTAGTAAGCGCACCACATTCTGGCCCTACACTGGATCTTATAGAGCTCGATGGAAATAGACGGAAACGTTGACAAGTACTAATAGATACTACGTTTAAGGCGTAGGTTACACCCAATAAATAACAGATAAAAAAGGACCGTATTGTTTCTTTTTCCAGTTGAATATGTTGACAAATGCGATTAAAGAAACCTAAACGAAACGGACAATTAAGCGAGTTTACTTTAAATCCCTAATAACCACTGTATTTAGAAAACGAACAAACTGAAGAAAAACAATGTAACAGTAGTTCCTTTTTGGTAAAATGCCCTTCAGCACACACCTGTTAAAACAAAAGTTCAGCTCTTGCAGACAGCACGCACCAACTCACCACGCGGTACCACTTGGAGCACTATTACTGAGCATATATCAGGCACGCCAAATGAAGTAAGGAGAAAATAATAGGGCTTGACCCGCTGCCTTCCTCCAAATGATTAAAACTCAGACGCTGGGAAATACACAGGAAGTAATTCAACACGAACAGAACAGACCTAAATTGTGAAACAGCCAGAAACTGTGGTATTTATCGCTGTTTAACAATACATAATAACTTTCATTAATATAAGACAACTAGACCAGCCTCGTTTAGACAATACAAGTGTGTTGCTTTTCCTATGCTTCGGATTTTAGTTCAACTTATTTTTGGCTGGGTGCGTTTTTATCATAAACACTTCGTGAATTTGGCGGCCATCAGGAAGCAGGACATTGCTTGGAGAAAAAAAAAAAGCAGCGCAACGTATTGCGTATTATTGCTTGAATGTTCTAGGGACTCTACGGTGCACGCTGTTCATCTATAACAGAATGTACAACATTCTCCCAAACAGAAATTCAATCGTAGCTAGAAAATTATCATTTTGATACATGTATTTATTACTACGTATTTATCTATTACAAATAATGATGTGCATGTGATTCACGTGATAAAGGGTTATAGAAAACTGCAGCAGTATCAAAGAAACACAGTAATTGACACTAAATTTTAAAAAGGCTAAATATTGTAGGTAGCCTATTGTAGCACAATAGCATAACACATGCGGTCAACAGGAAACTGTATTAAATAGCCATTGTCAATTGCATTCAGAAATGGTTAATTAAAACTGTTAGATTGTAGCTCATTAATTAACTTTCAATGTTAAAATTGGTTCTCCGCTAAGGACAACACCCTTAATGTTAATAAACAACAACATCATGATGTATATTAATGTAACAAACCGCGTTAATCATAGATGTTGTACTTATTCGGAAATAAGACTCGTCGGTGTTCATTTAACACGTGTATTTTATGTTGCAAAACTGCGGTACGAGTTTTTAAAATGTTACCTTGTTTTTGCTGTTTAGCCATCAATTATATATATATATATATATATATATATATATATATATATATATATATATATATATATATATATATATAATTGATGGCTAAACAGCCTGGAATATGAAAAATAAAATACGTTCTTCTACGTTAATTGCATGGATGTAAGTCACAGGATGTTTTCATTATTCAACGGTCTCTTAGTTTGCTGCGCAGTGTGTAAACTCCGAATGAAATGCTTCTGTGTGTGTGGTTTCAGCAAGGCTGCCTTCCACGTGCTATAGATTTAAATTCGAGTTGTCAGTCACCCACGGAGCTGTGAGCATAGGCTGATTTGGGATGGAGCGATGCACTTATAAACCTCTTTAGCCTGGACATTATCCTTCCGATACAGAAGACTAATTTTACCATATAATTACGAGACACGTAAGCAACTGTTAATCGCTATGGCAATATGATGTATTTTAACCTGTAATCAGAATTCAAGTTGGAAAAAACACGGTTTTACGTCTTGGATATTCATGTCAATTAATATAAATATACTGCTAACCCATTCAAATGGCCGATTTATTTTATTAAACGGATAGCTATAATTGCATCAAAAAAGTCATAATTCACTACTATGATACCACAATTTCAATATTCTTTATTACGAAACATTTATCGGGTTTCCTATAAAAAAAAAAAAAAAAAAAAAAAACCATAGCAGTTTCGATCTCTTGGTTTGTGAAGTCACAGAACTCGGTTTTCTTATCATTCATCGCATCCCATCTATTATATAATGCGATGTATATCAATTCTGAACATTTGCACGTTTACTCGGCACATTGCCTGCGTACTGTTGCTGTCTGCTCGCAGTCCCGTGTTTTAATTAATAGCGCACATCTGTGTGCGGGGCAGATGATGGAATAACTGACATTGTCTCAAAGCTGCAATACCGGTAATTTTCAACAGGCGGCGCTCACCCCCTTCCGCAGCGTGGGTTTTACAATGGCCATTATGACTTTGCAAATTGAAAATTTTATCAGTAATCAGGTTTTTCTGTATTTATTTTAATGCATTTTTTTTATTTATTTATAACAAATATATCGTTTTTCTGTAT
Organism: Acipenser ruthenus; assembly: GCF_902713425.1. Taxonomy (NCBI): domain Eukaryota; kingdom Metazoa; phylum Chordata; class Actinopteri; order Acipenseriformes; family Acipenseridae; genus Acipenser; species Acipenser ruthenus. The sequence goes on from NC_081196.1 coordinate 38,402,120, forward strand.
AAATATTTTGTTTTTAGTAAGGTTTGGGTCTAATGCACGGGTGTGTGGGTATCTGTCATTTTCGG